>NW_026571047.1:16581535-17231713 GCF_026225935.1 Boleophthalmus pectinirostris | reverse complement strand
TGAGGATTCCAGGATTTGTTTTTCTGTTTTTGCCTTCTTAAACTGAGATTAATTGGTGGATTAAGATTTTGTGGAGAAGATGGTTTGCATGAAGACAATGTCATCAGGAGAGTTGAAAAGTTACACTCTTCCTCAAAGTGGTGTAGTGGCATTAAAATATATTTCTGGACAAATATTAGAAATATTATATACTTTTGTGTTAGAATTATTGTGAGAAAAAGCATTCACATTTTAGATTATTATTGATTGATTGGGACCATATTCAAAGAACAATGAAATTAGGGCTGTACATTATGAGAAAAAAATCGTATATATATTTTTAGATCATTTTATGCTTTTTGACATAATATGTTTAAATGAATTAAAACTGTAATAAAAATACTAAATTAGGAAAATCACTGGGCAAATCTATACCTAGTTTTTTCACCTTAATGAAATCTTCACTTTACTTTTATTACCATAATCATGTATTCCTGTAAGTGATCAGCTTTTTTATAAGACAAACTTTCTAAAGGGTAAAGGTGGATTTTGCTTTTAAAACACTTGAGATTTTATTCTGTATATATACATGGATTAATGGGTTACAATTACTCATTAATTGAATACCCTTAAATGCTCTTGACATGCTCAGTTTCTTTTCACATTGTTGCTAAGTTTGTGTTTGACAGTGTAGCAGCAGAAGTCCACAGGCTGTAATTTGTCCACGGATCACTCTGGTCTTTATGTGAACACCGGTCCCATCTGCATTACGCCCGGAGCGCTGGTTTTGTTTTTGGGCGGTGTGCAAATTCCATCCGCGTTATCCTTCTTCCTCGTCTCTCCCTTCGCTCCTTATCTGCCCCTTCCCCGCTCCGCCACCCTCCCTTCACTCTTTCCACCCCTGTCCCGAGCAGCCCGGCGATGGAAGTGGCCCGCCGTGCGCCACACTGACAGCGATCAGTATAGCTTTCAGACGCGCCCTCCCAGGTCCCACTGTCCTCGGGGCGTGTGTGATTGAGTGACTGGAGCTAGCACGGGCCAAACATAATAAGGAGGAAAATCTAAAAGACACGGGGCAATGATATGATAACACCCCCCCTCCGCTCCTCTCTCTCTCCCCTCTCCTCACTTCTTGTGTTCCCCATCCTGTCCTACCTCCAGTCTGCAGCCTGTCCCGCGCATTGGGGTAAACCAGAAGTGACATGTGACACCCACTCCCCAGTGATGTGCTGACAAGCCACTACTAGAATAGGTGACAATGTTTTTCTTTTTACCCGTCTGGCTTAAGTATGGCGCAGGGATTCATGAAGTATTTATGAAATATATTATGAATCATTGGCTCTGTGTTTTTCCCCTGGTTTAATAAGTAAAAGAAGGCAGCAGTAGCAGCAGAGAGGAAGTCTTCTCCGTCGCTTCCTTAACCAGTGGCCCTCTCTCTCTCCTCCTTGTGTTTGCTCTTGTTTTAACCCTGATGCCCGCACCCTTCACACAATTAAACAGTCTCCCTCGCTCTCGTCCTAAGTGTTCGTAATGAGCCGCCAGCACAAAAAGGCAAAGTGTGTTTTGCTCTCAGCGACTGACAATTTTGCCTTTTCTCTGGTGTTTTTGAAGCCTGCAGAGTATTCTGGCTGCGGCCTTGATCAGAATTACATTGTGGAAGATGAATTAGGTTTTTTTCAATTATCCCAGAGGTTGGCCACCATTAGAGCATCAGCCTACTCCTGCAGTGAGACTAAAGTCTTTAGTTTTGTTCTTCTCATCGCCATAGAGCTCCTGTTTGTTCTGCTTTGGCAACTACAATCCCAGCTTTGTGCTTTTTTGTTTGGAAGTCAGTTTCACACAACATATTTAGTGCTTTAAGTGCTGTTGTGAAAGGGAAAAACACGCCATTTAAAAGTCCCTTTTCATATTTTATCTTCATAAGAAATGTTAACAAGGCTTCATGACCCTCAGCTGGGCATTTCTCATCTTTTCTAAACAAATGTTGTGAATTCCAGTACAATCCCTGGGAGTCCCGTGAAACTAGCCCTGCTCTGGGCAGTTCAGGAGGGCACATGTTGGAATCGCTTCTGGATGGGGGCCTTTCTGGCCTCATCAGCATGTGAATATGTCCAGGCCAGTCAAATAACAAAGTATACATAAATATATAGAGATAATGATCTTGCTAAGTCCCTGTGTGTGCGCCTGTATTCTTATGTTAATTCCACAGCATTCAGGTGCTACAATAGTGGTGTTAGAAGAAAAGCGCCGCACTGAAGACTGTGCTCTGAGCGTGTCCACTGACGGACATGCTCACGCGCACAGCAGGCCCCACTCCTCCGCCTTTGTGTCTAGGACTTTTTTATTACACTTTTCAATTTTAGATAACATTCCAAGAATAGACTTCAAACACATGTGAATCATAAATGCAGGTCAGGAGTGGAAGCACACAAAGGGTTATGAGTGAAGCTATTTCTTTCTTTAAACAGCGATGCTAGACAGATAGCACAGGAGCTCTTCTCAGCAGAGGGTTCACTGAACCATATGTAGGTAGCCACAGGCTAATAGGCCGCTTGGTCCCTGGCTTACCAGGTATCCCGCGCCGCACAGCTCCTCACCCTCCATCCCCCTCCCACCTCCACTGGGGAGAAATCCTCCTCCACTTCGCTCTAATCTCACCTTTTTGTGTGGTGCTGACCCGAGGAGGCCCACTTTATTCCCCACTGCACGCCGGGAGCCTGCGTTGTGATGGGCCCCGGCTGCCTGCCTCCCTGTCGACTGGGCTCCATTGATTCAGTCCGGGACCCAGTGCTGTCTGCTCCTCGTAACCACGACTACAGCCTCTTTTACTGTTCCTCATCTGTCCCCTCCTACACAGGGCCCGAAGCTCCTCCACTGTCAGCAGAGGAACTGAGATGGAAGGGAGACACGGCCTTTGATTTGTCATTACAAGAGCCTTCAGATTTCAATATGGGGTTTAATGGTTCCTCATGCCTTAAAGAAACAACCACAGAGATGTGAACCTGCAGCTTCTTCAAACAGGCCTTGCTCAGCAGACTCCTGTTTAGTTTAGTCTCTCTTGTCTTGGGTCTCAGGGCTCCTCATCATTTTTTGAGTCTTATTGACTGCTCTATTGCAGTTTAAATGACACTGACAAGTAAACAGTCAATCAAAGCCCTTCTATATCTCTATACTCAAACATTGTATTTACTGTCACACATCAGGCTTGAAAAGTTTGCCTGCTCTTATATGAACCCTCTGTCCATCCTGATTGTTTTGAAGCCTCCTGCCTGGTGCACTTGTGTGGCAGCCTCGCTAACATTATTAGCCTGCCCTGGTGATCACTTACCTTTATATTCTTTCCATAACCACTTCGATCCCCACGGTTCTATTTTCTGACACCACATAAAAACACAATACAATGTCTCGCGTGTGTACGGAAGCCACCAAAGCTCTAACCTGTGAGCTAATGAGAGGCCCCATGCTGTCATCTGAGGCTGCCACTGCTCCTCTATTAGGCAGACAGAACGCACAGAGGGTTAGCGCGCTCACGTCCTCCAAAGGAATGCTCCCTTGGATATTGTAGATACAGTATGTCACGTACTCTTATTCTATGACACCAAAACACTGCAATGACACCCTTCTGTGACACGCACAGTGCTTTGTCTTTTCTGACGATATCTTGTGTTAAAAAGTAAGGCGTAATTGAACACTTCTAACGATTTGTCGGAACAATAGTGCGCAAAGACCCCCGCCAAGGCGAGATGCATTATTGAGTGTGCTGTTGTGATACTCGCGGCTGCTTAAAGGTCTTGACTTCCTTTCAACGCTGGGCTGCTCGGGTCCACCTCTACCCCACGAGAGAGGGGGGGAGGAGGGGGCTGGGTCTTCTCCGCACCTGGGAAAAGTCACAGCAGGAGAAGGAAGGCAAGGAACAGCTAACCTTTGAGTAAAATGTGTGGTTTATGCATATTTACACTATTGTTGATATTGTTGATATGGAGTAAGGCAAGCTCAGTTCATACACAAAGTAATTCAAAGTGTTTTACAGAATAAGAAAGACATTAAAATTACAATACAAACAAATCAAAAGATAAATAATCATCATAAAATTAACATTAAAAGAGAAGAGTGTGGAATAAAAAACTTTCAGTCATGTGTACAGTTAAACAGAACTGTTTTGAGCCTGAACGTATAGAATGTATAACTCACATTCTATTTGGATAGCGCAGACCAAAAGCCTTTAACCATAATAACACAAAGAAGATCAATGATGATTTTATGTTTTATTTTTTTGATCAGCTGATTATGTGATTATGAAAAATTACCTTAAGTCAGGTAACCCTTATTATCAGTATGAAATCTGTATGTGTACCACAATTTAAACCAAATATTTATTACTTTTGCTCTTTCGTGTTCTCCGTTGATTCTTAGAACAATTGTTTTTTGTAATTAATTATCCTCTACCCTGCTTGAAAAGATGACAAACTTATTCACTAAAGAAAATGTAATGAAGGCTTGCCAGTCTCTTCCTGGAGAGTACAATATGACATGTATATCAGCGTGAGGAGGTGCCAGAGCAGTTTTTGCCCAAGTAAAAATAGATGAGTTGTTTACACACGACACTTGGGTACTTATTGCACATTCCTATAGAAAAACAATGTTTGGACATGAGTGTTATTAGGCCTATATTTGGAGATGCTGGCTCTTCTCCCACTGGCAGTAAAAGGCAGTATTGTAAAGGCACATTCTTAATTACTGCTGGTGCTCTGCCTCCAGTGGTGTGCTCGGGAGGAACAAGGCAACGCTGGGGAAGAGGAGACTTCAGGGCCCTCATTACACTCTGCCCCTGGGTATTTTTACGCCTTTTATTCCCCCTCTAATGAACTGTTTACATTTTTCTGCTTTCCAGGCGCCACAATTATTCGTCCTCCATGTCACTCGGCGCACCGGGCAAAAAGCGAGGAGGGGAGTGTAATGGCACTGAAATGTGGATACAGTTGTAATTATTAGAAATGGACATTTTTTTAAATAGATGTTGGTAAAGGATGGAAACCGACAACAGCCTCTGAACCAATATTTGATTTGTCAGTGGGGAGTTTATTTGGACATTATTCCCAGAAGCCCTTGCACATAAAAGGCTTGCACCAAAAAGACCCATATATTTCTTATAATTAAATAAATATCATTTTCTACTGGGAGGATTATACGGAGCTCATTAGCATATCTGATATGAATTGTTATGCATGCATATGTAATTACATTTTGATGCCTTTTCTTGTAAGTCTTCTCGGCGCTCCATGTCAGCGCAAGCAAAACGCGTGTTTGTGACAGGATGGCCGCACCTCTATTGACGCGTTTGACGGGACTCTGCGACTTTTAAAGGAGGGCCACTTTGCATAAAGTTAAGATGTATCTTTGTACTTTTCTTGTGTGCTTCCGGGAATAGAAGCAAATTCTCACCCAAGATTAAAACCCTGACAAAAGACAGACCTCAAAAGGATTAAAAAAAGACTTCTTCTCTTTGTGAGCAATAAGGTATCTTTGGAAGTGCTCCTTCGTTTTTAGATTAGGGGCTGATTAGTGGAGTTAGTTTTAAGATCCTCTTGTGTTATGTCTATAGAATGACACACTTTCTTTATAGATATTATAATTATGTGTAGATTACAGTAAGAACAGCGCTGCGCTCACGACCTCAATACTCATGTACTACACTAAACTTATAATCAAAACCTGTCACTTTGTCACCAGTCAATACATGTGCTGTGCGGTACATGAAGAGGGAAGGCACTAATCATTACTTGTCTCTTGTTTTCCAGTGGGAGCTACAGTAAGTACAGCAGCACTACTTTTGTATTCCCTTAAAACAGGAAGTGCATCTGCAACAAACAGCTATTTAGAACAAACCCGGAGCAGAAGAAAACAGTTTAAAGTGGTGTAAAGCGTCAGTCTGCTCCTCGTCTCAATTATAGTGCCACTGTCATGACGTTCCCCTCGTCGCACCTCAGTCTTTAGGATGAAACTCACTTAAATGATCTGTGGGCGTTCGGCTGCTACAACAATAATCTGTGTACAACTTTACTCCTGGCTTCTGATTTGGCTATAGAGCTTTTTATGACATAAAGGTAAAAATTTAAAATATTCTTGGAAAAATTTATAACTGATAAAGTTATAGGGTTGTAGGAAATGAGATTGGCCTTCTAAAACAGACAATTTTAAAAACATAAAATGTAATTTCAGATACATTTTTACTAGGAAATAAATAATTATAGTAAGATATCACTATATATTGTGAGTTTTGTAGTACTTGTTAAACTTTAAGTATCTTGTATTGATTTATATTGTTAAAAAACAACTAATAAAAAAATAAGTTATTAAAATTACAATAAGACACAAAAAGTACAATAGACAACTTTAAAGTTCTAAGAATAACAAATATGATAACAGTATTGTAATAGATGAGAAAAGTAAAGATCATAATGTTTGATCATAATTGTGAAAATATTTGTTAAACTATTACTATTTATAATTCTTAGCTTCTTGGGAAAGCATATTGTTATTTATTTATCCAAATAAAATTTTTCACAATATACACATACTAAGTTTTAAATGCTGAAAAAAGAGAAAAGAAAAAAAGAAAATACTTTTTTTTTAAAGGGCTCCAACTAATAAAACAATGGTTTATGACATATTTGGCACATTGAAGAAGATGAGTTATATTAGAAAATGTCCTCTCATAGTATGTGCTTAATGACAGTGCTGTTTATTCCTTATTTCCTCAGTACCAGAGCACGCCTTGTGACCACTCCAGTCCCTGCGGCCCAGTATTGTTGTGCCCAGTCTTTATCTAATGTGGTTTTGTGGCCGGGTCAATCAGCCTCTCTCCGTCTCTTCTATAATTACTCCAGAGATCTCTCCTTCACCGCAATAACACCCAAATCACATCAGGCATCTCTTTCCCCTCACTGCTTCACATTACCACCACATACAAACACAAATACTCGCCTGCGATTGGCTCCAGCCTTATTTCAATCAGATTTTTTTTAGGTGTCTCTTTCGGTCTTCGCATCAAGCGATAACTTCAAACTTTTGCTGATAATAGAAAGATAGTACTTGAGGAAAAACCCAGCAGGTAATTGGTGTAGCTTGCACTTTATTATTTGGAGAGGAGGACTAAATAAATATAGAAAATTCCTGTTGTGAGAAATGATATTTTCATTGCTATGCCGGTAGGTAGGTGTAGGCCTTTGATTTTAGCCCACCTTCGAAAACCCCTGTCAAGGCAAGGGAGGAAAGTGTAGCATGGCTTAGTAAACACTTTTTTGTGCTCGCGGTGATGTGTGCTTTAGTCTAGAGGGCTTGCCAAGAGCCTGTTTTTCTATGGGGCCGGGGCATCTGTAAACAAGGCGTACAATTCCATGCAACCTCGCAAAAATCGGGAGGTGGCAAAGGCTTGAAGTCTTTTTGGACATGGCATTCCCTGTTATTTGAGTGTGTGTGTGTGTGTGTGTGGAAGGCATCCCCAAATCCGATGGACCGCCAATGGTTGATGAATAATTCCCTGTCTCTAGCGCTAGCAACAGCGCTATCACACACAGGCTGCCACTGCACTGGGGTGACAGCTAGAGACAGGCCCCCTAGAAAAGATTTAGCCCTGACAACTGATACTTCCTCATAATACATCTCCTCTCCTCTCTCCTTCTCGCCCCTGTCCCCAATGCAGCCTCCTCCGCCAGGATCAACCGTTTCATCCCTCCACTTGTATTTGTTTAAGTGGGCCGAGAGGGTTGCCACTTCTCCTCTTCCAGTGCACTATAGTCTGCGGATCACCTCTCTCCGATAGCAAGGCAGGCACCCCAACCAAGTCGAAGTATATTGTCTGACTTGTATAACCAGACTAGCTAGAGCAGTGCACGATTTCAGAGTTTGTCACCCAGTTCCATTAGGGGGCTCCCGTGCTTAAGAAATGTCGGCTGTGTTTTTTTGTGTCAACACTATAGTATGAAAAAGCCATATTCTCCCACTTATTTTTTCCCTCTCTTTTTTACTCATCCTTTCTTTCTCTCCCCCTCTCGCAGAAAAGGTCACGTATCGCCTATAGTGACGAAGTGCGCAACGAGCTCCTGGGGGAAGACGCCGGATCTTCGGAGAATCAGGTAAGGCTGCTAATCAAGAGGAGCCAATGTGGGTGGCTGACCAAGAGACCACCCCGCACCCAACGCCACCCCAGCACCACCCAGCTACACCCCCACGCTCATAGCCACAGTCAAAAAAGGGACCAAAAAACCTGCCGTATTGTCACCAAGTCAAGCAGAAGCAATACTGTTTAATGCAAAGCTCAAGACAGCAGCTTCTCTATCCGAAAACACATTGTGAGATCGGGAGGTGCGCACACAAGCTGTACAATGACGAGCTCAGGCCAAAGCGGGCTACCCCGGACTCCGCTCTGATCCCATGGTCCCGCGCTGAGCAAAAGCAGGCGCTGGGCGAAGATCTGGTGCGCCCCGTTTTCTTTACACTCCAAGGGTGGCATACGGCACAATGCAGCCACTCAAAACGAATAAGCCGCGTATGAATGGTGACTGACAGAGAGTGCTCCCAAATATTGTGGAATGTAATTGGATCACCTCACAAAAATTTAGAGAAAAAAACATAAAAAAATAAATAAAATGAAATTAACAAGCATATCTTAACTTCAAATGTAGTATTTTTTCTCTCAAGTATTATTGACAAAGACTCATTTCGGCCTTTTATGAAACATTAAAAATTAAAAGGTTTTGAAATTGCAGTCAAATTGTTCAATATACATGCAAGCTTTCTTTTTTTTTTTTTTTAATCATCAAAACGAATTGTGCTTAAAACTGGTGTTTCTCTCACATAGTATATTCTCTCTTAACTCATTTTTCCTATATTGTCTTTCTTTAAAATGGCCTATCGGCTGTTAAGGTCTCAGGGTTGAGCGTCTCAAAGCTTATACAAGTAAAACATTTTCTTCTTATAAATACAATTTTCTGAAAATGCATCCCTCCATGTTTTGAGTTGATGATTGGATCCAGGCTAAATAAAGTTGTCAGATTTTTCCCTTTTTAAAAACATTACCATTTCAATGCTGACCCATGAACCGTGCATCTTGCAAACATATGTATCGCGAGCCAAAGATGTGTAATTGATTTGCATATTCTCCGCAAATTAGCGAGACACAAAAGTGACGGTGACGCTTTCCTCACGACTTGGAGAGAGACGGTCTGTCAAAAATGTCAGGGCCGAGGCTGACGGCTTCCATCAAACATGTGCAGAAAAGAGCGCCGCACTCAGCTTAAATACTGCACTTTCATTAAATATTAATACACATTTTTAAAGAAACACATAAGATAGTTTCATCTTCTAAGATAATTGTTCAAAGGGAAACTTATCAAACGATTTTTGTGTTCATTTTTTATTTTTATTTATTTATTTTTTTGCATTTATAAATAATGTTGCATATAAATAGATTAGATAAAATAGAAATATATTAGATAAATAAAATAAATATATTGGATAAAATTGAATTTTATCAATGTAGGCCTACATTTATAAACTAAACTAGGCTACCAGTGTATAATATTAAAAAAAAAAAAAGTAAATTTTTAAAAATTTCTAATCCAGACATTATTTAAAAAAATATGAATAAAGAGATTATTACTTTACTGTATTTTAACTTACTTATTTTAATATAAATGTAAATGTAATAGTTCCTTTATTAGGAATAACAAAAACAAAAGTATAAATTAATTAACAGCAGGATAAAACACCAAAATTGGACAACAACTAAAATGTATCTAAGAATAATATCTAAAAGGAACATGGAAACATGACAATTTATATTCTTTAATTATATTTAGGAATTTTTTTAAATAATTAATATTTTTTTTGTTAAAATATGAAATGCATATGGCATATAGATGTGATTTCTGTTGACATAATGTAATGTGATAATCTAATAATATAGTGTAATTAATAAGTGATTATTCTCAAACCCACAGCATAAGATTTTATTTATATCTGATGTGTTTACAGAGTTTGATGATTTTACGTCTTCTAGGTGCTTCTAGGTGCCTTCATATTTACCTGTATTAATTCTCCATCTTGTGCAGATAATACTCTTGGCCGTCTTGCTGTGAGTGGAGCACTTGCAACTTCAGTTTTTATTTTATTTATTTTTATCTAACGAGACGGCGTTGTTGATAGGAGTGGGGAGAGGCTCTGGCAGAGGGGGCCGGGGGGCAATCGGTCAATTTAATTCCTGCCGATCTGAAAGAGGTCAGGATCATTTCGTATAGGCCTGGGCGCGCCGATCATTACCAGTCACAAATCAGCTGGTTACATGGCAAGGATTTGGAGCTAAGTAAATAGGGGAGCCTCATAAGTTCTGAAAATGCCGTGTTGGCCCCGCGATAATGGCTAAAGGACGATTTAATAGAGTCGGGCATTTCTTCGTTATCTGTATGCGGACAGAGACTGCATTGGCACTATCAGTATTTTTTTCTATAATATGCTAGGCTACCATTGCACATTTTTTTCTTTCGGTTTCCTCGGCATGCAACACACGCACAAACACACTCACACCAGACGCCACACACAAAGCAGTGAATGCACATACAATTTTTTATAACACATGGAATAGTTTCGATTTCAGTCACAGCAGCAGAAGGCTTGGCCACCAGAGATTGCGGCGGTTCGAGCCAGCACCATCCAGATTTTGCAGCCTACAAAGAAAGCAGATTACCACTTGTATCGAATTCCGTATTGGATAAAAAAAATCTTTTGTTTGGAAAAAAAACTGATTATCATAACAGGAAAAAAAACGCAGCATTGCAATTCTGAAAACTGGCATCAGAGGAACACAAGCGGCCCAAACCTGAGTAATTATAACATTTCGTTTCTCCTCATTTGTGTGTCTCTTGAGGTATGGGAGCCTAAAGTGGACAAACTAAAGAACAGATGCCAAAAAAAAAGTGAAGCCGGACTGGCCGTCATATAGTTTTAACAAATCCGCTCTCAATCAGTCATGCAGCACAAATGGGAGCCAACACTTTTTGTTTGGGGACCATTGACGGATGCGGCGTTGGGGTCCCCAGTCTCCTCCGCTCCAGCCCTCCATAATCATGTCCACTGCAGAGTCGCTTTAAACTTTGGCCCCTTCATTAGAACAGTCTTAGTGGGGAGTTGTTGCGTAAGTTGCTAAAGAGTTTCCACTCCTCAGTTCGTCTTATTTGTGCCAACGTTTTCAAGACTTAGAGCTCTTTAAAGAAACATGCGTTTGGCTTTGTTTTCATTACACAGCACTATAACAACTTTTCACTAAAACTTCATTTATGTATGGACTAATATTGACAAAAATGAATATAGCAAGTTATATATATAGCATATTTAGGCAGTATAATGTATTAGTTGAGTTTGGACTCAGTCTCTATATGTCACTTTTTAGCCTTGTTTGAAGGATTGCAATCAAGTTTGTTCATTTTTATCAGCTTTTACAGCACTTTATATTATTCGGTTTGTGTCTTTCATTTTTACATATTATGATGTAGTTTTATAATATGAAAGAATTAAATATTTTTTTGTTTATTTATTTAATGAGACAGGGGCAGTGCACAATATACATTAACCCTAACAGGAGAGCTGCATTGTACCAGTTTTTAACACTAGTGCTAATTTCCATCTGTAGTTTCTGGGCAGGCTGATGTTATAGTTCATCAAATATATAAACCCATAAATACAGTAATTCACATTAGAATACATATAATTAATTTTTAAATACCCCTTGAAAGCACTTGATAACCAGAAGTATCCGTTTTAACTTAGGCTTTATTCATATTTGAACACAGATCATACACTATATTATTATTATGATTCACCTTCTGAATAAACAGCCTGTGTAATGGGGACCAGGTGTCTGCCATTACATCTTAGAGCCGACTACATTTGTTACAGAAAGTTAAAAGTCCTTCCTTTATCCTGTCAAACGTATTGCCTTGCATTGTCCTCCCTCATTCCCAGTCCTCACTTTAGAGGAGACCACCACAATAACCTTTCTAATTGTTGTAGTCATAATTAATAGCCAATGGGATTATGGTCCTCTATAACTGGCAGCTTCATTATCAGGAATGCATGCTTTTTCCAGTACAGGGACTTGAAATAACATGATTTATATTGTATTTCCTATTCCTTTTCATCAAACATGTATCACTGTGCTAAGATTCATTTTTCATGTCCTGTGCATGTCCCAATAATAAGGTACCCTGCATGTTCATATACAATGGCCTCAGATAACTCCACATACATAATGCAACTGTATGGAGAAAGATGTAATACTGAATGAATCTGATGCTTGATAAACACTAGAATAACTTTACCTCAGCTCCTAAGGGCATGTGTTTCTTTCCCGCCATATCTGCAAAAATACTTAGCGTAATAACGTGCCATGTTTTGTTTTTGCTACATTAGCCGTGTGATTTGACGTCCTCGGTAATACTAGCTGAAAGCGCGAGGCGAACGATCCATTCCCGCTCAGCGTTTAATGTGACAGTGCCAGGACTTGATCTTTGTTTGTTCAAAAACACACACCAAACCCGAGCTGCACGTTTAGCTAGCTAGCGTTTAATGTTTGTCTTGTGATTTCTAAATGCTAAACATGCGAGCGGATAAGTCGTCAAGGTTAATTCTCTACCTCCTCCCATCTCCTGCTTTTTATCTCTCCTTCACTCTCTCCATCTTTCTCTTCTTCTTGCTTTCCTGATGCAGTTGATAAAGTTACGTGAAGAGGTAAGTGGTTCTCTCCTCCGACTATTTAAATCATGCTGAAATTTCCATTTGCCCTCTCGCTTCCCGCGGAAAATTAAAATCAGCTCATTTGGACGTGTTCTTTTTGCATGTGTGATTGAACGGCGTAAAGGCCAAGGCAAAGATAATGAATTCACTGAAGCCATTCCTCTCTATTGAAAATGTGAAACTGGAGATAAGATATAAATTCTGATGCGCCGTTTTGAAGACAATTGGTGAAATAAAGTAAAGCTGGAGTATAGCTTTATAATATTGACGTTAAAGCAGCTAAGTGAATGGCCTCTTTTACCGTCTTTATGTGTTTGAATGGGGCCAAATGAGTTGTTTTATATTTTCTCATCATCTCGACTCATGTTATCATTTGGCATTTTCATTTGCATTCATTATTAAGTTATGTATACTTGCATGTATATTCATCCATAATAATTTTGGTTTTATGACATTCAGTTGTGCACCATACTTGTCTAATGAACTAACTTATGTTATGTTTATATTTGTTTACTTTTTACTACTAGTCCTTACAGGAAATTTACAAAAACTGGTTTAAAGAAGTTGGTTTATAGGCGCTATTAAACAAAATAATATGTGCAACAAAATATAGATTGTTCTCCAAGACTTGACATGTATTACTCAATAAAATATATGAATCTCTTTGAATACAACGAGCAATATTAAAAAGCCACACTTTAGAACAGATTGTAAATTAGGGTTTGGAATCACAGGGCCCCGACAGTTCGATTCGATTCACAATACATGACAATCTTATCACGTTAATGTCACAATATAAGGGTGATACTCTAAAAACAATATATTGATATTCTAAAGTACATCACATTTTTTAAGAAATTTATATATTAATATATATTTTCATGAAACCTACCTCCACGGTTTATGAAATACACTTACTTTAACAACCAAAACATTATTATGATAACTGTATTACATAGAGTTTACTTTGTCTTCATACACAACTTTAGTGCTGATAACGTTTAGGTTTTGTAACCTATATAAAAAATATAAAAATCGACATAGTATCACCAAGCAAAACGATATATCGATATTTTGATATTTTTGCACACCCCTATTATAAATGGAATGGAGGAATTACAGTCAGAAATAGGCCTGTCACGATTTTGTTTTGTCAGTTTAGTTGTAATACAATGCAATTTGAGCTGTAGATGGTTGAATAAGTAACTTCTATGGCTAATTCATTCATTCTGCTATTTATCTTTTGCAGTATAAATGATACTGTCTATTAAAAAACTTAACTCAGATTATCTTGCTTTATTGTTATTGTGTCAGTGTCATAAAGCAGTTTCAGTATGACCCTTTACCATTATATTTTTCTGTAGCAATATATCATGTTCGAAAATGTGTTATTGTGACAGTCCCAGTCAGAAATATTTAGGTCTATGAAAGAAAATATTGCTATTGTAGTTACTGGGAATGTGTAGTTTCCTTACCCTGTTATTATAATCAATGGATGCTCATTTGATGATGTTTTAATCTTAAAAGTTAATTATTTCACTTGTCCCAATACTTGACCAGCTTCATTAATATTTGTTGTAGCATGTTTCTTCTCAAAGTTCAATAATCCAATATCCACCAAAGCTCCTCCATTCTTGCCTCTCCATAATGCATTGGCTGACCGGGCCCAGCTGCTGTTGTTGGCGCGTTTTTCTTTTATTTAACTCTACTTTTGTCTCCCCTTGTTCCACTCCTCATCACACGCGTTTTCTCCTAGCCCGAGGGTCAGCAGACTTTTGGAGTTTCCTCACCTGTCAACCCCTTTCGGATCGCCCCGATGTGCATAATCAGACCCGATCTCTCGCCCTTTTTTGTCAATGCGTTTTTTCCGTCCACTGTCTTCTTCACCCTGCCTCAGAATCAAAGGCGGGCACAGCTTATACACACTTAAGCATTGCCTTTTTAAAAAAACTATACTTCTTTTTCTTCCTCTGCAAAACATGTTTAAATATTTAGCACCCATATTCACAGCTGTTTGACACTTGTAATTCCTCGTCTTACAAGTCCCAAACAAACGGCACAGAAGATCACACAGTCAGTTGGAATCAGAGCTGTCATCATTATTCACTTTGACTCTCCCCCACCCTTATTGAAATAATAAGGAAATCATCTGAACTTTGGAAAATGGTGATAGTAACCGCTCGTGTTTGATATTGAAAAAAGGCAGGAGCGAGAAGAGCAGTAAGAGGGGAGAGATTTCTTTTGAGCTACAGCTGCATTGTTCTGGGGCTCCCTGTTAATAACTTACAACTGACGACTGTTTCTTGACGCAAAAAAGCACAACAAAAAAACAGCATTTTCCTGTTCCTTAAGAAGAGCTTTGTTCAAAATGTAGGTGTCAGATGAAAAGGTAAGACGTGCATCGGCAGAAGTGCTGGTGGCTGCTCCAGTGCACTCCGCCGCTCACTATTTAACATACACCATGCTAAATGTTTTTCTAGAAGGTGCCTAGTGACAATTATATATGATTTTGACGATATTCTCATCCTCCCACCTGCTCTTTTAAGTGCAAGCCTGTGCTTAAACAGGCTGCAGTTCAGTTTCTCTTAAGGTTGTGACAATGGGGAGAGCAAACCTACTCAGGTCAAGCCTTGATGTGCTGTTGAGAGTCACAGTGGGAGCCGGTACACACTTGATATTTGCCTGAAAACTGCTGACAAAGATTCAGTCCCATGGTGGATCACATGGGGTTTGTTTGGCTCTCCTGTAGATGAAGTCTGTAGAAATCTGCACATTGGATATGACTACCTCTACACCAGGATGTTTAGATGGAATATATGTGTTTCTTTTCATTATTTTTGATGCATGATGGCAGCACAGTTTCATTATCAGGGCCATCTTTGAGCCATTACTGCGTTCTTATAGGCTGAACCTTCACCTGGTGCTGCTGCTTTTGTCATTGTCAAACTGAAGACGCATTATTCTAATGATTGTACACACCTCGCCACTACCCCCCAGCCCCACCTCACAAAGCCACCCGCAGCCTCCCTCCCTCCCCCTTAGCCCCAAAGAAGACAGTGCGAGAGAAAGAAGAATTCAGGAGCAGAAAGTGTTTGAAGTGGTTTTCCATCGCGAGCGAGTCTGCCGGCCGTCTCCCCGAGATGTGTCACCTTTGCCGAGAGGGAATAGGAAAATCACGTTTCGAATGGTAATGATAACATACTAATCACTGGAGTTCTTTGAAGAAGCCAGGGAGTATGTACTCTGTCAGTATCCCCGGCTGCTTCGTGCTCCCAGCCACACAGGGACTGCTGCCATGGTCCAGGTGCGTTAGAGAAAGCGCCGCATGTCAATATGTCCCCTCCATCTCTGCTCCTCTGTGGGGCCTCATTACAGAGCAGCCATTTTCTTCAAGACACCAACAACTCTCACTAAAGACCCTTCTAACGCTTTGTGTCTTTGTCCTGGTGACCATGCTCTTCTTTCACCAAAAAACTAAATAAACCAGGTTACAACAAAAAGAACTTTTAAATATTATAGATTATTATGGATGCTGTTAATGAGGTGTTTCTTGTATTTGCACGCTATATTGTCCCTGTAGGTAAGTTTAGCATTTGAGCCTTCCTTCAACCAGTGCCCCTGGGCAACCTGTCAGGAGCAGTGGACAACCGCAGTGCAGCGCCTGGGGACTCATCTCCAATTCTTGATCAGGGATCTTGGCCAGAAATATATACCTGTTGGATTAGCCTTTGCTGCACATATTTTTGGGTGTTTTGATTGGATCATAATCCCAGTGGACAAAACATCCACAACATCAATATTGCCTTATAACGAACAAATTTGCTGTCCTGTGCTTCCATTTCTGCTATTTGGCCAAACCTTCGTGTACACCAAAGCACCAGCAGGTCTTTGCACTTTGCTCTGCTCACCACCTCCTTATCTCTCTCCCTCTACCACAGCCCTGTTTCACTAGCCATCTGTCCCCACGCTCTCCCCTCTCCCTCCATCCTCCCCCTGCCCTCCCTTTAACTATTAAAAAGTATCTCTGCAATTTTAAATGACATGTGTCAGCGGGCGCAGACAAGACGCAGCGCCAAGAAAAGAGTTCAGAGGCAGCGTATCCACCCCGCTCTTTTCCCATCCCTCTCATTGTCAAACTTTGAGAAGTGTGTCATTGACTTTTTCTTATTCTCCCCACCATGCTTTCATTCCCTTAGAGTGATTAGCTGGTGCGTATTTTGACAGCCTAACCAAATCTTTTTCCCCCTGTCCCTTTTCGTTCACACGATGAGTCTAAACTGGTGTCAAAGAGGTAGGCTGTCATTCATGGGGTTGTTTTTGAACGTCAACTCCGTGTTACATCAGACCAGCTACTTAATATTAGAAAGGCCATCAAAACCAACAGCATTCAAGTAAACATCACCGTCATTCATGTCTGCTCTGTTTACAAAGCTTCCTTTGAAGGCACGTCGTTTTGATCAGATGTTTGGCAGTTTGGATGAACTTCATCGCAGCAGTGGACAGGGGTTATATGGACTCTGTTAGGGTTAGAAACTCACTGTAAATGCCCTAAACAACTGATTTCTTTAACCTTTTTATTTGGTGGATTCAACAATACATTTTGAGGAGATAAGTTGATAATGAATGTAATTAAAAATATACTGAATTCCTTAATACAGGCTTTCTGACAATTTTTGTAGGCTCTACTGAATCTTAAAGGCCTTGAACTAGCAACTAACAGGCTAAAAGTAGAGTTGCAGATATCCGATACTGGTATCAGATATCAGTGCTGGTTTGGACTTATGAATTCATGTAATAACACTATTTACTGGTCATATTTGGCCTTGAAAGTCCAACAAAGTAAAAACTTTTTATTCATACAAAGCTACTCTGTCACTTCAGAGATAAATAACAGTTATATGACACATTTGGATCAATTTTGTCTTATTTTATTTTTGTTTAAAGGAAATAAATGCTATTTTCAGTCTCTGCATTAGTATCGGGCAGTATCGGAACCAAGAAAACTGGATGGGTGCTTCTGTACCTAAAAGATCATCAGTGTGACTTACGGGTTCGCGGATGACAAAAATTGGATGCAGACAGCACACACACATTGGTCTCACTTTGAGCTTAAAAACTTTCACAGTATATCTGTTCTGGGGCAAGACAAATCTTACTACATAATTTAATCAGATTTGACAAAAAAGCCTGTGCTGTACGTGCGCATGTTTTCAAAAGTGCAAGAAGAGCTTATTATTTTTCTAATTTAGAGTAATGATGGTTCTGTCTCAATACAATGACCTTTGATCAAATCACCTCACAAGCAGTCCAGTTGAGTACCTGTGGATCAAATCTTATTAAATAGTGAATCAAATAAATAAAAACAAACTGAAAATTCTCATTAAATCACAAGCAGGGGAACGCAGCTCTTGAACAACACAAAACAAACCATAATTTATGATGTTTGAGAGCCCCAAGGTGAAAGTCAAGGCCATCAGTCAACACATCAGACCTTCTCGCACCTCAGATGTCCACCATGAATAGTTAAGCATGAGAGAAACCTCTGCTTTTCAGGTATCATAGGAACCACTCACTGTTGAAGTTAGTACACCTGATATTAAAGCCTGCCTTTACACCTTGATAGTCACAAACATCTACTTTGAAAAAATGATCAAATTGCTTTTTTAATAATTAATGAAACACATCTTTTTCTTGATATGCTGTCTGGATTGTGGGCTTTCACAGGGCAGCCTTGTCAATTGTTGATAGCTGAGAGATACAATAGGGATTGCAGTACTCATACATCATGGATCACTGTTTGGTCCACTGATGCGGATCAAGTACACATACAATAGAAATATTATGGCCGATTCTCTGCTCAGTCTACAAGAACTCTTTCTGTTCACTGTGGACAAATCTCTGTATAGTACCAAATTAAAAACAGTATTATCCATCTTTTTATTTCAGGTATCTTATCTTATATATGTCCTTTGACCTTTTCAATGTTTATGTCTCAAAACAGTAAACGTTCACTCTTAATTTTATTATTCTCTTGACCCTCTCAATTTGAAGTAGTATGTTTAACCTTAATTACATGTCACAATAGGTCTTTCATAACTAAATATAAAGGCAGTTCTGTTTTTTTATTTACCCTTTTTCAACCTTATTTTCTTATTTAACTCACCATAGTAATAATTTGTGCTGTTTTCAGTGTTTAGGTCTCAAAATAGTAAACATTCACTCTTCATTTTATTATTTGTTTGCCCCTCTCAATTTAAAGTGGTGTATTTAACCTTGATTACAGGTCACAATAGGTCTTGCATAACTTAATATAAAGGCAGTTCTGTTTGATTACTTTTTACTTTATGTACCTTTTCCGACCATATTTTCCTATTTATGTAACCATAGCAACAGTTTGTGTATGTCCTTCAACAATACTTATTATTTAAGATTCGTATGTATCGTATTGTAGTCACGTACCATCGGTTTTTCATGCGAGCTAGCTGCATTTGCTGATGTTAAATTCATTGCAGCCAGTTGGACACCATCACGTACCCAGGTATTTTTGACTGAACCAAACCAAATTACATTTTTTTTCAACGTGCTCCACTTTTCATCCTCAACTTTTTTGTGTGACTAAACGGTGGTTGTAAACAAAACAAGTCGGCGACAGACCTCAAAGTGCGGGCTTATGTTTTATGTCCAAGATGAGGAGACAGCACCTTTTCCATTGTCGTCCCACAACATGCTGCCGCTTGATATTCCATCAGCATATAACACATTGTCATCCATGAAGGTTATTGCCAAGCTGGCTGTATTATGTTGTGGATGTGCTCTGTCTGTTTAGGTGACAGTGTTGATGTGTCTCTTTGAAATGGCTCCCAGTCCCTTCTCAATCAATTATTTTGTGTTTGTTTCTTTGGCTTCACGGCTTCTTTTTTTTTCCTCCTTTCTCTATTTGTTGCAGAGAGCGCATCTGTTGGACAACACAGAGCGGCTGGAAAGGTCATCGCGGAGACTGGAGGCCGGCTACCAGATAGCGGTGGAAACGGGTACGTATTTAGGCTGGGATTGAGTTGGGGGAGAAGGGAGACGAGGTGGGCTGGTTGTAAGATAGTGGCAAGGATGAGTGAGCGACAGCAAATTGTCTCGCTCGTATGCGTTGGTGGGTGGATATGTTTGTGGGGTGTAGTGAGGAGGGAGGGTCGGAGGGGAAAAAAAGTATTTTCCTTGACGGTTGATGACATTTTCGGGAGCACATCAAAGGCAAACCAGTAGGATAGAGAGAGGTGTACAGGCGACAGATCGGGTGCCGCTTCTACCCCAAAAAAATCCTGCATCAGTACCACCTCTTGTCTGTATGTGTGTGTGTTTGTGTGTGCGCCTGTGTGTGTGTGTTGGGTAGTTGCATTTTTTGCCAAAACAGACAGGGGGGCTGTGAAAATAAACAACGTCAGCGTTCTTCTAGAAGTTCTTAATTCAGTCGTGCAGGAGGAAGGGAAAAAAAGTCTTTCTAAATAAAACTAAAAATGCACAAGCTTCTTTTCATCCTCATCAAGGTTGTTTTTATCTTAAAATAGTAAAAGAGAAGGCTCATTGGGATCTTAAATAGATGTAACCAGTTAGCATATTTCTGCTTCCTGTCTTCCTTCCTGACACTCCCCACATTATTGAGGCGCAGAGTATTCCTCAGAGATGTATCAAAGCTCATTCTTCAAGTATCAACCGTCTTTCTGTGGCTTCCGCTGTAGTTTTGAAAAAGTTAGTCAATTTACACTATAATCGCCGGGTGGCTGGCACATGCGACATCAACCGATTTAATAATTCAAGTCAAGGAAGGTTCGCATGCGGACCACAGGCTTTTGATGTTTCCTCCCTGTGACTCGCAAATTCATAAATACAATCTGCATTCTCTGCTTAAAAATGTTGATTCGTAGATGTGTTGAGGTTCTGCGACAGCCCTAGATTTTTAACCATCTTTCTGTGTTTTTCTGACGAGAACAGAAGTGGGCTATGGCTTATAATATCACCTCCCGGGCTTGTTAGCTTCTCTAGCCTTAGTCCTCTGCGTCACCTTTGACCTCTTGTCGCCGGTGGCTTCAGCTCAGAACAATGCTGGTTTATCTGCTCCGCGGTGCCACACACTCAGCTGGGTCCGCACCAGCTGTGGGTCGTGTTGGCAGGGCATCATGTTTAATCCCTGACCCCGTCTTTAGCTCGCTGTCCAGTCCAGCCCTCCGCTCAGATGCACAACCTCAAATACTGCTGTCTGTGGTTTTTATACAGGGACTAGCACAAGGAACAACCCGAGAGGGGGCAGAAAATGGCCACCAGAAATATAATTTCTTAGTGGAATTTACACATCTGTTTTTTCATTTGAATTTATCTTGTTCTATTACATATTTTTGTCTTTAGATGTACTTTTAATAAATTTCTATTTGAAATTTGGAGAACTTCCACAATTTGGATTCTTTTTATTCTCACTCATACTTTAAATTATTTGTTATTAATTGGCAAAAGTGTTAGTGTGACACTTGCATTGTTTTGATATTATTAGTGGAAATATTATGTGTATTTTGCTGTTTTAAATAGGAATGAGTTTTGTTTTGGGGTTTTTTGTTTTTTTTGAGATTCTTACAATTTTGACCAATTTTGGGTCTTGACCTAGTGTTTGAAAACCTTTTAGATTTGCTTAATACAGTTTGTTTGTATGGTTATCTTCTGTTATTTACTTGAGCTCAACAAAGGCACACTTTTTATTTTTCCCCTTTATTTTCATGAAAACAAAATAATAGTTATGAGAGACCACTTTTACTAAAATAGAAAATGTTGCAGAGACACAGAGGTTGCATCCACAGACGTTTAACACAGATAATTAGAGCGTTAACTGTTTCACCAATCACACTTTCTCTGGTCAAACTATAAATACTTTTCTCTCTCCAGAACTTCTAAGTTGGACTTTTTCATTTCTTTTGACAGGGAACAGTTTGTTATTTTGCGCTAATTCAAAGTTGCATTCTCTTTCCAAAATGACACTGTAGCCCTGAAGAACTGTAATTGACCAATGGAGGAAGTAGAACAAAAAGACATTTTCTTTCAAAGAGCCAGATCCCGAACAAAGAAATGGCGTTGAGACTGGGTTCTGCCCAGTGACAATCTCTCCCTTAATGACCAGGAACAGAAAACGCCAGATGCTTCTAGGTCACGTTAAAGGGAGAAAAGGGGCTCCCAGCTCTGAGCAAAGAGGAATCTTCACACAGTCGCATTTTATCAGATTGAGCATTTCTTGTGCCATTCTCCGTGTCTCATGTGTATTTAGCATAAAACAAAGGCTTTGCCAAAAGCACTGAGAGCCCTGAGAGGCTGGAGAGGAGACTCTTAGGACACGCTGAGCTCTTTAGCACATGCACCCCTGGAGAAGCACACTGCGCCTCTGTTTGTCTCATAAATAAAGTATACAAGTTCATTAGTGAGGAGCAGGGACTTAAAAGCCCTGCACAGCAACAAGCCAGGCTCAGGCTAGCTCACTTAAAGAGGGAGGGACACACTTAGGCAATTTAAAGAAACTACAGTCAGACCATTTACATGGGCCAGAGAGGAGTGCGACTCGTGCCAAATCAAAGAGCACAAATATTTTAGTGCCTCTCTCGACCCCTGAAAACGTACAATTTTTTATGTACGTTGTTTTGTTTCTCAGTTTTAGTTGTGGTTAATATACAGGACAAATATTATTCATGCAACTTTGAATCAATACATTACATTCTGTCTCAAGTAAAATAAATCCACTAGTGAGAAGTGAGAGATGAAAAATATTGCAGTTTTTGTTTTGGAGAGTTTTGGTCAAAAACTGAATGTCTATATAGTCATATAGATACAAAATGAGCCAATTAATCTAACCTCACACACAGTATTTATCCACAGTATTTACAGGCCCATTTCTGATTTATCTGCAACATATCGTCTGAATATTTGTGTTCAGGATTTATTTAAAAATTAGGATATTGAGTTATTTATTTTATCAGTATTGCCCATCCCTATAATAGTTTCCATAAATTATGTAAATGTACCTAGAGACTAGACTGTGCTGCTGTTGCATGTGAATGTGAACACTTAAGTGTGAGTATTTGTGTTTACAGACCTGTAATCAATCCTGGAGAATGAACTCTGCTCATTAGGGATTGATTTCAGTTGTGTTTAGATAAGCAGAGAGCCAGCCTCCAGGGGCCAGAGTCCAGCCCTAAGTTCACCACATGCAGGTAGACAAGAGCACCGCGGGCTACAAACTTTATTAAGATGGAGATAAGCAGAGCTAGTCCATCAGACGTGCCACTAGCTCATGTCATGATCCCTCTTTATTTAATGCGATACCATTGAAGCCCAAACAAACCACTCGTAGTGGCTCAGTATGGGGCCCTGCAGTTGTCATTCAGGCCTGTGATGATGTGGCCATTGTATTTTCACTACATCAATTAGTTTTATATTTATTTGATTTAAGTAGTGCTGTTAACTGAGGCTATGTTAGAGCAAAGGGTTCTGGGACGTTGAGAAATAAATGGCTGAATGCTGAAATAAATAAATATGTGTTTGTAAACAGAGCGAATCTTCAGGGCGCGTTTGAAGTGAGCAGTGTGTTTGAGGCGTGCTGGGAGCCCATGGGTGCTGGAGTGTCCCAGTAACATGGAGCCTTTTTGTCCCGAGCTTCTATCTGTCCCCCTCCATCTCTGAGTCCACCCACTCCCTCACACCACACAGGCACAGCACTGTGGCACCGGGCGCTCAAATCTATCAGCAAATAAATACTCACAATCACAACAATGGGCCTATGGCACACGGCTAGAGCCTGCGCTGTTTCCACAGTACGATATAGTACACAGGTAGATCCTATAACAAATGTACCAATTTTATAATGGGTTTGCCATTTTCCCATCATAGCAGTGTGTGACCTTAAAAAACAAATTCTCTTGGTGTACTTTTGATATTATTTGGTCTTATCTGTATATTCTTGTGCATAACTGTAATTCTTTTTAAGTTTTAGTGCAAGTTACAGTGGAGTCTCTTATTCTAGTTCATGCTCTCTGTTCCACATGTAGCTTGAATATTTCAAGGATGTCTTTTTCATTTCTTTATTTAAAAGGACAGTTTGCTAAAGGGGAATCTCTGGAGGTATGGCATAATAAATGACTTTTTTGTAGACAGATACAATCAGCAATGTTTTATTGTCTTCAAAAAGAATATGGACTTATTTGATAATTGTTTGATTAATGGAGCAGCGAGCTAGGACTTAAATATTTCACAGCTTGCGTTTCTGCTCAAAGATACGTAAAAATATGTTTTTTCTGCTTTATTTAAAAAGAAAACCATTATTTAAAGCAACTAAAATTTAGCTTGAGACCATATTTTCCAAATATATATGCTTGAGCGTAGCGTCTAGCTCTCAGAAAAAGTAGCCGTGGGTGAGCTGTTTATCAGTAAACCCCTGGTGGATGAAAGGCGTAGCAATAATGATTTTTTCTGCGCTAATCGGACCTTGTCAGCACGCCGTCTTATCGTGGAGAGGAAAATGACACCGATCCTATCGAAGAGCCTGGAGTCCGAGTCGGCGCCGCGGTTCCCCCCAATCACGGCCGGCCGTGGCCTCGCCGTATCTAGCGCCGCCACAAACGGCGCCAACGCTTTTTTCATGTGGACTTCAAAAACGGCGACAGTCATTAAAATTGCACCCGCGTTCGGCAGCGGGGATCAGCGCTCCGGAGCGAAAATGGGATGTGGGAAGAGGAGGCTCGCTAAATGTGTTAATTCCATCCTCACATGTTTACGGCTTAATTTTAATCTGTTTGAGGAGGGGAGGGGGCGATTGGAGCGGGGGGCAGAGGGGCAATGAGAAAAGCTCACGCCGCAATAAATCGCCATTATCTTTGACACCCTAGGACTCAGCTGGTCCGGGGATTTAGGGGTCCACATTGGCAACAGTCTATATCCAGTCTATGAAAACACTGTTTACGCTTGAACTGTGCTCGCTAAGGTGCAATGGGCGTTTGGGCTCGTCAGACAAAAGCCTTACGTACACAATGAGGCGCTAGCATACGGCCCTGATAGCTGCTAGCATTCAGTTCTGACCAGCACTTCCACACTGAGTCTGTTTACCTCTGTGCTTCAGGCGACAGGTGTTTTCAGAAAATACCCAAACTAAACGTGAAGAGGGCCTTTAATTCAATTGGAGAGAGCTTTATCACTTTAGCAGAGCCTCATCAGACTCCCTGATTGAATAATGACGCCACTAACCACCATAGCTAGCCACCTTGGATCCAACTAGTTCTTCAAAAGTAGCAACTAACATTAATAAAATGATGAAAATCGAATAATTAGACCTCTAGTCGTTTATTAGCTTCAACAAGGCTCTCAGCGTAATGAGACTCTTGGAAGTAATGATCTAACCAGCGCTCAGCAGCTAACAGCGCGCTGCTAAAATCAGGAAACATGACGGATATTTAACATCTTTAGAATTTTTTTACCCTGTCCAGAATTTTATATTTCAGCTGCATCTTTGTGTATTGACTTCCAATTCAAATGGGATCACCCCTTTTATGTGTTCTCAGTTTTTAATATTTTTGGTGCTGATAATAATTATAGAAATCTTAGAATGAACTCCAAATACACCAGCTTTTAATACTGAGTTTGCCTGCCTGCTTCAGATCAGAACAATTTAATAGAAAAAACATTTGCTTTTAACTCTGCACAAGTGCACTGTGGCATGTAGAAAGAACCTTGAAAATGAAGTCATTTGTCTGAGTTTGGATATTGATCTATTTTCTCAATCAAGCCTTATTCAATTATTGATATGATCTAATCCTTATCTCATGGAAGAACGGCTGATAGCACAGTGCCACTGCGATATCTTTAAAGACACCAACGTGTTTAAATCACATTCTATTTTTAGGCTACAATAAGGAAAAAGACAGCCCCTGCCTTCAGAAAAAGTGTAGCGCTGACCTCTGGCTGACACGGAGAGAGCGAAGGAGGGGGACGAGGGAGAAGCAGAGACAACAGCAGTGAAGAGAGGAGCAGGGTTAAAGAAAAAACACCTCTCAAACGAGGAAATGGGAGACAAAAGCGAGGACTCGGAGCCCCCACGGCCGCTTTCAACACATCCACATCTGAAATATTATAAACTAAAAGAGAAAAAACAATAAAGTTGTCATTAAGTGTGCCACCTTGTCACCCGAGGATCTATAAAAGGAATATTAGCATTGATGAGAATAACACGCCAGATGATGACTGATGACAATGACTGATATGTGGCAAAATCTAAAATAAGAAAAGGGATATTCTGAATGGGGCATAAAATGAATACTAAATCCAGACATTTCAATCAATTTTCTTTTATAATTGGCAGACGAAATTGAGTGTTAATACAAAAAAAAAAAAAAAAAAACTTTCTTAAAAAAAATGTGCCTGTATAATTTGACAATTTGAGTAACCAACAATATGCTTATAAATGATGACCTGGCCCATATTCTACTATCTTGTAATTACATTTTTTAAAAATACTTTAAACTTAAATTTTAGAATTAAAATTTTAAATTTTAAATTCATTTTTTTTTTTTTTTTTAAAGGATTATATAGGGGCGTAATATGGATTTGGATACATGTTTATTTTTATATATTTTATTATATCAATTTAACATGCACGCATCAGATATCATATATTTTTTCCACTAAAAGCGTAAATGATATGAGCTTTTAAATAATATATTTGTTTTTTTAGTTTTTGATTTTTTGGACATTTTAAAAGGAAAAATATTTAAGTTATTTTGTGATAATATTCTTAAAAGTGTTTATTTCTTGTTAAGTTGCAGGAGAGGACCAAACAACAGCAGTGACTTGTGTTGAGCTGTAAATACAAGCACGGGCTCTTTGTTGTGGTGCGTTTAGTGAGCGCTGTGTCACTTCTCTTCCACTTAACATGGATGTTTGTAGACCTCCGACTGTACAGTGCACTGAACAATCACTATCTACTTTTACATATAATTCTCCTATACTCATGTGAAAGAAGTACATGAGTTTTTATCCCTTTTAGTTGTTTAGTTGTTGAATCCTTGGGTAAACTATTTGATGGGGTAAATGCGGTCATCAGCTCTTTACTAACGTCTCTTCCTCTTATCGTAGCCCCCCCGCCTCGAGATGCACAATTATCCTTAACAAACACAGCCACAGTCGCCTTCTCCGTCTGTCCTCTTCCACCATGTCCACCCAGAGGAGCCCAGAGCCCTTCCCTGTCAAAGGAGCTGGCTCTCTGGTCCGTCCTGCACCCGTCAGACAGGGTGCCCACCCGTTAGACACCCACCCGCCGAACATGAAACGGGCCGGGCCGCGATGTCAGCTGGTCGCCCCATCTGCCAGTCAGTGGGACGGTAAAGGCTTTTGTCCTGGGGGGTAACCTTAGGAGTGAGCGCGCTGTGTGTCCCTGCTCCAGCCTGCTGCAGCCTGCACATGTGCAACGCTTTAGGATAGGCCACTAACAACATGCTGACTGTGGCTTTTTTATTGAAATCAGCCCAGAGGAAACAAGACCGGGGGAAATTTAACTTTTAGATTTTTGTTTATGAGTGTGAGAGGTTTTTATGATGTAATTTTGAAAGGGCGTCATATTTACTAAAATGCACAAATTGATTTATTTTTTATGTTTATAGATGTCTTGCATTTAAAAAATATATGAAATTTCATAAATGTGCAAAACTATTTATTTATAGCCTTGTGAAATGCCTAAACCTTGCTTTGTTCTGATACTTTAAAGTCGATATAAAAGATAGAGACTTACTGCAGCTCACTGAAGCTTAAACCTCTCATGCATTCTCTCATTCGGTAGATAGGCCGCGCCCTTGAGCTGCTGAAGAAGGAGCGCCACCGCTCTGTCTCACACAGAAGGTGCTGAGAGGGGCCCTGTGTGCTCGCATGGGTGCCTGGATATAATGCTTTGGACGGGGCTGTGTGAACCCAAGGGTGCCTAAAAGAGAATGCGCGTCAGCGGCTTGAACTTTATTTATTTAGCTTTTGTGGTGGACTCCCTCAAAGATATCGAAGTTAATGTGTGAATCATCTATTAAAGTGAGCACGTGCTTCACACCGCTGTTGTGGAGATAAAACCCGATTTAGAGCAACAAAGTAACCCTGTAATCATTTTAGTTGACTATTGGATGTAGAAAGCCTCCCCTTAAGTGCTTGACACAGTCCCGGCGCTAACTTCACTAGCGCTCGCTGCATGATGTATGTAGCGCTGTCCTAAAGGGCTGATGTATGCACAGCTCCACACCAGCCCAAGTCTTCCCCAAGCACATCTATGATCTCGGGTTACTCAATCATCAATCAGGGCCAACTGCAGCGGTACTGTAGTGCGGCCCGTCTTTTAAAGCGCAGTTGAGAAGGACTGGCTAAGATGGCCTAAGGGACGCTCTCCTTGGTCTGGACCGGCGCAGGTTTGATGTGAATCTGTGCGTAGTTAAGGCTACACACAGACCATTCATTGATGTAGCTGTTTGAATGTTTGGACAAGGCCACCTGATAGTAGGAGGAAGTGCTTGTTGACATTTTTTGGTATTTTATCTTTGGAAATTGATGTTGTGATTTGTGGGGTTTCCTGCATAATAATTCAAAATAAACATGCTGGAACATTTCACAAGTTCTATAAAGTAACATCAATGAAATTATGCATTTTTAGATCTAGACTACACCTGAGTAGTATTCGGCTGATATAAAATTCTGTGCAGTCTGTAAAAATATTTTAAAGATAAATCCCCTTCAAGCACACTACAATATTTTATATAAAACCAGAAGGCTTGAGTTGCCATTAATGTTTTTTTGGGGGTTTTTTTGCTTCATTTTTCACGTTCCTACCCCAAAACAGTACACTGTATATAACACAGACATAAAAAATATTTTAAAACCCAATGTCATTATAGAAAAAAAAGCACATAATGTTTGTTTTATTTGCTCATTATTATTCAGTTGAAAGTCATTATATTTAGCTGTTGACCAAATTGAGTGTGTAGATGTGAGTCAAAGACTGAAGCAGAGCTCTTTGCCGCACCCACAAGTCACTCTAAACCCGTTTTCGTCTAAGAATGGACATTCAGAGACACACAATATGGCAGTGATAGAGTTTCATGCCAATTTGCGTGTGTGCTTGAAGTGAGGTATTGTGCTGTTTTAATGAGCTGTTTAGACTGGTGGCCGGTTGCTCGATGAATAATTGCCAGTGCCTCTTAAAGGCCAGATGTATGGAATTCATGCAAATTCAGAGCAAAGGGAAAGTGTGTGTCTTAGAGTGCCTAGGAATAATTGTATTCCAGATGTCCTTCTTTCATGTGTGGCTCACAAAATGCAGCGCGTGAAAGGACGAGCAGATGATGGTGCGATGATTAAGATCTTAAGCATATGGAGATGCGCTGTTGTCTGCCTGTTTGTGTGTGTGGCGTTTTTGAACGTTTTTTGCTCCCTCAGTCTTCGGTGACAGGTTCACCCATGTCTCCTGGGGAGGCCTTCACTCCCAATTTAGAACCAGGCATCGTCAAGTGACAGCAGTGGCTCCGGCACCCTACCTTGGCAATATGACTACAGTTAACTTAACAAGACTCGAAATGTGAGCCTCATCTTTGATGTAATTGATTTGAATGGTTTGAGCATCCTCCTTGCAGAGAATATTTTGGTCGATCTGTCAAAATGATCTTCCAGGATTTGTGGGTCATTTTCCTCATTTGTGAAAGAATGGTAATTATCCAGTTGTATGATTATGCATCATTTTTGTCAGCAACAAAGAACAGGAAGTAAGAGGACTGCCATAAGTGACCACTGCACCCAGGTCTCTCAACACAAGACAAGGCAAAAGCAGTGTTTTTCCATCTGCCCAGGCCAGCTTGTTGTGCACTGATCAGAAATGTCATTACAACACAAATCAAAGATGTGTGTGATGCGGCGCTGCTGGTAGGTGGTCACTCCACAAGTGAAATCTCATTTCTCTGGTCTAATGTGCACAGTAGACCTGTCGTGGGCTGGACTTTGAATGAGGACATTTGTGTTGTTTGGATTTGTGCTGATCACATTCAAGTACACTGTGTCTATTGTTTGTGCGGGTCTTTGATGTTGCCGCTGCCTCTACAGCACCTCCAGCTTGGATGTTGCATCTGTTTTATAAAAAAAAGTGAACAGCTTCTTGTGTGCAGCAGAATAAGCACATCAGTGCAATATCCAGAAACTAAAGATGGAAAGTGATGTAACATTCAGATACCAACACCACTATGCCTTCTTTTAAATAGCCAGAAACAATCAGTGCTGTTATAGTCCAAGTAAGCACATTTTCTCTGTGCTGTGGAGCAAACATAAAAGTATAACTGCCTTGAATCTGAAGCATGAAAGCTCAACTCTGAAATGTTCAAGTTCATCATGGGCAAGTGATCCCAATGAGCCACAAAATACCTAAAAATGGCTCTGCTGAAAAGAATCTGCTTTTCAAAACATTTTGATTTGACTTTTTTTCTTCTGTTTGGTTTGGGAAATGGATGCACTATAACTACCAAATGTGACTGAGACCTCTACTGTAAATATCCTTAAACAGAAAATTACAGTGACTTCTCTTTGTCACACTGTGGCTGTTTATGAAGAGTCTGTGGTCTGATGAGGTGCGTGCCTTGATCCACCTGGGTTTATTTGGGCCAAACAGGAGGAGCTCAGGTCTGTGTGGGCCTGTTTCCTGTCCGCACTGGGGCCTCAGAGCCCTGAACAGAAGGTTCCTCTTCAGAACTCACACCTGAGCACCTCCCAGACGGGACATAGTGACCTCCATCTCTCCACCCCTCTTTCTATTCTCTCTTTCTCTCCATCTCTCGCCACCACTCTTTCTTCATGTGTCTCTCCACCTATCTCTCCATCCTCCTCTCTTTATGTCTTAGGCTCTGTTCCTCTCAATCATTCTCTCTAAACTTCTCTTTATCCTCCTTCTCTCTTTCTCCATCCTGCTCTCTTTTCCACTCTCCACTCCTCTTTCCATTCCTATCTCTATCTGTCTATCCATCCCTTTCTCTACCCCTCTTTCTGTCTCTCTCTCTACTCCCCATTCCATCCTTCTCTGCATCCTTCTCTCCATAACTCTCTCTGTTTCACCACCCCTCTGTCCATCCACATTGCCACTCCTGCTCCTTCTGCCCCACACTCGTCTCCCCGGCCATGGCCTGCCCTACTTTTACCTCTCTCACTTCGGACGTTTGATGTTGACTGTGTTTTTGTGGCCCTGTCCACAGATCGTGTGTATGTTTGGAAATAGCTCTTTGCTTCAGCTGCATCTCTGTTTATGAATATACATTTCACAAACAGCACATTTAGTTAATAGTGTGTGAATAGGCTGGAAGTCTTTTATGTGTTAACCAGGCTTATCACACTAAATATGATATACAGGAGAAAGCCACACTTTCATTGACTTCTACAGACTTTGTTCCTTTTTCACTGGATGTTTTTATCTTTGGAATCTCTCCGAAAGACTTCCTAAAAAGAGGCCTTTATTCGACGAGGAAGTGTGTGTTTACTTGTCTCTTAGTATCTTTTTTTATTTTGTCTTGAAGTGACAGGGTGTGAAGGAGGCGAGGCATGTGCATTTCACAAGTCAAAGGCGTAAACAGTCACAACACTCAGGCTGCATTCTAATGGAGGAGGAATCCATTTAGAAATAGAACCAGGTTAAGGTTTAATTACAGTGTAGTTTACATATTATGTGCCAAAAGCATATTAATTAACAGTAAATCATTGTCACAAACCTGGAAAGATTTTATTCATTTCATTCTTTCATACATATCTTCTGAACAGCGTTCACAATATTACCTATATTTTGATACTCTGCTCACCTCTAGGCTTTGTATATATGTTTTTGACTAGCGATGTTTTAATGATTTTGTACTCTTGAAGATATTAAGTTGTGTCTCTTTGAATTAGCTTATTCTTATCCTGAGTACATGTTGGTCTGGGCACTATAACATCTCCATCTTTAAAAAGGGACTTATTGTGCAAACATGACCGAGTGAGCTGGACAACTTCTTGAACTCCAGTAACATCAGTACTTAATTTTTTGCTTACATTGTGTCTAGTACATGGTAAGATGATGCTGACAAATATACATTGAAACTAACATGCACTTATTTGTATGAAGATCTGATTTTGTGACTACAGCGACAGTTAAATATTCTAAAGAGTAGAAAACAGTATCTTGTCACTTATTTGAGTGTTGTGATTGAGCTGTCATCTTTCTAATGGCGTTTTCTTGAAGATGTCTGGCACTGTAATTAGTGGATTGCTTTGAGCCGGGCCATCCCAGGGCAATGAGAGGAGCAGCTCCAATGGAAGGGGACTCACACTAGGGAGACCGAAGAAGAAAAGGGCCGCCCGATCTCCCCTCCTGATGGAGGTTATATTTTCTGTGACAACTGGACCAGAGTAATCAAAATGTGTTAATAATCCCTTCAAAGGCCCTGGCGGCACATCAGTGAGCAGCCTGAGTGAACACCAATCCCTGTGCTTTAGACCCTGGTTCGGGCCACCCCACCCTCGCCGACCCTCCAGCGCGTCTCTTCCTCTTATCTGCCAACCAACGTTTCAGTCTGTCTGCCACTTTAGCATATCAAATAAAACTGTATGCCAAGGTAACAGGCATTTCACTCTGTTGCAGTGAGGTCCGAAGCCCAGAGGAGGGCATTGTTCTAAGTTGGAGGCACCCTGCTGCTTGTTCCTAACCTCCCAGGATGGTCTCAGGTCAGACGGCATGGGGTCCAATAAGTTCTGGCTTTTATTTGAGGATTAGCACGAAGGTCATAGTTCATGAAAATGGCCAGATGGGGTCTCTAACTCTAAATATCTATACCTTCCGTTCCTAAAAGGAGCCTGAGCACCAGGATCAATGAACTCGATCAATGGGTATAGCTCTGGCAAAAAGTTTGATTGCATGCATATTGATCAGAAAGAGGAGCTAAGCTAAGAAGCTGTAAGGCTATTGATCTGATTTTGGATTTGCTCCGCTTTAGTTCAACTAATTTGTGTACATGTTTAGGGGCAGTACATGGACATGACTGATGAATTGTATTACAAAGGAGGACTAGAGTATACTAAACTAGATGACTCATTAGGCCATGGATAAAAAGCAAAGTATGACTCAAGTGACAGTTGACACCTTAGGGTAGTTCAGTGGACTTGACTAATATAACGTAATAAAACAATAATGTAAACAACAACTAGGGTGTGTTAGTTTCATTGTAGTTAACTGTTCCCTCCCAGACAGATATTTGAGCCAGTCCCTTTCAAGCACCAAGGGCAAAGGTTACTGTCCAAATAGAGTTCTGTTTCTGACCAAGTACAAACTTGGATATTAGAAATTATTAGTGACTCAACCTTTCCTGATGAATTTGATCAATCAAGGTCTACTAACTCCTTTGCATATCTAAATTAAGTCCCATTAGAGAAAGCAGGTCTCATTGTGAAGTCAGACTCTGAGCCCATGTGTCAGGATCCTTTTTGAAGCCTTTAAAAATGCATGGACGAAGGTGATGGACCAGAGCCCAGTGCGACCTTAGAGAGGTGTCCCAGGAGAGGCCCAGTGTCCAGTGTGGGTCCGGAGCAGCCTACATGCTTAATAATACACTCCACACATCAAAGAAGCCATTGCAAAAGAAGGTTGAATTCTGTTAACTGGACAAGAAGTTTTTTGTTTTGTTTTTTTTCTCAAGTAAAGTTGTTTCACCATTCAACCAAGTAGATTCTTCAATTGCGACAGGGCTCTGACAAGTAATGCTTTAAATATCTGTCTGAAGGGAGGCGGTAACTACATTCAAACTAACAGACCCTAGTTGTTTAAGAGTGAGGGGAATCTACTTTTAGTCCATTGAACTTCCTAAGCTGTGAAGGGTTACTTTTCACATTTTGCATCATTCATACCCCTAATGGTTCAACTCTCAATAGCATACTCAGTTTAGTCCTGTTGTTTTCTTGGTTTTGGGTTGGGTCTGAAGATGGACGGGGTGATTGCTTGTACCTTAGACCCTCACTGTCTATAGTCTATATTCACTTCACTCATAGACATCTGCATATAAAGTTTCATCCAGTTTCTTCTTGTTCTGTCTTGGATGCTGCACATATATTAAGTATTCGTATACGTTTGTGTATGTTCACGATGAGGCCTACGTGGAGCGTCTCCCTGGGAAGGCTAACGTAGCTGCGAGCGCTAGAGGACTCATTGACTTTCTAATGATTAGTGGTCAGGCCCCCAGCCCGGTTTTGGTACCACAGGTCGGTCCGAGACGCTACTTCTCGCCTCTGGCCACCGCCGCGTTCCTCTATCGACTAACCCCCAGCCGCCTCTCTCTTTGGCCTGCTGGCGATGTGTCAAAACCCATTAGCACCAAGTTCCGCTACTAAAGATGAAGATCATTTTCGGTTTTTCCGTCTCTCCGCGCCAAAGTCTCCCTTCTCTCTCTTCCCCCTATTGTTGGTCCTCCTCATCCTCCTCCGCTGTGCTAAAATGAAGAGAGAATCACAGAGAAGAGATAGTAACCTTTGACAGGAGCAGTTCCTGTTGTGGTATGTATGGCTCTGTATTGATCTGCATTGGCTTTAGGAACTATAGAGAAGAAGAGTCAGCGCAGAGTTGTTGCCGCTTTCAAGTCCCACACATTTTTCTGGGGAAAGACAAAGAAGTTTCAGATAAGCGTTGACCTCTTTGGGTCCCGTAAGCTATGGAGATGTGTGGAGTGGAGCTAGTGTGCTTAGTATGTATATATGTAAGGACCAACTTCAGAGTTCTCTATATTACTATCTTCTGCTGATGCTGTCTCATTTATTCTCACTGCTTTTGTGCATTGGACTTTTTCTTGCTTAAAGGAAAACAAAATTGTGTATTCAAACGATCCTTTTGTTTTAGATGCTTCAATCCATTTTATGCTCCAAGGTAAAACAACAAAATTGTAGTAGATTTTGTGCACTTCCACCATTTTACAATATCAAAAGTAGTTGCTCCTGCTGTTGGCTCTTTCACAGATTTTCTTCAATGACAAAGCAATGATGTTGTTCTCCAGATCAGTTCGGTTCATTTTCCTGATTATTTTTTTTAATATAGTACTCAAAAAATCACTCCATGCACTCTACAATTTGATTATAATTTCAGAAGGTGGTAGGGACTTACTGTATGCAATTCAAAGAAAATTTACTGTTTTGAAAGCAATATCCAAACCCAAGATCTAAAAATATTTAACCTTTATCATTATTTGTGTGGGTTTTCTTCCACAAGCATGCCAGTTTTTGTTTCACATGGATTGGCCCAGTAATCAGAGCGATTTACCATAAATCAGGTCAAAAAATCTGCAAAGAGATTCAAGAATGTTGTGATGTCACATGAACGCATTTATATAGTGTTCTTAATAACATTTTTTTCATCTACGCTGTAATGTTTCCTTATCAAAATCATCCTTGAATTGTGTTTTGTTTTGATGTCATGTGGTAATACAGGAAATACTCCACTGTGTTTTCAAACTCCATACACTTTCACTAAAAAAGCCCTCTGTATCAGTCCTGTGAGGTACATTCTAACATGGCTTAAAGCAAGAGTCAATTTTGCATGATATAGGACCTTTTAAATTGGTGCCTATGTTAGCTGTAAAATGCTAATTGAATAGTGGAAATGATCAAATGTCTGATTCGTCTTTATTTAGTTTGTGAACTTGCTGTCAATCTGAGCTAGTGAAACTTCTTGATTCCACAAATCTGAGCCATGATTTGAATGATAATAGATGTTTACTCACAAACTGTTCGCTCTATGAGACAGCAGCATCCTTCTAACCCAGCACTTCCACTTCTGATAAGCTCAATCTCCCAAGAGAGATGCGCCTGTCAAAGACTTTGTCCAAACAATGAAAAATATGTGAAAAAATGTGATGAAAAACTGCAACACTTCTCCATCCCCGCTCATCAATCCAGCCAGTCAGATTCATTATTTATTTATGAAACTTGGGGTGTGATATTTGAATAATACGACAGGGGAGGGGGTAGTTCTGTACCAAAAAAAACCAACAAAATGACAACCACACCAAAAGCACCGGAGGGCACGTGCCAGCACCTCCCATCAGTGTCATTGTGCCACGCTCTGCCCCCATGACTCTCTCTCTCCGTCTCCCTCTCTCCGTCTCTCTCCCTCTCTCTCTGCAGGTCGCCATGCACACATTAGCTCTTAGCATATACTGTTGTGATACATACATGCATATAGCAAAATGGGTGTATAGCTTCTCAAAGTGGTGGCAGTAGTTCACTCCTGGACAAATATAGACAAATGTAGAGTATAGTGAGAGAGAGGGGCCCGGTGCACCACGCCCTCAGGCCCTGGAGATGCAGTGATGGATGGATTCTGTCTTCTGTGATCTCCACTTGTCAAACAAGTGTCACTAAAACAACAGTAAAAACACTGGGATGGGCTGCATGCCAGTGGGCTGTAGGTGGGATTTGACAGTGCAGTAGATACACACTGCATTCAAATTATGTACATATATTGTAAATGTATGTTTATAGCAATGTGCATATTTTAAGTCTGTCCATAGATCATGCAAGATGACATGGAAAGTCAATATGTTATTGTGTCCTTAAGCAAGGCACCCACCTTGCTTATGTAGAGTATCTGGTTTGGTGGTAATGGTAGGGAGGTGATGGCAAAGATTGGCCAACTCTCTTTTGTCTGTCTACCCTAGGGCAGCTGTGGCTACAGAAGCTGTTTTGCATCAGAGTGTGGAGAATGATTAATGACTTAGTTATTGCCAAGCTTGTAACGTGCAATACAAATGTAAGGCATTTTTTTTAGAAAAAGTAAACAGCTTGTAAAACCCAATAATTACAAGTGAAATAACATGCCTATTTCGAAACTGACCTCATTAAATTGTGCAAAACAAGATTAAGAGCAGTAGGTCATGGCTTTCCATTCGTTTGTCTGTACTTTTTGTTACATTTTATTAGTCGCTTGCTCTTTACTTCAGAAGTGAACTGAGATTGTGTTGACCTGGTTTGGATCTTTTAGTGTTGTTAATATCCTCTTGATCTTTCCTCACATCCCATGACCACCATCTTTCATATCACAACAACCCTGTTCAAACACCAGCTCCACTCCCCTGTCGCAGTCTCCACAACTCCAACTCTTTCAGCCGAATGTCACTACCACAATCCACAAAGGCTGCCTGCTTGTCCTACAACCGCCCCCGCCCTCATCTCCGCAGCGACAGGAACAGCCCAAACCAGACCACAACAAAAAATCTCGGGGAGAACCCACCTTTTGTTTACTATCCTCAGAGGTATGAGCGTGACGGGGCGGCTGCAGTAAGGGACTGTGACAGAGGTGATGTCTAAATTAATCATTCATGCTCTTTTCACATGGGCTACAGTAACAGGACTGAAATATTAATGGTAGCGGTAGAATAAATTTGATTCCCCCTTCTTTTCACTGTGATTATAATCCGCCAGCCCGCTCCCATACACACACATGTATATTTATGCCCTGGAGAGGAGGTTGGGGGTCACTACCAGGAGTTTGTCTGCGCTCATAGGCACACACACACTCTCCCTCTTGCCACTTGCACTTGTGTACCACCTCATTGTTTTGGAATATGTACATATTTTTCACGTGTGCCGGGCGAGTGGCTATACATTATACATTATATGCTACCATGGTCCAGGTATGAATAGTGCGCAGATGCTAGCCAGGATTTTTTGTTTGTTATTTTAATTAGGTGGTCTTTTTTTTCCTCTTTTTGTATGGAGAGCGTGACCTCAGAAGACAGTGTTCTGGTTGAAATTCAAACTTAGAGTGATCTGCTTTGCAAACTGGAACGGGATAGTGGGGTCATGGCGTCTTTTCAATTTTGTATTTCGAATTTTGTCTGGGCACCTCTGAACACTATCTAAACAAAACAAATGGTCAAAATTGGTGCAAATTTTGGTCATACAATTATGTTTTGAGATTTAGTAAATCTTGCTTAATTACCAGAAGACTCTACTCTCTATTGGTTGTTTATTTGTGGATTTGTTGTTTTTAGTAATATAGGCCCTGAGACATTAAGTTGATTATACTTATCCATTTATCTTGTGATAAATTTTTTATATTTATCAATATGGGCTCCTCATGGTACATTCATTTGAGCTTGAACCTAACTATTGGAGCTAACCTCCAGGAGGAAGGGGCGTTAAAGTCTTATAATCAACTCTGACTACTAAGTTTTTATTTTTTTATTTATGTAAAGATGCATAGTGTAACTTTCACAGGGTGGGTCCGCCACCTGCTTGTTTCTGTGATGACGATATTGCTTTGTCAGGAATATTCTGCCATTAAATGTATCCCTCTTGCATCCTTTTAATTAAAATAGTGTTTATTGCTCAAAAATATCTTGAAAAATGCATTCTTACTGTGAGCGTGTTCACCTCTCTATAGATCTGGCCTGTAACTTAGCTTGGTGGCATCACATGTTTGTTTTTTATGGAAATGTCCAGTACCATATTTTGCTACATACCAGGCAAGGCAATAGCTTCTCAGTGGAGATAATCAATGAGTGGACTGTCCATCAGAAAAGTTACATAGTGCACCTTTAATATAAACAAGCTTTTACAGCCACCTTGGAGAGCGACTGTATCCTTAGAGGACTGGACCCCATTGTGAAATGACTAAATGCCATATGTTTGAAAACCTGTGGAAGAGTTTTGCACTGAACTTTATGTAAATGTACTTTTTGTGGTTATTACTGCACGACATTACTGCTGAAAGTTTGCACACAAATGAAGCGTTTAGGAAATAAGTACACACAAAAAATTATATATATAATGAATGCATAATTTAAGTAGTTACATATTTTAAATGAGCTGAAATCAACCACTAGCCCATCAAATGACCTGTTCTGTGTAGTGTCCATCTTGTCAGAACAGGGAAGGCTGTCTGTCAGAAAATGCTTTGTGACTTTGTTTTGCGGTTGCAGACATCATTGCTGTAAGCCTCACTCCGAGCAACAGAACCTGGTGTTGCCGCGACGATAACTATCAGCTGTTTATGTCTCGGCGTGTCACAGGGGATCTGTGTCTTCCTCTGTCACCTTCCTGGATGGCGCCGCGCCTCTCTTCACCCCTCTGTTTCCTCTACTGTAATGAGGAATACGCAATGAGCCCACGGGATCCAAACCTAAGTTGTTTTGCAAAAATGGGGGAAAAAAGAAGACGACTCCCATTCCAAGTTTTTCTGACTTTAAAATGTAAACATTACAATATCTCTGTGAGGGAAAGGATGCTTGTTAAGTCAAAGTTTAGATGGGCAGCAGTTGTTGCAAGACTTTTCCCGTGTAAACTATCTTTTATCATGTCTTGTTTTCAATAGAAATACTTTGAGCAATTAGACAGTGACGGCTGTAATTATGCAGTATCTGGTAAAACTAGTGTGTCAGCTCAACACATTCACTCATTTTTATGTATTTGAGCCAGTGGCAGAATAAGAAGTCTGACACCAATCTGGCAAATTGTCCCAGTATTTCAAATAGATAGGTTATCTCTATTCAAATCTTTTCATAACTTTGTACTTGTTAGTAACCCAGTTCTTGCATTATATTATAAGTGTAGGCGTTCTACTGCCACACCATATGGGCCATGGGTGGAGAACTTTTAAGAAACAGACCAGTTAAATTCACCAACTTGAGACTTTTATTAGAACTTTAGAATCTTGAGCTTAATGTAATAATGCACTTTCAGCACATTGGGTTCCCATCTACTTTAGCGAAATAATATAGTGGTTTATTAGTTTGTTTGTTTTCTATAGTGGCGATTGCATCAGAAACCATGCGTCATCACTACTTGGCTGTAAGAAAATAACTTCACGATAGAAAATTACTGAAACTTTTTTACTGTGTCTTCGTTATTTTTGCATATTCAGATTAATTTGATTGTTTGTAAGTCTAATTTAAAGGTGCACAATACTACTTTTCGGCTGTCTTCATGGTTCATGATGGTGTTTTATTACTCATAACTTGAAATCCATTTATTTTTACTATGAATGGGCAGATCTGACCTGTAACTTGGACCAGTGCCATCACCTGCTTGTCTCCAAGGCGATGGACAAATTTGATGCTATATTGTTGAACATTTCAAGCACAGCGAATTCGCTATTGCTTTCTGTTTATCTGAAATGTCGTGATGCCAAAATAAAGTAATTTTTAAAAAATTGTGTAATAGAAATGCCTAACTGGGAATTATTGGAAACTACTTTATGTATGATTGTCACTGAAGCATCTATGTTGGCTCTTCAAGGTTCATTGGAGTTTGAGAAAGTTCTATTGCAGCCATATTGTTGATTTTGGTTCTATTGGTTGTTTATTTGTTTATTTGCTTTGCTTATTGGCAGGATCAAGTTGTGGTCCCCTAGTATTATAGATAGTTGTTATACAGTTATTTTATCATGCAATTCTGTCATTTATTTCAGACAGATTTAAGCCACATCCTCTATACTGAGTGTTTATTGAAATCCTGCTCTCCCTAAACTGTTCAGTGTGATAATATGTGGTGTCCCTGTCTGTTCTGGCTGTGTTTAGCCCTGTCTACTCTGCCACACTGCGCTCGCCTGTGACATGACAGCGGCCACAACGCCACGCTCCGTTTGAGGAACAAAATATCAGTCAAGACATGTTTTTCCCTTTTCTTTTTGGGAGCAAGTAGGCATGCACGCGTTTTGTCTGGTGTCTGATTGAGCCATGCTACATGAATATTTGTGCGCTCATGTGTGTTTCTCCTCGACTTCATTGCCTTGTTGAAATCTTGTCAAAATCTTGCTGAGAGAGGTCATTTTTCAGTGTCGGGACAGACGATTCTCAGTGACATCGGATAGATACAGGACATGCTGAACTCATTATTGTGGGTTTGCGTATGTCATCTACGAATACAGGAATACAAGGTGACAGTACATGAGATTTGAGCTGAAAACCTAGCTTCCTCATAGCTCTGTTGTCATTAGCCTAATTAAACTGGATCTTGGCGCAGTACACAAGCGAAAGAACTGTCCGGCACTTATCAAAAGATGCTTGGGTTTAGTTTTGTATTCAACACAAAGATGGTACAAAAATATGTCAAAAAAATATAAAGGGCTTCACACACCAGGGGGCTTTTGGCGTTCACCAGGGAATTTGCATTTTACTATAGGGTGTCATAGTGTGGAGTTTTGGTAGAGGGAGTATTTGCATTATCAGGAGATTTGAAACAGGGTTATTTGCTTTCTACTGTAGTTACCGAGCAGAAACAAATATAGGCCAATGTTTGATGTCACTGTAATATCTATAGTGATCCTTGAAAAATAAAATTCTCACAATATAGTTAAATTGTTGAATTCAGCTCTTGAAATGTATGATTTTACTCTTAGTTATCGGGAATACAAATTGGTTAAGTTAGTTGTGTTCTGGAAGAAACTGGTTATATAAATATTTGAAAAGAGAGAGAATGAGCAGCGTTTTTACAATGTTCTTTCATACAGTGATGCTAACTTAATGGAAAAGTAACTGAAAATGAATAGGCATAGTGGACATGTTCGTTCAAACATCGTCATCTGTGATATGGCAGGGGGCTCGCAAATTTCATATTCATTCAATATAATTTAGCCAGTATTTTTTTTTCTAAGCCCCAGTCTGCCCATGTGTCAATCCCTTTTTGTCATCAGTATATCAGATTTGTCTTATGAGTAAAAATGACTATTAAAGAGGAATTACTAAGGACTAAACTAAAATCTGTTGTATTTTTGCATATTTATATATCGGACCATTCTTAAATCTTTCTATTTTTGTTTGCAAGATTTTCAAAAGACTGTTGTTGTTGTTGTTACTATTTATCCACCAAATATTTAACTGAACTAACCCTGATGCCCTGGAGTACCCCTGGCAGCCTTATTGCAGCTGAGTTTCCATAGCCGTCCCTATACAGCAGCAGTAGCAGCAGCAGTGGGGCAGGCCCAGGTCACGGCCTCCTTCCTCCTCGTGTGGTATTTTAATCTGGGCAATTTGTCGAGACAGGCCTCCTCTGAGCCCAGCGGAGTGGCAGCTCCAGAGCCCCTGACAGCTTCTAATCGCTGTCAGGAGAGGTATGTGCTATGTGTGTGTGCCCGCTCCGCTCCTGTCCCCTTCTGTCCCTGTCCCCAGCAACATGTTGTTCAACCACTCTGCCTGTCTATCTCTGGTTTCTTATTTCATTTTGACTTTTGTTTTTTTAAAGGTGAATGAAAGATCCTTATTGCTTCTTCAGTTCTTTTGGCTGTTCTCTGGTTGTTTGTTTAGGCTCAGGTCCAGCATTCATTTCAGAACAGTCTAATCTGCTGCGCCCCTTTATACACCCAGTTTGGAGATTTATGATGGAATATATTTGTTCTTTATGGCCTCGACAAATCTGGTGCAAGTGTAATTCATTAGGAGTGCCAGTGGATATATCCTCTTAGACAGACAAAGCCAGGTACAAACTGTAGAAATTGGCTGTATTTTGGGCTGACTGAAGAAGACCAGAGCGCACAGGTGAGCCTAAACAAAGGCTCGGTGAGGGGAGGGGGAACAGGTTTCGCATCTGCCATCTGCTGTTAGAATAAAATATCTTAGCTTTAAATGACACTTAAACCCCACAGTACCTAATCATGTAATCCTTGTCAATTTAATAAAAGGTATTTACTCCTAATAATACATGCCTTCATTACTGTTTGAGGCATCTTTTGACCAACTAATAACCAAACAAACCATTGAAGCAACACAGGTGGTTGGTGGTTGTAGCTGTGGATGTTTCACATATTTACTGTAATGCATTAGAATCAATAGCAGGCTCAGGAACTGCACTGGGTCTCTGGGTTTAGCCAAAAAAAAATTGTCCAATCATCATCAAGATTCTCCGATCGATGGTGGAGGCAGAAAGGATATGCACTGTTTCTTAAGCAAACATATCCAGCTTTAGTGTTTGGGCAGATTTACGATATAGACATTGTGAGGAAAAAAACAGCATTGATATTTAAGGTAAAATGTTGTAGAATTGTATTGATTGGAGGTTGTAAAGCGCAACATAACTCATCTTTTCTCTTCTATTTCCCATTCTGTAGTCGATATTTCCCCAACATAACAGACAACATTTCAAATAAGCAGGCCCCTCTACTGCTGCCACACCATCAGCAACAAACTAGTCCATTAAAAGTACCTCAAAAGAAGTGGATGTCCGATAGAAGTTTTCCAGGTTGAACACAAACTCTCTCCCTCTCCTCCTTTTGGCAGGGAATGCTCGGTGCTCCGGACTGGCCCAGGTGGATTCTGTGCCATTGGCAGAAAAACTGGCACACTTTGGGCTGTGACTGTGGCCCTTCTTCCTCAAAGGCTTGCCCCACTGCCTGCTCTCCCCTCGCGGTCCCTGCTGCTCCATAGCCCAGGGAGCTCATTAGGCCAGGATCCTCTTCATTTAATCCATTTTTCATAGCCTAAAAAACAGTCCCTGATCTTAAAAATCCTGGCTAATTTAAGCCTGGATGTTGGGGAACGGGTGGAAATATCATGAAAAAGTCCAACCGGTGCTCTCCTTTTCATATTCCTTGCGTCTAAATTAAATGGTTTTTCCAGTATAGCTATGCGGCTGGTATAGGATGAATAGGTGCTGGTATCAACAGTGGTATAGCTGCTTCCTCTAGCATTAGCTTTCTCTTGCTGTTGTCTGCAGGTCTTGAGGGAAGCTTCTGTTAACTTGGCCTAATGAAAACATTGGTAATAACACGCTCCCTCTGTGCGTAGCTTTAATTATGTATCTGACTGGATACCACAGGCCCCAGTAGGCCCACAGCTCCACTTGTTGTGGAAGTGAAGTTTCATTTGTAACTCTGATCGTAGCGGGGAGGAAGTGTGTTTTACCATCTCCGTACATCCTCTTCACATCATGTTCTTTCTCTCCATCACAGGAACTTATTGATCAAGATGAGCTTTATATAAATATAGCTTCTCTTGGATATACGCAACTAAGAGTCATTATTTTGACTTCATGCTATCTTACCTGGCATGTCTTGTTTTGGTAGATATCAATATGAAAATTAGCATTGTGCCTTGAGAAACATGATGGAAAATATTGAGCTTACTGTTCATAAGAGAATTATGTTCTATAACTAATATTTTTAATATGAGTGAAAGAACTTGGCACATAACAGCAAATGACCAGGTTTATGCTGATGTTAGGAAGGCTGTCTGATTTTACTGTTACAAAGAGGACCCAGTGGATTTGGACAGTGTGTATTGAGGCCAGTTGTTAGAGCAGAATTTAACATCATTGTTACTACAGTGATATTTTGTCATCATATCAGCTTACAGCATTAGTACCACTCACACCACCAGGTAATTCTCACACACTGATTGTGTTGCTTTTACCTTGTTATTGCCTCACTCAAATCTCCTTGTCAAAGTTAACACGCTCCAAAGTTGTCCAAGTCTTTGTCCTTTATGTGAGTGAGGAGGACAAAGCTCCCCCCTCCTCCTGGAGAAGTCATCACAGAATTAATATACCTCCCAGGTATAAAGAGTTGATGAGTGCCTGTCTCCTCGGGCTGACACTCACTCAGAGGTCTGTTGGCGGTGGGAGAGGCGTGTGTCGTGCTGTGGATGTGGTGGAATATTTAAGCAGGCTTTGCTGCCCTCTCGTTAGCCTCTCAGACGCCTGGTGACAGAGGTGATCTGGAGCGATGGTGAGGGGTAGGGAGGAGGCGGGTCAGTGCCCTGAAGGTGCCCGTGCCGCGGCCGTGCCAGTGCGGGACCTGGTGCCATTGTCCCGGTGCCTCCTATATCAGCGAGCCCTCTGCCCCGGGACCCTGCAGCAGGGGCACTGGGGGGCTGTCACGCGTCGCCCTCAATTACAATCAGGAGAGGAGCGTGCGAACGCTGCCCGACCAGCGGCTCACATGGCAGCAGTAAAAGTAGTGTGGATCATATTTTATCTCCCATGCAGATGAAGCTGTTACAATCTGAGGAAACTGTGCTACATTCAAACTGTCTGTAATCAATCCACTTTATCCTCAGGGCCATAAACTACTAAGCTCTGAAAAACAAAGTTAGTTGTAGTTAGTTGCTTTAGCAGTACCAGTAGAGGAAGTATTACTGCAGTGGCAGTTTGACCAGTCCCTCAGTGGCATTGATGGATGCTGGGACTATGTTGTGGCTGTAAGAGGAGCTTGGAGCTGCTAGTTATTTCTCCTGTCTGCTCTGTGGGCCTCATGCTGGTGCCCATGGTACAGTGTGAGTACTCAGCACATTAGTGCTACTTCCTCTATGGGCTGCTCCAGCCACTGTTGTTGTCAGTCATGACAGGGTCACATACTCAGTCCCACCCCTGACGAGAAAATGACGCCTGGCTAAAAGAAGTGCTGCGTGTAAAGATATGTTGTTCCACCTCCTGTTGACCAACCTGTCCAAGCAGCTCCCTGTGCAAGATTAGCTCCACAAGATGGGATGCATTATTCATTATAGACTTAAATCTGAGCTTGTTTTAATTCAGACTTGATGACTCTATCTTTGTTTAATTCTTTTTTCCTCTGTATTAAAGCTGGCCCCATCTGCATACTATGAAACCACCAGGGAACTGAGCGCCAGTATCCCCCTAGCCTATTGTCACCTACCATCGGCAAACTTCAAACGCACAAAACGCAAATTATTTTGTTCGGCAGCCACTGTGACAACGTCTGTTGCTCAGTTATAGATTAAAACCGAAGGATTTTCTTGAAAAGGAAGGACTGAGACAAAAGCACGCGGCAGGCAGGGGGAGGTTAAAGAAAAGGCCGGCTACTGAGTTGACAATTGAGTTCTAATATTGTGTCCTTTATGAATAATTAATTTGATGGTGCTGAGGCCCCTTAGAAGGTTGATTAAATTAGTTCTGCCATGTCTTAAAACTTAGATATGCTTCATTAGTGCTGAGGGAGGTGGCAGTCGTGTTGGAATTCACTTAGGCCTGTTTTGGTTAATGATGAAGAACAGGAGACACCTCATCACCAGCTCAGAGACACATAGCTACAGCACATTTTGTCCTCTGCTTTAGGTTTTAAAGAATAGTGCAAAGCTTAAGTATAGATTGTACATCTTATAACATGATATTTGTTTGAATAAGTGCAGGATTTCTCTTGAACAATAGCACCAGTAGACAACAATCCGAGTGCCCAGGGCTGGACGTGCCCTCACATGTGGTGCCATGTCGTGTGGATTCACAATGGCAGCTGACAATAATCTGTGTTCTCCTCCTTGGTCTCGCTCATTGTTAAATGAGCCGCGTGATGTGAGTCTTTTGTAAAGCCCTTGTGAGCCTCATAGTCTCTCTATAATAGCTGTATTATTGTCCTTTAGCAGAGCGGGGAAGTATGAGCCCAAAGTAAAACACAAACTGAGTGTCAGAGATCACAATGATGCAGTGTTCTCTTAACTCGGTCCTGTCTCTGCACCTTCAGTTAGACGCACACACAGCATCTTCAGTGGCTCAATCTACATGTTCAAAACTCTACAGATATTATCTTTTAAAGGGGCTTCATATTCTAGAAATACTGACCTAGTATTATGTATTATACTTTACAGCTTGTCGCCTTCAAATATTTTTATTTTTTTTATGTAATTATGTAGTTTTTCCTATTTTTAAACAGGACCTTGTTATGGCCCAAAATAGCACCGCTAATCTATTCTAGCCTCACTGTACTAGTTCCTGTCCTCCATCTTGTTTCTGATTGGTGTAACACTTGCTCTGTTGCACGCCCAGCCCTCTCCTCTCTCCGCTCTTTTCGGGGGTCCTCATCCTCGCCTCATGACTATTAATGAATTCAAAGTTTTGAGAGAAAATAATCTTTAAGTGTTTCCAACTGTCAGATCCTGTCAGTGCAGCCGCATCTAATGGCCTGCGTCTACCATTGGGCGCATGTTTGAAGTCTCGCTTTTATACCCCGCATTCCCCTCTCCTCTCCCTCCATCTCCAAATCGCTGCTGACAATCCAGTGTCCCCTCAGACTATTTGTTTGTTTTGCTCAGTTTTACATATCGCCGACGTAACAAGGATTCATTTATGAGCTTTTAATGGGGGGACGGTGGGAGTGGTCTGTCCGCTTTCTAATATTCAAACAGGAACCATAAGTCAAGCTGCAATCTGTTCTATCATTGGGATGTATCAGCGATGCCAAATTGTGTTTAAAAGTAGTTTTCTTCATGTCCAAAAGTGTCTCACAATGAACAGCTGGGTAGAAACTGTTGCAATCTCGTCAGTTTGAACAGAAGAGGTGCGATCCGAGCGTTGATCAAGAATGTCTAGACAGCCTGTGTATGTTTACCAACGTCGATTTTGCCTTCTACAAAGCGCTCTTCATTCATTTGGCCGCATTAGCAGTAGGTGTTGAAACGTGCTAAATAGTCTGGTAGAAATACATCCGGACTCCCAACAGGCTCTGTCAAAACATGCAAATGAGCCTGACGCCACCCTCGATATTTTTGACAAACGTAATTAAGGTGTTCCTATTCGGGACATGCTAATAAACGCCATGCCATCTCTCAGGTTTTCACTAACTCCTAATGCGTTGAGAAAAGGACGCCCCCCTCTCTCTCCCATAGTTATTGGATAATGAACTGATGGAGCACGTTAGATCTACTTTAGCAGTCTTTCGCGAGTTGGAGGAGATAGGCAGGGATGAGGCGCCTGAGGTGTGCTGTTGTAAAGATAATTAAAAGGCAAGAAATTTGTGTTTGCAGCTTTGATCCGCTTGTCAACTTTGTGATGAGAGGAGTAAAAAGGCTTTAATCAACAGTAATGCAATGATTAGCGCCTAAACTGTGGAAGACCTGATTCGATGAGCGTCAAGTTTTGAATCTCTTCTCTCCCTTCTTCGACCGTACATCCCTCCATGAGTCAGTTTTTGACAAACTAGCAAACTTTTCTATCTGTGTTGGGAGGGGTAAGTGGTATCAATTTTGAGAATGACTCATTTGGCCAGTCTTGTTTTTATGTGCGTACTGGCCTGAACTAAAGTTTTAGTCAATTTTTTTTAAGGGTGTGATCACACTTTAGGGTAATTCAGTGGGTTTAACTAGTAACAGATACTACTACATTGTGAGTCCAAAATGATGAGGCTGCTGCAGCAGTTGCAGAGAGCGGCGATAATTTCCCAGTGTAAAGTCAATTGGAAAACGGAGTCAAAGTAGCCAGAAGTGTCTCCATGAACACCTCCTATTTGTCGGCTAGCAGATTAACTATATGCATTTATATATACAGTCAATGGCAGGGACTAGAGCCCTGTAGTCTCGCGGACCTGAGGCAAAAAAGTGCGGCGCGGGACACATTTTGAAAGCTCATTGTGGGCATGAGCAGGAGCAGGATTGCACAATGCGGGAGCGGGTGGGTGGGATGATAAACTGCAGTCCCACAAAAGTGTAAAGTAAAATATACAAATGATTAATGTTTGCCTAACATACATAATTTGTCCTGGATATTTTTCTGGCATTAATAAAAGCATTTTAAGCAGCCTAAACTTGCGTATGTGGTCGAATCTCTCGCACATTTTAGACAATTCCTTTCCGCTTCTCCGTGTTTGATAGAGCTTAAGAAAGCAAACGTCTCCATCTTGCGGGACTTGCAGGCGGGAGCGGGACAAAATATCACAGAAGCGGGCAGGAGCAGGAATGAAAATTACAATTCTTTGCAATTCTTTCTTGTGCAGACCTCTAGTAGCAACACGCCAAAACCTTGTCAGAACTGAAGAAACTACTTGGATGAGTGACAAAATGTATTCACTCAAAAAACACTTTGTCCATTTTTTACAATTTTCTTTTGTTATGTAACCTACCTGGATGACCAAGGGATTAGACATTAGAGTTTTTTTATGGATTCTTACATTTTGAAACTTACTGAAGATACTGAGGTGATCCAGGCTTTGCCAAATCTTCTTTGCCCAGTACTGAAAGTTCAGAAAGTTCAAATTTGTTAATTTTTCTCTTACAACTGAAAACATGTGTCCCCTTTATTCCAGGCTTTATTACTGTTCCATTTATAAAGAACTCATTTAGTTTGGCATATTCTTTTTTACATGTACTGAATGCTAATTTAATTATTTAAGTTTTTGGCTAAAGTACGTTCATCTCCATCTCGATTTTACCAGTGTTTTTATTTGTATAGTATTATTTTTACGTCGTACAATGGGCCTGTTTCTCAATAGTGAGTCACAAATGTCAGCACGATGAATAATGCATTCACAAATTAGCTCGTTTGGATATGAGTTTTAATTCCGGACTTCATACATTTTTTACAATTTGACCAAGTTTAATCAACACAAAAAAATCACTTTCCAAGAACTGGGAATGGAATTAATAAGTCACGATTGACCAGTGGGGCTACGCTTAGAATAGGTGTGTAGGCTGACCACTCGTCTGTAGAAATTCCCTGTTTTTTTTAATTGAAGACTCTGTAAGAAGCAACGCTGGCAGCACAATGTTGCACACGGGGCCAATCACAGCCAGCTCCCGACTCCATTAGTTTTCATTTGGATGCTTCAGTAAGACCGGCTGATTAAGTCCAGGCAATTTGCTGGTACAAACCCTTCCTCTCCACTCCTCCTCCTCCTCTTCCTCCTCGGCCCTATGCCCCCCTCGGGTTGGCGTTCAGGTTAATTTAATCTGGTTTGTTAGAATTATTAAACACAATAGATTTATAGCTGTCTACAGTACTAGGATTTGCGCAGAAGTTTCAGGTACTGCACTGAAGAAGTTTATACAGTACCTCATGGGTACGGAAATTTGTTTCTGGTACTTTCAAAACATTTAGCCAGTTCTTGCTTCTGTGGGTGCTCTGGTAGACCTGTCATGATAATTACTGTATAAGATTTATCATTCAGTATATGAAAGCTGGAACAATATTTTTTGTGTCAATATTTATCATGTGTAACTTTTCTTTGCACTATTTATGGTTAGTTATTTTTCCGCAATATTATAAAATTTGAGCCATAGATGATTGAATTAATAACTGTTACGACTTAATACAGATGTACTTGTGTGTGTGTTTCTTTCTATTTATTGCAGCTTATGTTTATTTTAACAATATTATTTAGAAGATATTATTGATAGTGAAAGAAAAATCTATTTTGTCAACTGGACAAAAGATTTCTTTCTTTCTTTTGCTATGGATCCTACATGCACGACTGAGGGACAGGCACTTTCAATATTATCGTTTATCGTCTATATTTACTATTTAATTTGACAGGACTATGGAAGAAAATCTGAGCAGGCAATAGAAATGATTTTTCCTTTTTTGCTAATTAGATCGTTCCTGGTTTGGCATCAGCAATGTGTTGTGTTTTAGAAAGTCTTTATTGTTATCATACTGAAAACACCTATACAATTAAATTAAAGTGCTACAAGATATATATCTAAAAATACATTCTTACTTTTAGGTGCTTTAAATACTAATAACTGTTGTATTGGACGTTGATTATTATGTTATAAGGGTCTGAACTTGGTAATTGAATGTGTGTTTAAAGATTTTTTTAGATAATATAAACAACCTTTCTCTCAACCATCATTCATTTTAATCCAGACAAATTTACTGTAATTTTTTTTTTGTGTGAACTTGACTTTGAGGCTAAGGCGAAGGGAAAAGAGGAGGGTGAACTCAAATCCAGCATTCAGTCGTCTCCACCCGCTGTAGCTTTAAACAAACAGTTCTATTACCATCTGCTCCCCTACACGCCCCCTTCATTTATACCCATTACACTGGTGTTTTATCACTCATAGGGCTCTCTTAGCTCTCCCCGTCCTCCAATTGTCTGTAATCAGCTATTTAAAACAGAGGAGGAAATTTCTTTTGCGCCCTGCTCCGGTCTGACGGACAAGCAAACGAGCGTGCGAGGAGGAGGGAGATTTTGCGCGAGAATGATGAATAGGGCGATTTGAGTGGTCGACCAACGGAGATCTGTCTTAATCAGAAGTGATTTGTCAGAACAGGAGCTCGGCGGGGTCAGGGCGCAGGCGATGAATAAAACACAGGCTGGAGCGGTGAAGAAAGGGCCCCGAAATGTGTCCTGACTGCCCAGCGCTATACTCATACACATGCAAGAGTCCGGACGTACCTGTACCACATCATACCTATTATAGAGGACTTTGACTTTGTGCTTTGTCAAGGCCTGGAACCATGCCTCCTCTCACCTGTAAATGAATCCTGTTATCTAAGGAACGTAGTGTGGGGGATTCACTTTTAACAGATTAATTGCTGAAAACTGCTGCTCACAACGTAACATTAAAGGGCCCATATTTTGCTATTTTCTGATCCGCGTCATCATCAAAAACATACCTTGAGTTGTGTTTTGTTTCATTCATGTTTAACACACAAATCCTACATATTTTGGCTGAGTTCTTCTCTCAAACAGAAAACTCTCTTGTCCACCTTGTGATGTCATGTGGTAATACAAGAACTGCTTCACTGTGTTTTTGAACACCATACACCTTCACTAGAATCATTTGGATAATTTCAGCTCTGGAATTGCCAAGCTCTACTGAACAAAAAGTTGAAAACTAGCACTAATAATAAAAGATAACTCAAACATGTGTGAATGAAACAAAACACAACTGCAGGTATGTCAGTGAGTCAATGTTGCATAATATAGGACCTTTAAAGGTGCCCTATGTAACTTTTATGATGGGGAGGTCATCACTTGCTGTTCTTCGTTGGGTCGGGGTGTAATGATATCCAAGTCTCACGATACGATATACATCTCACGTTATGATATTTATTGCGATATTTTGTGGAGGTTAGCAAAAATGTTAATATGCTACTTTTTCCTCTTGCCTTGACAAGACTTAATCCAAAGAACAAAGACTTAAAAGTGCTTAGAACTGTTATTTCTTCTTGTAGTCTACACTGAAGGAAGGATGAATGATCATGGTCTATGTGGTTCCCTCTATGTTTTTTTAGCTGTTGCTGCACCATAACCCTTAATTTTAGCAAAGAGACTTGAAATTCAATATATTGTGATGGTCCACGATATTATTGTGAGAACTTTGACGATACGATATCACGATATTTTGGTTATTGTTACATCCCTGTTGTTGAGATGTTATTGGTTTGCCTTGAATGTTCCACAGTATGGTATTAATAGATTAGGAATATTGATCTTATAGTTTTAGCAGAATAATCAAAATCAGACAATATAGGCATGAGATGATTATTGTTTTGACGGTAGACCGTGGAGACAGTCAGGTGGAACGGCCAGGCCAACATATCAGGTCTGTGGAGAGGTGACCCCACTTACTGTAAGAAGGCATGTTTAGTCAATCAACTTTTCAAAGATGGCTAAATGCAATGCCATACTATACAACATTAAAAACAATAGTATCTCCATGGAGACAAGCATGTAGTTTCTCTAACACCATAAACATTACATAGTGTACCATGGTGTAATTTTTTAGCTCTTGTTTGCTGCTTGTATAATAGTGCTAGTCTTTTTGAGTAAATGGTGGATTACATGTGACAATGAGATCATTTTATGTATAATGTATGTAAAGAACATTTAAAAATCTCACACGTGTTTTTCTATTGTTTCTGAAGTCAAAGTTATTCTGGAAACCTGTTTTATAATTTTGCTGTGGGTTGATTGAATCCATTAGGAATACAATTTGAATAGAAGCCAGATATTACCAGGTTGTACAGCCTAAAGTACACTGTTACATGAGATATTAATGCAATACAAAAACATAAGAGATATTTTATGCTAATTGAAATAACTTTGCAGTGCAGTGTAGTCTTTCAACATTTAACACAGATTGCACAAAATTTCACTTTTTGGGGCTAATGCAACTCTTTTTGTCAAAACCTCCATCTTTCTTTCCTTTCTGTCACTTTCCCTGATTAACATTCGACACAGTTGGTTGTTATCATAAGGAAGCTGTCATAACACTTGGCGGGCCCCTGGATGCCACGCTCGCCCCCTTGTGACCTAGCAGTTGGCACCTCTTTATTTCTGATGGAGAAGGAGCTAGCCTCATGGCCTGTGGGCTCAGCATTACAAATACGTCCCAGCGCGGGTACAACTTTGATGGAGGTGATGAAAGTGTGTCACTAGGCACTTGTAGACTTAGAAAAAAAAAAAAGAAACTCCTCCAGAAGTGTACAAAGCCTGGCAACTTTATTCACCTGAGAGACACTGGCATATGCTGCACGGTGCGGAGAGAGAAAGCTAATGCTCCTGCTAACTTCTGCTCATTTTCCCTGGAGTTTTGGCTGCTGTTTGTTGAAGATACAAGTGTGTGGTAACCTTCAAAAAGTGCTTAATGAAAAGGACAGGGCCTCTGAGCGCACCATAGCCAGGCCGTGTTCCCTTTCAGCTCCAGGGACAAACGCAGGAAAATAAAAAGTGGAATAAAGCCGACATAGGAGAAGAAGGGAAAAGGTCTCCGACGGATTGTAGCTGCCCCGACACAGCTCTTGTAAAATGCATGATGTGTCCAATTAAATGGAGAGAAAGTTGAAGGTTGTGGAGGTTTGGGTCTGAAAAAGGAATTGTTTACTTCCTGGGTAGTGTTGTCCCAAGCTACACAGGCCACTATATGAAGTCTAAAGTTTCACTTAATTATGAATGACGACTTACTGTACGTGTATTGATCAGGCCATCGGACAAGGGCAGGCAGTAACTGGTGTTTCTTTAACTCTACTATTTCAGATTATTGTGCGCAGTGGTGTAGTGGTTAATACTGCTCACAGCAAATAGCCCTGGACCAGATGCTTTTCATATGCTCTGTGTCTGTGCTGGTTTACCCGAGGTGCTCCAGCTGAATGTTGTGGTAGTTTTCTTGGGTTTATCTAAAGGTTTAAACAATACGAAAGTGGTCCTATATTACGCAAAACTCTTGTGAGCTTTAAGTCATGTTATAATGTTGTTACTAGAGGTGGGACCAAGTCGTTGTTTTGCGAGTCTCAAAGTAATTCTCAAGCCTCAAGTTCAAGTCAAGTCCCAAGTCAAATTCAGGCAAGTCCAAGTCAAGTCTTGAGTCAATGGCCCATAAGTCTAAGTCAAGTCCAAGTCGTCTGCTTTGAGCTTCAAGTCATTTTAAGTCTTTAAACCAAAGTACCAAATAGAGCTTAAATTTTTGCAATTTACATTACTTTTAAACTAAATTATACCTAAAAAAAAAATCATAGTTTATTTATACAGAAGAGTTGTAGAAATGTACATTTTTCCTTTCACAAGATCTTAGTGTGAATCATTGTGGTCAGAATAGAAAGACTTCAGATGTAAAAGTGCTTCTCATGTCTTCTCAAGTCACAGGCCTCAAGTCCAAGTCGAGTCCCAAGTCTTACTCCATTTTATCAAGTCAAGTCTTAAGTCCTAAAAAATAGTGACTCAAGTCGCAAGACGCAAGTCCCCACATGTAGTTGTTACCTCATCAAAAAACATATCTGGAGTTATGTTTTGTTTCATTCATTTGAATAACCCTTTATATCTATATCTATCTACATCTCCAAAGCTCAAATTGTTCCATCTTATTATGTCAGGAAGTGGTAGTTTTCAAGTTAAGCTCCTTTTACCTTTTATTCAGAAGAGATTGGCAATTCCATAGTTGAAATTATCCACATGATTCTAGTGAAAGTGTATCGAGGTTAAAAACACAGTGGAACACTTCCTGTATTACCACGTGACATCACAAGGTGTGTTTTCTCTTTGAGAGAAAAACTGTTAAACATGTGTGAATGAAACAAAACGCAACTCCAGGTATGTTTGTGATGACAAAACGACTTTATAACACAGATCAGAAAACAGCACATTAAAGTTAATTTCTCAGATTTGTTTAGTTGGAACGGTAACTTCAAATTAAAGGTTATCTGTTGTGATTTTTAGATAGACTTGGAGTAATGAATTTAATTATCTAATCTTGTGCCATTTGAAGTTGGCAAGCTACACTACGTGTACTATAGTCATTAGTTGCTATTATGTTTTTATAGATACCTTTTCCATAATGAGCTCGATACATTATTTACACATGAAGTCTCAGAACTGCCTGACCATTTGAACATGGAGCTTCCACTGTGACTGTTATTAGGTTTTAATCATTATCAAATTAATTCTAACCAAGGTGTGTAATGTAAGTCTGTATGCTGACACGCTGGTACATTGGAGGCCGAGTTGGGCTGGAGCTCTGCTGGTGTGAGTCTAATGTAATGGAATAATGGGCTTGTTAAAAGGACCTTTGGGGACGGCGATCTTTAACCAGTGAGTCAGAGCGAGGCCTCGGGGCCAGTCGCATTTTAATTGTTAATAGGCGTTTAAACTGGAGGGGAATATTTTACAGCCTAACGAGCAACAAGTCAGGGCATTATCAGTTAATTATGTCAGCTCCTGCATCATCTTTATCAATGAGAGTTAGCAGTTTGAAGATGTGGCTAATTTTCATCCGAAGCTAATTACGGCATTTTAATCATGAAATCATATTAACACTGTTTTGTCGTTTCTCGACCACAATCTCGCATAAAGGCCTCCTGTTTTCACTTTTAACATCGGAGTCCACAAGTTTGCTTTCCCAGGTCCTAATAAAGTTTTCCACACCCCAGTGAACAGCCGGGCTTAAACAAGATGAATGGAAATGCAGATATGGGCCAAACAATGAGTAATGCCAGAGGATGTATAATAAAGACACTAAACGCAGCACTAGTCCCTTGGGAGTTGATGGTTCGGAGCAGCACACATGGACCTAATGACCGCACAGACCAGCCAAATGTTTATTCTTAACAAGCCGTCACCAAAGTTTGCCTCCAACAAACTATCTGCTCCCTTCACTTTTTAGGCACCATTATAAAACCGATTTGTCAAATGTTACTGCAGTTTTTAGTCGTCTGCTTTAATTGGTGATGGCGGCATTTTGGTTTTTTTTTTTTTGTGTGTAGTTCAAATGAGTTTCCACGAGCGTGTACCAAAAAATCTGTCAATATCTAGATTTTATAATGTCACTCTTATTTTTACCACTTCTTATTATTTTGCAAAAGTTTTGTCTTAACATATATATATTACTGCTAGTCGCTGGAGTGGCCATACGTGCAGAGTCAGAGTTGAGAATTGTAGTGTTAAATAATGGCAATAATTGATTACAAATAATGTTGAAAGGGTGCCAAGTCATGTTTCTCTTGTATTTTTATTACAAACTTGTTCTTGCTTTAAAGGTGATTATCTCCATGGAAATGTTACTGCTTTGCCTGGAATATTCCTTAAAGGTTCTATTAATATATAATGTATAATATTATATATAATAATATATAATGTATTTATTGTGATATTTTGTGGAGCTAACAAAACTGTGAATATGTGACTTTTTCCTCTTAAAATGCCTTGTCAAGACTTAATCCAAAGAACTTAGATTTAGTGCTTAGAACTGTTATTTCTTCTTGTAGTCTACACTGAAATGGAGCAAAGGATCATGGTCTGTGTAGTTCCCTCTGTCTTTTTTTTTAGCTATTGCTGCACCATAACTCTTAATTTAAGCAAAGAGACTTCGATATTGTGATGTCCACGATATCATTGTGAGAAGTTTGACGATATTTCGGTTATTGTTACATCCCTACTCTACCGCATCAAAAACATACCTGGAGTTTGTCGTTTCATTCACACATTTGAGAAATCCTACATTATTAGTATGGAATATTTTGAGTGTTTTCTGTTTGAGAGAAGAACTCAGCAGAACTTGTGCGTTAATCTTGTGTGACTGAAACAAAATACAGCTTTGGGGAAGTTTTTGATGAGTAAACAGCATTATAACAGATCAGAAAATAGCGTAATGGGTCCTTTAATATAGCATTTCTCTTTTTTATCTCCATGGAGACAAGTAATGACACCACATGACCAAGTTAGCCGTCAGATTTGTGGAGAGGAAAGTCTGTCCACAAAAACATTTCTAACTGAGTAAATGCAATATGGATAAGTTAAATACAATACAGTGGAACTTTCCTGGCAAAGCAACAATATCTCTACAGAAAGAAGTAGATAAAGTTACACTGTGCAGCTTTAATTACTCAAATCTAGACAGTGTTTTCCAAATCAATATTACAATTTACAAGCAGCGATCGTTTCCTTATTGAAAACGACCAGCCTGTCCTTAAGAGAACTTAAGGTACTCGCCATCCATCAGCGTTTCTGTCCTCCTCATCCATCTTTGCACCTTTTTACAAACCTTTTCCAATAATGCACTCCCCATCAAAAACTATGTGCTGCTCCAGCGCTTGTCACAGCCATTTATTTAAAAGAAAGCCTGGCTGTGACATAGACGGATAGATGCGTTTATTTGTCTGTTTAACACAAGATGCCACGTCTCCTCTCTCTTCCAGCCTGTGGAGAGCAGCGGGGGTCTGCGGGGGGTGGGTTTTACTGTTATTAATACCTGCTCTCAGGCCTTTAATCTGCCCTATTTGTCACATGTTACTGTCTGACTGCTCCCTCTAATCTGGGGATCCTTCAAATGTCGCGGGAGAAGATGAGGATATAATGACGAGATTTGTGTTGAACATATAGCAGTGGAATAGGTTTTGTAATTTAATTGTTGGGTAATGTACAGTATATCTAAAAATATTGAAACGGAAGGAAAAGAAAGATATCAAATTGATGTCAAAGTAATGCACAAAATTGTATTCATGTTATAGAAGTGGGAGATATTATAGCAGTTGTTTTGGAGATGTATCAAATAAGAATATAGAGTTGATAAACACTGTTAGGATAGGAAGCCTGGGACAAAATCGGATTAAAAAATAAAACAAGCTTCAAGTGCAATCACCCAGTGTTATTTCTGCCCTTTTCTTTCATTTTCTTTTTGCAATACTAGAGCTTGAATGCAAAATATTGTCTGAATATCATTATTATACATCCCTTACCCCTCAATCATTTTTAAAAATAATTAGATTAACAACACGATTACAATTTATAATGGAAAGTGTTTGTATATATTCCACAAACTAATACAAAGACTGTTTTAAGCTTCCCAATTGATTTATGTTGAGAAAATGCTGACAAATCATAAAAGCAAAAACAGTTTGTTTTTTTTCCCTTTACTTTTTAAAGTTTCCAGCCATAATACTACTACTACTATTACACTACATACTACTGTACAGTGATGTATTACTTAAAATGTTGTTGTCTAATCTAAACAGTTAATCCAAAAAAGAATTTAAAAAAATAACTACATTACATTACATAAAACTATACTATACTACATAAAACTGTTAGGCCAGAATATTAAGTTAAAAATAAATACAACCATTCTGAAAGCAGTTAGTCCATATTTACAAAAACTTCTGACCAAAATGACTCTTCTTTCAAACCAAATCTGTTTGTGACCCCTTTGGAGCACAAGAAGTGTCTGGACTCTCTGTGAAGCTGAGGCTCTGTAGTTTTGGCCTGTGCTGTCTCATCTACTCTAATTTTAAGTAGGAACAAGCTCTAGACAATTATTTGGGGTAGATATAAGAGTAGATATACTTGGTGTTCCTGGAGATGATCTGATAACATTTGTTGAGTCTTGACAATTTTCATGTTAAAGGGACTTGTAATTAGGCAAGTGGTAAAGGGTTCAACAGTCTTGCGTATATTATGAATGTGAGCTATCGTACAGTAGTGGTTCATTTGACACGGTCTCTCTCTTGTACTTCCTGCTCTGTTCCTGTCCCTCTCTCTCCTCTTGTTTAGCTGCAGCTGTAGCCTCCCTGAACAGTCTGAGCAGCACGTGGGTCTTTGGTGTACCGCACCTGTGTAGTGTAATACAGTCTGCGCACACGTTGTTTATTTCGGATTTGTTTGGTGCGTTTGAAAGCCCCTCTTTGATCCATGCAAAGAATCTTCACTTGGCTTCATTTTTTATTTTTTTTTACCCAATTCATTCTGCGCTCCCCTCATTTTTAAAAGCTCTGATAACTGTATTTTTACTTGCTGGAGTTGTTTCTTGTTTTGTCTCCAAGTACCCAAGGGACAGCAAATTGACAGTGACCAATGATGAGCTTGTCAGGGCTGCTGTGTTTTCTAATGTGTTTACAGCTTCAACTGACGAGTGCGTTTAAAAAGACTCACTTAATGAATATTGCATCGACAGAAGGGACGCCACAGGAAGCCGGGCCAGAGGTGCAGCGCTTTTGTGGCTATTTATTTCACAGTTTTAAGTAGCTTCAAGAAATGGTTAACTCCAATAGTGTTGCTGACTGTCACCGATGTGTATGTCAACTGTGCTGTTTGTGAACAAAGGGCTGCAAATTGATATGTGAAGCTATAGGTAACTGAAAAAGACATGATAGAGAGCACTACACTGCTGGAGTCAACCTTATTTTTCATTGTTGTGATGTATTAAAACTACATTCTAAGTATAACTTATGTCTTCGTATTGATATTTGACTGCTGTATTGTTGATTTATCCTTGAGCAAGGCACTTCACCTACTCTACTGATTTCTGATTCAAATTGGGTATTTATTTTTTATGTATTATAAAATACATAAAGTAGTTTATTACATGCACTAAACAGAATCAACTAAAAGATATGTGCCTGTGTCACTGACTGGAAATGCACTGATCTGATACTGGATACTACAGAAATATTTGCTGGATTGGATATCGGCTTCAGTCGACATCCTGCTTGGACATATATAATTAGACTATATACTCGTCTTAGTCAGCTCAGAAAGTCATAATATTTTAACTTTTATTTACAGAAAGTTGTTCTGTAGTTTCTTGAATGATAAATAATAACTTCATAACAGAATTGCATCATTATTATTATTATTATTTATGTATTATTATTTTAATATGTGCTGTTTTCAGTCTGAACTGGTATTGGTGGATATCTGGTATCGGCACAAACACAAAGACTATAGTATCAAAATCAGTATTGGAACTGAAAAGCTGGATCGGTGCATCTGTATTGCAAATGGGGTTGTGTTTCATTCCAGAGTGATCTGGTGATTGAGAAGCCAGGTAATAATAACATGATTTACTATGCATAATTCATATTTTGGCAAATATTATTATTATTATTATTATTATTATTATTATTATTATTATTAAAATAATACATAATACACATAATCATACATAAACATTTACAATTTCACATGGATTTCTATATTAATAATAATAGATGAACTAAGAGCTCTATGCGTGTTCTCATTTTGAACCAAACTCCCCAATAAAATTAGAAATGTCTGAAACCTGAGCCTGTTTCTCAATGCACCTGTTTCTGTGTTCCAGAACAAGTGGGTCAGGAGATCTTGTCCAACCTGCACAGCGACCGTGAGAAGATCCAGAGAGCCAGAGAGAGGGTGAGTAACCACGGCAACCTGCCCATCCCAATGTCCAGGAACAGCTCTGCTCACAAGAGTCTGACAGACCAGCCAGGTGCTAAAATGTGCTCTGAAATCTAACTCTATCCTCAGAGTAAACTATGGGTCCACATTAAGCTATTATATCACTTCCTGTTTGTCCTGTTGTATTGTGTCAGTGAGCAAGACACCTCAAAACCAGACATGACCAATTAGATATTAAAAGAAACTGAATTAAAGTTAAATTCAGTGATAGAGACATAAATATATCCACATACTAAAACAAAAAATACAATGGAAACTAGATACTCATTTGAAAAGTGTCAATACTGGGAAAAAAGGATAAAGAGAGGTTAGTAAACACAGCCACCTGCCCATCGTCATGTCCAGGAACAGCTCTGCTCACAAGTGTCTGACAGACCAGTCAGGTGTCAAAATGTGGTCTAAAATATAACGCTATGCTAGGTGTGTACGCAAGCAATGGACAAACTTACACACAAACAAATATGTGTCAGCAAAATGTTATTTAAGCAGCTGTGTTATTATTTATAGAGGATGATTCAGGAGTGAAGCCGTCCTACGCGTTTCACTGCCACCATCCTCTTCACCTGTAGTCAACTTCTCTGCAGTACCTCTATATCGACTTATTGTTCAGTATATGAAAGCTGAAGCAGTATTTTTAGAGGTGCAATATTTATCATGGGCTGCTTTTTATTTGCACTACTAGAACATTTTTTGCCTAAACGTAAGATTTGATTTGTTAAAGGTTAATAAAAATACATTATTTATTCTTAACGCTACTTAACAAGGGTTTCATTCTGCTTTTTGATTTAAAAAAATAGCAACGGTTTTACTGGCATTTACTTTAGGGTTATTGTGGCAGTGGTATGGCTGCACAATATATGGGAAATCAAAATCAGTTTCGATTGATAGACTGGATTGTCCTTTGCAAAGGAGAAAGTATCCTGTGTTTTTATAGAAATCCTTGTACCTGTAGTTCAGACCTTTACAAATATGTACTGAAATTCATGAAATTCTTAAATCACTTCATCACTTATCAGTTTTCTACTATTTTAATTTTATTTAATTGCGAAACCTGTCAGAAAAAAACTTCAATTTTTTCCCCAAAAATTGCTGAACCCTAGTTAGTGTCATAAAGTAGTTTCAATATGATCATTTATTGTGATATTTGTGTAGCAATATATCACACTTTAAAATGAGTTCTCATGACAGGTCCACTCAGCAGTTATAGCCCAGTTCCATTTTTACCATTCACCTCCTCCACCTCCCCAAGCCCTGACCACTGCCCCCTCCCTCCCCCCTCCCCGCTCCCCGGACAGACAGACACAGAGACGGACAGGTAGACAGAGACAGAGAGAGGGTGAGGGTCCACGCAGAATGCTTAAAGATCACAACATGGCACTGGGCGATTTCAAAGCAAATCAAACGTCTCCTTTCAAAACGCTGCATGGTGAGGAAGAGGCCCAGACAAGACATTGCCTTTCCTCTACCCTGGAGTCTTATAGGCATGTACAGTGTGAGCTTACAGGAAGGGAGGTTATTTAATGGGCTTATATGACAGGTTTTCATGTTTTTTATAACTATTACATGTTTTAATGGTATAGTATTCAATGCAGTTTCACACCAGTGGTAGTTAAAGGTGCGCTGTGTAACTTTCAGGTGGCGCGTCTTCTACCTGCTTGCCTTCATAAAAATGACTTAATTTTGCTTTGGAATTCAATTACAGGTGATTTTATTTTTCCATAATACTTGAAATATTCCTAAAACTTGAAAAGCCTCCTCAGATTTGACATGCACCTTGGCTTGCTGGTTTGTCTCCATTGAGATAGATAAGCTTAATGCCATACTGTGGAACAATCCAGACAAATAGCATTAAATTGAGGCAAGAAAGCAGCGTGCTCTCCATCAGTAAAGTTACATGGTGCACCTTTGAGGCAAGAAAGTAGCTCTGAGTTCTCTGAATCTCCAACTACGTCATTAGTTTACAAAATTCCATCCAAAATGTAGAGACAATTTACTCATAATCAACACATTTTCTTCTGACAGTTTAAAGAGTGGTGTCATATATTTTTGTTTGTCACATGACTTTTTAGGCTAGTGTTTGCCCTTGTTTACATTATGATAGCCTCTTCTTCTGTTACATCTATTGGTCATCTCTAACCAGGAAATAAAATTATGAACCAAAATGGTCTAACTCGGCAAAAATTATAACTAGGTTTGATTTGTTTTGTTGTTAAATCTTATTAGTATAATTTTATCAAGAACTTTTTTGTGAAATTAGTAGTCTACACTGCCATATGCACTTTGAGAATGTAAACAAACCCCTATATTGCACATTAAAGCTGTAAAAAGCACAAATATAGGTGTCTAAAGTCTAAAACTCCTGTAAGTTGCTCCATTGTTCTTTATTCAAACGCAGCAGCAGAGACACAGGAGTGGGGCTCAGCGGGGGTCTGTCCTGTTGTGATGCTTTTATGACACAGTTAGACACAGTTTCACAGGGTCAAAGCACTTTTCTCTGAGCGGTAGATATACTGTGAACTGAAAGGACTTGTCTAGTCTGTCTCCAAACACATCTAAGCAGCTAATGTCCAGGGCTCATGACCCCAATCTAAAGACACACAAAAGTTACTGCTGTTTTAGGAGGGGTCAGGCTCCAAATAAACAGTGGAACCGTGCGTACATGAATCAGGGGAATACTGCAATAAAGCAAAACTGAACTGAACCTAAGCATGGATCAAAAATCTGTGCAGAATAAAAACAAATATGGCTTTCAATAATAATTTCACAAATGAGAATTTTTCAGTGGAATTTACAAATATTTAAATAAACCAAAAATGTATGAGACTTGATTTAATTTATAATTGCACAGCCTTAATTTAAACTTTACTTAAAGGTCCTGTATTACAAAAAACTGACTCTTGTGAGCTTTAAACCATGTCATAATGTTGTTACATCAAAAATATTCCTGGAATTGTGTTTTGGTTCATTCACACGTGTTTGATTATTCCTTTATTCCTATATTTATTATTCTTCCAAAGTTCAAAATGCTCTGTTCCATCTTGTGATGTCATGTAGTGATACTTTTAGCAGCTGCATTTGACCTTTTTGTTCAGAAAAGATTGGAAATTCCAGGGTTGAAATTAACCAAATGATTCTAGTGAAGGTGTGTGGAGTTTAAAAACAGAGTGCAGCACTTTTTGTATTACCACATGACATCACAAGGTGGGACAGCCAAAAGAACACAAAAGAACATTATTACATGGATTAGAAATAGTGTAGTATTGGCACTTTAATTTAATGGACTATAAGGTTTAAGTTTTATCAAATGTAACTGATATGTCCGTATAAAACCAAATTGAAAGAAAGAGGAAGAAAAAAAACGAACTTCTCCTTTATGACAGTAAATGATAATAATAAATGCTTTGGGATATGATTAACTAAAACTACAAGTAGTAAGTTAATAATTAGCATAAGGATTTTTGCAGCAGCCAGTAGTTGTCGCTATTTGGCTCTGCAGCTCAGACTCAGCCTTGTTTTACTCTGGTTGACACATCTCATCTAAATTATCTTCAGGTTCAGACTATTGCTGAAAGAAAGACATTTGAGAAACTTAAAATATAATACAAGTAGAGACTCTTTTGACCAGTTCCTTAACGTGAATTGGATCTTATTTTAAAAGAACCAAATCTATTTTTTTTATAGATTTTATGCATTTTTACACTGATAAACCCTGAACCAACATGAGAATCAGCACAGAAGCAGAGTAGGCAACACCCGTGAGAGCTTTGTGCACAAAAAAAAAACCCAAAAAAACATATTTGGCATCGTAATAACAGTTAAGTTATTATTATTGTAGTACAACATTATATAGAATTTCATAATTTCAGTGAGTAAGTTTGAACCATTTTAAACACATCTGAGCCTTGGTCATTTCTCTCTGTGATTAGTTTGTTGTTGAAATGAGTTAAGTTATAAATAAATATAAAAAAGCCAGTCTTGTGGGATCCAAAAGCTTCAGATTCAACAAAGGATCCAAAAGTCCCATCACTAAATATAAGTCATAAAGGTGCATTGTGTACCTTTTTTGGTGGAGGACCCGTCAAATACTTTTCTCTGTGGATTAAACCTTTCTATATTATATAATTTTCTGGATATTTTTGAGCTATAAAACCACCTGTAATTGAATAAATGTAAGATAGAGCTGTTTAATCTCTAGGCAGAACAATGACATATCCGTAGAAACAAGCAGGTGAGTTGCATAGTGCACCTTTAATTGTTTGTTGTGTGGTAAGGTATGCACTTCAGAAGATATTTGCTTTCTATAACTTGGCACTCAAAAGAGTCAGCTTTAGTCACACTAAAATGTCTCCCACTCCAGTCACATCCCTTTTTGGGTTAAGCAGGCGGTCGGAGCGTGGAGGCGGAGGAGAGGGGCAAATGAAAAGAAGGAATGATTCAGAGGGATATATTTTGGGCGAGTCGTCTGGGGTGCAGAGCTGTGCGCAGAGGCAGACATCAGGCTTCCTCTGCAGGACTTGTTGTCTTTGCCAGAGGGCCCAAACCCCGGGACCCCCACCTCCTCGCCCCAGACCACATGGATCTTTGGCTCTCACAGCCTGTGCTACTGCAGCGCCCACCGCCAGAGGGGAGGAAGAGGAGAGAGAGGTGGAACTGAGGAAGGCTGTAGGGCCAGTGTACAGTAGTAGAGTGTGAATATACAGTACAGAGACGTGAGGTTACTACTTGAAACTTAGCTGATAGTATTGTTAAATTCCTTTTTCCTCCAATTTTTCATTGACCATAACTAACTAGACTGAAATGTCATTGAACTTTTGGTATCAGTACTTAAACGTGCACTATAACTTTTCTGGTAAGAGTTTAACGTCCTACTGTGGAACAAGTCAGGCAAAGCAATAACATCTCCATGGAGTGTAGCAGGTGAAAGACCATCAGCCAGAAAAGTTATGTAGTGAACCTTTAAGTCAGTGGTCCCCAATCCTGTTTTAGTCCTAGTTTTAGACCTGGTTTAGTCCTGGTTTAGTCCTGGTTTAGTCCTGGTTTAGTCCTGGTTTAGTCCTGGTTTAGCCTTGGTTTAGTTCTGGTTTAGTAGAGCAGCCCACATGACGTACAGGAGGGGGGGACGTTCCGCACAACGTATGGGAGGTGGGATGGTCCATGAGGTGTTCGAGAGGGGAGACAGTCCACGTTGCGTGCAGGAGCGGGGGCGGTCAGACAGTCCATGTGGTGTATGGGAGCGGGGGTTTGCGCTTTCGCGGCTCGGCACCAAACGACCCACAGCCTGGTGGTTGGGGACCCCTGCTTTAAGTGATACCTGGTTTACTGAACTTTATCAGTTCCATTTGAAAATGTCTTTGAGCAAAAGCAGTCTCAGCACATAGGTTTGAAAACTTTGAAAGAGTACAGATTTTTATTTTCCAAGTAATACTTTTTCTTATTGCATAGAGGTACCTTTTACCTTGTGATAACAACAACTACTGAGTTCTGAATGTTCTTGTTTAAAAAAAAATATAATAATTTCTTATAAAGCAGAAACTGGAGAATAGATGAAACATTCTAAGGGCATTTTTACAGTATACTGTATTTTCAACACTAAAACCAGATCATTTCAATGGTCTGTGTTTTTCTATTGCATATTAAGTTACCTCATCATCATTTCTGTTGCAGTGCTTAGTGACTTACTGACTCCAGAGAGAAACTTTCTTTGCCCAAACTCATATCATTCCCTTAAAAATGTCACTAACAGGTAGATGTCTAGTGCACCTCACCCCACGCATCGTCAGCGTTTTTCTCCTCTATCACAAAGGCGCAAGTGAAAGCACAGAGAGGTAGAGAATATTGGAAAATAAAATACCCCAAGATCCAACATTAGCTTTGAATAGGTGCGATGCTTATTTCAAGAGCTCCTCCAAGGACTCCCAGAGCTTGTAATGGACGCCAGAGGGAAGGACCTTGGCTCTCCTGTTTCTAAGACTAGGCTTTGTTCAAAAATGTCAAAAGTCACTTGTTTAATAAAGCAGGCATTGCTTATTGACAACGCCATGGAACTGAAGTCTATTCAAAGAGAAACTAGACAGAGTGCAAATTATCTGAACATTGTGCATTGCCTTAGAGGTGTTGAGTTTAATGGCAGCTTGAAAAATAATTAATGTCTCTCTTTAAAAAATTATGATTCGTTTAAGATTCAAACCAAGGACTTGTTTCTGTGCTTTGTTCCAGCTGAGAGAAACCGATGCGAATCTGGGGAAGAGCTCTCGTATCCTGACGGGCATGCTCAGAAGGTAAGAGCCAGGTAGGGAGCCTCTTTCTCCACTTCTGTGTATGGGTTACTTCCTCTGCATGACAGCTCAAGACTCTTAGTTTTATTTTACACATTTGTACATTTTTGCGTGAATTTTCTAAGATAATTTCAATTCAAGGCTTTGAGAAGAATGGAGAATGGAGATCAGTTCTTCAGAGTTTTGGTATCTGTTCATTTATTACTGACACAGGAAACTGAAAGTAGGCATTTCTTTTTTTTTTTTCTTTTTTTTATCTGCAAATTCATACATATTTTCTGTAGTCTTGAGGACAACCTTCTCACTAGATGCTTTTCTATATATCTTTTTACATTTCAATACTGTCCTAACCACTAGGGTTGGGCAGTACCCAAATTTTGATACTGTTAAACGTTTTCAGGATTTTACCGGAGTATATGGTATTGCCGTGTTACCAAAATGTTTTAGTACAACTTTGGTAGACAAAGAAGTCGCACCACTATACGGTCTATGCATATTCATGACGTCTAATCTCTGAAAAGTTTCACATAAACCATCTCCAACGCGATACACGTACAGAACAGACTCATCGTCAGCCGCACGTCCTCTGGGGGGGGGACTTACCGTCCCATGGCCGGACTTACCATCTTGTCTTGGTCTCCCTTATGAGCGTCACGTGACAATGGAACAAAACTAATCGAAAGTCATCTCCCCACACAGTTAAAAGAAACATTATAGATACTAATAGTTTTAAATAATGATACCGTTAAATTGAAATTACAACCACACATTCATGTGTGCTGAACAAACCACTTTAGGCATCAATAAATTATAATATTATATTAGGTCCTTATGCGCTGCAGATTTTTTAAATGATGGTAATGAAACTGATACCGCTGCTACTTTTTTATACCACGGGATTCCGTAATACTGTATTACCGCCCAACCCTACTACCCACCATTCTTTATGTGGTTAGCAGTGCTAGTGATTGTTTTTCTTATGGCAAAACTTTCTGTCTGGCCTCCTGAAAGTTGTGAAAATCTTATAAACTCATCCCTGTGAATAATTAGGAGGCTCGGGAGGCATAAGGTAAGTAAGGAATAACTTTGGAGCACTGTTTTTCATATTTTAAGACAGTAAGAATCTGTTACAGCAATGTTTAAGTATAGTTTCTTACAACATAATCCAATATTAGTAGATGGAAATTTTACAATCTATTTTCATTATTTATTACTGACACTCCACAATGTCAATTCTCATGGTTGATTATACCAGTAAAATCTGGACAGATCGACGCTGGAAAAAACACATTATATGCCTCTTCTTTCTCACTCTTTGTGCCTCAGCCTTTGTTTTGGAAGTTCACTCAGAAAAAGCAAGAAAAGTCAAACCAATATTTCAATAGCAGCAGCATTATGTTATCCAGCCATCCTCTAACACACACTGCACTCTGTAATATCTTGTCACATCTCCATTTCATAAAGTCCCTGTGAGCCTGGCCCTGAACCGTGACGCTACGCTTTCGTCTCCCCTCTTTCTCTTTCTTGTCTTTTATTATTGTTTTTTTTCCTCTTCCTTCCTTGTCGCCCACTGTGGATTTTGATTAAGAGTAATATGTAAATGACACAGAGTAAATGTAAAAATCCTGCGGTCTGGAAGGAAGTGCCAATTGAAATCGATGCTTGAGTGCTCGGGGACAATTTGCGGGTTGGACGGCCGTTACTTGAGAAGGGTAGCGGGCCAGAGGAGGGCTGTGATGCCGACTGTAACCAATATTTCTGCATATGTCTCCCATTTTGTCAAGTCTGATTACGAGCTCGGCATGTCATCTCGAGCTGTCCCGGGCCCATTCATCACTGTCCCCGCCCCCTCCCCTCGCCCCCTCCCCAGTAAATAACACACTCTTATTTCAATATTATCATATTAATGTTAAAGTTCAGCTGTCACCTAATGGGAAGACTTAATCAGACGTAGCATTTTAAAACCGGCCTTACCCAGCACTCCCCTCGCTGCTAGCCAAACGTGCTACCTCTCCGGCTCAAATCAGGATTTATGAGGGCTTTCCGAAAGTGGGGAGGGGGTCCTTTGCTTTCTGCTTGACAGGAGAAGCGCAGTATACCCCCACCAAACTCACACACACAACCCCAAGCTCATTTTTTACACTTTTTTCCATTTGAATAAAAGAATAGTGTTTTGTTGTGAGTTCGTGGCCTGCAAATGTCAAATCTAGAGTCGTTTAGCTACAGGATAGAGAGAGAGTTCGAGAAGGTTCAGTGATATCTTACTCTGAGCCCCGTTTAAGGCCATTTTTCATCATTTTGGTCATTCGTTTCATTACATGCCCCCTCAAGTGGTTCCGCCAATTGATTAATTGTGTGTTGTTTGAGTAATTGTGTTGGAGTTTTGTCTCTATTGTGGAAATTTGTGGGCGGAGGTTTGTCATCTTCAATTTGTTTTAATATATTTATAGATCTTTGCTTGAATAGACATTGCTGTAGGGGTACAAATGATAGATTTACCATCAAAACAAAGTCGATTTGTCTGGATCCTTGTCACAAGCGAGACGATTGTGAAGCTTCATGAGGTTTAGTTTCATATAAATCGACTTCTCTGTGTTCCTGTGTCTTTCTATTAAAAAAATATCAAAACATTGCAGTATTTTATGTCACCAATGAATTGATCTGGTACACAGGTATGAGTGTTAGACTAAATCTACCACTTTTTAACAATAATAATCTTAGTTCATTTGTGCTGACCAAAGAGAAATGGAACTTGTACCACTTTTTTTATGAGGATAAGGCCAGTAAATCAATATGTTAACCATAAACTAGGTGAAAACGTGCATTTTTACTGGAAAAGTCTACCTTACACTTGTGGCGTGCCTCACAGATCATTTTCAAAATATGGGCTTTTCAGAATGTTGTGATGTCACATGGGTTTCAGCTTTCTGTTTATTGGCAATTTGAGAACTTGCTCATTCAAAAGATATATTTTGTTTTGAGTTGTTAATTTCTATGGAGACAGTGCTAGTTTTTCATCACCTTGAAACCAAAGGATTGTATATCACTTAAAGTTTTGGTGGAGGTGATTTTCTCCTCTATTATTAGAAGAAAACGGAGAAATCAGTTGAGTTATGTTTTAGATGCTCCTCCAAAACCATCACAAATATACAGTCATGCTTGATAGTTTTAAAACTAAAATTAAGAAGACAGATGAGCACAATTACCATGAGGTCACTTCACCTCAACCCCTCTTTTGAGTTGGATGTAATATTAACCTGCTGACGTTTACTATTCTTGGTTTAGTTCAGTTTTAACTCACACTTTTAGGCTGGGTTCATTCTGGTCGGCTGGACACAAGCCCAGCTGAGAAACAATTAGACACTCATTAGCTCGCTGTCATGGTTCAAGAAAGCCAATTAACTGAGCGACTTTGTGAAACACTCTCACTGTTGGGAAGAGACACACCTGAAATAACTGTTGCTTTGTTTGAAAATAAGTCTGTCCACAGATCTGACTATGAAACTCATCAATGCCATCCCAGGTAATTAGTACAAGAAAAGTGTTTGGTCGCTGAGAAAATGAAGAACTCGTAGGTCTTTGTCAAATATCTACTGTATATCTTCAGATGGTGTCAGAGGTGTAGTGTGGGCTAGAGAGCTGGTTCGCCGCTGGTTAATTTTTAATTCAGTAGTGTGAGAATCCTCTGGGTTTTAATTATACCATGACAGCCACAGCAAACCTACTGAGACACAGGGCTGTCTTATATGCGATTCATATGTATGATCTCATTTGAACCACTGTCATTTAGGTCCTTTATGATTAACACCAGTCCACTTGCCTCAGTAATGTAGCACCACTTTCCTCTGCTGTATTTTTTATTACTCATCTGTGAAGTTTGCAAATTATCCCACACCAATAATAATGCACACAATGACAGGTAAAGTTATCCAAGTTACAATTAAAATGATCATGCTCAAAGTTTTTTAGATCACGTAAAGGAGGGCCAAATGGATGGCAGATTACCAAGTAACTCCACTTGCCTTACAGTGGCCAGTGTCCAGTAATAATATTCTGTGATACTGTCATTCTTGCCAACTAAACAGTCATCAAAGGTTGACGGTATCTACCTAGACACAGCAGTCTTAAACACACCCTGGCTCCTGTAGCCTTACTCTCCTCCTGCTGTCCACTGAACATCTCAAGCATCGCGGCCTTTGCGCTCCAGCGGTTGGGAATGGGATGCAGCCCCCGTTAGGACCAGTGGGGCCGGGACGGCCGTGAAGAGGGAGGGGGCGGTCGTGAGGAGGGAGGGGGCAGCGTGAAGGGCAATGAAGCGCGGGACGAAGGGGGAGGATGTATATTTTGAAGCAGAGGGCTTGTCTGCACGCTGGCAGCTGATCCCACATGCAGGTGGTCGACTCAGTCGCCAGGCAGATCAAAAAGTCAAGGCCCCGGGTGGACCTCTCTTTGAAATGGGAATGGGGCCTAGATATCAGACAGAAAACATAAGCAAGCTCCCAGCCACAGAACAGCTCCATATTCATGGTAGAGGAGTGACGGGCAGCGGCAGGACGGCCCGTCTTCACAAGAGCTCCGCACTCTGGACACTGATTAAGAGATCAGTGTGAAGGACCAGGGACCATCAGAAGCAAAAAGTGCAACACGCTCGTCAATACTGGCAATTTAATTTCATTTATATGATTTTATATAACCATTAATTTGAAAGAGTACATTAGAAATGTATGTTTTTGTACTTTTGTTTTCTATTTCAGATAATGATATGCAACTGTGTTAAGTATTTTTAGTATCATATTCCCTTGTAAATGTTAGACAAATTTGCACAGCATTTAAAGAGATCAAGCATTTTCTTAGTACCTTGTAAACTCCCTGTGAAGTATTTTTCATAACAACAGAACTCTACTAAGATATTTCCCATATATTACATGCCTTTTTATTTGGACTTACAGCTGAACTCATCACAGTATCCTCTGCTCTGCCGTGCTTTTGGTCCTGGGAGGAGCGTATCACTCCCAGTGGGTCCAGGCCTCTCTGATCTCCATGTTGCTGCTTCTGTAACTCCATCCGCTACATTTAAACATATTCCCTTTGCTTGGCCATTTGTTCAGACTGGCATCATAACCTCCCTCTCCCCCTCACTTCACCCCACACACAACCACCCCCATCCTGGGTCATAGTCCTGTCCCAGGTCTGGGTCACCTCCTCCAGGGAACTACTGTTTTTGTGTCCACTTAATTTGTTTTCTGGCGTCAGAGTAAAGCACTCATCACATGTGCTTCACTGCTCGTCTCTGCAACCTTATTCCATCTCCACCTTTTGGCATTTTCATTCATTTATGATGGAGAGCATTTTGGAAGCAACAAGTGTGATAGCTCTGACCACAGTACTGTCATCATTGAATCTGTGGCATATAATGTTGATCAGTTATGGTTTCTGATTCTGCATTATTTATTGTACAGTTATTTCGGAATATATGTAAAATGAAAATACACATATGATATGCATTGGTTAGTTAAATTGGTGTTTAATTCTATATCTTTATTCATGGGTTTCAGCTTCCTGTTTATAGCTGCCATTTTGAGTACTTTAACCTATTCAAACGATCTAATATTTAGTTTTGAATTGTACGTTGCTTTGACAGTGTTGCAAATTTTCTATTTTTCTGAAACCCATTACACATGGACAACATAATTTTAGTTGGCCCCAATGTTGGAATGTTACCCAGCGATTCTTTATAAGTAAGCTTGATTTAAGTTTATTTGTTTTTCTTTCATATGTTATTACACCGTTACCCTGTTGGGACTTCTTCATGTATCTCCTGACTGCGTAGTTGTGTGTGTGAGTGTCTACAGGCGGCCTCTGCTGGTACAGTGACAGGTTGCGCCTCAGCCTCATTACTCACTGCTCCAGAGCCAAACAAGAAGCCCCCCCCAAAACCTCCTCACATCTCCGTCTGCTCCTCTCTCCCACCACCTCGCCCATTAGAGACTGCTGATCGGACCTTTTTTTCTTTTTTTTACAGCGGGCAAAAAGACAGTCGCACACACACACACACAATCCAGACTGGGCTGCAGGGACTGGGGTTGTTGACAGGGGCAAAGACGCGTTGTTGTTTTATATAAGGGATGCATTTGTCTGTTGAGGATTGACTCGCTTAACTGGCTGCCAAAGCTCCCTTCTTCTACCCCTACATATCTCCCTGCCTCTGTTTTCATGCGCACAGGAACGCTTTTGTTTTGGATAGGTCAGGACATTGTTGAATCATAATTATTTCTGCTCTGGCGCTGCTGAAATTCCATGGATATTTCATAAAGGTGAACAGAGTAAATTTTTTCGTGGAGGGTCTGACATCTGCTAGTTTTCATGAGGATGTCCTTAATTTGCCTAGAATGTTCCAAAGAATGGCATTAAACTTAGAATATTAAAATACTTTGACAAGCATGTAGTTACTGTAAGTGGGGTAACCTCTCCATAGTTCCGACCATAGACTGTATATATAAATGGAGATAGCTAACCCTCTAGGTGCTGCTTTCCAAATGGGAAGTGAGCATGGGGGCCCTTCCAGCTCCATTGACTCTGGCTCCAATTGACTGTACGTTGAAAAATTGTCACCCTTCTCTCTGAAAATGCTGCAGTGAGCCTCGTCATTTTGGTCTTAATATGTTTGTATTAACTTGCTCTACATGATCTTGGTGTTCTTATTTCACTATTTTGTCTGTAAATCAATTCTTATTCCCAATATTGATCTGGCACCAAATTCCCTCTTATAACCCCTGGCATCACTTGTTTGTCTCCACGATAGATACCATATTTTTTGTTGTTGCACAAGCCAAAAAATGCGTAATGAAGAAGAAAAAAACAGTTGCACTTTTTGGGGGGAATTTATTTTATAAAATCAGAGACCAGGAACCGATATTTCATCTTGAAAGGCAAGTTCTAGTAATAACAACAGAGCAGAGAACAACAGACTGTTAACGTCACATATGAACAGTTCTTCAGACTAGAGCATAAACAACAGAACAGAACAAGTTTACCAAACTCTCCATTTCACTCCAAATCACTAAATCCGTTGAATTCTTCACCCTCAGTGTCACTTCTGAGCAACTCTGTGACCTCCAAAGGTAAACTGAGCTCCACTTCCTCTTCTGTGTAGCTGTCCTCAGACTCAGCGTCAGTTCCAGTTAGAATTATTCCGGCCTTCTGAATCCCGACAGGATGGTTTCGATTGTCACTGGAGTCCAGGCTTTGTTGATCCAGCCAATGACTTCCAGCAAAGTTGCATGGTGCATCCGCCTGGTTGCTGTGAAGCTGTGTTCTCCATCCCCGTTTTCCACCCGTCTCTCACAAGTTTCTCACTCACTCCAAACTTTCTTTCTGCTGTTCGATTATTGTTTTCAGCTGCATATTTTGCTACTTGCAGCAGGACAGAGGCCGTTTCTTCATGCGACACGCACAGTAGGTCAAGTGACAGTGGTACAGGAATAATAGGAGTAGCAGATACTGGCTCACAAGCTTAGAGCCTCTTGCGGATGTCAGTGTGAAAATTTGTATCTATAAAATGCACCAGAGTATAAGCGGCAGGACCACCCAAACCATGAAAAAAAGTGAGACTTATAGTCCTAAAAATACGGTACATAGAGATACATCAGTAAAATGCCATGCTGTGGAACATCCCAGGCCATGGAGACGAACAGATGGCCGACCATCTACCAGAAAAGTTGCATAGTGCACATTTAGCATGTATAAAAATGAATAGAAGGGGTAAGCAGGGAATATTGTGCATGAATTGAAACTTTTGGCTATTGTACAAAAAGTCATTATTTTCAACAGTACAGGGTCAACGTGTGACATTGAGCTGGCGTTCTGTTGAGCCTCCTTCATATCGTCTTAGGTGATGGCACGTGGTTTTTCCCTCTTCTTTAGCTCCTGACAGACTGTCGTTCTGACGAGATGACTGGAGATCAGGAGGGCTGCGCTGCCTTGAAGTGGCTGCAGGTGTCACCGAAGAGTACCCGCCATGTTTGATCTGCCGTCTCCGTGCTGTCGGGGCCACGGCACCCTCTGATTCTCCCGTCACAGATGGAGAGGTGCGCCCCTGTCCAAAACTTCTGCTGCTACTTTTGATTGGCACACGCAGAGATCAGCACCATCCGCAGCGTAGTCCTTAAATGCGGATTGGTCAGTTGACTTTATCCACTATTGAGCGCTGCAACTAACTAACCCATCAGAGGATCATATAGAGGTGATCTCTTTGATAGCAACATCTTGAGTCCAAACAAGAGCAAGAGGAGCAAACTAAACATCAGATGAAACGGTTTTGGATGATCCTGCTGAGGGCCTTGTGTGGAGAACAAAAAGCCTTCACACACATCTGAAGATTGTGTCCTAAGGAGGTCCCTGTCTTTATTGAGTAGCTGCACAAACAAAAGCGACAGATGAAACAAAATGGAGGAATGAGGCTGGAGTCTATATGTCTTTAGCAAACACACAGCGGCCTGTTCCTTCCGTCCCTTTCATTGTACTACATCCGCTGCGTTTTTCTCTGCCTCCTGCTGTGAGCTTCTGTTGAAATTACAGGTGAGCTCTCAGTCTGTGGCAGGCCCGGCTTTCGTCTGCTGGGAGCTGGGAAGGCTGCTGCTTCTGATGGAGGAAGAGGAGGAGGAGGAGAAAGAGGAGGTGGAGGAGCAAAAGGAAGAGCAGGAGGAGCAAGAGGAGGAGAGGAGAAAAGAAGAGATTCCTGCGTTTTCATGGCTGCTGTTGTTTGTGCAGTGCGCTCTTCTTTGTGTGTCTGACGATAACTTATTCAGCACAGGGCCATTCATCCAGGGGTTGAGCGCGGGCGTCCGTCAAGATGGAAAATAATGAGGCGACAGCAGCGCAGAGGATAGCTCCTTCCTCTGCCTGGGTCGCCCCCCCCTCCCTCCCCTCACCCCTCTTCTCTCCTCCTGCCGCACATTATCAGCCCATTTAAATAGATAATAGGGGGCCTTCTTGGGGACATTTTGAAGCAATTAGAACCTATCACATTGTCTCTTCCCTGACTGTTGTTCCCTCCCATAAGCCATTGTGCATACTTCTGGGGCACATACGCAACAGCTGACTGGGAGAATGCACTGTTGAATGCCTCTACATTAGTGGATGGCAGCGTTTGTCAGGCAGAAAAATAGGCCTATTTTGTTCCCCGTATCCGTAACTGTAATAGACGCTCTGACTACTTGTGCGCGCCAAGCAGTCCTCCATCACTCCATACATGGACACGGGATCCTCCACTGTGATAACTCGCTCTGGGCTCTTCAGTGTACCAGGAGAAAATGGCTACTGTTCAGACTCTTTGCACTTACATACCTTCTTGCACTTCCAGTCAGCTCTAATTTAAGTCTCCTCCTTGCCATCTTCTACTTGTGTGTTTCGTACACTGCAGTTAAAGATACACATTTATTGCACTCGTCAATACAATGAAATAATGTTAAGTGAATAAGAAAGACAATATGTATTTTATTTACAACAAAGCAAGCAACATCATCTGTCTAAGTGCTGTTTGCATCAGGGTGGTATTTTCAGTTGTTGTTGCTCCTTAGATCTCTCTTTGACAGGGAGCAAAAGCTTAAAATATTAACAAATACTGAATTCTGACTTGTGTTTTTTCCTTTTAATATTCTCTTCTGTGCCATCACTCATAGACTGTGTATGTCTGTATCTCATTCTCTCCCAGCCCAGGATGGTGCAATATAAACAAAGGCATCCCACTGTTACTCTGTTGATGGCATAAAAGGTCCCCTTTATCACTGTGGGCACCACTATAAACCCAGTCTAAATGTGTGTAAGCTGAGGCGCTCGGAGCCTCAAGCCTTCAAGAGGGTCCCTGTCACAGTACCATATAGAGGAGTTGTCACGGCTTTTACTGTTGTTTTCACTGCAAAATAAAGAAAAACATACTTTATATAGTTGGGACAGGACTCCTTCTGAAATGCCATGATATGTTTGACCCAGTTTGGACCAGAAACCCCCACTAACCAACAGAACTATAGACAATTTTACAGAATATTACGACTCTGGGCCAGAGTTAACACGTCAACTGTTTTGTATCATGTCTCTCAAAAAAAAAAAAATTCAATTGTTTTGAGAAATCATTTTTTTCCCTCATGTATTATTTGTTGTTTTCATATTTACTGTAGATTTTTGTTCTGTTTGTGTGTCCCCAAATGCCATGAACTTTGCTGCATTCCAGTCAAATAAATGGTCGGTCATGGAAACCCAGCTCCTCCCTTTGAATAATCAGAATTGTGAAGGTTCGAATGTGTTCTATACAACAGACGCCTCAAACCTCAGTGTCTTGTAGCCAAAGTGAGTGTGTTGTACCACAGAAGCCTGGAGCTGTTTGATCGCTGGAGAAACCCTCCTACGGTCCAATGCCCACCGTGGCCATTTTTAGTGCATATACTGAGGCTTGTAGATGTTGTGTAATTAGATGGTATGCAGTTAATCTTGAGACACATTTTGGCAACACAACATCCATTTTTCATGCATCTGGTTTGTATTGTTTTAAAGTCTGCCTATAAGAACACTTGTGTGTTGTCATGGGCTGTTGAAATCCAGTTAACAGTTAATATTATTCATGTGTAAAAGCATGTGTAAAGTTGAATGTATTTATGGTTTCTCATAAAGTGGGCCTTAAAATCCAATAAAATAGTTTGGCTGAGAAAGCTTGAGTCAAGTGCAATCCACATTTGTGCCCTGGCGCGGTTTGGGGAGTGAACCAGCCATGCACTGCTGCTAATGACAGGTTCCATGTTGCCTTGTGGGCTGGCGGCCCAAAGCCCTGTTTGTTTGGAGAGTGGTGCTCGGCCGTGAAGTGCTGGCCCAGCTGGCAGCCTCTCTGTTGGCCCTTTGGCCCGCTGACTGGGGCATGTTTGGCCTGCACCAGCCAGGCAGACTGGCATCCAGTGGTCTGTGGAGGACCAGGCCATGGAGGGTTTTCTGACAGAGGAACCAAACTGTTGGCTGAGCACCCTGGTGCTAGACCAGGCCTGCTGCCAGCTGGAACCAAGTCCCCCCACACCCAGCATCTACACGTCTGTGTGGAGACAGCACCCTAGGGTCAACATCAGCCCAGCCACCTCTAAGCTTAAACTCATGCATGCACTGATAATTTTATCCATTTGTTTTTAGTTTAAAATGTGTTCGCAATTTCCTTTTTATTCCCCAAATTGAGAGAGTGAGATTGATTGTTGTTTGTGTTTTAATATTGTTGTAATTTCTCTTTATAAAAACATTAGTAAGAATTTGATAGCTTTATACAACCCATACTCATGGAGCACTCTCCAGTATTGCTCATCAGCTGTGGAATTAACATCCACACAAACATCTTAAATGTCTGTTGAAATGTCTCCAAATATGGGGCACCTTTAGTTTATTTTCCGCTTGTTTGCTGGGTCACTCGGTTACATCCTGTCAGCCATTGTGTAAACTTGAACCCCCGTCCCATATTCAGATGGCGCCAGGGCCAGCATAGCTTTAGTGTTTAAGGGAAGTTGTGAGGACATTGAAGTCTTGGCCTAGCATCCTGGTGTCACTTTCCCAGCCTGCTTGTGCTCATTTTCCCCATCTGACCTGAACGCATCACGGGCTAACACACATGTGAAAAGCCTAATATCAATCCTACAGCAAATGTTTCCTATCACGGCTGTTCTATTAAATCAAATTCAGTAGATCTGACCTCTCCGACCCCTCTGTTTATGCTTATGTTTGGTTCAAATGCAGCCTTCAAGACATTCTCATCTACAAGGTTTCCCTGCGGTACAGTGTTTTGGGACATTTTTGCCATAAACCATTTCTAAACACTGCTTTCCTTTCACCATTCTTTAATTACATTGTTGGTAAAGACGGAGGGACAGTGGAAGAAAAGCGCCATCGGAGCAGAGCGTATAATAGTGAGGGACACCACAGGCAGAGAACAGCGGAGCAGCGGAGGAAACTATCATGCATAAAATCTACTAAAAGAAGGCTTGGGTTTGGGCTAATCATGGCTATTCAGTCTGTTTTCATGAAAAAGAATGTGTTGTTATTTATAAACTTTTGTGCAATTTATAAAAAAAACACCAAATGATAATGTTTTCAGCTCTTTTTTATTTAATTGAAATATTTTGTGTATGCAGTTGTTTAATTTGTAAATTCAGCATTCTTGAGCCATTCAAAAATCATAGTTTTCATGTACTCTTTTTCTAAAACTGTGAACAAAATTCTTTTGCTTTAAAATTATATGTAAAGGTCCTATATTACACAGAAGTGACTGCTGTGAGCTTTAAGACATGTTAGAATGTTGTTACTCCCTCAAAAACATAACCAGAATTGTGTTTGTTTCATTCACACATGTTTGAGTAACCCTTTATTATTAGAGTGTCTACATCTCCAAAGCTCAAAATGCTCTGTTCCATCTGGTGATGTCATGAAGTGATAGTTTTCAAGTCAGCTAACTTATTCCTTTTGTTGGCAGAGACTTGGTAAAGAATTCCAGGGCTGAAATTATCCAAATGATTCCAGTGAAGGTGTATGGAGTTTAAAAACACAATGGAGCACTTCCTGTATTACTACATCACATCACAGTTTGAGAGAAGAACTTTGCCTAAATTTGCGGGATTTGTGAGGTAAACATGTGTGAATGAGACAAAATGCATCTCCAGGTATGTTTTTGATGAAGAAATAACATTGTAACATAGATCAGAAAATGGCATATTATGAGCCCTTTATTATCCACCTTAGCCAAGAAAAGTATTGTTTGTGTTTAAACAGATTTGACAAGACAATTGAAAGTGTAAGAGGAGTTGCACTAGTCCCCTGACCTTTGGATGCCCCTCATTAAAGTCACATCGTATCTTGTTATTTCGTCAATCACAGCCAAGTACTGATAAATCCCTTGTAAGATAAACTACAGACAATGTCCCCTTAAGATGCCGAGTCACGGTTAGTCCATTAATTTTAGGTAGACAGAACAACTGTGATTGCATTCCTGTTGCACAGCATCTCAGTGTATTATGGCGTGATGAAGAGTGGCATTGTGGGACCAAGCAATGGACAATCCTTCCCAGCATCAGGCTCACAAAGGCGGGCAGTGAGGTCGTGGCCCAGGCCGGGGACTCTCTGAGCTATCAATCCGGGACAGAAGGACACCACATAACAAGCTCTGTCAAATAATGGTGTCAACGGTGCAATTGTTGAGCTTCATTTGTGCTAGGAATGTCCCCGTTTTTTCGGTGACGTGCCTCTGTCTATTGACTCACCATCAGGTCACATTTTGCCCCAGTCGCTGTCTCTGTCTGGCCGGTAAAGTAGGCTATTGTTTGCAAGGCTGTGTACAGTGTTTTGAAAATGTTTTCTTGTCCACAAACTTTGAGGTGTCAGAGAGGTCAACAGTCAGGGCTGGTTGGCCTAAGGACATACATGTGGGAGGGGATGGCTCAGCTCGTGTTTCACTGGAGCCTTTTCCCTCGGCTTTCCTGCAGACAACAGGGCTTATCAGGATGAATATCAGAGCAGGCTCTAATTACATGTTAATGACAATATAATTATTGTTTTTATATTTAGCCTGGAACCTCAGTGTTGTACTGGGGACTAGTTTAAAATGGAAAGTATTGGCAAAAGAGTTTATTATGTCTCCTGAAGAGGTTAGGTTTCATTCAGTCCAATTCAGATTAAACCATTATGTCAAGATCTTCAAACTAAGTAAGAGATGCGGTCAAGGACCGATTTTATGACCTTTTATATAATATTCTTTTTAGTTTTATAGCACTTCTCATGATGCTCAAAGTCACTACAATTTAGTGTGTTATTTACTACTATTAGTGCAGCCATAGCCACCCTGTGCAGAAGGATGGAAGTGTCCATCGTTCCAATTGTCACCTCTTGCTTCATTTGCATTATGCTATATTTTTACACTTTATCTTTCTTATGAACAATGCTGAAATGATGCATCAGTGATCCCTCCTCTCACCAGAGTGGAGGTAAAAGTTGCTGTTTTAACTTTTGGATGTGTTAAATATTGTACAGAAAAGCTGTGGTGTTTTGTTGTTGAAGAAGAAAGCCTTTGTGGACAGGAGATGGTGCGTAAACCGTCAGATGGTCCATTATTATTGAGCCTTACCTTTGAGTCTTCACACATCCTTTACCTGACCGCTTGGATGAAATGATTTATTTTCCTCCTTCTCCTTGCTCTCCGAGTCAGAATATCGCTTCCCCCACTGCCTTACCTCATCCCAGGCCCCTTCGTCTTCTAACGGTAAATGTTAAGATCCAGGAGCGGATCAATGGCTGTTATCCTTTGATGTTTCAGGACGCATTACGAGCGCGGCCTTCTAATTGGAGCGGGGAGCCCAGGATCAATGTTGGCTGTAATTGCCTGACACAGGGAAGGGTGTGAGACTTTATTATCATTAATATTTAGACATGATGTGGGAGGATCCGGTCCAGGCTAAATGTACAACGGGCGGCGCAGGCCTTTGATCTGCGGAGATAAGCAGATCGATTGCTGTTCTGTGTTTGGGGGTGGGGGGGGTGGGGGCGGAGGAAGAGAGGTCGTGAAAGTGTGGCGCGAGTGAGACACACGAACAGCCAGGCCTGCACCTAGCATCGTATTGGATTTCTCAAGAAAGTTTCTCTTCTGCGAAAGGTCAAACAAGGAACAACAGCCTAAACATCACCCCGTGCTATCGAAGGCCAAGGATGAGTTTTAGGTTTAGGCGCTAATGGGAGGCTAGCGTCACCTTTGCATACTCCAAATCATGATGTATTTATGTGTTAAGTGTTGAGCATAAACTGTTAGACTTAAAGTTGTTTGTGTTTTAAGCATCTTTGGGTTTTTGTCATTTTCAGAACAGGAGGGGAGCTGATGGATACATTCACTGCTTTTTTAAAACTTTGCTTACAACTACCGGCTTCCCTTATGATTTAGTGTGGTGATTTACAGTAGTAGCAGTAATAGTAGCAGTCATAGCAGAAGAATTAGCTGTACTTAAAGATTTCAACATCATACTATTTAAGGAAATTGTTTATATCCAAAGCTACACCAGGTATTCTGGGGAGATTCCACAATCTTGCATTTATTCAATTAGAGGTGACCTGTTACCAGTCTCACGTTGAGCAGGCTCGCCTCGCCATAGATTTGACCTGTAAATTGGTTTCGTAACCTGCTTGTTTCCATTTTGATTTTGCCATAACCAAAACATTTCCAGACCCTTCACCTTTATCTCCAACTCTATCTCGAGTGAAGTAGTACAGTAAAATGACTTGTTTCTACTTTTTACGTATTAAGATTTTGAATAAAGAAGAAGAAAACGTTTTTGTACTTCTACCTCCCCTGGTAATATGTGATTGTGGTGACACAGTTGACTTTTGTGTTCAGCGGTTTGGGAGCTGACTGAGATTTAGGTGTGAGAATAAGGAGGGATGTGAAGTGATTTGACATTTGTCTTTCTGACAGTGGCCATTGTTGGTGAGACGTAACAGAATATGATGGAGGAGGAGGCCTTTGGGGCTCACGGCAGCATCCTCAGTGTCAGCAAACACAACATGCTGTTACTTAATCTGAACAAAGGGGGCGGGGCTAGGTGCTCTGGTGGATCCCTCCCTGTCTCCTGGCGGGACTGCAGGGGGCCGGGATAGTCCCCTGTGTCCATGGAGCCAAAGGCCACAGCCAAACTCTAAACTGACTGTTGCTCCTGTTGTGTGAAGCGCTTCCCCAAGGACTGATACCTTAATCATTGTACTTAGTGGGACAAAGATGTGTAACAGGTCACACAATAACAGGTGTGTAAGTTTTCATATCTGTGACCTGCTGCCTGATATGGCACAGAGTGTGAAACCTGTGAATCCAGGTCAGCAGCAGAGATGATCCTGAGAGGAGATTAGGGGGACAGTGGGGGCAGAGATGTAAAGTGACACACACTTGACTTTGACTCACCAAACATGATAGCATTGTGAAGGTCCCTCCCAGACAACTGTGTGAAATGGGGAAATCTGTTTAATATGAATACATTCAAATGAAATTCAGTATGTTGAATACTACTAATCTGTTACATCTTCTTTGGCCAACCCAGTATATTGTCCAAACAACGGATAGTACCATTGCAGAAATCCTGAGTGATCCATTTATCTGTACAGGGCATATTTTTAAGTATTTTAATAGATTAGCTTCTTAGCTTTTTGTAATGGTTATTGAAGTGACCAGTTGAGAGGGTTGCCTTGTGCATGCGCGCGTGTGTATGTGTATCCCCCTCTACTTGCTCTGTACTTTCTGTGTGCCGATGAGGGAGCAGGATAAGAAGAGCTGAAGACCTGCTCAGAGGCGTCCCCATCTGTTCCACTGGGCCTAATTGTTCCTTGGTGTGAAGAGAAAAATGCAGAAACACAACTGTACTTGTCCCCTGTCCCAGAGATGATTGTGTAACATTAAAAGAGCTGTGGCACGCTGCAGATTGTTGCCATGTAAATAATGGCACTTGGCTGGATTCCCTGCTAATGAATGTCATTTACTTTTCCAAACGAGGATTAATTATCAACCGAGGACCCCTCTCTCCTCCCACAGGGAGCACAGCGCAATTAGCTGCCAAAAGGCGTCTGCTAATATTTGTTTTTAAATTCATCTATATGTATATATGTGTGTGCATATGTTTCTGTGACACAGAGGATAACCTCCCAATTAAGGCCTGCTCAAATGTGTGGTGAGACAGTGACGAGGAGCACAGGAGAGGCTCTGGTGCCTGTGTCCTGTGAGCATAGTACACTGCAGTTTGGGATGTTGGACATTGTTTTTGTGAAGCCAGTGGAAAAGAGACTTGTGCCGCTATGGAGCCAGCTCCCGGTTACAAAATAAGGCCAGGAAAACAAACACAGGCCTCAAATTAGATTTCCCAAAACATAGCATTCCCTCTCATTTTACACACCACTGTGGCCTGCAGACCAGAATAGAAGAACCGTGAAATGCTCAACTCCAGCCTGGTGGACTCAGTGGAAGATTTTACTGACAAACTTCTTCTGATCTGGACCAAGAAGATCCAAAAGTCTGAAAGTGAAACTTAAACCTGTGCCACTAATGTCAGGATACTGCACTCTGTATGGAGTAGCTCCCCTCCTTCATGTGATTCGTGTGTGCGTGGGCCGCCCCAGCACACACGAACTGCACATGCACTTAACCCAAATGAAGGAGCAGACGGAGGAGGCTTATTCCTGACGGCAGTGGCAGCGTTTGAGGTGTGGACCCCCTCCTGAGAGCCCGAGACTTTGATACACTCTGGAGCTGAAAGGGTTACACTGAAAAAGACCTAGAGCTGTAAAAGAGAAATATCTAGAGATCCACACTGGCAACTTAAACCAATACAATTTCACTGTATTTCACTATATGTTCTCCGTTGCATTTTATCAGAAGTTTTATAATAATATCACAATTAAATCATTCAAAGCAACCTGTTTGCCCCATGTGGCAACACTGAAACAAAATCTCCTTTATTGATTGTAGTTTCTTCAGTGGCTGTGTGCCTTGGGCTGAGGGGGCAGAATGGTGCAGTTTTAGTTGTTTGACTCTCACATGACACCGTATACTCTTAACATGAACCTACTGTAAATACAGAAACCAGTCCTCTGCTCTTATGGTGAATTATGATGGCTTTCGCTCGTGTGTTTGCACCTGCTTCATTTACAGCCTCTGGACTAAGACCTCCCGTCCCATATGGTCTTGTGTGTCAGACGTGCCCAGTGGAGCTAGGGCTTTTTGATAATGGATAACTGTGAGAACACTGGCATGGGAGGGGTTGTGGTGGACATACACTATACCATAGGCTATAGTCCTTACCCCATGTACAACCTCCCCTAGCCCCTCCCACTCCCTCTCTGTTTTACGGCTGGATTCTGTTACTGTTCCCTGGCTCACCTCGGAGTGTGAAATGAGTCTGGCCTTTCCTCGTGAGCCCGCCCCATGGAGCTCACAGACACTCGAGAGACGCACTGACAACGCCAATTCTGTTTGGAGTCTAAACATGGAGGGCTTTATGGCCATTTGAGCCTCTATGTATCCTCACAGTATATATCAATGCATGGGCTGTAGACTTGACACTGTGCAGAAGTAAACAACAAAAGCTAAGATATTAAATATTCTAGCGTTGCTGTATTAGCCTGCAGTCCTTTTCCTCCTCTTTCCTGTACTTTCTTTGGCCTGTTTTCCTTGTGAGCGTCTCTAGGGGAGGGTGAGGGGCATGCTCCAGGCTGCAGCAGGTTAAGCAGGTTCTGAGGAGTGTGAGTATAATTTTGGATGTGCCTCGTTTCATCACGTGCTGCTGTCAGAAGTGAGTTTCAGAGGCAGCACATAAACTCCTCAGCTGATGTGTCACAAGTGGCACTTTGTAGAGCACATGCTTTTGTCTCTCAGGTTTGGTGTACAGCGCAGGGACTGTACTGTTCTATACTGTACAGGGACCATACTGTTCTGTTCTGTATATAGATCTGTACTGCAGTGGGTCTGATCTGGGTTTAATGTAAACTAGTGCTTTGTCATCACTTGTTTTATTTCTCTTCTCACTTGGGATATTGTTCCCACTGTATGCTCTGATTCCCCTTCTCTGAAAAACTCACTTTTGGTATAGGTTAAAAATGAACATGCTTACAGTTCATTCTCACTGTTGTTGGGAAAGTTTCCTTGCAGACAGTAAAAATAGACACATGTTGGCGCTGAGTTCTTCAGATGGGCTTCCATGGCACACAGTGAACCGGGCTGGTTCAAAGACAAGTGCTGTCAGAACCTGTGGCACTGGATTTGAAAGAGCTGTGGAGTTTTTGAAGGCATCTCTGTGCAGAAGGTGTAAGTGAATAAACAGATAAATGCGCGTGGCCCTGGCAGGAGCGTCCCTCTGGCCAGGGGCCAAACAGGTAATTCCTCAGGCATAGTTGTGGAAGGACCTGAGTGAGTGGAGCTGCTCTGCAGTCAGACTGTCTGCACATTTGTGCCACTGATGGCATACCACGGGCGCCATTTTCCTCTGTGAGACAGACAAGCCGGAGGATCTGATTGGCTACCCGCCAAAGCGTGCTCACAAAGACTCCTTTGACAGCAGGTCAGTCGGTTAACCAAGCAGTGGGCAGGGCGAGAGCAGGAGATAAGCCACAAAAAAAAATAAAAAAATCACCTTTTGGCTTCATTATTTTAGTATCTGTTCCTCTTTATTCATTTAAGAAGCAGGTATGTTTGAGGTATGCAAAGGCTTTTGTGAAAGAGTTAATTAAATCAAAACTGACTTGGAATGGTATGTAATGTGTGTAGGCCTGTAGGCCTTCATAAGGATCCTATAGAGTTTCTTTGGTATGCAAATCATTCATTAGTTCTCCAAATAGGTTTCATTCTATGCAGCCATCTATCTGTTGCAATTACCCTCAGAAGAAATTGGTCAGATGTGCTGTGATTTTGCATTAAAGTGTCAACCATGTTATGTACTCATAACATTAGAGTCTACTCAAAGCCCCAGCGTTCATATGAGTGTAGACTTAGTAGTTTCATATTTATAGTTAAACTGCATCAGTCCACATCAGTTGGTGGGTGCTCGTGCAGAGTCTTATATCTCTCCATGGTGAAGCATGTGCGGAGCTGTTCTGGCCTCATTATCTCCGTGGTCCAGGCCCCGCTCCTGAGCTCCTCCCCTGTGTACCAGCCGCTTTGCATACGTCTGATGTTTAAATGCTGCATTGTTAACTGACGTGGGGTAGCCCTTTGCTGACCCGGGAGGTATTTGCTCGTTTGATCATGGGGCCGCACTTTTAATGTATCGAAGCAGGACCCGCTCGCCAAAGCCCCCAGTACGAGCGCAGACGATGGGGCGCGGGCTGGAGGAGGGCGCATGGATCCATAGAGTTTGTGGGTCCTGACAGCACCAGAGAGCAAGGTGACTATGAGAATATGTGTTGGTCAGCAAGGCCAGAGGCGACGCTGCTGACCTGGCACTTCCACTGGTGCTGCTGCGATGGGGCATGGTGGTTTTTCAGGTTATGAAAGATGTGCGAAAGACAAAAGATCACTGTCTGCAGATGACACACTGTTAAAGTTTGTTCATTTGAAACCATCTTTTTATTTATTTGAACAGTTGTTTCCAGTCTTGTTCTATGCTGCTTCTTTCTGCAGATCACTTATATCCTGCCATTAGCCTCAAGGGATTTTCTTGACTAAAGTATTCATTTTTACTTCATAAAGTTTAGATTTTTGTTCAAGTCAATAAAGATGTGCTTGCAAAGCTTTGGCTGGAGCTCTTTCTATGTCTGTAGCATCCACCTGGCTTCCCCCAGTGTCACTGGGCTGCTGAATCCCACTTCGCCGACTTACAACACAACAGAAAGGAGCTTTGAGAGAGAGTAGAAAAACAATGACACAAACAGTGTACAAGTTTGTGTTTACACCCTGGGAACTGTATCAAGACCCTGCCTCTGCTGAATCTGACCCATCTCTGGACACTCAAAGGACAGTATTGAACGCACGGGCAGTCCCTCACATTTACCCCTCTCTCCTCTGGCCTCTACCGGCTCCCTTTGGTCGTCTTTGGAAGTCTCCTCCTGCAACGGTGGCCATGGACGTTGGGGGAAAGAAAGCGCCAAAGAAAAAAAACTCAATCGTTAATATTTGATGCACTGCTCCCCCATGAATTTCCCATCGCTTCCACACTGGCTTTGTGATGTGAGGAATATATGGGTACCGATTGGGATTATTGGACGGTATTAATGGCCAGGACAATATTATCAGGTGGATTGACTTGACCACAACAAGAAAGTTCTTAAACCTTTTACTCAGCAACTTGTCCCATACCAAGAAGGAGCATCCTCGCTTTCAAATAACAGAGCTGCCAATATATCTTTCTTAACTACTTCCCATATAGATCAGGTCTGAATAATTATGTCTCAGATTAGTGCTTTCCTTCGATACACATGTCGAGATCTGGGCAGCCTCCTGAGGTCTCACAATCGCGTTTTGCAAATATGGATTGGCTCTTGCATTTCTGAAAGTCCCCGAGCAGCCCGGATGCCCCTTGACTTTTGAACTGCGGTTCAGCGGGAAAGTAGAGGTGAAGCAACAATCTGCATGTCTCTTGGCGCCTGACGCCCACACCACACCACAGCACTGCTCAGAGAAGAAGAGAATACAGCGCGAGTGTGTCTCAACCAGCACAACAAAACTACACATAAATAAATACTCTTGGTCAATTAGCTCGGACTGTCATCATAGGACCCCAAAGTTCCCCTTCAGTGGACTATGTGTCTGTTTTACCCTATTTTAAGTTCCCACATGAGGCTGACCCAGTGGCTACAGGCCTTGATTAGCACAGCGCTCTATTCTATTGATCGAACTCTAGGCCGCTAAGCTAATGTAGAAGAGGCAACAAGTCAATACCCAGTTAGCGTTACTGTCGCACTGATGCCTATTCTCTGTAAGGAAACGGATAAGGCGAGACGCACTATTGGTCAATGGGAAAAAAACATTTAGAGATATCAATTTGAAACTTCTTCTGTAGTGTACATTAAGTTTTATTCATTCATTTATGTGTAGAGCCATGAATCTGAGCGATCAGATCATTCAAGCTCTAGTGTGTCCTGTGAGGAGCTCTGTCAGATTTACCTCTAAACTGTGGAGCCACTGGCAGTCTTGTTATACATTATAATATATATTTATACTATGAACCAGATATTATGTGTTCTTAATAAAGATTGAACTGAACTGAATTAATGCAAGAATTTAAGTCATCATGTAAGATTATTATACGCAAATAAGGCATTGAGTAAAAATGTAAAAAAAAAAAATGCCAATACTAGATAGAGCCAGGTTTATCTTTCTTGGTTCATTTGGTTCGTTGAGTGATTAAAATTTTATTGTAATGGGTTAAATATTTGCGTAAGAATTCAAATTGTGCCATTTTGAAGTAAAAACTTTTATAAATCAGACTTAGAACAAACAAATCCCTTTGTACAATCCGTCAAACTTGTGTTAAGTACAAGACTGGAAAGTTTGGTCTATATGCTTCTTATAGGGGTGATCTTTCCTATGGGAAAAAAATGCCATTTTGCCTGTAGTGTCCCCTTACCCTGATCAGGCCCTAACTGTACCCATGTTCCAACAGTAATGAATATGCACCTCTACCCTTTTCTTCTGGGTCATATGGACTGGGAAATCTGGTGTGCAATTTTAATGTAAAAGCATGGATTATTCAGAGTGACTAAAGCTTCACTTGTAATGTCAGATCTGGGCTGGTGGATGATATTAGACCCCTCCTCTCCTCTTTCCCTGCCACTCGTTTGTCCACATAATCCCTATTACGTCTGTAACTTCACACAACATCAGCAGACGTGCTCCAGTCATTTTCACACGTTTTCATCCACGTATGCTTCAGACTGGCACGTACTTGTTAAACTAAACTCTTCTCGTATATTTGGAGCCTGAACTTTGAACTTTGGCTGACTTTCTCTTCCAAGACCTGCAGGACAGAGCCGGAGTGGCCTAAAGGTCAAGGGTCAAGTTCAAGGAAAGTTTGTTGTCGTAACTGAGGTGGAAACTTGAGCTTGTCCAATCTGCTCCAGATTTTAAACATGACCTTATGATCTTCCAAATAATATATAGTGCATATAATGTACAGAAATGTGATGCGTTACAAGTTTGATGATAATTTTTGTAGCCTTTGTAGCCTGTGTCCAACCATACATGTCTTTCATATAGGGACCTGAGTGCGCTTGGACTTCACTCATTTTATTGATCTACACAGGAGCTCAAGAAATACAATATTCAAACAATTCTTAATAACTTTTAGTAAGATGTGATAGAGTAGTAATTCCATTCTTTTATCATAATCACAAGGACGCCTCTTAAACTGATACCTATATTACAGTTTTTTTCAGTCACTTGGGCACATTTTCTGAAACTTTTTATAAACCTGGCATATCTTTTGTGCACTTTGCAAAACTATTCAGACAAGACACAGAGGGTTTGAAAAATTAAACTTTATGAATAAAACGTATAACACTCCTGTAAAAAGGACGCTTTGAGGTTAAAATACAAACACAGTAATCAGATTTATAAACTTAACCGTCATCCAGACACTGACCGGAGAACGATCCACACTTTTAGACATGTAGTGTGAGGAGTCAGAGGCCTGTACATCCCGTATCACACTGTTTCTGATGGTTTGCGAGTGAGACACACGCTGTAAATATGAGTACAATATTACACAATCACTTAGGGAGCTGTCTCTGACTTGACTCTGAATAAAAACCTTGTTCACACAGGTTTCCACCACAGACATCTTTGTTTAACCAGATTTCTAACCTTTACACCGGGTTCTAAAACAAATTGCTAAATGTTTTTCCATGACAAGATCTGACAACTCTATTGGCACATTTTTAGACAGCTTCGTAGTCTAAAATCATAAATTAGACAAGGCTTTCCGTATTTACAGTGCTTGTAAATATACTTCCTTGTCTATGGTGACCTTGCTTACTCTGTTGCCATGTGAACAAACAAAACCTTTTTATTAATGAGTGACCTTTTCGTGACCTAAACACTCAAAGAATCCAGGATGTTTACATAGGTTTTGGGCTGTACTTGAGTCAGGTAAAAACAAACACAAGCTAGTTTAATTCCTTATGAGCAATCCTTCACAGCAGGGCAGGGCAATATGACAAAACAAATGTATCACAATGTTTTCTCTCTTACATTGATTGATCACTTTGGCTTTTAATTATGGCTATTTAAAACAAAACAAAAAAGCAGGCACGTCCAAACTAAGGCCCGGGGGCGAAAAGTGGCCCTCAGGCTTACTTTCCTTGGTCCTCATATTTCCAGGTGAATTGCCCCATATTAGCTTAAAGGTTGTATAGAGGATTTTTAAAGGGAAGAGAAATACAGCGACAGTCCTTTTTCTAGCATTGCGTATATGTGACACCGCCTTCCTCCTCCACAGCTCCCTCAGCAGAAACACCTCCTCCTGCCTCCTTACTCTAGAAATCACGCTTGTTTACAGCCAGTGCGCGTTCAGAATTACTGTTGAAGTGACCTGTCTAGAAATAATTTAGCGACCAACACTCTTTGTCTGCTTCATTCGTGCAATTGCTGGAAGGAATCTCCAAGAATCACCTCAGTTTCCCTTCTATTCTTCTTTCAGCGACCTCAAAAACAGACTTTCTTTTGCGGCGAACTGGTCGTGGATTCTCGTCCTCCATCTCAACAAACTTGTGCAAACTGCGAGGAAGCTACAGTTAGAAAAAGCCTCTAAGAACCGCTGCATAACCCACATAATCCCTGTGTGCCGGCAGGCAGTTACACTAGAAACGTAGGGAGTTTGATTGACAACCTAGCAGCCAATAGAAAATGAGGTAGCCTTGTTATCTATTGGCTGATGTTTCTCTGGCCTCACTACGTCACTCACTACACAGTTGATTTTCATTCTTTTTTTTTTTTTTGTTCATCATAATTACAAGGCTGCTGCATCTCTGTAATGGTATTTTAAACTTTCATTGACAATTTGAAACTAAACAACATTAAGTAGTACTTTTTAAGCACATGTTTTTTAAACCTCTCGATTAGAAAGAGCCAAGCTGAGCATTGATAATAAAGAATGTCTGTAAATTTTGTCTAGAATTTGATAAATTGCGTGTTGTCTTACTTTTTACCAAGTATCATATTTGCCCCATTATTAGGGCACGCTGAGATGAATCACTTACGTTCACTTTTAAACCAAATTTTTCTTTACAAACTCTGCTAACTATTAAAGTTTTCAAACTGTCTTTTCAGAGATAGATTTTATTTCAATGTAGAACAATGACGTTTTGATATAAGATTTGTTTTGTTTTTGTTTCTCCAAAAATGATGCTACTAAATATATACATCGTACTGTGCTCGGCCTATCCTAGTTTCTGTTCATTTGTATAGGAAAAGTGTGTAGGTGTCACTTTTGCTTGAGTTTTGGCTGGTGGGCAACACAGCAGCATGGTGTGTGCCTGGAGACTCACAGGATGCAAAGCTTAAACCCACGCGGGATTTCAGCGCAAATATTTGGAGAGTCAATTTGAAACTGCAAACAAACATCTTCCTTTTACCAGTTCATAAAACCACTCAGACATAAACACCAATATCCTCACGGCTTCCCTGTCTCTCTGGCCTAAATAAATTAAAATTAATAACAAAAAGTAAGCTTAAAAAAGTAATAATAGTAATTTTGGTTTATCCATTTATTATTATTTTTTTATTCCTTTGTTGATTGTCATGGAGTTTCACTGTAGTTTTGATTTGACCCATTTTTAGATACTTGTCTCCAGAGAAATTGTCAATAGTTTACATTTATTTATATTTTTAAAGATGAAAATGTGGATTAAAAGTGAATTCATTATAAATTACCAAATTCCAATGCATTTTGTCTTTCTGCAAGAAAAAAAATAAATTAATAAACATTTTAATAATCCTTTTTTGGGTTACTGTGAAGTTCTTGGCTATTTCCAGCTCTAGTTATAATAATGTATTTCTAAAAGAGTCCTGGACATCACATCTATTGTCTCCCCGCAGTAGTGACTGACTCTAGTGTTTCAGTCTTTTCCCATTGGGCTGTAATCAGATCTGCAGCGGGCCCCCAGGCCTTGAGCAGAAAATACAAGGGGATTTTGTGCTCCAACAAATGTAGAGGGTGTTTCTCTTTGTTTTCATGACAAGTTAAAGTCCACTGGTAAAATGGATTATCTGAAGTGAACTAGGAATTATTGCTTTATCAGTTAATGGCATTTCAGAGCAGTTTGAAAGAAAGTTGTACAATAGAAGAATGAAGCAAGAAGTCAACGAAAGAATACTGTTTAGTTGTCCATACTGTAAACTTTATGAGTAATTGTACTGTATGGAGTGTAGTGTGTCTTATGTTACTTGCCAACTCCACCCTGAGTATTTTTAGGAAGGATTAGGCCTACTAACCAGTCGTACAATCTATCAATATCAAAGTTCACCCAGTTTCTGCTGTTTTTAATCTTAAGTAAAGGTGCACTATGTTTGGTGAAGGGTCTGCTACCTGCTTGTCTCCATGACCATGTTAATGCTTGCCTGGAAGATTTCATATGGCATTAAACTTCAAACTTCCATCCAAGAATTGCTAAAAAAAAAAAAAAAAAAATTACAATGTGAGCGCGTTCCCCTCTCTTCCGATCTGATCTATAACTTGGCCTTGTGGCGTCATCTGTTTGTCTCCATTGAGATACACAGTTAATGCCATATTGAAGGGACATTTCAGGCTTTATAAAATAACATTTCCATTGAGTAAGACAGTTACATGTGTTTTTTTAAAGATGCACTGTGTAATTTTCCTGGTGGAGTTTCTGCCATCTCCTTGTCTCCAGGGTGATGTTATTGATTTGCCTGGGCTGTTCCTCTAATAACAAATCAAGGACAAGAAATGAAGAACTATTTTATAGCCCTTCTCAATCAGTAATCAGTAATAAATTATATTAAGAAATTATTTTTTTTATGATTTTAATCTTTGTGTGACTGGTTTGTTTGTGTCTTATTTGTTGTTGTTCTGTGTTATATGTGGACTCCAGAAAGAGTAGCTTGTGTCACAGAAAACAGCTAATGAGGATGTGAATAAAATAAAATAAAATCTTGCTTTTATTCAATTATAAGACTTTTTATTTCTCAAAGCTACTACAAAAATACACATTTTTACAGTGAGCAGGCCCACTTCTCCACAGATCTGACCTGTAGCTTGGCCTGGTGTGTGGCAAAAATGGAAAGAATGACACAGTGCACCTTTTTAGTGAGTAAAATGTGAGTACCTTTTGACATAAGTGCAATTTTCTTTTTATTTTATGTAATTAGAAAACAATTTTTACTTATTTTTGCTTATGTGTACCAATTTGAAAGAGTGAGAAATGAAACTATATCATACTTCTCCAACTGGCTGTATTGGAATTCATTCAACAGTCTCCACACTGTCGCTAAATTAGTGTTGAGCGTAATGACAGCACTCTCGGTCCAGCTCTGTTCCTCCTCCCTCGCCCGCACAGCCCTGCAGCACAAGCGAGTCCAGTCCGCTGTACCATAACTTAACGTAAGCGCGGGGACAAGAGGGGAGGATGAGGAGGAGCGAGGGGATACAGGAGAAGGTAAAGACGAAGGAGGGCAGGGTTCATGTGAGGGAACGATCCGTGTAGAGCTGTGAAGCCACCTGTACATCACACCGGGACAACTGGCACAGAGCTGCGTCCTCTGCCTGAAAACGCTCCCGGCAAAAAAAGTTCTTCAAAATTCCAGACACACTGTATGCAATATATTCAGTACTTCTCTCTCTCTCTTCACTCTATGGTTTTATCGCTCTCTCCTCCTACGTCCTCTCCTCTCTTTCTTTCTTTCTTTCTTCATCCCTCTCTCTCTACTATACACTTTTTCTGCTGGTCCCAGTCTAGGCTGCTGCTGCTGGCCGGGGTTGTTAGCAGCTCAAATAAAAAATGGATGAAGCAGGGCCCCAGTGCTGTTCCTCTGCACTGCGATGGTACAGTAAAGAGGGAGACAGACTGACATGAAATACACCGCTCTGATCCTGTCCTCTAAACAGAAATACTTTTAAATGAGGCAACTGCTTGTATGAGAGTAGAAGTGTTTTAATAGCTCAAAAACACTGAATATATTAATGTCAGTAAGTGATTACATAGGTGGTGCTACGTGATGGTTTAGATGTCTTTAAAACATTAAAAACAACACATTTGAATTGATTTGCAGTCGTCCAAAGTTATTTCTCGCTTACCTTATGCATTTTAAGCTTATTAATTATTCTCCATGATGTGTTTACAAGCATTTTTCACAACCTTCATATGCCAGGTTTTCCGTTACGGTAATGTGCATGCTATGCGCTCACTTCCCGATTCTCAGACAATAAAATGTTTTATAATTAGATGCAGATCTTACACAGTGGACTTATTTTGACCTCAAGAGCTGCTTATGCAATATATCTGTACTGAGACCAGAGGTGGGGACTTGCAAGTCATGACTTGGACTCGAGTCAGACTTGAGTCACTATTTTTAGGACTTGAGACTTGACTTGATAAAATGGACTAAGAATTGGGACGCGACTTGGACTTCAAGGTCAGTGACTTGGGACTTGAGAAGACTTGAGAAACACTTTTAAATCTGAATTCTTTGTATTCTGACTATAATGATTCACTCAGATCTTGTCAAGACATTCAAAAATGAAACACTTGCATTTCAACAACTCTAATATACTCTATAAATACTCATATACACATATACTATGATTTTCTAAGAACAGTTTATCTTAAAATTCATATAAATTGCAAAAGACTTGAAATGACTTGAAGCTCAAAGCAGACAACTTGGACTTGACTTGGACTTATGGGTCAGTGACTCGAGACTTGACTTTAAAACAACGACAGTCCCACCTCTGACTGTGACGCACTAACACAAATTTTGCTCAAACACATGGGAAAAGGACAGGCTCTTTAAACTGTTCCCTCTCTTTTAATTCCAGTAAAAGGAAATAATGTGCTCGTTTGTTGACTCCTTTCAGTGTTACAGAATACACAGAGTGACAGATCCCGTGATAGTACCTATTGACTCATTGATGCTGTTTAAACACATAACTAAGATTAAATAGATTTTATTAATGGTTTTGTCAACACTGTTTACCATGGGAATCACATAATGTTGGCCACACGTCTCTAAATGATTTACAGTAAACAGCCTGTGATTAAAGACATACTCTAGTAGCCCTTTGTGCGTATAAAAAATCATTTACGTTGAAGAGCCCCTTGGGGCCAATAGGCAGAGCATAGACCGGATCAGATCTCTGAAACAAGCAGGTCAAGTCATTATCTGAGCACAGCAACTTGAGCCCAGCGCGTTTGTTCAGGACCTCTTCTCGTTTTCATTCTCTTGATTGTTGCGTCGCACGTTTCTCACCTTTCTTTTGGGGGGTATTGATCGCAGACTCCGCCTTTTGTCTCTCCATGCGTGCCGTAGTTCTATCAAACATTTATTCCTATTAGTTTGCCATAAGTCGATGCATTAGTTAGTACATAGCCCTGCCAGCGTTTCACCTCCATGTCCATCACTCAAACCGTTTGTGAAGACATTGATCCTGTGCGCTCCCCTCCCCTCCTCCCCCGGACTCCCCTGCGCCGGAGATTCCCAGGGTTTGGAGGGAGGAGAGCCAGAATTGCTCAGACAGTCATTGATTTTTATTTTATTGGTCTGGTAGTGGAAAAAGGAGGGATCAGGAAGGGCCAGAGATGCTACCGGGCTGCTAAGTTTGTGGGGTTTTTGAGGTCTATGCGGGACAGGCGGTTGTGTTTTGGGAGGGGGGGGGTAAGGCTGTCCGGTCACCTGTGAGAGCCACCAGAGCAGTGTTTTATGTGTTTGGGACCCTGGTGCTGGAGAGGGGGCCCGAGTCTCCGCTCATTAGCACTGTAATAAGGCTGAGCTGCTGCTGCATTAGAACAGGGAGAGGAAGGGAGGGAGGAAGAGGAGGGTGGGAAGGGAGGAAAAGCAAAAAAAAAAAAAAAAAGGAAGATTTTAAATTTTAATAACACTGGTACGATTTTGTAAATCTTTCCTGACAGAAAAGTCCTCATTATTTTCATGTGTCTCTGTGGAGTGTGTGCCTCCCCGGGATGCCCTCCCTCCATCCTGCTCCTAACACACACTTCTCCTTCTCTCCTCAGCACTCCTCCTGTCTTCTATACTTCCACAGCTCTATTGTCCATTCCCATCTTTCAGCCTGTTGTGTTTACCTTACCATTGCTTTCTCAGTTTCCTTTTTAATGCATGATTTTACCACCAGTCAACAGTAGGGGGAGTAGTGTGCACAAAGAAACGCAGAGGGATCAGCAGAAGAAGAAGATGCAGACGTGTTCCTTTTTTTACTGATAAAACTCCATTGACTTTGCTTTTCTTTTCTTTTTTTTTTTCTTTTTTTCAAATAGCCAATTTCCTTTTCCTCAGTGTTGGAAAGTAAAATGAAATAAAAAGAAAAACATGAAATAAAAACATGGGAAGACAGATGCTGTTAACCAACAAAACATCATATTCATTTAACTCATTATAACCTGGTATTGGCATTAACTTTTGTTTTTTCCTGTTTTTAAGTATCTAAATACTTTTTGATTCGCTTCTCTTATTCTCTTTGACTGTTAAGTTGTAGCTTGTATTACAGGTCCATTCTTTTTATAAGTCTGGATCTGATTGGTTGCCAACAATGGACAAATTCCTGTAGCCAATGACACGTCCTCTCATTGACTTTCACCTGCGAGAGTGCAGACAGTGGGGATCACACTGTCTATGTGGGTCAGGCTTCACTCACATCTCTCACTCTCTCTACCCTTTTCTTTCTCTCCCTCCTTCTGTCTCTCTCTTTCTCTCCCTCTCCCCCTCTCTCCCTCTCTGCCTCTCTCTTTCTGGATGTCAAGTGTCAGAGGCAGTGGATGGATCCGGTTTGATAAGTTCTGTTCTGTCTGGCCACGTGTCAGGACAGGATCAACCATTCGGCAGAGGGAAGCCGTGTTCTTCTCTGCCCAATTTTAGGACGGGTTCTTTTTCAGGGAGTGATATTCTGGGGTCAGTTTTTCTTAGAATATTTTTGGTCAGGTTATTTTTGATTTAGTATCAAAACGAAATGTATCAGATGTGCATTTTTACTAAAGTATGTTAGGGGAAATGTATTTTTACACATTCATTTTGTTATATGTTTTGAATTAAAAAAAAAAAAAACTAAAAAAAACCCAAAACTCTCTCTCTCTCTCTCTCTTTTTTCAATTTCATGAATGAATTTACTTAAGGGACATATTACGATTTTGTATTATTGCATAAGAAAATACACACTTTGGTTAGACAATTTAGATATATGATGATCCTGATATACACTTTCTGTGTATATCCATATCAGTCTTTGTTACTACACTTCCCACAATCCCGTGGTCTGACATATGATATGACAGGTTTAGTATTTGGGATTTCCAAGTTTGGGTAGACAGGTGTGGCATGTTCCTATTAAAATGACCTGTCCATAAATGTTCAGGAACACAAAAGAGTCATTTGTACACTTTGTTATAGTTTGGTTTCTATAGAGACAGGTTATGGTCAATAAAATAACACTGCAAGAAGTTCCCTTAAAAATTTAAAGTTGGAAACTCAACGTACTAATGCTGAAGTCTCCGAAATGATTTGTCTGGGTCCATCAGACTAATGAATACACTTTTTACAGTACCACCTTATTTCTCAGCCACGCGCCTCAAACTTGTTGTTGGTTCCCACCCGCGGGCCTCCAGTCAAGTGACCCCTCCCCTTCTGAAAAATTACCCACACAAACTGAGCGATCCTCCCAGTGCTGCTGCCCCCCTCTCTATGTACACAAGACTTCACAGCGCCGCCGCATCTCCTCCGAGTATTTAACTGGGATAAATAATCATGCTAAATAATGAATGTCAATTAATAGTAGGAGACGTGGCCTTGCTAAATATCGTTTGATGAAGGGGTTTCTGTGGGATCTGCGCTACAGTCGGATTCAGCCAATCAGCTTAGCCGCAGACGAATTATCTGTTTCCCCCTTAGACCTCGCAGCGGACATTTTTGTTCTGATCTTGTCTTGTTATGCGGTAGCCTAACACAACGCGTGGCACAAATGGTGATTACAAGCTTACAACGGTTCACCAAAAACATTAAGACTTTTGCCTTTGCCAAGAGGAATTGTAGATGTAGTTTTTATTTCTAATTGGTTTGTTTGTCTGTTAGTAGAATAAAATTAGTTATTATGTTTTTACCCTAATTTTTAGAAGTACTTTTTGGAGAATACAGTTATTTCGGAGGATACAGACATTTTTTACTACTTAGAGGCATTGTGCAACTTTGAAATGCTTTCTTACTGGGAGTGGAGGGATTGCCTCTCCACAGATCTGACATAAAGCCATATCCTGTAACATTCTAGACAAAGCTATACCATCTCCATGGACACAAGCAGGTGACAGAGCCTTCACCAGAAAAAGTTACATAATGCACATTTACTATAAAGAAGTATATGTACTTGTTATTTGTTTTACACGAGGTCACTGATTAAGTATATAATGTTTTCAAATTGTAAATATAATGGAAAGTTGTGGTTTATAAAATGTTAAGATGTTACGTTTTATGGACATCATGTACAGCTCTTTAAAAGTCATAACTGGGCGATTGAATCTTAATGTAGCATTTCGTGTCTGCTTTTCTAAGGAACATAAAATGCATAGTGTTCAATTTCATATCGTATATTTTTGGCGTTGCCGGCAGGATGTCTCACTCCCACTGTTGAGCCCCCTCCCAGCCGCCCCGTCAACATCGCCTTTTGTTTACGGCCCTGGCTCCGGACCAAGAGGCCAGTGGTAACCTGCTGAGCTGAAGCTGCTGCAGGTCTGTTGGCTGGGCGTCCCGTGACTGAAGCTTTAGAGGGTACCCACCTTCTGCCCCCCTCTCCTCCCTCTCCCGCTCCGGTGATAAATGACCACTACATGGGCTATTCATCTCCTGCTTAGAGAAGTGGACAGTGGACACCCCACACCCCTGCCGGGACCCCTCCTCCTCCCCTCCGCATGTCAGCAAATGTGATAATTCCTCCATTTGTCAGGGGCAGTGGAGGGTTGTGAGGGTGTTTTTGTGTGTTTTGGAAAGATGACACACTTCACCACCTTCACTTTTCTTTTTCTTTTTTTCTTTTTCTTTTTTTTTTCTTGTGGAGTTTGTTCAGGTCGCTGTGGGGAGACAAGATTTAAATGTGTTAAGGAGTGAGTGGTTTTATGGCGAATTCCATCAGTAATTCAGAAATTTTATTAGCTCCAGGAAAGTAGTGAGCCACTTTTTCCACTTTATTGTGCAAATAAAGTTTTAGGGTCTGTCTGCCTTGTGTGTGTGTTGCTGGCGTGTCATGGTGAGCGTATGTTTGTATGTGCAAAGTCTGATGGTTTTTCGGCTCAAGTTGGAGGCTGTAGTCAATCAATATGGTTTGGAAGAGTACACTGTGTATCTCTTATCACATGTGAAGTTGGTAGTCTATTGGTACATGATGTAATTTACAGTAAATTGTTGTAAACATTATCTTCAGTGAACTTTTGCACAACTTTGAATAGACCACACAATATTCTATATTTAACTGAAAGATCAATACAGGCTAAAAAAGTGAATTTACAGCCAAACTTACTAAACAAGACTTTTGGGATGCTAGCAGTAATTTGTCAAAGGAACTATAAGTTTTATTTAGACGTTATGTTAATGCAAAATTCATGAATACAGAAAGAAATATTTGATGTCTTTTATTATCTTCATTTTGACAGCTGATTTGTAATGTTTGTGCACTCTGTGTTTCACCTGTTTCAAATTGTTAATCCCTATGGCAACGGACCAGACGGCAGTAACTTAGACAGCATCTAGTGAAGATTTGCAGTGTTTGGAGTAATGCGTTATATAAGTAACGAATTACTGTAATGCATTGCTTTTTCCTGTAACGCAGGAATGTAAGGCATTACGGGGGGGGGAAAGTAATATTTTACTGTAACGCGCATTACAAAGCTTTTTTAACCTGGATTGAAGTGGCGGGTTTTTTGTTTTTTCTTCATACATATTTGCTAAAATCATATCAGCAGTGGTGAAACGCTTAAACGTTATAGTTCCAAATATCGGGACGGTCCTGGAGGTGCCCGTGTAGACTGTCAGGTGACCGCGGACGAAAGGATTGGTGCAGAACTCCTCGCTCCACTGGGCTAATCGCAGCTGACGTCCGATCGTGCTTTACGGACACCCTGCTCCACGGGCTCAGGGTTCTCTCAGGGGCGGTCCTGGATTCCAAGTCCTAGTCCTAGATTAGTCTTGGTTTAGTCCTGGTTCAGACAGAATACGGACAGAAATATTTGATGTCTTTTATTATCTTAATTTTGACATCTGATTTGTTATGTTTGTGCACTCCGTGCTTCATCTGTTTTTATTCTCTTTTTTTATGTCAACCAGAACCAGTTTTCTGTTACATGCAACATTCTGAAGATATTCAAAAGCTATAAAATTTAGTTTCAAATTGTTAATCCCTATGGCAATGGACCACATTTTTCATGATTCTGAAACCCATGGATTTATGTTCTGCGTTTATGCTATGACTGTGCTTTCCTGCATCTATATTTTTCCACTAGTAGTCCTCACATAAACTAGACCCTTTAACTTTCATTGAGAAATAATACAAGTTTAACTTCTCTCCTAACCACTCCCTCTTTTTGTGTCTCCCATTTAGGATCATCCAGAACAGAGTCTTGGTCTTCATCCTGGGCGCCATCATCCTCCTCGTCATCATCCTGGCTATTTATTTCAACGTGAGAGCCCACTGATCACGCCTCGCTCTCACACGCACACACAAACACACACACACACACTCACACACTCCACCCCCATCCCCTTATACAAATACAACACACATAAAGTGATTAATAGCGACAAACGCGTTGTTCAGCTGTAATTAGGACAAATGTTCCCCATGAATCACAGTTTCCAAACGCTGACAGGGAGCCCTTTTTTCCAATCTGCATTTTCTTTTTGCTGTTCCTTTATCCTTTCTTCCCGTTTTCTCTCAACTCTTTCACTTTTTGTTCTCAGTCAGACTCTCCGGGGACACGCAATGTTTTTATGATCCTAAATATTTTTCATGGTGTTGTCTTTAGTGTGCTTTTCTATCCCTCAGCGCACCGCAGCCAGGGAGAGATTTTGTAACAAGCGTTTTCAAATGTATAGATTTTTCCCCATCATTCGCTTCCCACTGGGTCCGGCGTTAGGACAGACAGAGAAGGGTTGGGGCTGAAGGCTTTTGCACATGTATGGAGGTGTAGCAGCAGGACATAAAACTATATGATTCAGCTGTTTTTATGGAGGTCCCAACGCAGAGCAGAGGACAGTGCCTTTAGGTGAGACATGTCGTTAAGAACAGACAGGAGGAGACACTGAACACATGTAAACATAGCGAGGGGAGCCCAGCTAGTGAAGGATTTTACATTGATAAAACCTGTCTATACAAATAATGTTTACAACAACAAGGACACATAAAATATCTGGGTTCTACATGTAACTGGTAAGACTTAAAACTGTAGTCAGACTGCATTACATTTAATTAGCCTTAATAATGACAAAGACTTAAAGCTACCATCTGTAGCAAAACAGAATATGGCTTTTCGCTGATTGGCTGGTGCTCGAACCCACATTTTCGGGGGTTTTGCAAATCGTCTTTTGTATTCTGATTCCTGACCTAGTCGCTAGAGAGAAATGAAATTGAGCAGAGGCACGACAGCCTGGCTAGTTATGTTATGGTTAGGGTATTGAATAGTCACTAAGTCTGACTGATTCTTAATAAACTATTTGTTCATTATGAGTCTTTGTTCATGCTTTATTAAGGCTTATTAAAGTTTAGTTATTATAAGATGTGACCTAGATTTGTATTTAAGGAATATTAACACTCAAAAATTACATATATACGTATTTTTAGCTAAAATTATTAACATAACTTGGGCGGATTATTCTCATATTGGGGAGTTCAACATCAACAACATCACAACTTTGAATTGCAAATACAAAGCACACACAACATGTTTTGACAGACCACAACACACTAACATGGACTTTGTAAGTTTTCTCACTGTAAAGAAATTGTAGCCTCTTACTGTATGTACTACATCATGTATAGTGTCTCAGAGCAGTGATTCTGTTACTATTTATTTATGAACAAATTTATGAAATTTCCATTCAAGTCTCTGTAACTAGGCCTGTACATTTATCAAAGTTTTTACTCATGTTTTTTTTTTTGACGCTGACTGCAACAGGACCAAATGCAAACTTGATTTTTTTTTCCTGTCTTTAATATTTTGTTTAAATCTTAAAACGAGCTTTTAAACATGTACTTTTCAGTTCTTGTACATTTACTGACTATGTGATACAATTGTAGGTGTTAAGAAGAAAAATGAAAACTAAAAATACTACTGTTTCCTTGTGTTTTTGTAATGAAAAGGTGTTACAGATTTTGGATGATTACTTGTTATTAATACAAAATGTCGCTTTATCATAGAAGCAGAGTTGGCCTGTGCCCCCAATGTGCTGCCCAGAGAGGCCATTTGTAATTCTGTTTCAGGGACCAAAGACGGAGGGTTTTTGGGGCGCGCTGAGATGTACCACCCCTCACCCCATCTTCTCTCCCCCCATTTCACCAACCACACTGCTTCTTCAAAGAATCATATTAATGGCCAACAAAATAGTGTGTTTTTGACTGTTCTATGTAAGGCCGAGACACAGAAAATTCAAATGGAGTGAAAAAAAAGAATAGAAGTAGAGAAGTACAAAGGGAATTTTAATATTGAAATATAATATAACTTTTCTAGTGTAATGTCCGCCACCTTCTTGTCTACATGGAGATATAATTGTATTGCTTGGAATGTTCCACTGTATGGTGTTAAACAAATATCTCTTTGGACACAAACAGGCCAAAGTACAAATCAGATCTGTGGAGAGGGAAACCCGCTCACAACAAGAATGTATATTTTTCAGTGTATTATTGTGAGATTAAAACATACAGTATGTAATTAAATAAACGCAAAATGGTCAATGCAGTGGTACATTTCTAACCTGATTCATCAGCCGGTTTCACTTTGTAGAACCTGTCTGACCTTGCAACGTTAGAATTTGTTCGCTCGATAGTAGGTGGGTACATTTTTTATTTAACCAATCTCTGCTATTTGATTGTGATGTATGTAATGTACCGCTAACGGGGCTAACTGGTATATTAAACTTTTACCAAATCCTGTAGGAAGAAGGGCAATAACATCTTTCCCCTTGATTAAATTCACCAAACATTCTCTTTGTTCCGGTTTTAAATCCTCGATCTCGGGAATCGTTGCCAACACAGAATGTCTGGATCTTCGCTGATTGGCTGGTGCCCGAACTCACACTTCTGGGGTTCTTGCAAACCGTCTACTGTATTGCGATTCCTGACCTAGTCACTGGAGAGAAATAAAATTGAGCGGAGGCACTAGGTGGCGCCAGCCTGGCTAGTACATTTCAGGGAGCAATAAAATCTCAATTGAGTCAGGTAGGTGGTGGACAATCCATCAGAAAAGTTACGTAGTGCAGTTTTAATGATAAAGCTACATATTCAAATTAATTAATAGGCAATACCAAAAATGTAAAAGCCTTACATGAGCTGGTACATATATATATAGTAACATAAAATTTATATAGAATGTACAGCGTGAACAGGCACAAATAAAGAAGTTTTCAGTGGGGGTGAGGTCTTTGCCAGTTCCAGATCACTTTTCCCCTTGAGTGGGTGTGTGGGCTGCTCTCTATCACAATGTGGGGGTCTTGAATCACTTTATGGGTACATGCCTTCCACATGATGTAAGTGCTTCAGGGTTTAAAGGTAAGTTCTGGGTTCATTTAGGTTAAGGTGAAGCTTTAGGTTAAGGTTAGGCAAGTCTAGTCATTATGGTTAATGTCAGGATCAGTCTCCAGGAAATGAACGCAAGTCAATGTGACGTCCCCACAAAGCATGGAACGCCAGCATGTGTGTGTACCTACCTCCTCCTGCCACCTTTCTCCCCCTCTCCCTCCCTCGCTCCCTCGCTCCCTCCCTCCCCCTCCCCCCTCAGCCTGTCAGATGCGCGGAGCGGTGGAAGGCAGCGTGGCGGCGGCTTCCTATTTGAAGTTGTAATGGTGTCAAAAAGTCAGGGCTGACTGACAGACGTCATTCCCACAGGGCCTCATTAAAAACACAGCCACTTGACAAGGAAATAATTGCGCGCCGGCGACAACTCGCAGAGCACCCTCCGCGTTTTTACATGTTTTTATTTTCCCTTTCATTATTAGCTCCGGCTATTATGTTCATTAAGAGACGGTATTAAGACAAGTTTTTAAAAGCGGGACAGGCGAGGGAGGGGCGGGGTTAGCGGGCTACGTGGAGGTGCGGCTAACGATTTGTTTTGTCACATGATGCGTCAGTTGTCACCTCTCTTTTTTTCACCTATTCTCTCCGTCTTGTTGGGAATATGAACTGGATTATTCATCATTGCCCCCCAACCCAAACCACACCACCCGCCGTTCCCTGATTTGGTTTTCGACAAGCGTCTCGACTCGGGATGAAAACTTGTCAAGAATAGGTTATATCTTATTCCAAAAGGGCAACAATAGCAGCAGGTACAGACACTTTTAATATTTAATCTAGAGAGGTGTTAACCCTTCTTAAGTGACTGCGCCTCTGTCTCCCATACAGACACGGGACAGGTGAAAAAACCAAAGCAGAGGAACAATTAAAGGCTTGATGTCTGAGGAGTTCTTGTTCTGTCTTTGGGTGTCCTGGTTCATTTGCACCTAGCACCATGGCAGCGCTAGAAGCTTAACACTGCTCAAAGCAAATTTAAACCACCATTCATCTCCATGATTCCATCTTACACTAGAATTCAGATGTATTTCAAGGCACATTTTCCTCGAGTTGTCTGTACAGGGTGTTACAGAATCTACAAATTTGCCATTCGTTTAAACATGGCTTTGCGCTTAGTTCTTAAGAGCTGGCTGTCCTTTCTTGCCAGTTCCTGAGTTTCCTGAGAATGATGAAAAGTTAGGGTTGTTGCCATAAAATTTCAATCAAAACTTTATTTTTTTAGTGATCAACTGTCATCAAAATGGTGCCATATAAATTCACTCGTGAGATTAAAACCATGTTGTCACCACCTCAAAAACACACCTGGAGCTGTGTTTTGTTTCATTCACACATGTTTGACTAACCTTTTATTATTATTTCTGTCTACCTCTCCAAAGCTCAAAATGCTCTGTTTCACCTTGTGATGTCATGAAGTGGTAGCTTTCAAGTTAACAGCTACATTTTATCTTTAGTTCAGCAGATTGGCAATTCCTGGTCTGTAAATGATCCTAATGACTCTCTTGAATGTGTATGGAGTTTATAAACACAATGGAAGCACTTCTCGTATTACCACATGACATCACAAGGTGTTAACAGAGTGTTTTCTGTTTGAGAGAAGAATTCAGCTTAAATATGTAAAATTTTTAGTGTTAAATGTGTGAATGAACCAAACACAACTCCAGGTCTGTTTGTGATGAAAGAACTTTATAACTGAGATCAAAAAATAATAATATGGGCCCTTTAAATCAGTGTTTCACAAACTATTTTTCTGGGGACCCATATTTTAAAAGTCACAAATCTTTGTGATCCAAGTCAATAGACATTATTCGTGAATCACAAAGTATTACCATATTTTTCGGACTATAAGGCACAATATCAGTAATGTTGGATTTTCTCATCTGTTCACATACATAAGGAGCATTAAGCAAAACAAATGGACATTTGACACTTGAGACTTTAGACTGTTTTATTTCTTGCAAGAAGGACTCAAATATAGATTGAGTAATAATGTATTTAATGCAGCTTTGTGCACCTTTGTTTACATTTCACAGAAAGTAAAATTAAAATCACATGACTAATTTGCATAAACTATAAGCAAAAAAAAAAGCAAAACAGCTGCTTCTTGTGCGCTGATGCAGTCAGCTGCTGTCGGACTAAAGAACACGACTCAGTGGAATTATACGGGACTATAAGGCGCACTGTTGATTTTTCAGAAGATTAAGGGATTTTAAGTGCACCTTATAGTCTGAAAAATATGGTACTCAAGTGCACAGAGAAGAAGTGAGGAGCGGGGGTGCGCAGAGAGGAAGGGGGGAAGGGGGGTGCAGATGGTGATAAGGCGACCCAGAAAAAATCTCTTATGACCCACCTGAGGGCCGCTACCTACTCTTTGGGAAACAATGCTTTAAATCCATGAATAGATAAGTAGCTGGGTGGGAGGCTCGACTCTCATCTCTGGGACAGTCCCACGTTCGACCCCCTCACACACACGCTTGCACACACACGCATGCACACACACGCATGCACACCACCACAGTACCAAAGGAGGCCCATACCACAATGCCTCTGTGTGTGTACTACAATAGCTCTTGTGCCCTATCTAAACGTATGGGGCAGTAAAAACGTGCAGAGAAAAAAGGAGCCATGTTCTCTGTTTGTACACACAGGCAGCTCCGGCAGAATGGACGTCTTTCTCTCCGCCGTCCTTTATCTGTCGCTCGCCTCCATCAGCGTGAGCCAACGCTTTATTAGCATTTGTCCACACACAAACCACAATGAGGCTATTATTACACAGTGGACATGCATATAAAGTACATGTGATGCTGGTTTGACGGGTTTAACTGTAATCACGATTAGGATGCTGAAGTCGTCATATGCCTCGTTAATGGGTTTTGGCTGAACTTTTTACAGACGTGTTATATGTGCACCTTGGAACAATCTTTAGTTAAAGCTTGCACTACGCTGTTTTCTGATTTATGTTATAAAGTTGTTTCTTCATCAAAACATACCTGGAGTTGTGTTTTGTTTTATTCACACAAGTTTAACACACAAACCCTGCATATTGAGGTGCTCCACTGTGTTTTTAAACTTCATATACGTTCATTAGAATCATTTGGATCATTTCAGCCTTGGAATTGTCCATCGCTCTTGAACTAAAGGTAGAAGAACTTAAGAACAACAATTACCTAATATCACAAGAGGGAACAGAGAATTTTGAGTTTTGGAGATGTACACAGACTAATAATAAAGGGTTACTCAAACGTGTAAAAGAAACACAACTCTAGGTATGTTTTAAATGAGGAAACAACCATCACAAGACTCGATCTTGCATAATAGGACATTTAAAGTGAGTTTGAAAGGACGCTGGGGCAACCATAACAAAATATGCAAACTCTTCAGACAGGTTTGTGGTCCACCATTGCTTTGCTTCACTTTCCAAAATCACCCCTTTTCCAAAGAAGTTGTGAAAGCAGGAACATGTCTGACAGATTTAAAGTACCACGTAAACTCACTGTAGGTTCTATTTTTGCTTATGTCACAAACCAGGAAGACTTTAGAAAGATGCGATTATATTCCCGTGGTGTCTGTTTGTGGGAGTAAGTCTGACAAAATCAAGGTAAAAAATGAGAAAATGGGCCAGCTAATCGGCTAATCAACAATTACAACCATACCTCAGTTTACATAATTTCCCCACTGACACAACTCCGAGCGCACCGGGTACATGCGACCAGCACATACATGTGCAGTCTTCATTTTATTGCTGATCACGTTTACTTCAGCGGGTTTGATCACAGTCGAGGCCACTTAAAGCCCGGTTAATACATCTGAAGTTGCAATCGCATCTTTCTAAACGTCTTCCTGGTTTGTGACGTAAGTGTGACATTAAAGCCACACTTTTGGAACTTTCTCCATAGAAACAGTTATGTTTTATGTGATACAGTGGAAAATTAAAGCTTGAGCAGACAGAGACCCTCCTCTAGGCCAAGTATGAGTCAGGTTTGTGGAGATGCAAGCCTCCTCACAGTAATTGCATCTTTTAGGGAAATAAAGAAATCCAAAGTGTTACATATTGGAGCTTTAAATACCTACTTACTCCTTTTGCATTGTGAAAATCAGGTTATGCAGCTTGAATTCTAAACATTGTTATACAGAGATGTTATATCTAAATCTTAATACATTTTTATATATTAACAACTATAAACTATCCATGTCTTTTTATTCTGGAGCTTAGGTTGTTTGAAGGCCATGTAAGTACAGATCTGGCTCAGAACAGAGCTATCCACCTCCCTCTCTCTCTCGTCTCTCTCGTCTCTCTCCTCTCCCCCATCCCCATCTTCCTCCATCACTGTCCCTGCAGAATACTGCCACAGCCTTTGAACTCAAATTAACACTTTACCACTACAAAGACATACAGTTGTAAGCAGCAATATCATTTGCATCATAATGAACACCGGCTACATTTTTGTCTTCAGCTCTTAATTTGCCTGCCCTTTTTAGACAAATACATTTTAACCTTATTTAACTCTGCTTTTCTAAGAACATTTGTGTGGGTGTGCAGTGGGACACATTTAAAGCTCCTGTATTATCTTCAATTGTCTCTTGTGAGCTTTAAGTCATGTTATAATGTTTTTACCTCCTCAAAAACATACCCTGAGTTTGTTTTGTTTCATTCACACATTTGAGTAACCCTTTATTATTATTAGTCTGTTTACATCTCCAAAGCTCAGAATGCTCTGCTGCACCTTGTGATGTCATGAAGTAGTAGTTTTCAAGTAAACAGCTCTTTTTACCTTTAGATAAAAGATTGATAATTCCAGGGCTGAAAGTGTCCAAATGACTCTAGTGAGGATGTATGGAGTTTAAAAACACAGAAGGGCATTTCCTATATCACCACATGACATCACAAGGTGGAACGGTGTTTTCGTTTGAGAGAAGAGCCTGAGGGCCTGCTTACATGAGAACGTTTGTGGGTAAAAACAACAAAATATTTTATCGGAAGTGCCTTTTGTTTAGACGGTGACGGCGTTTTTGGGGCTTAAAAACGCAAAAATCTGAAACTACCCTCCAGAGTGGAAAAGTTGAATACACTGCCCAAGATGCAAAACTCTGGTCAGATCTGCTCACGTCGCATACGTGCTTACGTCACATACATCACCACCTAGCGTCACCATCTAGCCGCCTGGCATGCATACCCATTCGAATTCCACACACTTTTGCGTCACTGTATACACACAGATTTCCTCCTGATTTTCCTCCTCATCTAAACGCGGAATAAAAAGTGAAGACGCGACGCCTCTTCATATAATCATAGCCTCAATATGCAGGGTTTATGTGTTAAACATGTGTGAATGAAGCAAAACACAACTCGCGGTATGTCTGTGATCAGGAAACAACGTTATAACAGTGAATATTGTAATATAGGCCCTTGAATAGAGAGACACTCAAAGGTTTTGTTTTAAAATCATATTCACTGACTCATGGTTCTCGTCAGTGTTCAATGTTTGATGAAGACAAATGAAGAGTTGAGGTTTGGTCAGGTACCTTTTGACGCTCCGAGTGTCCCGGCTGTTCTTGGAAATCGGTTTTGGACGCAGCCCTGTACAGTCATTTACTTATGCATATGGGCACCTTACCAGACATGATTCTAAATTTCTAACTGTGGAGGAATCGCTGTCTTCAAACGTCGGCCTGCCAGTCACGCTCCTCCCGTAGTGTAAAAGATCTGAGCCCGCGGTGATCACGCGCGACATCTTTCTGAAAAAACCAAGAGTCGATCAGCTTTGATGGAGCACATACGCCATGACAGGCTACTGAAGAGCCCGCTAATGAAGAGGGGAGGGGCCTGGGGGGGAGGGGCTTGGGGAGGGGGGGGCGCCGCTTAGCATGGCGGCGAATGGGCACGTGAGTGAGGGCTCGACGGACGGACGCGCGGACGAGGTGAAGCATCATTGACTCAAAGACATGGGAGATGGTTTGGACGGAGTCGTAAATGATATGATGATGATGTGTTAAAATCAGAGGAGCAAACAGATCCCAGAGCCCACCAGGCCCCACCACGTAATTAAATATTTATGATGTAAGCAGTCCCAGAGCTGGTCCTTGTGAGACAGGAAGTGGCGTTGGGCCCCGTGGAGTCTCATTTATAGAACTTCACATAGATTTGTACTAAAAGTGTGCCGTTCATCATGTGTAAAGTGTTTTTATAGATCACATCACATTTTTGTACGTACACACACTTTGACCAATCACAGTGAAGTGTGAAAGTAAACAACAATCTCCTGTCAAAATCATTACAGAATATGTTCAAAATCCAAAATAGTCAATATTAGCTCAGGGGTATGGCCATGTTTATCAAAAAGAAAATCTGAACAAACGCTATGAAATTTTGTGTTTCTATTGAAGGGGTGGACCTCTGGAACAGCAACCAGGTCAGGAATGGAAATACACTAGACGGTTTGCAAGAACCCCAAAAGCTCTAGACCGCACACCGGCCAATCAGTGAAGAGATGTGAAGCCATGACGTCAAACTCAAGCGCCTGTCTGTGTCCTTTTTGTGGTACAGCACAACAAAAAACAAAGCGGTCGAGATCGATGTAGACAAAGCCATATATTCTGTGTTGTCAACGATTCCCGAGATTGAGGATTTGAAGCCGGAACAAAGCGAATGTTTGGTGAATTTTATCAAGGAGAAAGACGTTATTGCTCTTCTTCTTACAGGATTTGGGAAAAGCTTAATATACCAGTTAGCTCCATTAGTGGCACATTACATGCGTCACAACCAAATAGTGGTGATTGGTTAAATAAAAAAAAGTACCCGCCTACCGTCGAGCGAACGAATCCTAATGCTGCGAGGTCAGACCATTTCCACAAAGTGAAACTGTCTGATGAATCAGGTTAACCCTCACCTCCCCCAGTTGCACAATATCACAAAAGCATACACTGACAGTTGGTAGAGCGTATGTCCACTGATCTGAAGGTTGGCAGTTCGAATCCCTCTCTCCACATAAACCTCATTAGTTGAGCGGTCAGATCCACACACCCACAGGTTGCCGGTGCGATTTCAGCTCCCACAGATGAATGTTGTTGTTGTGTTTTGACGTAAAGTGCTTTGAGTGCCTTGAAGGTGAAAAACGCTGTATAAAAATGCAGCCGTTTATCATTTATCTAGTATTTTTTTATGATTCTGATGCACCAGATGCCCTTCCTGCACCAGTCCATTTCATTTACAGACTCGGGACAGACACAAAGCACACCTAAGATCATGTGAAGCAGCGTGCAGTTCATACGCACGATATTTCCAGTTATTAGTCTCTCTTACAGACTCCCTCCCAGGTGGACACTAAAGCACACACTTATCTATAGAGAAGGATGGGGACGTGGCAACAAAATGCACAAGTTTTTGTTCATCTCAAGGACTTGTGATGCCCCAGTGAACTGTGAGAGGCCATATTGATTTTCACTGGTTTCAAGCTGCGACTCTGGGATTACCCATTTTCTCATTCATTTTTAAACACAACTTGTGAGATTCCCACTTCCTCTTTTGTGTTTTTTTCTTTTCTTTTTCGTAACTACCACCCCCATTGCCGCAGCGTAGCCACCTCTCGTCTACAGTAGTCCCTCCTTGACCCTGAAAATTGTAATTCTGCCATAGATCACAGCTGTTGAATATTAGGGCTTACAAAAGCAGTTAAATAAAATATGTTGAAATGGTGGTGATCCCGAAGGCCGTAGCAGAAATTCTAATCAGGTGAGAGAAAGAAGGAGCTGTCCAGGGATTAGTGTTAAAGAGAAGGGCCTGGATTCAGCGGGTAGCAGTTGACAGCCAGATACAACTGAGCTATGTGAATTTACTGGAGACAAGCCACTCACTCTGCTTCTCTGACACGGTACAATTTATAGATTATGGGTTTGGAAAAGCTTTTCTTATCTCGAGAATATTCAACAACTAATTTATGAACATGGGGTAAAAGTATCCATAAAGTGTCAAGGTTTAGACTTATGGGAGAGGTATTTTTCAAATTTGTGTGTGGACTTTGTATGTGGAGTTTGTCACCGCATCAGCTTACACATATTCCATCTAGGTATTCCAGCTCCAGTCTGGAAAAGGGCCCATGGTTACTGCATAGTCTAGTATTGCAATTGGATTAGCAGTTTGAACATTGGCCACACTTTGCAAATCTTTATTTAAAGGTGCACTGCGTAATATTTCTAGTGGAGTGACCTTGCAGCATTAGGATTCGTTCGCTCAACAGTAGGTGGGTACTTTTTTTATTTAACCAATCGCTGCTATTTGGTCGTGGCGTATGTAATGCGCCGTTAACGAGACTTACTGGTATATTCAGCTTTTCCCAAATAGGAGGAAGGGAAATAACGTCTTTCCCCTTGATAAAATTCACCGAACATTCTCTTTGTTCCGGCTTTAAATCCTCGATCTTAGGAATCGTTGCCAACACAGAATGTATGTATTTGTCTACATCCATCTGGACCGCTTTGTTTTCTGTTGTGCTGTACCACAAAAGGGACCCAGACAGGTGCTTGAGTTTGACGTCATGGCTTCACAGCTCTTCATTGATTGGCCGGTGCACAGTCTACAACTTCTGGGGTTCTTGGAAACCGTCTCGTGTACTCTGATTCCTGACCTAGTCGCTGGAGAGAAATGAAATTGAGCAGAGGCACTAGGTGGCTCCAGCCTGGCTACAGCCATCCAATGTCTTCATGAAAATGTCATTGCTTTGTCTAGAATGTTCCACAGTATACACTAAACCTACCTATCACTAGAAAGACAAGCAAAATGTAATGTACGCAACATTACAGTTCAGATCTGTGGAGAGTTGTTCCTGTTCAAAGAAGGAATTATTGAGCTTTTGAGCAAAAGAAACACAAGTAATGATTAAATGCTCGATGTTTAATGTCATACCATCAAACATCACAAGCAAAGCAAAAACATCTCCATGGAGACAAGCAGAAAAGTTGAGCAATGTATTTTTACGTAACATTTTCTCCTGCAAAACAACTTTACATATTGTCTCATGTATAATGTTTTTATATTCTTAATTTAGTTTATAATTAAGGCCGCCACACATTACATGAGAATGTGTAGATTTTGGCTGTGATTTGCTTCTCCCTGAGTTCGGGGAGGGGTGACACGACTTTGTGTCTTTGTGTGCGATTTTGTAGCCGCTGCATTCCTCGTGTGTGTGTGTTTGTTTGTGTGTGTGGTGTCAGTGTGATTCTGAGCTGCTCTGTCTGATCATAACCATCAAATTTCAACAGTGCTATAGAAATAGCCAATAAACCATAGTGTCAGGGGCAGAGGAGTGACGGACACAGAGGCTAAAGATACAAACTTAGGAAATAGCTAAAATTATTCTGACTCACCTCTCTTAAAGTGATAAATTTAAAGTGCAGCATCTCATCCACATTATCCATAGAATTTGTCCGCACATAATGACACCCACTCCACAAAACAGAGCTGTTAATCCAGTTTGAAGCGTTCTTTAAAAGTAAAATGGCGTGACTAGTTCCTCACGTGTGTCTGTTCACATCCACAAACTGGGGTAAAGCTGCAGATTAGTGAAAGTGACTCTACTTCCTTCATTGCCAACTTTCTATGCATTAAAAATCATGTATCTGAAGTTTTGCATCACATGTCACACATAATAATAACACTTTTGTTTGGCATCTAAAGTAGAAGTGCAGTGCTTTGATCTTTTGAACACTTAAGAGTCTCAAAGCAAGTGGTTTTAGTGTAGACAGGAAACAGTTGACGTGAGGTGCACTCACAACTTTTAGGTCTGTGGTATGTAGCCGTATCACGCTGCAGTCTTTGTGAACGGAGATTTAAAATCTCATGAGATTCTCCTCGTGTCTGTGGTGTGCACTTTTTGTCGTGTGTTTAAGAATCGTTTAAGACGGAAAAATCCTGTAGTGTGTGGCGGCCAGATCAGAAAATAGCATAAGATTGTCCCTTTAAGCCACTGACATTCATGTTTTGAGTATTTTACTGTCTAAGCACTTTATGATCACAATGTATATTTGAGTAAAGAATCATTTAACCTTATGTTATCTATGTAGGCATTTAATAAAAGTATAAAATTGTACTCCACACAGCACCACATTTGGTCTGATATCCGCGCTCACACGTGGGTTAAGAATCAAAAATACATTATGATTTACTGTAACCCATGCCATACTCTCATCCAGCGCTTCTGGCTAAAGGTCTTCAAAGTGGGCAGTGTTTCATAACCTGCAGTATCGAAACAACTATTTGCAAAATAATTGACTCTCTCGATATTAATACACTCACTTTATGCTAAATAATCCAAAAACACAGTTAGCCTATAGGGCCTTTCCTGACCAGCGTGGGAGGAGGTCAAAACACATTAATTATTCTGTTGGCATGCTTGTTAAAGAAAGGTTTTCCCAAATGTGTATCGGGACAAGCCTGTTTTTTTTTGTTCGTAGTATTTCGTATATGAGGTTAAGAAAAAGTGATTTGAAATAGGCTGTCAGGATTTATAAAAGCGAAAAAATAAATGAAAGACTTGAATGTAAGGGGGTATTTTGAAGTAGACTCGCAGCCTAAATAAATATATCTTTAAGTGTAGTTATGTTTTGGTGTCGGGGTGTGGAGGTCCAGGAGCAGTCACTTGTAAAATGGTGGGACAGTCCTGAGCGGTGATTGATCGCAGCCGTATTCTGTAGTGGGTCAGTACACAGGACGCTTGATTACTCCCAGTGGAATTAACAGGGAAAATTGGACTCAAGACCTTTAGCTGAACAAAACAAGTCAGCAGTACACAAGTTTGAATTATCTTTAACTTAAGTGCGTTGGTTTGTTTGTTGTTTTTGCATTTTCCTCTTCAAAACACTTACAATACCCTGTTAACCCAATTGAATTATCACATTTTCACAGTCAAATAACAAAATCAAAAGTCAAATAATTTAGATGTGTAGATTTAAAATACTTTCCTTCATTTTCACTATGCAACAGTATGGTATTAAACATTAGGGATGCACCGATTCATTTTTTTCAGTTCTGATACCGATATAAATACTTTGACATTAAGTATCTGCTGATATATTAACTGGTACCAATGTACCAAGGAAAATGCCACTGATTTCCTCAAAACACATTTATCATATAACACAAGAGATGAAAATGTGTTAAAAGTCATATATCTTCAAATGACGACTTTGTATGAATAAAAGTTCAAACATTATGAGATCAGCCAGTAAATAGTTGTATTACATCCAATTAAAGGCTCAACCTGGATATCGATTTAACTGAACTCATGGAAACAATACACAATCCAGCAAAATGTTCAGTATTGGTGCCAATATTTAATACCAATATCAGTGTTGGCACATCCCTCTTAAACTTCTGTAAGTGATGCCACCAGGCTAAGATACAGATCTGTGGAAAGATTATCTCACTCACACCAAGAATGCAGGTCTTTTGAACATCAAAACACCTGGAATTTATTAAATCCAAGACAGATTTAAGTTTAATGCCATACTGTGGTAGCCAGGCTGGTGCCACCTAGTGCCTTCACTCAATTTCATTTTTCTCTAGCGACTAGGTCAGGAATCTGAATACATTAGAGGGTTTACAAGAACCCTGGAACTTGTAGATCGCGCACCGGCCAATCAACGAAGAACTGTGAAGCCATGACGTCAAACTCAAGCGCCTGTCTGGGTCCCTTTTATGGTACACCACAACAGTAAACCAAGCGGTCGAGATGGAAGTAGACGAAGCCATGCATTCTGTGTTGGCAACGATTCCCAAGATCGAGGATCTAAAGCTGGAATAAAAGAGAATGTTTGGTGAATTTTATCAAGGTGAAACACGTTATTGCCATTCTTCCTACGGGATTTGGCGCATTACATACATCACGACCAAATAGCAGTGATTGGTTAAATAAAAAAGTACCCGCCTACCGTTGAGCGAACAAATCCTAATGCTGTGAGGTCAGACGGTTTCCATGAAGTGAAATCGGCTAATGAATTTATACTGTGGAGCATTCCAGGCAAAACAATAACATCATCATAGTGACAAGCAAATGCTTCTCCACTACCAGAAAAGTTACGTAGAGAACATAAAACATTACATAAAAAACATATAACATAAATTTTTTTTAAACTTAACATAATAGGAGTAACGTGTAATTTTATTGAGTGTATGCATCAGATCTTGTATTGCAGTGAAGACTCCTAGATGAAAGCTGGAGAAACATACAGTCCAGTGGCTACTTTACATTTGATTAAAAGTTTATATTTTTATTTTTGAGGAATTACAATCCATGTTTTTGTATTTATTTACATTTTTATTTAAGTCTACAATAAAGTGCTATTCAGTGATCTTGATATTTCTCCCCTTGTCTTTTCAAACACAGTTATCCTCAGTGAACATGTGATGTTTGTTCTCGAGTGGCCCTTTTTCAATACAGAAGAAAAGAACGAGAAGTCAATGTGAAGTAATTTAACGGTGATTACAGTGCGACTGAATCCACTGCACATCAGATGGAGTGATTGTACTGTGGCCTTGGGCGCGTATTGTTAGATAGTAAAATGCCTCCACAATCACATTCTTTATGTGATGTTGCTTCTGCATTTACACACTGGCTTTTGTATTAGACTCGAGATTAACAATAAAAATCTGAAAAAGCTCACAGTAGTACTTTTGTCTTGTATGAACAAAAGAAGTTAGCTTTTATTTAGTTTGAAACACATACGCTGTTTATAATGTAAAAATAAATAAAGGTCCTATATTATAGTAATTTGACTCTTGTGAGCTTTAAGACATGTTATTATGTTGTTACCTCATGAAAAACATACTTGGAGTTGTGCTTTGTTTCATTCACACATTTGAGTAATTGATCTGGGCTGATATCATCCAAATGATTCTAATGAAGGTGTATGGAGTTTTAAAAACACAGTAGAGCACTTCCTGTATTACCACATGACAGAAAAACGCGGCTTAAATATGCAGGATTTGTGTGTAAATTGAAACAAAACATGACTCTACATATGTTTATGAAGAGGAAACAGCATTATAACAACAACAACAAAAATCAGAAAACAGCATGAAGATACATAATATAAAAGATAAATATGTGTACAATATTTGACTAGTAATGTTAAAATGTACTTATGTTAGTTACTATGTTATATGAACTTCTAAACCAGAGACTTGTGGATTTCCGGTTGTGTCTGTCTGCATAGTCACAAGAGTCCAGGATTGCTTCAGCTGTCAGTCTGTCACATGTTGAACTGTGGAAGACTGAAAGATGGCTATCCACCTGAGAAGACCCCATCCACACAAGTCCAGACAAGACCAAGTCCGAGTGAACAAGCAGACCATGGTTCACAGGCTGCACTGAAGAACAAGAGGAGCTGGAAACTTTTAGATCACATTTGGGTATTTTCTGAGTCAGTTTCTGTCTTATTAATTGTTGTAGTTATCATTGCTGGTGTTTTATAAAACCGATGTAATGCTCTCATTAAGATGTGTAAATTTAAAAGGTCCAATTACTGACCCTTGAGGAACTCCACATGTTATAGCCCTATAGTTATAAAGTTGGTTCCCACCCAACAACCCTCTTTTGTGAATATGAATAAAATATGTGAGTTATAAAATTATTTTCCTCTGAGTAATTTAGAGTGACCAGTTTACCTGTCCAGTAGCTGATTGTTAAATGTGCACTATGTCACCTTTCTTTTGTTGTGTCTGTTACCTGCTTTTCTCATTAAGCTGTTATTGCTTTGCCAGGAATGTTCCACACTATGGTAATCACACTTTCTATCATTTATTAAATTACGGGTGATGTTATTGTGCAAAAATACCTTGAGCAGGGTCCCCTCTCCACAGATCTGACCTGTAATTTGACATGGTGGCATCACCTGATTGTATCGTAGTAGACAGTTCAATATTCAATGCCTTACTGTGTTAGCCTGATTCATCAGCCCGTTTCACTTTGTGGAAACCGTCTGACCTCGCAGTGTTAGGATTCATTCGCTCGACGGTAGGCAGGTACATTTTTTTATTTAACCAATCACTGCTATTTGGTCGTGACATATGTAATGCGCCAAATCCCGTAGGAAGGAGGGCAATAACGTCTTTCCACTTGATAAAATTCACTCTTTGTTCCAGCTTTAAATCCTCAATCTTGGGAATCATAGTCAACACAGAATGTTCGTCTACATCCATCTCGACCGCTTTGTTTACTGTTGTGCTGTACCACAAAAGGGACCCAGACAGGCGCTTCACAGCTTTTCACTGATTGGCCGGTGCGCGGTCTACAACATTCGGGGTTCTTGAAAACCATCTAGTGTATTCTGATTCCTGACCTAGTCACTGAAGAGAAATTCATTTGAGCGGAGGCACTAGGTGGCGCCAGTCTGGCTAATACTGTGGAACATTTCAGGCAAAGCAACAGCGTCTGTATGGAGATGAGTTTCATATTGCACCTTTAAATGTATAGCTCAAAATTGTTTCATTTTATGTTAGTCTGTTTACATTTCCAAAGCTCAAAATGCACTGTTCCACCTTGTGATGTCATGATGTCAAGATAACAGCTAAGTTTTACTGTTAGCTCAGTAAAGATGGGAAACTGCAGAGCTCAAATGATCCAAATGAGTTTTATGGAGTTTAAAACACAGTTAACCAGTCGATGAGAAAACAACATAACAACATAGGTCAGAAAACAACACAATATGGACTCTTTAAAATGTGATTTGATTCAGCTATCATGTGCTATTACCTCATTATTTTTAATCCAATGAAGTTACCACACAGTTATCTTTCAGCCACAAAGCAGCTCTATTACCAGAGAAAAACCAAAGTGAATCACGCTCATGGCCAGAGATGAAAAAGTTGTTTTACATGTAACACACACCGATACAGAGCTAGACAGGTTGGTTACACTGCATCTTTTTAAAAAAACACAAAACCAAAAACCAAAAAAAAAAAAAGTCCCCCGGCGCATCTCCGCGGCAGCTATAGGGAGCGGGGTCACCGGATCACGCACGCTGATGGATGGCACTCAGGAACGAAATGCGCGCCCAATCCACTGTAGCCCTAACCGCCGAGAGAGGGCCCCTACGCCGGTGAGAAATAAATAAATAAACAGCAACATCAAAGGCGTGTTCAAAAGAAAAACAAAGCCCGCTCACGTTCGTTCGCTAACACACACACACAGACGCACGCTAGCGAGAGAGAGAGAAAAATACAAAGGACTCCGGCATACACATACTTTAGTCTCCAATGACACCGGGTTTGAAGAAAATCTAGACAAAACAAGGCAGATTGGTGAAAATTGGAGCGTTTGATGGTTTGATATTTGAGCCGAACTGACTTGGTAAAAAACAAAGCGCCAGGCCAAATCCATATACACTTTCTGGTTTTCGTACAACACCCAAATGATCTCCAGAGTTTTAGATTTGTTTTAGGGTGGAGTTTGACATGAATTCACTCAGAGCAACAACAGACGGGGTTAATGAAGCTGTTTTTATCTGAAGAATACCCAATGTCCAGTCAACTTACTTTTTTATGTTGTTTCAAAATTCTACTTTTAACTTCTAGTTGGGGCAGAGTTGTTTTGAGGTTTGGTTTTGTTCATCTTAAAATTTTTATCTACTGAGAAATTTATTTCAAGAGCCCATATTACATGTTTTCTGATCTATGTTAAAATGTTGTTTACTTCTTGCAAACAGAAAACACTCGGTTCCACCTTGTGATGTCACCTGGTAATACATGCAGCCCAAATTTCGGACTTCCGGTCATCACGCAATTCATACTGGTAAGGATCCTCCGAAAAAGTGAGCATCAAATCGCCATATTTGATTTCCCAGTGTGATGTGTCTATTGTCAAAATCGATCTTTTCAAGTCTTTTGAACCGTATCACATTTGTTACTGGTTCTGATATTGTCATATTTGAGTTTAGTTATGGGATTCGGACATCGTAATTGTGTGGTTGTTGGATGTCCTAACAGTGGAAAACGGCTTAAGAAATGGGCTTTGGAAGTGTGCGAACTCCATAAATGCAAAAGGGAATCAGATCTGTGTGACTGCAAACCTCTGTTCAAACTGTTTCTCTTCCTAATGAAATTGAAAAATAGTGAAAGGCGAAGGCAGTGGGCAGTATTGATCCACAGGAAGGACGAAAATGGTAAAATCATCACAAGTTTGCAGCGAATATTTTGTATGTGGGGCGTCAACAAAGTAAAATCCAGTTTATTAAGCGAGAGGTACAGAAAACACGCAGGCTGAGCTGGCACTTTCTTGTTCAACTGACTTTACAGCAACATCACGTCTTGGTCGTTTTGCAGTCGAAGGTGTTTCTTGGCGAACTGTTGGTGCCTTTCGCTTTGGCGTTTTAAATTCGTAACCAAGGTTGACCGAGAGATTGGGATTTTGCTTTGTTGGCGCTCCACATACAAAATGTTCGCTGCAAACTCGGGATGATTTCTTAGGCAGTCAAAGGTTTCCTTTTTCGTCTTTCCTCTGTATCAATCCTGCCCATCATCTTCGCCTTTCACTATATTTCAATTCCATTAGGAACAGAAACAGTTTGAACGGAGGTTTGCAGTCACACAAATCTGAATCCCTTTTGCAGTTATGGAGTTCGTAAACTTCCGAAGCCCATTTCTCGAGTCGTTTTCCACTGTTATAATATCCAACAACCACACAATTATGATATCCAAATCCCATAACTAAAATATGACAATATCAAAACCAGAAACAAAAACGATATGGTTCAAAAGACTTGAAAAGATCGACTTTGACAATAGACGCATCATGGCGATTTGATGCTCACTTGTTTGGAGGATCCTTCCCAGTATGCATTAAGCGATGACCGGAAGTCCGAAATTCAGGATGCATGTATACAAGAAGTGCTCTGTTGTGTTTTTAAACTCTACGGTAGAACATTTCAGGAAACAAGTTCTTCATCGAGTCAAGCAGATGCAGACCGTCTACCAAAAAAGTAATGCAACTCACCTTTAACAAGTAAAAATATTATACATTGGCTTACTAGGTAACATGAATTGGGAAATAAATTAATAAAAATATCTTTGTCAAGGTTAGATGTAGTTCTCTTCTCCTCAATGGGACCAGCACACATAGACCAAACATTTCTCCAAACCAACAAATAGAAAGTACTAGAGTAAAAAGTTGGACAGCATTGTATGTATGAGGTAATACCACGCAATCATCGGTGAAGTTTGGGCTGAAGAACTTATAACTTCTTAGACCCACAGGAAGGCCTAGTAATTGTTGCACCCTCAAAAATTCACAAAGTTGTCTTTTTGTTTTCCTTTATTGCACCATGTGTCCAAACAACGCCATTGCACTTTCCCAACTTGTGAAACAGCATTTGAACGCAGCCTGGTCAGCTCCCTTTCATGACGGCCATTTTGGATTCTCTACCTTTGTCTCATTTATCTGATTCTGGGGAAATACAGCTTAAATGTTATTGTTTGTGCGATCGACAGTATTGGCAGGAGTGAACCTCAGCAGACTCGTGAGCTCTTTGGTCGGTGAGGGAGCCAGGCTTGCATGGCCTTGAGTTAGTCAGCGTGGGCCCGTCCCATGAAATATTGAGGAGGCTGGAAGGGTAGGGGCGGGACTGTTCTGGCTGTGTGTGTGTGGAGGGAGGGGAGGGGGGGCATAGAGGGGATTGCCTGACGGAGAGAGCCGTGGATGTTGTGTCAGCTCCCCCCAAACCAAAACAAACTCCTCACTCAGCCCCCAGCACGCTCCTAAAAACCTAAAAAGCGGATTGCAATATACAGTCAATTGAAAAAGATAGTCTTCTCTGTCTGGAAGTTCACCCTCCCCTCTGTACACACTGCTTTATTCTCCAACAAACAATAGTCTTCTAATTTTCATCTATGCTGCAGTTCCATCTCCTTTATCTCTTTACATTTCTGTTTCTCCATGCTAATCACTACAGAAAGATGAAAATTCTATACTGTAGTAAAAGTTTAAAGTTACTTAGTACAGTACAGTTCAAAATAGGCCAAATAATTCTTCCTGTAGTTATAGTCTGACCACTTACTACCATTGTTCTTTGTGAGGACAGGACATGTGGAGGCCATTCAGCTCTGACAGTCGCTCTGACCACCACCTGCACTCAACTGTTTGCTTAAATGTATTTTTTCAGTGCAGTTTGTGGCCGTAGTTGCTTGTCAATGAGTGACCTTGTCAGATCTCAGAGGCTAACCAGGACTGGGGCATGGAGGCACAGTGGAGCAGCGGTTAGTGCAGCAAGAAGGTCGTAGGTTCAATTCTTTGACAGCACAGGGCTTTTCTGTGTGGAGGTTTCATGTTCTCCCTATGCTGGCATAGGCTTCCTCCAGGTGCTCTGGTTTCCTCTACCACTAAAAACACACACTGTAGAGCTCCGTCTGGAGCCAAGACTCACCTGAAAAAGAGACTCATAATCTCACCGGGACTGTCTCAGTTAAATAAAGATCAATAAAATGGAAATAGAACTTAGATGAGAGACCACTGGAATTGCAGGTGCCACAGTGGGGTGATAGTGGCTCTAGTGGAATTTGTTGTGGTGCCCTTAGGCAAAACAGTTCACCCTCATTGCCTAGTTTGAATGTGGTGTGTGTGGATGTTGGTGGTGGTCGTAGGAGCAAGGGTAGGATAGAGCAGATTGGCAACCTTGTTTCCGTCAGTCTGCCCCAGGGCAGTTGTGGCCACAATGAATGAATGAATGAATAATGCATAATAAGGTGCTATCTCATGAATGATTGTTATTAACATTATGTCACTTTTAAGTAAATAAATCTTAGTTAGAGTGCATATTTTAATTATCACAACACACAGAAGAATGACCAGTTGGCAGATATAGTTTCTTAAAAATTCTGTAGTAAAAATATGTAGTTCCTCCCCACAGTTACTTGTCTTTCTTCTCTCTCCTTCCTCCTCTGCCTTTGTTTTTCAGTGTGCGTGTGTGTGTGCTGGTGTACAGTTGAAAGAACACATCACATCTGCCCATCTCTCTCTCAGGGCTGATAATACGGCCCCTCTCACCTGTTATAGGAACTAGTGAGCCGCTCCGCCTCCCTTTAAATGGACTTCAGAGGGGCGCGTCGGATTGACAGGAACACAGCGAGGCCTGCCCCGTCTGACTGGACGTCCTGACAAGGCCAACCCCAAGGCACTCCCCTCGGCCCGCTCCTCTTTCCACTAGGCTGCCTCTAAATGCTGCCGTAATGACCTAAACACGTCTGCTGCTATTGTGCGCCGATGAGAGAGAGGAGCTTTAAAGGCTTCATTTAACATCAGCTGAGGCTTTAATAAGCAAAGGTGAGGCAGCACAGGTGAGGATGTTGTTTTTGTATTCAGTGGAAAAGTTTGGTTTGGTGTGCCCCCACAAACTTCAAATACACAAATTTCAACTGCTGTTAAAGGTGCACTGTGTAACTTTTCATGTAGAGGAGGGGGGTGGGGTCTCCCTTCTTGTCTCCATGCAGGTGTTATTGCTTTGACTGAGATATTCCCAAATCTTGGAAATAAGTAATACTTGAGAATAAGGATATTATAAGTATTGCACCAAGGCATCATCTTATATTTTCACTTTTCCAAAATGACTTGCCCTGATGATGTCACCTGAATGGGGTAAAAACATTTGGATCATTCCGGGCAAGTAATACAACTCCATGGAGAAAAGGTATATAGTGTACTTTTAATAGTTGTGAATCAATATCTAATATGGGGGAGAAAGTAACAAGTGAAATGTTGCGTGTTAATTAATAGTCTCATATGTGGAAACACACACTTGATTGATTATGTTCTAAGAATCATAAAATATACCCAGATATCTTGAAACTCTAATGCTCAAAAGATTATAATAATGTTACTATATCTTTTACCCTGTTCTCCTGTAGTGTCTGGCCTTCATCTTAGTTTCAAACAATGGCATAAGAATATAAGGCTGAGCTTGGTAAGTGTTTGAGGAGCCATTAGGGGTCTGTGTGTGTTCCCCTGACAGACTGTGCATAGTAATGCAGGCTGTGGGGAAGCCTCTGTTTCAGCCCTGTAATAGTCCGTATGATGAGACTTTATCTATAGTTTGTGCAGATAATCACCAAACCAGAGGGGCCGACCCCAGGGGCAGAGGTGCCCCCGCTGACACTTGACATCTCTATAATTAACGGAGAAGGTCTAATCTCTGGCTCCAAACTGATGCACGGCCACACACCATTTAATATGCTTATAAGCACCATGTATTATTCAAATATGCAGATGAGGCCTGCAGAGAAAACAGACTTTTTGACACAGGTTTTCCTCCAGCGTCGTGGCGGGCTAAAGGGGGCGCCGACGAACGTGCGGAAATTTTTATTGTCAAAGTTTGCTTCTTCTAACATCTTTAGTAACTAAAGAGCCTGTTTGTAAGATACTGAATACTTATAAATAAAGGCAATACTTTCACTCTAAGTCAGACTTGTAACAAATCTGAAATGTAAATTCATTCTGGAACAGAAGGTACTCTCCCTTCTTTTATGCTGCCTTTGCCCATATTAAACGACATCACAGCAGTGTTACACAAACATTTTTTTGTCTGTGTAACAGAGGTGTGCTGTTAGCATGTTAGTTGGTGGCCTTATCCTCTGAAAGTCGTAAAAAGCGCCTAAAAATTGTTTCATGAGCAAATAATAACGATGCTAAGAATGTGTTTGGAAAGTGAACAAAAAGTAAAAGGAGTTAACTTGAAAACTCCCACTACATGACATCACAAGGTAGAACTGAGCATTTTGAGCTTTGGGGATGTAGACGGACTAATAAAATACTAATAAACCAGGGTGTTTTTTTGATGAGGTAACAACATTCTAACATGGCTTAAAACTTAACAGTGCATAATATAGGAGCTTTAATGTACTCTTCACCTTCCTCATTTGTCTTTGTCTCCTCATGTTAAAGATGCACTTTGTACAGTTCTCTGGTGGAGGGTCAGCCACCTGCATGTCTCCATAGAGATGTTATTGCTTAGCCCAGAATGTTCCCCAGTAAAGTCTTTTACTCCACAGAGACAATCAGCTGATGCCACCAGGCCAAGGTTCAGTCAGATCTGTGGAGAGGTAACCCGCTCACAGTAGAATGCATGTTTTTCAAGCTATTTTGAGCAGTAATGACACCTTCCTTGGATATATGCAGGATAAGTTTAATGCAATACAGTAGGAACATGCCAGGCCAAGCAATGAGATCACCCCACAACAGAAAAGTTACATAGCGCATCTTTAATATGATGTTCAGAGAATAGTTGGCCATCTTTGGGGGCTTTTTATGGATGCAGCGCTGGAAGAAAGGCGCTCTTATGTTCACTTTTGGCATGAGTTGCTTTGGAGAGGTGGGCTGTGAGGTGGGCTGTGGCCGGGTCAGACGATGCACTGAGCCGGTAACACTACATGAAGGTTCAGTCCTCAGAGGGCCTGGCCAGCACGAACGCACACACACAACCACACACGCACGCAACCACACACACAAAACCACACACACTTTCATTTTAGGAGAGGATTTCAAAAAGCAGAAGTGTATGGTGCATTCTCATTCATTTGCCTGTTTGAAATCCATATTCATGATTATGAGATTTGGAGCTGAATTAAAAAATCAATGCCTCACAGCAATTCAGACTACAGCGGGGTCATACAACAGGTCCCTTCAGTTTGGCAAGAATCCACGCAACATTATCATCACTGTATTTAGTGAATTTATCATTTAATACCAAACAAGAAATCTATTTTATGCTAAGCTGTTTGTAATATTTAGATGATCTAAAATTGACTTTATAGAAGATCTTACAAAACTCTTTTATTTTCTACAGGTTTAATCTGAAACATTTTTCCGGTTTTGACACATCATTTTGAATAGTCCAATAGTCCCCAAAACATGTATTCATTTAGTAAATACTTATATATTCTTTGACACTTTTTAAACTAAACTTCAGATACTAGACACTATTCTCGACTTACACCTATTTTCTGGAATTATTTTTTAATCATTTTGGTTTTCTTTAAAGAGGTACTACGTAACTTTTCTGACTGAGTTCCACCACGTACAGTACTTGTCCCCATGGAGATGTTATTGCTTAACCTGGAATATCCCACAGTAAAGCATTAAACTCTCTAAAGAGACACCACTAGGCTAAGTCCGATCTATAGAGATACTAGAGTAGTATTTATACATATATTTATTTGCCATAAAAACATCTGTAACTGAATAAGTGACATATAGAGGAGTTTAATGGAACGTTCCTGAATTCACATTTTTATATAGAGCATCTCCACCTTCAAGGCACTCGAAGCACTTTTACATCAAGGAACTGCTCACACATTCACACACACATGCTTTTGGAGGCAAAGTGGGTTAAGTGTTTTGCTCAAGAACACAACAACAGCATTCGCCCTTGGGAGCTGGAATCGCACCAACCTGTGGTTCAGTGGATCTGACCGCTCTATCAGTGATCACCTCAACTAGTCTGATGTTTATAAGTGCAGTGTGTAACTTTTCTGGTGGAGGGTCTGTCAAATTATTTTCTCCACAGAGATGTTATTACTTTGTTTGGAATGTTTCACAGTATGGCATTAAACCTTTCTGTCTTCATGGAGACCAAACATGACCAAGTAACTTTAACTTCTTGGGTTCTTTTTAAAGACATACAGTAAAGTGTATTTACCTCGTTGATCTGTTTCGGCTGCTGCTTTCATCTTCAGTACTGTCCCCGGTGTTGTTGGTGACGTGTCGTATATCAGCTGTTGTTACTTCCTGTAGGCGTGGTCAGCCTGATGGATCTGGCAGGTCGCTCAGACTGACCACACCTCCCGTCGCTCGGTGTTCTCTGAAGGAATGCTCCATCATCACGGTTAATGCTGTCCGTGCCTTATTTCCTGATTTTAGTGGCCTCCTTCATCCAGCGTTTGAACTTATTGTTTTCCGATCCAGTGACCAGTCCCTGTGACTTCATGACCAAGTTACAGGTCAGATCTGTGGAGAGGTGACCCCACTCACAGTCAGAATGTCTGTTTTTCTAGGTGTTTTCGAGCTATAAAACCGCCTGTAATTGAATAAATGTAAGGTAGAGCTTATGGTTAATGTCATACTTTGGAACATTCCAGGCAGAGCAATGACATATCCAAAGAAACAAGCAGGTGACCGACGCCCAACTAAAAAGTTACACAGTGAACCATTAAAATGAACCAAGTAATTTGTCATATTCACTGCCAGCACCAGCACAAAGAGGGGAAAGCTCAGTGCACAACCTTAACACGGGTTCAACCATTAACTAACCTCTAATTGTTAGTAACAGTATAACTAAACTCTTTGCTTACTTGGTCGCACATTCAAATACCACTAATGCTACAAATGAAATCACATATAGAGTGAATATTCTGTTTACAGTTTGAATTACCATGTTGGATTAGCCTCTCTATTGTCTCATTTAAACAGAAATCAACCCAAAACCCTGTCTGCAGTTTTTGCCCCCAGTGTCAGACGTATTCCCCCTTCACAGTTTGTCTGCTATTGAACCATCCAGTGATCGTTTTGTTCCTTAAAGCTGCTAAACATTTGTAAATGAGAGTTTGCATGTATCAGGCTCCATCCCTGGTGTGAGCCGGTGCCTGCAGCTGCCCTCTGCCCAAAACCCCACTGTCTCACCCCATCGCAACTCTGCTATTCAAACACTTCCACTTGTCTGATGTCCATTCTGTGAACATCCAAGTGTTTTTTATGTTTTGTTTTATTTTATTTTTATTGTCCCATTATTTAGAGCAGGTCCCTTTTTTCATTGATGTCAAATTGCAAAAAAACTAAACTAAATCTGATCTGTTATAATGTTTCTTCATCGAAAAAATACTTGGAGATTTGTATTGTTTCATGGGCAAATGTGTGTCTCTTCCACTTTGTGATGTCATGTGGTAATACAGGAAGTGCTCCACTGTGTTTTTAACTCCATACACCTTCACTAGAATCATTTGGATGATTTCAGCCCACTACATGACATCATAAGTTGAGAAATCATATGTTGTTATTTCAGTGAGCTTAAATTTCCTGAGTCCATTCAAAAACTGGAGTCTTTTTGAGTTTACAATTTAAGGAGGTCAAATCAAACTCCTGATCAAGATTTGGAGAAGGTTCTTTGGACGGTGCGCTTTCTTCTACTCCCCACAAACACATCTAATAATTACAGGTTTATATTACCATTTTTCATCCATACAGTTTAAACACTATTATCTCTCCAGGCTTATAAAACATATACTTTCCGTGTTTAGGCCATAACACACAATTAGGCTCATTTTATGATCTGGTAAACTGGTCTTAAAGAGTTGGTATGTTTTGGGCTGGGGTTACATGGGGCTGCTCCAACAGACACATATAAAGTATTCAGTTAAACAGCATGTGTGCCTCATTTATGGTTTTACATTGTTCTCACCACAGCAGCTATACGGGCTTTTCCTGTGCTACGTTCAGATAAGCTGCACAGACTTGCTTACACACATACTGTACTCATATTGATTTCAGAAAGTATGTTTTTCTCACCTAAGCTTTGAGCACTGTGATATATGAATACTGTATGTTATGGTGGAAAGTTGAATCATTTGTTGTAATATTGTAGTGGCTGGAGTGTCTTTATCTTGCTTTTTTCAATTGTGTTTTATTGCAAAAAAGACCTTAAAAACACACACATTCCTCCTGTGAGTGGACTGACCTGACCTGCCCTGTACCTGGTCTAGTGACGTCACTTGCTTGTCTCTAGATCAGTTTAATGCCATGCTGTGGAACATTCCAGGTATACAAGTGTGTCATTTACATTTCTTTAATTTTCATTAAAGGTTGTATGGAGGATTTTTTTTGTTTGTTTCAAATTGTCAATGAAAGTTTAAATTCCATTACAGAGATGCAGCAGCCTTGTAATTATGGTGAAAAAAAAAAAAAAATTATAATAAGAATGAAAATCTATCAACTGTGGACGTAGTGAAGCCAGAGAAAATCAGCCAGTAGAAAACGAGGCTCCCTCATTTTCTGTTGGCTGTTAGGTTGTCAATCAAACTCCCTAGTGTAACTGACTCGCCAGTGCTTGGGGATTAAGTGGTTTATGCAGCGGTTCTTTTTTAAACTGTAGCTTCCTCGCAGTTTGCACAAAGTTTGTTGCGATGGTGAACGAGAAACCACGACCAGTTCGCCACAAAAGAGGTCGCTGAAAGAAGAAGAGAAGGGGAAAAGGAGCAAAGCCAAACTGAGGTGATTCTTGGAGGTGTCTTCCAGCGATTGCATGAATGAAGCAGACAAAGGGTCTAAAAACTGTCTAAAAAAATTATTTCTACACAGGTCACTTCAACAGTAATTCTGAACACCCACTGGCTGTAATCGAGCTGTGGAGGAGGAAGGTGGTGTCGTGCATGCACAACATTTGTAAAAGGACTGTCACTGTATTTCTTTTCCCTTAAAAAATCCTCTATACAGCCTTTAATTTTATTTGTCTGAGCAAGGTACAACAAAATTCAAAAACAATAACACTAACAGGGATATGTAAATGAACATTTGTGGGACCTGGTGCTCAAAAGGAGTAGGATGAAGTTTAAAAAAGTTATAGTGTCCTACCCCAATGTAAAAACTACTAGTGCTTGATACAAAATTAGACGCTAGAAAATACGGCATATGTGATGCAAGGGAAATATATTTTAATGTTCTTGTAAAAACAAACTATTAAAGGGCTGTATTATTCTGCTCTATGTTGGATTCTAGCCCTGGAATTGGTCATCTGTGCTGAACTAAAGGTAAAATTTTGCTGTTAACTTGAAAACTACCACTTAATGACATCATGAGGTGGAAGAGAGCCTTTTGAGCTTTGGAAATGTAGACAGACTAATAACGCAGGATTACTCAAACATGTGTGAATGAAACAAAACACAACTCCACGTATGGTTTTGATTAGGTAACAACAAAACAAGGCTTAAAGCTCACAAGGGTTCATTTTGTGTAATATAGAACCTTTAAAAAAATTTTTGGCCATTACAATCAGTAAAAATGGGTGGTATTTTGACTGTACCAGGATGTGCAATATTTCTTGTAGAGGATGATGTTCAGTGCTAAACTTTTTTTTTTGTCATTTCCTCTAAAAGGTGCATTGTGTCACTTTTCTGGTGGAAGGTCCTTCAAAAGCTTTTCTTCATGGAGATGTTATTGGTTTGTCTGGAATTATTCACAGTACGGCATTATTAAACCTTCTTATCTTCATGGAGCCCAAACCAGGCCGAGTTACAGCTCAGATCTGTGGAAAGGCAACCCCGCTCACCATCAGAATGCCTGTTTTTGATCTATAAAATCTTCTGTAGTTGAATAAATGTAAAGTGTAGCTGTTAAATGTCATACTGTGGAGCATTCCAAACAAAGCAGTGACATATCCATAGAAACAGGGACCAAAAAGTTACATAGTGCACCTTTAACGTTACCCTGTCTCCTCTCTTTCTTTGCCCTTCGTCTCTCTCTTCATCCCTCCATCCCGCTGCCCGGCCGATCACCACCAAATCCAGTGGTCCGATGGAGAAGTGGTGTTTTTCCTGATTGAAGATCAAAGTGGCAAAGTCTGGTCCCTGAAGCCCGCCCCTTCTATTAGCTGCCCTTAAGAACAGAGGAAAACAGCCATTCCTCCTACATCAATGGGGCTTCATAATCAATTGAAAAAGACACTTGTATGGGGATGCAAATGTTATCTTTGTCTTATTAGCGCTTTTAGAAGACGCATGTCAGGATTGAATGTTATGATATGAAAGGGGGGCGCTTGTTTTAATCTAAAGATGCAGAGGCGTTAGTAATGGTCCGAATCAAAGCGCTGGGACTATGGTAATTACTGGGGGAGTTTGCCTATCCTTATTAATATTGATCAAATATGACTGTGATCCAGACTCGCTCCTCTGATGAATTTGGGAGGTGGTTAACAAGCACAAAAGACCAATGGGCCTCTTGTTTCTGAGTGAAAATCATAAACTTTGCTTGTCAGAGAAAGAAAGTGTTTGGCTTAAATCTGCTCACAGTGAAGATCATTCAAGGTCACTTTTCACCGGGTTAACTTGTAGAGTGAAGTTCAGGTTCACATGCGTTCACTTTTTGTGTCTTTTCTTAGTGTCAGTATCTCAATAATATTTGATTGAAATTGCATGTTAGTGCTGCTGAACAACTTGAGTCATGACATAACATATAATTCTACCACAAACAGACACCATTTGGTAATTGTATTGATAAAGGTAAAAACCCTGCACCAATCTGATACTGGTCTCTGAAAAATGAGCTGGATTGGATATAAAAATATCAGTTCAGGCGATATCCTGTTTGGACATATAAACCGCTGTAATAAGGCTATTTACTGGTTGTACTTGCCTCAAAAAGTCTCATAATCTTTGAACTTTTATTTATTTAAAGTTGTTCTGTAGTTACTTGAGAGATAAATCACAGCTACATAATGCATTTGGATCAATTCCTGTTTTCAGTTTCTGCATTGGTATTGGTTATTAAAAGCTTTAGTGTCGGAATCAGTATTGGAACTGAAAAAGCTGGTTCAGTGCGTCCCTAAATATAGCTACACCCATTTAGACTTAATAAAACATAAATGAAGACTTAATTAATACCCAAATCCTAACCCTAACTCTTAACTCCTTAATGAAGTAGTTACTAAACCTGAATCATTCTTCATAAACTCTTTTTCATTATGAGTTAAGTCTTTGTTCATGCTTTATTAAGTGCTTTACAAGTGTAGTTATATAAACTGTCTCCAGTTGATGTATTCTCTGCATGCTGTACATGTGACTGCAGGCCTGATGTGCGGCTCTGATAAAGAGGTCTTAAATTTTCTGGACAAAACGCGGCGGTGATCACAGAGCGTTAAAACAAGAGTATTTTGAAGTGTAAATAAGGCCTCTACTCTAAGTGCTACACAGTGTCTTCTCACACTCAGAGAGCCATCCACAGTTAAGTGAGACCTAAGTGGTGACCAAAGACGTGCTTAGGAAAAGACATCAAACATCACAGAAGACGCTGCAAAAAGGTGGAAGTGTATTAGTTTCATTGTGATTCAAAAAGCAGCTCCTGCAGCTATAGCAGGCGCACAGAGCCACCCATGTGGAAAGCATCGATCGCTGCTTACAGAAGCCTTCAGGAGCGGCGGACACAAAACTTCAGGCCAATTGATTTTTCTGCATTAATTTCTCAATTAGGAGAGCGGAGGATGACCCACAAGGGCCACAGCCAAAAACAGTGAGTCTGCAGGCCTTTGCTGGGAGATGTTCCGTGTCCGTGTGGTAGACCTCCCAAACACAGAAGCTGTGTTTTATGATTTTGAATGATTTTAGGATCAATGTTTGGGAAAAAGGAATACCTGAGAGCTAATCAATAACTGAGCCAACTGCGGCCTCCATCAGTGTTGAACATTAAAACAGAAAAGAGGAGACCTGTTACTGTAGCTGAGAGCGCATCCACAACAAAGACTTTAAACAAAGAAGAGAATATGCATTTAGAAACACTTTGTCTCCACTGCCTCTTCACTTTCACTTTACAAACTACATTCAACTCTTACTTTCTGACCTTAAGTTAAGCTAATAATTATCAGTTGCTAATTTCTGGTGCTTTGTTGGGGTTGCATTGGTTCTATAAGCTACGATAATGCTAAAATAATCACTAACATGGAAGGATGGATTTTGTTTCTTTCTCAAAAAATCCTCATATAGAAACTTGCTAGTGTTGAGTTATTTCTTCCATACAAACCAGCTAGAGAAAAAGTTTAGTTAAAGTCTAATAAGGTTCATTTGCTACCGCTATTTTATGTTATTAGGTTCTTTTTTCAGACCAAGAGTTTGTTTTCATACCAGTTTTGCTCATCCTCAGGGTGGTCACATGATGTTGCTGTGATGTGTCCAGTCAGTTGATTTATACAGGTTTTGGTGCTGTGTTCCTACTGGTGGAGGCAGGATGACCGTGCCATCTGTAGTCCGACTTCCGAGGTTTGTGAGAGTAAAAAAGCCCCCTCATCCTGGTTTATAGTCCCACAGCAACATCACATGACCACTCTGAGGAAGAGCGCTAGTCAGGTATGAAGACAAACTCTTAGTCAGAAAAAAGAACCTAATAACATAAGTTTAGTTAAATCTTAAAGGTGCACCATGTCTTTTCTCTTTTGCTTGGCATCAAACTTATTTATCTCCATGAAGACAAGCTGTTGATACTACAGGCTACGCTACAGGTCAGGTCTGTGGAGAGAGTCGACTCCACTCACAGATGGGTTTTCCGATGTATTTTTGAGCAGTAACAAAACCAATCAGTGGTTAAATGCAAAAATATATGCGTAAAATATCATACTGTGGAAGATTTCAGGAAAAGCAAAAATATCTCAATGGTGGTGGACGTTTAACTAGAAAATTTGCACAGTGTAATACAAAGCCAATTCCAGTGAAGTTTGGATGCTCCGTAAAACTTAAAAAAAATACAGAATACCATGATTTGCAAATCCTTTTCAACTTATATTGAACTGAATAAACTACAAAGACATGATATTTAATGTTCAAACTGATAAACTTTATTGTTTTTATGCAAATATTCACTCATTTTCAATTTGATGCATGCAAAAGGTTCCAATAAAGCTGGGACAGGTGCAATAAAAGAATGGGAAAGTTGAGGAATGCTTCAAATCCACCTGTTTGGAACTTTCCACAGGTGAACAGGTTCACTGGAGACAGGAAACAGGTGAGTGTCATGATTGGGTGTAAAAGGAGTTTCCCCGAAGGGCTCAGTCATTGACCAGCAAGGATGGGGCAAGGTTCACCACTTTGTGAACAACTGTGTGAGCAGCAGTTTAAGAACAGCATTTCTCAACATACAATTGCAAGGAATTTAGGGATTTCATCATCTACGGTCCATAATATCATCAAAAGATTCAGAGAATCTGGAGAAATCTCTGCACGTAGGAACGTTGGAACGTGTTGCAGGCATCAAATTGAAAATGAGTAAATGTTTGCATAAAAACAATAAAGTTTATCAGTTTGAACATTAATATCATGTCTTTGTAGTTTATTCAGTTCAATATAGGTTGAAAAGGATTTGCACATTATTGTATTCTGTTTTTTTTTTTTTTTTTTTTTTTTTTTTTTTTTACACAGCGTCCCAACTTCACTGGAATTGAGGTTGTACAAATACTCAGGCCTGTCAACAGAAATTTGGGGGTCCAGGGCATGAAGCCTCACATAGCCCCCCTCTAATTTAAATGAAATGGAAGAGGATCTAATTCTGGGCCCCTTAGAGCCCGTTACCCCGCTTCATATACTTTACAAACACACACACACACATATTATATCAGTATCATTTTGATCTGTATACTGTGAAAAATACAACTCTAAAATCCACTATCATGTCTTCCTATTTGAACAATGACTCTATCAAGGTAAGTTTTGTAATCACATCTTGTTCTTCTTCTCTTCCCAAAGTAAAGTCGATGTTATTCACAACACAATCCTGAGTCTGATTAATAGATTTGCATTTGCTATTCTCTGCAGGGGCTTTGTTAGTGCACAATGGTGGCAGTGTGTGACAAGTCTTTACATCCACTCTAACCTGCTCACAACTTAACCTTGGACGGTGCTTTTCTTTTTGGCTTCCTATTGTACAAAGCCCATAGAGTGATGTCTCATTACCACAGCTCCTTTGCCTATTCTTCTTAATGAAAAACATGGGCAAATGAACGCTACATTATTTTCTCTTTTTCTTCCTCTTGATAAACCGTGGCACTGAAAGGCAACCCATTTGGCTCAAGGTCATAACGCGCCGCTTTAGCTTGTTAATAAGTGTGATTGTTTCGGGAGCACCGCTTACAGGAACTTACGGTAATCAAAAGAAAACTGTTGTGGCTTTATCGCAAATGAGCAAAGGTGTCAAGTTTGAAATTTGAAGTTTTCACAGTTATATCGATTCATTTTGTGCAAGGCTGATGCTATAATGTATTAGTGAATAAAATGGTTGCACAAAACATAGCCATGACCGAGGTAATAGCTTTTTCAATGTCTTTTTTTTATCAGTTTAATGTCAAACAAACTTTCACTTTATTTATTTATTTTTCTTCTCTCAGCGTAGCCACTCAAAGGAACTGACAAAAGTGAAGCAGAGTTTAAAAGAACACACACACAGCTCTCAACCTGCCCTTCAATTTTTAATTACTGAGTCATTGTCCGAAGAAGACACCGGTCCTCCTACGGCTTCCTATTTGGGGCAAAAATACTTCCAGAGAAAATCACACAATCAGGGATAATGCCAGACCTGAAGCTCCATTCAAAGCGCTGGAGGATCCAGTGTGAGCCCAGGAATTTGACAAAGCAGGGGTCAACAGGAAGGACTTTCTATGTGTCCATCTGCCCAGCTAAAAGAGCAATTATCTGCCATTGATTCTGACCAGGAGGTTAGGAATTATGTATGAATAAAGCCGTACTATATATTCAATTAGATTAGACTAATTACACATTACAACTCTTTATCCATTAGCTGCTAAATACTTCATTTCACTATCAGCCTTATCGTTGCTTGCTAATTGATTTTGATAGTAGCATTTTGGGCTATTAGGCTACATTATATCTTATGCTGCATGTGTGTAATTAAAGGGCCCATATTACGCTATTTTCTAATCTATGTTAAAATGTTGTTTCCTCATCACAAACAAACCTGAAGCTGTGGGTCTTTTTCATTCGCAAATGTTTAACACACAAATTCTTCATGTTAAGGCTGTGTTCTCTCAAAGTGAAAACACTCTCTTCCACCTTGTGATGTCATGTGGTAATATAAGGAAGTGCTCCACTGTGTTTTTTAAACTCCATACATTTTGGGGAGTCCCTGCCTCAAGTGGAGGGGTTTAAGTATCTCGGGGTCTTATTCACGAGTGAGGGGAGGAAAGAACATGAGATTGACAGGAGGATCGGTGCAGCGTCGGCAGTGATGCGGTCGCTGTATCGGACCGTTGTGGTGAAGAGGGAGCTGAGACAAAAGGCAAAGTGCTTGATTTACCATCAATCTACGTTCCACCTATAGTCACCATATGGTCATGAGCTCTGGGTAATGACAGAAAGAACGAGATTGCGGATACAAGCGGCTGAAATGAGTTTCCTCTGCAGGGTGGCTGGGTGCTCCCTTAGAGATAAGGTGAGGAGCTCAGTCACACAGGAGGAGCTTGGAGTAGAGCCGCTGCTCCTCCACGTTGAGAGGAGCCAGCTGAGGTGGCTCGGGCATCTGTTCTGGATGCCTCCTGGGCGCCTCTCTCAGGAGGTGTTCCGGGCATGTCACACTGGAAGGAGGCCCCAAGGAAGACCCAGGACATGCTGGCTATGACTCTGGGCTGGCCTGGGAACACCTCGGGGTCCTCCTGGAGGAGCAGGAGGAAGTGTCCGGGGTGAGGGAAGGCTGGGAGTCCCTGCTCAGACTGCTGTCCCCACAAACCGGCCCGGGATAAGCAGAAGATAATGGATGGATGGTATGAATGAAACAAAACACAACTCTGGGTTTGTTTTTGATGAAGTAACAACATTCTAACATGGCTTAAAGCTAACAATTGTCAATTTTGCATAATGTAGGACCTTTAAAGTATACACGTTCTTTTTTGTGTGTTGGAAAAGTAGAAGAATTTTTAAGTTCATCTGCCGAAAATAAAAGTAGTTACTGTCCATGTTTGGGTCCCCAACCAAAACTTGGGAAACTTTTTTGCTTTTTCATGCTGTCTGGTTGGTTAGAATAGAGCACGTAATACGCATAACAGAAAATAGTGAAACTGAACAAATGCAACAAAGTCAACGTAACAGTGAATAAATATAGCTAGTGCCAGCATATTAACCATGATTCTTGGGTTGCATCAGTCTAAATACATGCATTATTAATAGCATTAGCATTTAGCACTTAAATTCTATGGTTTGTGTAAGCAAGTTGGAAAATACGAGGTGTGGTTTTCACTAAGGTTGGTTCGATAAGGATTTACTTGCCCATACAGAACATTTTAACATACGTAGACCCTCAAATGCTAAGTTATATTTATATTCACTAATTAATTTTTTACTTTTGTTTGATTTGGGCATGATTGACAGGTGAATTAGATGCACAATCCATCCTCTCCAAACAAACATAGCCACATACAAGGAGAGAAGAATGGACTGAAATCACCTGTTAGTCACCCACACGCTTAATGTCACACTGAGGAACATCCCAGGCAAAGCAAAACCATCTCCAGGGAGACAAGCAGCAGAAAAGGTAGATAGTGCATCTTTAATAAAATATGATGCATTTTCTTTGGTATGTGTATACTTAAGATGATAATATAGTTAATAAAGAAATTAAAACTGTCACTAATCTTAACTTAAATGTCCTATATCCTCTTGAGACCCGGCCCATTAATTTGTGTTCTCTATAGTGGACACTGAGTTAACCTGTCGATCTTTTAAGTGTTTTGAGACAGACTCTTAATGGGAGGGGACTAGGTTCATGTCCAGGATAGAAAAAAATAATTGAGTTAGTTTGTGGCTGCACTGTGATTAAAAAAAGAAAGAAATTAAAAGGGAGTCTAAAAACATTTTGAGGCGACTGTAGAAGCTTGTAAGAGATGTTGGTCATCAAAAAAGTTGTTATGATTTGGTGGTTAACTTCACATGGATTTAACACCAAAATGTCCCCGGTATCCATTACAGAAGACATGTTATAAAATTATGAAAAAAAATAAATCTAAATGTTAAGGTGCTCCAAATAGATAGAAAATTACACACACACAAAATTGCAATGCGCTTTTTTTTTCTTCAGGTCCCAGGAGGATATAACACTAAATTGCCTCTTTGAGCCACATTTTAATGTTGTTACCTTATCAGAAACATACCTGGAGTTACATTTTGTTTTATTATCACATTTGAGTAATTCTGCATTATTAAACTGTCTGCATCTCCAAAACTCAAAATGTTCTGTTCCACCTTGTGATGTCATGTAGTCGTAGTTTTCAAGTTAACTTCTACCTTTTAACTTTTGCTTTGTATAGATTGAAATTTCATTCAGTTTATTCTAGAGAAGCAGCACGGAGCACTTCCTGTATTACGACATAACATGAGGTCATTTTCATAGAATAATTCAGCCTAAATATACATGATGATTCGTGTGGTAAACATGTGTGAATGAAACAAAACGCAACTCCAGATATGTTTTAACTGAAGAAATAACATTATAACATAGATCAAAAAATAGCTTAATATATGACATCTTTAACCAATCACCCACCGCTATGACCAATCAAAAATCTAAAATATCGTACCAAACCTGAGCCACTTGAAGCCATAAAGAACAGTGCTCTTTTTGTCTCATTTGCCACAATTGTACTTTACTTTCCTGTTCCCATTGTAGCTAATCCGTGATGTTTATATAAGATGACTGACTGCCTGTAGTCATGTACAACTTCTTTAGTCAATGCACACACTATCCTCTTTATAGACATTTCTAAAGCACTCGTAAATGTGACTTCAGCTTTGCACTCGCTCCATTGTGTCAAGCGATTACAGCGCTGGGTCAAACAAACTACTTTTCTATACGCACAATAGCAGGAAATAATATATTAATCTACACACATGAGCCGCGCAGCCATTTTCTCTTCATTTGCACTGTTTTGATGTATAGAAATCCCAGGCCTGGAGTGACTGAGCACAGATTTGCACACAGTAATTAGAATAATTGCAAAACCAGAAAGTTGGACTGTAAAAAGTGCGCATGTGGATTTAACAAGCACCAGAAAGAGTCTCCCATTAACACGCTGTCTTCATATGTGTGTCCTCTTTGCCTTTTTAAATGTGACTTTACCAAAATAAGGCCATTAGGTTACATGTAATTATGCCCAAACCACTGTATTAGACTTGTGACAGTAAATGGCATCCGCAACAAAAGAGCAAATTTGACAAAAAGCAGCTAAAGCTAAATGTTAAGTTTCTCTGATTATCACTGGAACGAATCAAAACGCATTCACAATGAAACAGGCATAATTTTGCATACAAATGTCCAGTAGTAGTACTATGATAATGAGCAGGCTTTTTAGATGGAGAAATGCATGATGGGTATTTGTACAAATAATGTCAAGGGATACTCAAAGATGGGTGGTAATGAGTTAACATTTAATTTACGACTACTGTGACTTTTTAAAGTAACTACATTTTGGAAGGCCGTTTGAATGCACATTTACTTTTTCTCAATACTTAAAGAAAAAAAATTGTTTTAAAGGGCCCATATTATGCAATTTTCTGATCGGTTATAATGTTGTTTGCTCATCAAAAACATACCAGGAACTATGTTTTGTTTGATTTGCATGATTTACAACACACAAATATTACTACTACTCAACGCTCAAATAGAAAACACTCTGTTCCACCTTGTGATATCAGTTGGTAATACAGGAAGTGCGCCACTGTGTTTCCAAACTCCACGCACCTTCATAAGAATCATTTGGATGGATAATTACAGCCCTAGAATTGCTACTCTCTTCTGAACTAACTGTAAAAGGTAACTGTTAACTTGAAAATACCACTACATGACATCACAAGGTGGAACAGAGCATTTTGAGCTTTAGAGATGTAAACAGACTTACTCGAGGATTACTCAAATGTGTGAATGAAACAAAACACAACCCCAGTTTTTGAGGAGATAACATTATAACATGATTTAAATCTCACAAGAGTCCTTTTTGCGTAATATAGGAGCTTTAAATTCAAACAATATTTTTACCTAATAGCCTATGACAAGATGTTAAATTTGATCTTCCATTCAGAAAGTCTTTGCTTGGTTTGACATATTGTAAGATTATATAAGACATCCCAGGTTAAAGTGCCAAATTTAAATCTGTAAGAGTTAGGGATGTAACAATAACAAATAAATAAATATTGTGATATCGTATCGTCAAAAGTCTCACAATAATATCATGGGCTGTTACAATATATATCGAATTACAAGTTCCTTTGCTTAAATGCATGGTTTTATAATAGCAACAGCTTATAAACATCGGGAACTACATATCCCATGATTCATTTCAGTGCAGACGACATGAAGATATATGTTTTTTTTGTTTTGTTTGAATTCCTGGGATTATGACGGAAATAATTCACACCAAAAATAAAGTATTTTGGTAACACTTTATTTTAAGATGCATTTATTAACATCTAAATACCTGCTAATTAGCATAGTTGTAAATGGTTTATTTGTCATTCATTAGTATTTATTCAATCCTTATTAATGTCTAATTTCCCATAAGCTTATTCTGCCATTAGTTAGACATTTACAAACACTTTCCTATTAATACACTCCTTATTACTGCTTATTAATATGATGCTAGTCCATTTTTGTACATGAATTATGATTTTAATAAGCTTTTGGTAATAAGAGTGTTGTTAAGGACTAAATAAATACTAATTGATGACAAATTAACCATTTACAACTATGCTAATTAGTGGGTAGTTAGATATTAATAAGTGCACCCTAAAATAAAGTGTTACTGGTATTTTAAAAGCAATAAAGTGTCCCATCTACAATTATAGTAGCCTCTTCAAAATATCGCAATAAATATTGTACCGTGAGATGCATATCATGATAATATCGTAACTAAGGATTTGGATATCGTTACATCCCTAGTACCTTGAAAAGTGTGCTATAAGTTCTGGGGGAGGGTTGGCTACACAGCAAAAACTGGAGGGTTAAAATTTTAGGGTAAAATATTTCAGAGTTGTTTTTAACACCAAAAGTGTTATTTTAACTATTTGAAAGTTAAATGGGGGTTTGAGTTGGAGTTATTTGTCAGCGTTGATGTGGTTGAAGTTAATTCAATGTTCTCTAGTGTTAATTCAACTTCCCTTAGTGTTAATTTGGCTCCTACCATTCACCTCTTCAAACTCTTGTGAGAGAAGACCAGTTTGAACCAGTTTTGTACATAATTTCATCTTAAATTAATGAAAATAAAGTAAAAATAAAATAAAACAAAACAGATTGGACTCATATAAACTCTGAGAAAATGTTAAAGTTGATTCTGTGAGAGTCAATTTTAACACTCCACTTTTTGCTGTGTACCTGCTTGTCTCTGTGCAAAATTTAAATGTATTGGCTGGGATGTTCCACAACATGACATTAAACTTATTTCTCTCCATAGAGACAAGCAGGTGACTCCACTAGACCAAGTTACAGGTCAGATCTGTGTTTCTGAGTAATAAAAACACGTAGTAAAAACAGTTATATCAGTGATAGATCAATATGTCTAATGCTGTATGGTGGAACACTTAGGCAAAACAATAACATCGCCATGGAGACAAGCACATGGCAGATCCTCAACCCGAGAAGTTACATTGTGAACCTTATCACAGTAATAACTAACAAATTTAAAAAATAAAGGATTAAGCCGTATTGTGGACCCCATATGACCTGACCACATGAGTGAATGTATTTTTTGCCTTCCTTTTCTGACCTATACACAAACATTATGTGCATTGGGATTGAAAAACCCTTCAGAGCTCCCCCTAACAAGTGCTCTTCAGCTAAAGCCTTATTTACTTTGCGTATTCAAACAGCGGGTAATGACCGCAGCTCTACTATTAAATTATTCAAACAATCCATGTCCCTTGAATCTCCTAATGGCAAACAATGGTGAGAGCTAAAATGTCTGCTGTGTAAAGAGTCCTTATTTTTATTCTCAAATTGTCCTGTTTATGGCGTCAGCTTGATACATACATTTCAAGGTAAAGATATTTTTCCTGTACTTTATTTGTTATAGATATGCGGCGTATTGTGCGTTTGCCTCAAGGTCTTTAAATACAAAATCCCATATAATGAAGGAGCCCAAGTATATTGTTACACATAGGAAACAATTGCTCTTATATTTGAAAAGAATGATTTGGACAAAGCTACGAAAGGTTAAAACTCTAAAGAAATCTGAAAATCTCTTAGCAACACATTTTTACAACAGAATATAAAAACAATATATACAGTGCTAAGTTTGTGATATTTAAAATGTAATCTTTCAGTTTGAGGTCTTGAAACTGAAATAGATCAAAACGAAACTTTTTTTTTTACATTACATTTCAATTGTGATTAAACATTACCACCAAATAAAACACTTTAAAAATATAATATTCCTTAAAGGGTCAAGTAAATAAGGTAATATGTTTAACAAGCAGTCTATGTTGTCTTACGCAAACGCCCAATGACTTAATACAACCAGGTGGATTGTCTCTTTACGGCTTACTTGCTGAAATAGGACATTGCCACCTCTCAGGTCTACACGCTGTACTGGGAGCGAGGGAGAGAATGAGGAAGAGAGTGAGAGAAAGAGAGAAAGCGAGTGAGAGAAAGAGATGCTGACTTATGTGATCCGTTCCTGTCTTTTCTGTGGTCTGGTCATGGAGGATCCGGAGCAGCAGGATGTCTCTTCTCGCAAACGCTGACCATCAAACACAAAGACACACCCCCTCCTCCTCATCATCATCATCAGTCTAGTGCGTTAGACTTGGTTACTGAAAAAAACAAAAACAAACTAATGTTGCATAAATTAGTAAAAGAAGAAATAGTAGCAACTAATTAACAGTAATAGTAAATCCATAAGAGTGGGGCCTTATTTTACAATAACAGCCATTGTAACTATGATTAAAATATATAGATAACAACATTTATTAAGTAGCAGTTCATTTTAATGTAGGTACTGTCTTAAAAATATTGTAACCGTCTTCTTTCACTTTCTTAGTATTAAAAATAATGACTTATTAGGTTAAAAGTGCAGAAATAAAGTATTAATAAATATGTAATTAACAGTGTATTAACTAAGATCCTGTTTTATTAATAGATTTATATGATTTTATATGATGTATAGTGTGTATTATTAGCATTACATTAGCTCCTTTATAGTTTAGTTACTTAATCTTTGCATCTTGTTTATTCCACAGTGTCAATATGTTATCTGTAATGATTGTCTATTGTTGTTTTTAATGTCTCAAGGCATGGTGCACTTGGAGCTTTTTGCAATGTTTTTTTTTTTTTTTTTCCAGTGTGGCTTTTAATTATAATTGGCAACTATTACACATTCATAACAACACAATGGTAACTACTGTAGTAATTATGAAATTTAATGATAGGTCATGAATAATTAAATAATTTATTGCTATGAAAATGCAGTTCTGGTTTATGAGGCAATTTAAAAGCAGGTCTTTACTTTTATATGACAAAATACTGTATGATTTTATTGTGAAATTCAAATCCCTGTCACTGCCCTGCCCCCATGTTCATCAATGGAGCAGTGTAGCGTCCTAACATTGTGATGTGTTTCCTATAGGAGACAAAACCACAGCACCAGGCTACAGTACTACTGCATAATAATTCCCCAATCGCTGCATTTTTGACAAGCCTCCTCGGCGCATACAGAGAAATTACTGTCATAATATTTGTTTATAGCACGCTAACACATGTCTAACAATAATACTGCAATCGGTTTTGATCTTATGCAAATTTTCCTTTAAAAAAAAGAAGGGGGAGTCAAATGTGTAAGTGTCAGATTCAGGAACACAGTGAGACAGTAGTAATCTGCAGCACAGTAAAAAAAAAAAAAAAAAAAAAAAAAAGAAGTTCAAATTGCTTTCTTCAAAAATGTGCCATATAAAAAAGTGCATTTCCTGGTTTGGGGAGATAAGGTTACCCAATCAGCTCACACAGACACACACACTCACTTCCTTTATGGCAACAGATATTTTTTCATTATTAAATCTTGGTTTATCTGTGCTGTTTTATGCTACTATTAAATATCTATGTTATTTGCATGTAGAGACCTAAGTGAAATTATAATATTCAAATTGTAATAACGTGTTTCAGTGTTATAATTGGTAACATAATAAAGGCTATAATATTATGCATGTATTAAAATTGTCAACAGTATATTTAAATTTCTGATTGAAATGCTAATTTAAATCCACTAAATCTTAATTTCGCGTCCAGTCTGGTTGGAGCCGTGATAAAAATAATACAAATACAATAAATATTAAATCCTGTGTGCATCCAGTGAGGAATTCAGCTCCCATAGGATTTCACACCTGTCAAGCCACCCCTCGAAAAGCAATAACAACCTCAATCCAAAAAATAGATCAGAGGAAGCATTATCTAATGTAATGAAAAATAGATCAAAAGAGTGTGACAAAGCAGGTAAAACGGAGAAAAATAAAAGGTGGGAGGAGTTGTGCTTTGATAGGCCTTATTTCTTAAAACGACATTAAAATCAGCAATATATGAAGATTTGGAGTGTAAAAAATACGCAGCGTTATTGCCGGAGGAAGTGGCCCCCTCTTTCACCTTGAACCCGCCCAGAGGCTGTGTGCTTTTGGTGCATATTCTGCCCGTGATCCCTGTCCTGCTCCAAACGGGCTCCTTCCTGCTCACTTTGCACCACTGGCTCTTCCCTCTCCGCGCGCTCTCTCTCTTTCTCTCTCTCTCCCCCCTCGTTTTTTCCTCCTATTTATGAAAACGTCACTTCAAGTCCCTCCCTGTTTGAATCTCATTAGTTTCTTGTGTGTTTCTCCCTGTCAATAATCCCGAATCCAGACTCTCTCTATTTCCATCCCTCTCTATCTGTCAATCAGCGCCGCCTTTGAACTGAAAACCACTCCGACCAACTTCAACTCACTCAATCCGAGCGCCTCGCCTCCTTCTCCGGCTTCCCTTTTCTGCCAACATTCCCTTCTTTTTGACTTTTCTACCAGGCAGCCAGAGCTTTGGAAAACGCCGATACAAGCGCCGAAACTTCAACACGGACTTTCTACTCCATCGTCGCGGGTTTAAAACTTTGTGTTTTGCCCCCTGCAGAAGACAAAATAGCGCTTGGGTAAAATGCCGCAACTCAACGGCGGTGGAGGGGACGACCTGGGTGCAAACGATGAAATGATTTCCTTCAAAGACGAGGGAGAACAAGAAGAGAAAATTTCGGAGAACTCCTCGGCTGAAAGGGATTTAGCAGATGTCAAATCGTCTCTTGTAAACGAGTCAGAAACGAATCAAAACAGTTCGTCGGATTCAGAGGTAAGTTTGGACCTTTACGCCTCGGCTCCCGGCGCTGGAAGTTACTGGCCTACATTTTGTACATTGTTAAAGTTAACTATCACCCTCGTCCCTTGTTTTTTAACGCAATCCCTGTGTTTTCATTGCATTTCAAGGCGGAAAGACGGCCTCCGCCTAGATCTGAAACTTTCAGAGACAAAACAAGAGAAAGTTTAGAGGAGGGTGAGTGAATGCTATTTGTTTTTTTACTCCTTGTCAATGTAATGTGCTTGGTGGGGAGCGTAGTGAACACCCCGCGCTATTACGCAAATGTAATAAAGAGGAATTAAACTTATACGGCCAGTTTATAAAAGTTTTTCTCCTTTTCCCCCGCCATGTTAGCTGCGAAAAGGCAAGATGGAGGGCTGTTCAAGAGCCCACCGTACCCGGGCTATCCGTTTATAATGATCCCCGATCTCACAAGCCCCTACCTTCCCAATGGATCACTTTCTCCAACAGCACGCACAGTAAGTTCAATTCTTTGCCTATGTCTCTGCACAAACACCGCAGACGCACAGTCACGCACACGGGGGCTGGGGAAACACGGAGGAAAGCGGGAATACGGGGCTGTCACCGCAAGTGCAGCGGACAGCGAGGAGAGAAATGCAGGAGCTAAGTTTTGCCAACTCCCCGTGAAGTGTACAGTACAGCGGCATGCACGGCGGGGACAGCAGCTAGCAGGCTAACTATGCTAACTAGTCATTGCACTAATATGTATGGGAATATAGCAGCTCTTGTGCTAACATGTAAAAAGATAAAACATTATTATTATTATTATTATTATTATTATTATTATTATTATTATTATTATTATTATTATTATTATTATTATTATTATTATTATGTGTATTAATATTGTTGTACATGGCTGCTATATTCCAGGTGCATGATTTTAAGCCACTGAATAATGCAAATGGATTGTGTTTGCACAGCCTCATCAAAAATGCTCTTTTTTCTAACACAAGCTGCATGTAACCAGACCTTTACACTGGCTTGTGAGCCCTTTAAAGCAGTGTAAAAATGGCATCCATACAAAATCAATATGCAAATGAGTCTCAATTATTAGCATGTGTCACATTGTGCTTAGACATTATGTGCAATTTGCATGTGAGGATTTTTACTACTTTTTAATTAAAACTGAAAACCACCTTTATTTTGTTTTTAAAAATTTATTGTAAAACATATTTATTTATTATGATGCTGCCGTGGCAATGAGTTTGCATGTGCCCTTTATTTTCCTATACTGTGGTCAATGCTTGAAAGAAAAAAAAAAGAGCACGTGCCTTGATAATCATGTTTATAAATAAATTCATGTTATTTATTTAGCTACAATCAGCCATCCTATAATTATGCACACTTACCCATTTGCTCAGCACCTCGCCGGTCCCACTGGGCAATGGCAATCCTTAAGCGGCATAATTTTCTCAAACCACGGGGTGTTTTTTTGCCCCCCTATTTTAAACGCTTGCAATTACAAGTCTGCACTTTAGGACCTGTCATCTCATTTTACAAGGTTAAGGCAAAGGCAAGCGTTAGGGAATCTGACCCCTCTGTGCCCCCCACCACTTTACTAACGCCTAATAATGAAACAGATTTTTATTACCTATATTTTTATACACACCTTGAAAAAAATTACATTTGACACATAATACTTTCTTTTGAGTTGAACATGATCACCTAAGGCTTTTTACCACATATTCCCAGCTGTGTATGCAATTGTCTTTATATGTTTTTTATGTGTGTTGTTTTATAGATTGAACATTACTAGCATATGCCCATTCGAGAACATTTTACCATTCTTTCCCGGTTAGTCAGCCAGGCTTGTTAACGCTACCGACTGCTTGCTGGAATTAGTCACTCATTATTCCCTTTCGTGCTGGCATAAACACACATGTGAGGTGAGCTCTAGTTCCTTATTTCAGTGGCTGCGGTTGTCTGTGTGGCTATCACTATTATCTCCTATTCGACAGTGGACATCATATTTATTTATTATTACGCCGTAGTTACAAAAAATGAAAATTATGTGTGCATTTTATTTGCTCATATTTTATTTATCACATTTTAAGCATATATTCAGTCTCGTACAATTCTTTGCCAGGTTTATTATCTCTGAAGCTATACCTGAAGTGTGTCATTTCACGGTGGTCTTCCTACTGCAAAGGATTCGGCCCCCTCTGTCTGCGGCGCCCACTGTGTCCAGCCATTAGCTTTGAAGTCAGCAGTCCCTGTAATATAAATGTATTAGACTTAAAGCCGGCATAAATAATTCACCTGGACATTGATTAGCTGTCTTGCTCCCTAACATGGCGTATGTAAGGCTCCGAATATGACTGTTCTTGCAACGAGACCATCTCTCTTTTGTCACGGGAAGCCTTTGATTCTCCCTGCTTTTCCCTTCCTGCGGCTGCTCCACCTGCTTCATATTTTCAAATCAAAAGGCCTTTAAATCATTTTAGCTGTGTAGTCATTATTTATTTATTTTGTTTAATGTTTGTTTTAATTGCAACTCATGAATGAATAATTAGATCCCACTTTTTTGTTATCGGTTGCCGTGCACCTATGCTGTTTTTATTTTGTTTCTCTGTGTTTATTTTTTATTTTTTTGCATGACCTCAGGGATTTAAAAATTCCTCCTTGTGGCCGTTACCATAATTCCCCTGACCTCTGTGAGCTATAACCAGTAAGAATTTTGTGTTTCCTACCATCTCCGTCCAAGAAGGATCACAATTTAGTATCATTTAGCAATTTGACATGATGCTATGCCCTGGCTTCTTCACTCCCCCTCCCCAAAGCGCACACAAAGGCCCTGGATCTCCGGGTGCAGGTTGAATCAGGAGAAGTGGCCTAACAGTGCACCCTGGTTGGCTGCGTCTCTCCCATGTTCGTCTACCTTTTGTCTCCTAAGGGTGCTAGTGCAGGGCTTGTGCCAGAAGGCAATGGGTTAACTCCGGCGCTGTGGGCTATCGGCACACCTCGGCAGGTCTGTGGAGGCTACAGGAGGGAGAGAGGAGGTGCAGGGCCGTAAATCCACCAGCTTTATTTACTACCTCTCGGACTTATGAATGTTAAGATATTTGACGCCACCCCTGGCCCCATAATTCTCCAGGCCTCGAGACTTTTGGCGGAGGTTTTAAGTTTCGACGTATAATTACGAGTAGTTTAAAAAAGAACAAGTAAGTGGAAGAAGGAGGGGTGGATGAGAATGCAACACAGAGCTTTCAGCGCTGTGTTGGAGTGAAAAAAGATGCTCCCAGAACCCGTGGCGATTCCACTACAAGGCTTTGTGCCTGAAACAATAGCTCTTCTCCCCTCTTCTCCCTTTGTTTGTGGAGTTGTCGTGATGCGCCGGGATCACCTTTTGGAGAAAAATAGACCACCCTCGCACACACTTCTTTTTCTTCCTTTGTCATTATTTTTATTTCAGGAAGAAAAAATAGCGGATTTTCTGCCCAGATTATTGTAATAATAAACACACCTCCATTGTGCTCACGTGCATGGCCTTATCAGCCTGGACTAACACTGTCTGCTAAATGTGGCAGCAGCATAAGCATAACAATGGTATATCATATGGATTATGTTGCTTCGGCTGCTGTAAACGGATTTTTGGCTGTGACAAGAGGAAAGATAGTGTAATGCGGATTTAAGGGACAGGGCCCACACCTTATCAAATTGGCTTTACATGTTAATGGGGCCTAATTGGTGTCCGTGGGGGGTTCCATGGCATGAAGCGGCCATATTCCGTGCCTCTAGCTGCAAAATGCACTCTGAATCCAGTCGGAAGGTTGCGCTCCTTTTGTCTTGCAAATCACTTTTGTTTACAAAGTATGGCGGAAACGGCTCCCGCTCACTCCATTTCCCTCCCACTACTCTTTTTGTGCGGCATCTCTTCCTCTCTCCCTCTCTCATAGCCACAGAGGAGGGAGAGAAATGGTCCTTATTTTTCTTCTACTCAATAAACAGTCATAAAAAGTACAATCTGCTTTGGATTTGAGGAGTTAAGTTCGAGCAAGGGGAAGGGAGGGGGCCGCAAGGCAAAGTTTGGCACCATAAACTAAAATTGGGGCCTGCTAGACATTAGCGGCGCACAGCACATTCTCCGAGCTTAATTAGTCCGAACTGTAATTGTTCATGGTCTGCCAATAGGAGTAATGCTCAGGAAAAGTGGAGTTGCTCTAAATCGGCCCTGGGTTTTTAAAACAATAAATCACTCGCATATTTGTGCCGTGATTCAGATGGAGGCTCGACCTCTCCCATCTCGACATGTGGTAAATTGTAAAGTCAATGAATCGCAGATGTAGGGGTGGTGGGGGAGACAGGGGAAGACAGGGCCAGAGAGTACAGTAGGGTTTTGTTGGTGCCTGGCAAATGATTGGAAAAGATTTGTGCCGTAAATATTTACCGAAAAGAGATATATTTTTTGCTCTCCATGTGAGCGAGGTTTAATTGTCTAATGCTGATGATGTTGGCAGGCTGAGCAGCGTGCGCACATGAGTGTCGATCTGTCACTCTGCGTGAACCACAGAAGCACAGGGAAAAAAAAGAGTTTGGGGGTGTGTTTCTAATCAGATTTTTAACTCGTGCAAAGGGAATAGTCTTTCCCTGGTGGAGGAGGGAGCTATGGGTGTAGCTGCTGGAGTCAGCTCTGCTTTGGAGCTACACCTTGTTTTAATTATCTCGTCAGTGTTTTTAATTCAACAACAGCTAACGTGAAAGCTAATTTTGACAGCATTCTCATGGAGTTTATTTTTTGCATTCCCTGTGTCTGTCAGTGAGCCACCACCACTCTGTGCTTCTCTCCCTCCACGTGAAGAAAAGGGGAAAAGGCATTAGTTTAGCAGCTGTGCTCTGGTGCCCCCCGCCTCACCACAGCCGCGGCCCCCCAACCCTTAGTGTAACCCCCCCAGCGCCATCTCCCAGCGCCCGCCCTCCCTCCCTGCTCCTTCTTTTCTCCCATGCCTTTCTATAGAGTGTGCACACAAAGATAGCACTGTACATCTGGAATGCAACTTTTGTCATCTGTTAGATATAGGCTCACTGTGCTGCAGGGCCATGAGGAAGCTCCAACATGTAACTGAAATGATTGTATCAAAATGTTTGGAGAAGAAAGCTTATGTCACATGTCTTTGTGTAGAAAATCAAATAGTTATACATTTGACTTCTGTTTGATCTAGAAAATTATGACAGCAAAATAAATTGAAAGATAGTTTGGAGAAATGCTGGTCGTTTTTGAACCCAGATAAGACACAAAAATTTAGATTTACCAACTAAAATTGATTGACCAATTATCTTCAAAATAGCTTGTAATTGCAAAATGACTGTATTTTGGAGAAGTGAATGCCCCCATGCTGAGTAGGAAACATTAATAGGCCTGCCGAGGTATCACCAGAAATACTTGTGGCATGTACACTTCCTCTTTTCCCCCTTGTGTGAATCTGCATATTTCTCTAAGTTCATTCATAATGGGAGCTGAGAGCTGCAGTAGCCCAATAGAGTTTAGCGGTAGTCGTGTGAGAGGGAGGGAGGGAGGGGGGAGAGAGATAGAGAGAGAAGGAACGAGAGAGAGAAGCGGGAACTGTGTGTGGAGTGGCTGGGGTAAGGGTTGGGGGGGCCCAGCGGAGAGGGGGCCTAGGGTCGGACACACAAAAGCCGTCTGAATAGAGCGCATAATTGCTGTTAATGCCAGGGCAATGAGAGCAGCCACAGTTCCTGGTTAGATGTCCAAACAATAGTGCCCCAAGGCTTCACATTTATCTTCCAGTAAAAAAAAAAAAAAAAAAATGGGAGAAAGTTTCTTGCGTGTGGTTGTTGGCCCCCTCCCCTCCATGTTCAACCTATATACTCTGGTCACGTTCCAAGCCGTGCCTCCCACCCTGCTCGTCATCAGAAATATGTGCCCTTAAATGCTCAGGGTGCGAGTGACGCTAGAGGAAGGAATCCCGGGTCTGTTTGGATTGCAGAGCGCGTTTGGAAAGGGTCAAAGTTCGCCAGTGCTGACATGCTTTTTGTTAAGACCCCCCTCTAAACAACTGATATGGAGTGCTGGAGTGTATCTTTTTCTTTTTTCCCTTATAGCTCACTGCCATCATAGCACTTAATGATCATGTTGGGGGAAATAATGAGTAGTGATGCTAGTGTGCGGCGAACACCTGGGTATGGCTTTTTATGGTTAGGATGAAGCCCTCATTCTTACTATATGCTACGTAAAATGCTAATTTTAGCTAACGCAACAATGCAACATCAGCCATGACAATATAGCTCAAATTTAGCATACATCCAGCACTTTCCATTGTTATTATACATGAATTGTATTACCGCCAACACGTTCAGTATATTATGCGGTTTTTCGGCAGCCCTGTTTTCTTTCCCTATCTTAATGTAGTCAAGGGAGACGTAGATAATCTTTGGAGAAATGGGGTCCAATACGAACACTTTGTATGCGCTAAACACATAATGCTTAGAGTTTACGGCAATAAAACTCCAGCCTGCATATTTTTGATCTGCTAATTAAACTTTTAATTGTAGCCGGATAAGCCACGAGGAGCGGGCGCGTAGAGGAAGCCTTAGCGATAATGAGGTGATGGCGTGCCTGTTTGTCTTAAAGGTGCTGGAATCATAACTGCCCGCGAAAGGTGAAGGGAGGCAGAAACAAATTCATCTACTAATCTACAGCTTAAGCTCGGATTTAGAAATGTTGGCGAGATTACTTAGAAAATGCACAAGGCTAATAAAATGTAACCTCCTTTAGCCCTGCGTCAGATTTGAGTTCTTGTTTTTTTTCGGTTGATGAACCAATTCCAGTGCCAAAACAGATTAAGTAAATTCCCATGTTAGCTCTTTAACCAGCTGTTAGAAACCTATTTACTCACAATCATAATGCGCTTCTTGTTAAGAGACAGCTGTCAGCGTGTGTACGGCGCTAGATAACATTTCATGTGGACAGATTGTCACATCCCCACATGGCCTGGCACTGCCGATCCAATTGTCCACCATTGTGCAGGTAGTGGTGAATAGAGTGTTAATAATGGCAGTGTGTTCAAAATTCGTTTTCATTTTCCATTTGCAATAAGCTTTGGATTTGTGCTCTACAAACATGCGTGCACATTGTTTGGCATGTTACTAACGGCATCACAGCAGTCTGGCTCGAGTAAGGGGCCTTCGTGTCAGCCGTGTTCAGGGTCAATTCCAAAAGTGAACAAATTGACTCGCAGCTCTGAGTGAATTGTCAATTGGCTTTTCCTCCCCGAGGGGTCACAACCAATGGTGGGTCTTGTTTGGACAACTGTCCTGAGGTGAAATGAGCGGCCTTCACCATCCAGGCCAATGGGACAGACAGACACAGAGACACATAGTTGATCCAAATGAACTGGTAGAGAGAACAGGATGATGCTCTTGTGTTGGAAAACAATGCAATCTAGTTCCTTAAAAAGTGGGCTTGCTCTGTTGTAGTCTCTGTTTGGGATTTGGTGAAAGATTGCAAATGGAAAAAGCAAAATGAATGAACAAGGTCTTAAATCAATATTATGAAGAATAGTTTGCGATTGTTTCGATGATTGAATATTTCCAACTTTTTAGTACAAGCAAAGGTGGCTGAAATGTGTCTGGTCATTATGAAAGTTAAGATGAGCCTGGGTGTCGTCATGTGATGCACGTCACTCTGCCCTTTAGAACCAGGACATGTGTAATCTCTTCTTTATTGTCCCCTTTATCTTTATGGCCCACCACACTTTGCATATTTCATATGTCAATAAAGATAAATGCAGTGAGTTGTCATTTGAGGGGGTTGAGATTTTAGGAAGAGGCCTTTCTTTCTAAGGACATATTCACTATTACCATTCTTAGTGGGGCCTTATTGTAGACATAGGAGATACAGTACATAGAAAATGTCATAATATTACCGCAGTTGTTATTTCAGAGATATGCATCCATGTCCATTATATTGTCTAAAACTATTAAACATGAAGAAACAAAAAGTCAAATGTATTTCTCTGAAGCAAGAGTATAAAGCAATATTTCTTCCCTTTTGTGGTTAATTTTATGGTCCATTCACATTTAGTGCTAGGCTTTAACCTCAACCAAGGCATTTACAGGAACATTTTAGCACATTCCTTTCCATGCATTATTAAAATAGTGTCTGAATTTCAAAATAAATATACAGTATTTTCCATTCACCAACAGGGCACACAAACTTGTAATAATTTGGTATTGGCTTTGGACCAGATGCCCTTGATGTCTTGGACCATTTGTGACTAGATAATGGGTGTAACTGTAATGCTTCAACATAATAAACCTTTACACATTTTCAGTTGGATTGCTAGTTAAGAAATGGTGTATGAGTTAGTGCTCAGTGTTGCTTGTGGATGGTCCATAAAGGCCTTTTGAGTGTGTGATGACCCTGGCCCCTGACTCCTGTATCTCTCCTGCTCTTATGGCCAGAGGATGCAGCAGCTGGACACTGGAATGCTGTGTGTGCGGTTTAAACAGTGGCCCATCTCAGCTCAGGCGGAGAAGGAAGTCTCTGCGTGTTTACATAGCTGAATTGTCCTTCGAGCCCCCCCAGCGTCTAATGCACTTCTGTTCAAACATTCACAAGTGTGGAGATGACCCCCGCTGATGCTGGAGTTCACAGCCATGCTTTCACCCCGACTCGCCCGCCTCTTTCTCTGTCAGAACAATAAAAAGTCAACGCTCCAACTGTGGCCGTTTGTTGCTTTAACCTGCAGGTTCGGAAGATAGATACAAACTGTTACATCGCCCAATTTAGCCCACTGTGAGAAGTGTTAGCCTGACTGATGAGGAGATAGGAGCCACCTCATTGGTCTGTCCGCCTGTCAAGAATCTCCCAGCATCACCATACGGCGGCGTCAAGTTAATTGTTGTTTGAATTAGCTGTTATGATCCGATGACAAATCTCTGCTGCTCCCGCCACTGGAGCGGAAAATGTATCCGGGGGATTGGCATGATCTTTGCGAGTGTGTAAACCTGGCTTCAACAAGATGGATAAATGCAATTATTGGACAGACCTGGAGAGGAGAAAATCCATTTAAAGCCCGTAAAGCTAAGCAGGGGCCGTGGTTAATTCATTTGGCCAATTTGCGGGTGATGTACGAGTGTCAGGCCACATTAGTCAGGCGGGAGAGTAGATGCGTGTTGGTTTTGTCTTTTTGGCTTGCCCGTGAAGGCGTACTTTGCTTGTAGAGCAGTTTGTACAGACCTTGCCTCTCTCCTGACCCATCCCAGTGAGCAAAACAAATGGACCTTAGACAGGGGAATGACAAAAAGATGCAGTGAGCTCGGGGGAGCGGAGTGGCTGTGCAAATGAGCTATGGAAACATGGCTGTGGTCTGCTGGGCGCCATGACTGCAACTGTCCTAAAAACTACTCAGGTTTGTCATCACCACACTTCCCCCAAGTTAAAGAAAGATTTTTTTTAGAACTTGTAGCAGTTGTGGCCACAATAAACCAGTGTTAGAGATGTGTTCATACTAGGGCTGGGCGATACGGTTTTAAAAGTCAAATCATGATCTTATTTGGGATGTTGGTGAAATTCGTGTATCATGATTCAGTAATTGTCTGTTTAATTCAGCTGTCTGCTCAAACACAGATACGTTTCCCACCTATTAGTTAGTGCTCTGATTGATTGACAGATGGTTTCAACCAATCACAGTGAAGTGGGAACTCTCAGAAGAAGCAATTACCTTTACATGAATTGTGATCAAATTGTAAATGTAATCTCTAGCCAAAAAAATTTAAAATACAAGAAAGTTTAAAATAATGTGATTCCAGTTTTGCACATTCATAAAAGCTAAATCAATATATGTTTTGTGTAGCATCATTGGTCAGTTTGCAGTGTCATGTTCTCTGCACAGGTCCAACTGAAATTACATTGGTTTGATAAACAAACACATTTTGCAGTCGCTCTGTTCTCTATTTATATGCCATTTATCAGTGAATCCAATTTATTCATTTGGTCCATACTACACAAGGCTTATTCATGTGTTGACCCAGCTTGACTTGTCACTCTGGCTGAACTCAGAGAACTTTTAGCGAAGTTAAAATTACATTGTGGATGGCGATGTTTACTTTGAGCACCAAGTCTGCTCAGGACAGCGACAGCCTTCATGGAGAAGTCTTAGCATTTGACACCCGCCATGTTTGTCTCGGCAACTGGCAATTTCACCCTATTTTCTCTCCGTCTGTTGTCATAAAACGCACAACTGTTACTCAATGCCGTGAGTGTCTGTGTGTGTATCTTGTATTTGTGTTTATCAACTCTTTGCTTTGACGTTAGATGGCTTGCCTCTTTGCTTAGTCTGTTACACCGCCTTTGTCTCGTTGGAGCAAAACCACTCAACGGTTACACAAGCGCGGCGGTATGCAAAAACAGTGGTTAGCGCGTGGTCGGGGTTGTGAGAGGAGGAGAGGGAAGTTCTAAACCAGAGCCTGAATCAGGGCTGCTATCAGACTTCTCTCTCTCTCACTACTGTACGATGCTGGATTGTTCAAGTGGCTGGGATCATTCTTAAGAGCCTCTTGGTTGACTCGATTTGGCCCGCTGGTGTGCGTGTGTGTTTGTGCACTAAGTGTGTGTTAGTATTTGTCACCTGACTGGCAGGGAGCAGGCCTCAGGAAACCAAAGTCGGTGTGAATGCCGAGGCTTGTCAGTGACAGGTGCCGGCGTTGCGGATACTGCCTGTTGGAGCGGCAGCTGGGTGGGGAGAGAGAAAGAGCGCAGGGCCCATGGTCAAGTGTGGGCCTTAGGGACACAGGCCCAGCTTAGGTTCACTACTGCTGAGCGGAAAGAAAGGACTCAAGGCGGTGCTATGGATAAGAGCTGGTACATGTTATGTATTCAAGACTATTCAAAGATGTCTGCTCTGATGTACTACCTCAAGATATGTAACATTTTCTCATTTTAATATAGTCGAAAATCACAATTAGGGACTATACTGTAAGTGTGTGACTGAAATACAAGGTTTATTTGAGGTTATTCGTGGATTTCAAAATATTTGGGTCACTTGTCATAGTGATTAACAATTAAAATATTAACAATTTAAATTAAAATATTATATGTTTTGAATGGGGAAAACATTGCATATAACAGGAAGCTGAAACCCCTGAATATCACTGGGCTTGTATTACAATGCTCTAGGACATGGTGTTTTAAAGGGGGTGGAAATTTGTAAACACATTCTTCAAATGACATCTTCCCAAAATTAGGTCAGAATTTCACAATTATTTGGAACTCAGCTCTTTCAGCAGTTTTATGTAGTGCTTTTAATGATTGTGTAAAAGTATAATGATGCAGTACATTCCTCTTACAAACCTCTATGGTCATGTCAGGCTGACTGAAACTCCCAGTGCTGAAGGACACAGTGCAGTGGTCCTCCCTAGTCGCACAGCAGCAGTGGGACAGGAAACCTCCCTGTTTTCTAGATATGAGTATTCTGGAGTTATTTCTGTGAGCCCTCCAAGCTTGTCTCTCTCTTTTGCTGCTTTGGGATGACTTTCAATCGTTCCAGTTTCAAAATCTCCAGCTCTGTCAATATAGTATGCAGTCATCATCTCCTGTTCTCCCGTTCACTTCTCCTTCTTCCCAGATGCAGCCTTCAGCCTCGTGGGAGAACAACTGCTGTCTATAGGCCAGTGGAATTCCTTTCTCTGACAGAAAGAGAAAAACGTGTGGAAGTTTTCTATATGCTCCCGGATCATTTTACACCAGTGGACGTGCCTCTCCACACAACTGTTCCCAGTTAGTGGAGATCTGCCAGTCTAATTACAGTCACCAGTAGGACAAATGTTGCTGGCTACAACTGTCATGTACTTCATGGATGAGGTTGTTTTGATGTCCAACAAGCTGATTCAAGTTGTGGATTTACACAAATAGCTTATATAGGGCTTCCCAACAATAACAGAGCATTGGAGTGTAATATGACACTTAAATAGACATAGGGGAATGGAAGTGAATGTCCTCATCAACCAGTCACCTCAGGGACTATATAACCAAGCCAAAGCATATTTTGTTAGGAACTACCTTTTGGTCCAAGAAATGTCCTACAACAAATGTTATTCCTTGATGATAACGACAGTAGACAGCATTTAATTTAATGTCATTTGGTTTCACTATCATGTGAAACATTTGGTCAAACATGCCAGCAGTGAGTAAGTTGCTGGAGTCATCTTTGAGCATAAAGAGGACAGACACTATTGGACATTTAGCTTTACTGTCAGAATTTTCTGGTCAGAGATTGAGATGCTGTGGTCTAGAACGCCGGGAAAGTCGACCTCTAATTGTTCACAGAAGCCACTGGCAGGAAAAATGAGGCATTGGCGAGGGCGGATGCTGAGATGAGAACTTACACTTGCCATTCAAGCAAAAGAAGTCAAGCCAGCCAGGATGCTACTCACTGACAAACTAGTTCCTTTACTGCAGCAAACAACTAGGAGAAGTCTTTCTTTGGGAGACAGACACTTTCTTCAGGTTCTAAATTGGCCATGTCATGTGGTTTCCTCTACTGGGCTGCCGGGAGCTGGCTGTTCCCACACAGAGCCAATGTTCTGTACCAGTTTGGAGAAAAGTGAGGGTGTTGTTTTTACTGGCACTGATCACTGCTGCATTAAACCTCCCGGTCGTCCAAATGTTAACGGTCATGTGCTTGTGTTCTTCACGCCTTTTTGATGGGAACAGTTACAAGAGACAAGACTCAGTGTCCCCGACCTTTTAAAACCTGCCCTCGCCCCATTTTGAGCACAAATCCAGTGTTTGTGGTTAGAATTAAGCAAATAACATCAGAAATGATTCAATTGGGCATAAAGTAATTGAGAGGCGGCCTGCTAACCATCTGTCTGCTGAGATTACCACTTTCTGTGTAATTAAACGTGTGACCTTGTGGTCGTAGAGGGAGGTGCCAGTGGGTAGCCGTGGCCAGAGCAGGCTGTCTTATTTGAAGTTAGGCTAGTCTGGTCAGGGCGATGGGAAGGGGTGGTGGTGCAGTGTTAACTGTTTAGCCCAGCTGCTAAAGATAGCATAGTGAGCCAAGCTTAAGTGACAGTGTCTTTTACATGGATGCCTCCCGTGTTTGTGTGCGTACAGTGACACATGAAGAAAGTGTGTCAAAGCCCAATTTATGAAGCCTTAGTCAATTTGGTGATGCAGAGGTCGAAGTGATCCCTGTGTGCAGCCAGTGTAACAAAGGCTGTGTATCTGAGCTGCTGTTTTAGCTCCAGTTTCTATGTGGTTTTGTTTAGACGATCTTGGTTTGCTTTTCACTTGGACAGTGTCCAGAGATTACAAGGCCTGTGTCTGCTGGTCCACCGTGAAGGGCCCTGCACAGACTGTTATTGGATTTAGTGCTGATCTGGTTGTTTTGGTTGTAAACAGGACATTAAAGACAATGGAGATGGTACTAATGAGTAAGCAGGGCTAGTCCACCACAGTGTCACACAGGAGGAGAAACCCAAACTACCTGGACTGCCCTTTCTATTCACCCACAGAAACAGCACAGACTTTACTACTTAAAAAGACATCATTTACTCAGTGCGGCTTCTCTTGCAATACTTCCGCCCTGCACTCAGAAAAATCCCTCTTGTTGGCCCAAACAAAAATAACCATTTTAATTACTATGCTGGAGACAGGAGCAGCCACAACGCCGCTGGCAGGACAGGGCTGAGGTGGCACTGGCCACTGGGGATGGGGACGAGGCCTGGACCAGCCCGCAGGGAAATTACAGGGTGGTGTGTGGGGCAGGCACAGGAGGAGGGGGGAGGTGGGGGGCTCTGCTCTGCTGTCAACTTAGCACGGACCACAACATGGGCACAACAGTTAGGTGGAAAATACCCAGATTTGAATAACTGATAATTGAATGTTCTCCAGGAAAGTAAATTCACCTCTACAATATTTTCTTGAGTAAGTATATACTTTGATTAAATTAGAATTTAGTGGTGGACGTTGACTTCCTCTGGTTAATAATACCTTAAAGTAATAGAAAATAGAGTTTAATACTTTACCTTAATATAAAACAGCTTTGTGATTAAACTAAATCCCGCAGCAACAAGCATATTACAGAATGACTGGTTTGTTTATATATTGCCCATGCCTGTGGCCCTTGTCATCACAGCCCTCTTTATTGTATGTAATGTCAAGTAAAGTGAGGTGCGGGCCTGTCTGCTCAGCATGCACAGTTTGTTTCCTCATTCCAAGTGGTCTCGTCTCTCTCCACACATTCTTGCTGTTTTCTCTCTCGCCCCCTCAGCCTTCCCTCCTCTCTCACCATGCGCTCTGATTACCTCTCCAAACTGGCAATAAGTTGATTGCTTTACAGAGATGATGTAAGCCCCTGCCCTAGGGTACATCAGGTTGGATCTCTCCCGCTTTATCTTGTAAAGCCTAAATTAACAGCTGGTTTGGTTGGAGTTCTCCTGGATCTGACTAAAGGATTAGGCCTGGTTCTCATGCGAGTCAATCCGGTTTGATTTATCGCAGGTCTATCAAAAAAGATCAATGGGAGTCCTTTTGAAAGTAAATCCTTAATCGCGCTTTGCACTTACGTGTCATCATTGGGAGTTTTTTTTTCCCTTCTCTTCTTTCTGGTGCTCTCTCGCTTCTCAATTTCTCACTCCCTGATTCTTATTCTCCACCTAACACCCCTGCCCTGTGTCTTTCTTTTTTTTTTACTTTTTCCATCCTACTTTCGCTCCGTGTCCAATATGCAGTGAGGTTGTGCCCGTGTTGGCGATATCAGGGCCAATAGCAGTGAAGATTTCACTGGGTTCTCATTAGATTTCATTGGGGTAAGGCAGCCCCCGAGCCTGGCTTTAACCTCCTCTGGTCGTGATCACAGCCTAAATCAGAGGGTGCCTTCTGCCCTTGTTTTTCACCAAACTTCACCCAAATCATGCCCTTCCATCTTTTCTCAACATTACGCTTGTCACTCACTCCTGGCTCGAGGTAACAAGTCGGAATTTATGTTTCCCTTCCTTGGCCTGGACCTTCCTGCCAGTGTAAGTAGTAGACAAAATACTGACTGAAAATGCATCGAGATGGTCATTGTGGACAACGGAGAATGTGCACATCTGAATATTTCACAGTTTATTTTTCCTTTCTTGTGTCTAATTTATGATGGTAGAGTATTACACAATGAGGTGGAAGGTTCAAATTCCATGCTGACCTATGTGAATGTAAATTAATTCTCACTGTCAACAAACTAGACACTGTCACCCTCATAACTGGTTGAAGTCTTCTGTTTCATTCTTATTACCCCAGATTTTTATTTGCTAAATTCTGTCTATAGCGAACCAACAAAACCTATATAATACTATATACTGGGCCTGCTTTAGACAAGGCTAGGGTTATAGTTACCTCCTCACCATTGTCCAGATTCTCAATGGCGACACATTCTATCCATGTGCTCAGCCTATTCCCATATAATCTATACTTTTAGCCAACGCGCATGTTGCAACGCCACGCTTCTATTCCTGCGCATACTTCTCTGTCGACAAAATGATATAACGCTCCAACAACACCCGGGTGCATATTTTCTTGCAGACGTTGGTAAAGTGACCTGGCAGCTGCTCAGGAGTGGGGGTGAGGGATGGGGTTGGGGGGGGGCGGGGTGATTGGGGTGGTCTTGTACAGAGTTCCAGAGACTTCTTTTTTTTTCAGTGTAAAATTTGAACTTGGTTGAGTTTTACTTTTTACTTATTTATAACAGAATCACAGTCAGGGTCTGTAAGGCTGCGTTCAGACTGCAGCTTGAAGTGACCCAAATCCGATTTTTTGGCTTCTATGTGACCTGTATCCGATCTTTTAATGACAGTCTGAACGGCACAGATCCGAATTTTTCAAATGCGACCCAGGCCACATGGATATGTGGTCCTGAATCCAATACATATCCGATCTTTTGACATGCGACTTCAGTCTGAATGGCCAAAGCGCATCCATCCGACCTACACGTCATTAACAAGCGACAAACGTCACTATTCTGCGCTGAAGCAGGCGGAAACCGGAACTGTAAAATCGCCGGGTGCTCAATGCTCGCGACCATATTTGGACAACTTCCGTAAACACAGAGCACGCTCGCTGCGGTTGACGCATGGGGTTGACGTCATCGTGTCCTCCAGTGCGCATGCGGGCTGTTTACCGTTCACACTGAAGTCACAGACAAGTCGCATTTAATTGGAAATGTGAACAACCTCGCAAAAACTTCGGCTTTCACAAAAAAATCGGAATTGAGCATTAAGCCCTGCAGTCTGAACGTAGCCCAAGTCTTCAACAAAAATTCCAGTATGACTTTTACTTTATCCAAAACTAGGGATGCTATTATTGTGTGGAGTTGCTAACAGAATTGAAGAAATGCTACTTTTTCTTTTTAAAAAGCATTGACAGGCCTTTGGGGCTATTATATTAGTGTCATAGTCCAAAAAATAAAAATTCTAAAGTTCTATATAACAGTCATTTCGTCTGCGTTGACATGGAACAAAAGAGGATGGCCTATGTAGTTTCCTCCATTGTTAACTGTCCAACATTTAAGCAAAGAAGCTTATGATTCAATATATTGTGACAGCCCCCGATATTATTTTGAGAAGTTTGACGACATCACGATATTTCGGTTCATATTAAATCGATATTCAAAGCAAATATCCACTACATTGGCGTGACAACTGACCATCACAAATCTAATGTAAACAAACTGAAATTCAAATACTGATAACTGAATATGGATTTCGGTCAACATTATTTTATTACTGCAGTAACTTTATTCTGACACTCAGTAATAGTCTGTTTGCAATCCGCACCTACTGTTAACGTTTTGCAGCTCTAGTCGCTCTGGGCCAGTCCATGTCAAATACAGGTGTGTCTTCTTGGCATCCTCTCCGCAAACTCCACTGGGCAGGCTGGCAGCACTGGGCGCACACTGGAGAGGTGGGAGGGGCTGTGGAAGTGGAGCTGGGGCGGGGGCGGCGGGGGAGGTGTGGGGGCAGATCGACGGGATACGTGGGAAGGAAGAGCTTGCTGTCAGCCAGCTGGACCTCTTAATCCCAGAGCCTTGGGGAGAGGGTGTGTGTGAGTGTGTGTGCGTGTTTTTGTCTCATAGATATTTGTCAATTTTAGCACACCTCCGCTCCGCACTTTGGCCCAGCTGAGCCTACAGCGTGTGTGAATGTCCAGTGTTTGTTTATGACGCCGGGCGCGGGGAGGGACGGACAGGATTTCATGTGTGGCGCGCGTGTTTACTGTAGTACTCACTTTAACGGGCCACTGTGTATATAGACGACACAGACTCGAAAGCCCTTGATGTTGTAGAGCGCTGGCTTGGTGTGAGGTGGAGGAGGGGGATGGAGGTGGGGGCAGAGGGGGAAATGTGTGATGGCAACAAAAACTACTACCATGCTGAAGGAAGTTTATGGCAAACCTACAAAAACTATGATTGGTACAACTACTTACAATCTCTACTTATTATTAAAATATGTTAAACTAGCATTACATTCAAATACAGTAAAATATCATTATCATTTTGATCATTGTTATGGTTAGAATCAGCCGTCAAGCAAAGATCTAACATCTAACCACCAATATGATAATGCTGCTAATGCTGAATCACTGCAATTATTCAGCTAGTAATTTAGTAAATTTACATTAATATCAAAATAACTTGATTTTTGTGAAGGCAATATGTCACTGTCACTCTTTAAAGGATACTGTATAGTGCCCGTTTATAGGACATTTCAGCCATGTGTTTTCACTTTCACTTCTGTCTGACAATGGGCAGCCATTTTTGTAGTTTCCCTCTCACGAGCCGTATGCAAACGATCAAGCCTCACTGACACATTGCGTCATCCCCTTGTCGTTCATTACACACAAAGCTATTTAGCCACATTCCATTCGAGCTTACCATCCCTCTCTCTCCCTCTTTCCTGGTTTTTGACCCACTCTCTCTCTCTCTCTCTCTTTTGGCGTAGACTTTTGCATATATCACCGGCTGGCAGGCTAAGAGCTTGGGACTTCCCCACGCCACACTCCAAGCCTTTGATCCTTTGCTTTGGAGGTAACATCAAAAGGAGAGGCATAGAAAGGCAGCTACTACTGTGAAGTTCAATGTTCAACTTGATGGCTTGGCTGAGGGCTTTTTTTCCTCCTCCCCCTCTCACTCGCTCACCTCTCTATCCCTCCCTCCCTTCCTCCTCGCTGCTCCCTCGTTCCCTCCTCTGCATCCCTCAGCTGACAAAAACACACATTTGGTGGTTTAGGTGTGTGTGCCTCTGACCCGGGTTGTACAGTAGACTCACAACAGCCCCCCTCCCTTTTAGTCTTCAACATACAGATGGTGCAAACAAGTATATTTCTATGTAGTAAAAGCAGTAGCGGTTCTCTCATTCTCCCACAGCATCTTGTATTGCAGCCGGTTGCATCAATGCTGGGCCGACCTGTGGTGATGGCGGATAGGTGAGCGAGGAGGAGCAAAGGGCAAGCGCACCACGTAGCTTCCTGCGTGCCCTCTTTGCATGGATCCATCTTCGGTGTCTCGGCTCAAAATGGTAGAAAAAAGGCAGTCGATCAAAGCTGGAGAAAGACCTGCTTTTTGCCCTCTTTTCCGCTCTTTTTGCTGGTGTGTTGTTGGCACAAGGCGAGTGAAGCTTACAATCATGGAGGCATCTTCTAATGAACGCCCACGCTAAGTTTTGTATGCAAATGCAGTTCTTAAATGAAGGAATTATCAGATGAAACCATGCATCGTGGGTCAAAGCCGGGCTCCTCTGTGTTGTCGTCAGCTGCATTTAAATGGCACAGGCTTGATAAGGCCATCCAGAAAGCTGAGGTGCTCCACTAAATACTTTCTTGCCTTTTATGAGCTTCCCTGTCTGACTGAGCCAATTAGCAAAGGCGTACGGTCTGCTTTTCTTCTCCTCTTTTTTCTCTTTTTACCCCGCTCCAGCTCTCTTTCTAGATAGACGCTGTCTCGGGCGCGTTCATGCCCGCACAGCCGCACACACAGCAGCACACGTTTGGTGTATCATTAGCTTAGTGCGCAGGGAGGCGTGCGAGGCGCTCTCTCTCCTGCCTTATCTCCATGTCAATCACAGCGTGTGTGTGAACATCAGTTGTAATGATCTCCATCCAGCCTGTCGGTGCGTGTTAGCGCCTGGCTCCCCTCGCCCCCGGAGCAAGCCGTTCCCCAGCTAATAGATGCAAAATTAAGCTGATCAATAGATGGCCTCAGCTCATTATTGACATGTTATCACGGCGTGGGATTTTTGTCCGGGGGTTTTATACACTAGCACAGACTCGCAAAGATGTGAGGCAGGTTGAACCAAAGAAAAAAGTGCTTTTTCAAATGGCTCTGGACACTTTCTGTAAATGCTAAAATAACATTATATCCACACTTTGCATATTTGTGTATGAGACTCTCTATATAGTATGGAGCATCCTGGTTTCTATAGCACACATGTGGATAATCACCCGCTCAGTTGTCGGAAATGAGATGGAGACTTTGTAAAACGGCATATTAAAGATTCATCAATAATTGGCATGTGTGCGGCTGTTTGTGTTGCGGGCAGGAGGGAGGGGGCTCTCTTATGGACCCATCAGCACGTGATTGAGCTAAGTGCTAATTAACCGTGAGAGAAGTGCGCGCGCTGCTAGCTTGTGCGCGCCTGTTTGTATGTGCTGGGGTAGAGGCCTGTAAGGTGAGGCAGGGTTCAGGGTGCTCTCGGGTGCTCTGGAGGTGAGGGCTGGGTGAGGGAGACAGGAGATTGAGGAGGGGGGCACATTAGCCACCCACTCTGTCCTGGGCCACCCCTGACCCTCCGCAGGTCTTATTGTCACGGAAGCATCTCCACATTTTAATGAGCTCCTGTAACCAAGCCCTTATTACTTATTTATTCATTAAGGCATCGTGGCAAAGCGGCAGTACCCCACTGAGCCACTGTGCATGTAATTGCTTGTGTGGGAATTTTCACCCCTCCTTCACTCACATTATCATAGCAAATAACATGTTTTGTAACAAGCATAATAATTTAGGTTAAAGCTAATTAAACCTGCAATAGAACAGGTGAATTAGCCTCCTGGTTGGGGGCTAAATCCATAACCTGAAACCATATTTGAGATGGGAGTGAAAGCCTTAAATTCGCGGGCTTTAGCGATGCTCAGGGAGTCGACCTCATGAATATGGAGTCTGCACAGCTTCAAGGTGCTGTGGTGAAGTCAGAAAGAGAAGTGGAGCAAGCTCAGTGTTTGTTGGTTCCTATGAAGCTTTTGTGCACATTAATTGCCTGTTGGTGTGTTTGTGATGCTTCGACATAATGCTCTCTGATTGATGACGATGTGTAGGTGGAACTGTGTGATAGTTTGAAGCGTTGGCGCGGAAATATCGGAAGTCTTTGTGAAGCCAAAGAGTACACATTCTCTCCCTCTGAGGCATGTTTCAGAGTTTTCTTATATCCAGTCTACCATTTAACTAATTCATAGTGAACTCTCAGAACAAAACCAGACACCCAACATCAAGGGCAGCAATCAGCTCTCCTCCAGCACAATACCAAATACAGCGTGGAGGAGCACAGACGTGGGCGCTCTCTCTCTCTATCGCTCTCTCTATCGCTCTCTCTCTCTACTCTGCAAACCTCAGCAGCCGCCTTCACCTTTTTAACTCCTCTCTACACGCCCCTCGCCCCTCTCTCCTTGCCCCTCTCACCCAGTTTCCTCCTCGTGAAGGTGAGAGCAGAGCAGGGGCCTCTCTCCGCCCTCTGCCCTAGCTCGGTGTTAGGCCCCGGCACATTCACCTGCACTGGGCTGCAGAGGGCCACTGTGGTCCAACCTGATCTTTACCCAGGAAGTGCTCCGGTTTACTTCTGCTGGGCTGGGAGTCTTCCTCCAGTTCTACTATTATTGTTTTATTCATTTTTTGTGGACATAGTTGCTCTTACAGTCATCTAACATTGTAAATACTTTGCTCTAACAAGTTTGGAAAGTGACTATGATGCACATTTTATTTCCCTTACCCAGAATTCTCAGTGCTGCATGGCTCCCTCTCCTGCAGCCCGTGAATGTGGAGGCTTATGAAAGCTCATCACAGTCCAGGTTATATTTGTGTCAGAGTCAAAGAAACGCCAGCAAAAGGAGGTGTCAGCGAGATGGAAGAGCCACAAACACACGTGTGTGAAGTGGCAGGGACCTGAAAGCAGAGGCATTCTGCCTCCGAGCAGGATGCTAAAGGTGCCAGAGTGCCTGTTCATTAGCGCTCTGATGGAAGACTAGCCAGCTCCTGCTGGCCCTCACCCTACACCACTATTTATAGAGCAGCCAAGATACACTCCTAATGACACTGGGAAAGGGACAGTGAGGGGGGAGGGCGACAAGTCACACACTGCAGGCTCCTGGAGAAGTTTCTGGTCTCCCCCTTATTTCTTTGGATGGAACAATGTCCATATGTCCACCATTAATCTGCACTCTCCATAGTTTTTAGTCGTGAAGGAACTATAGAGCATATTTCATCTGTTGTGTATTGCATTCTTCTTGTGCAATCCCTCCAAACTTTCCGGTCAGTCAGCTGGTGTTTGAACAGCACTTTGTCCACACCTGCAAAGTAAACAGTGTCAAAGCAAGGCTATACTTTTCACTTGAACCTGTGTTTAAGGCAGCCCAGCTCACTTCCAGAACACACCTGATAAAAGTCTACAGAAATGCCCCTTTTTCAACCACAGACCACTTCCGATGACACATTATATCACAATATCAGACATATTTTTATAAATATAATCAAATATAATTTTTTATAACTATAATCAGTCTTTGTGAGTTGTAGTAACTGATGATTCTACTTGTAAAAACATTGTCAGCTGCAGTTTTCCTGTAAGAAAAGCAGTGAGGTTTACATGTCAGTGCTTGGTAAAGGCTTGAGCAGGTGAGGAAGTGAGCTTTGGGAGCAGGTACACGTTGCTGTGGGGGCCGGTGGAAACCCCCAGTGGTCTTGGCTTAGGAGGAGATGTGGGCCCAGTGGACCCTCCTGCCCCAGGGCACAGAAACCCCAGGCCTTTCCACATCCCACTTTTATTTTCCTGGTTGCAAAACGCCTCTGGCTATCTGAGCAGGTGGGGTGTTTTTTCTTTAATATTTACTCATAAAATGTGCAATAGCAGAACCAAAGCAATCATGATGGCCTCTTATGCGATTGCTAGTGTTGCCCTAGTTTATGGGCACTTTTTTAAACAAAATTTTGTAAAGTTTACATACGTGCATACAGAGGATTGTTTTCTCATAGACTGATATCAAATGACCTGCGTGATCAAATCAGTAGTGTCATTTTTGTGAGCATTATCTTCTGCCCCTGAAGTTAACATGTGAAAACAGATTAAGTCAATATGTTTAGCTTTTGTTTTTAAAGGGATAAACTTGTCATCACCGCAGATAGACTAATCACTTAAGCCTGGTGCAGTTTCCTTGCAGAGCTCTGAGCCGGTTCGTCTTACTAGCCTTGATCATTTGAGCCTTAAATAAAGCTCTTTATAGTAACGGTCTGATTGGTGTAATCTGCAAGCTGTCAATCCCATCTTTGTGCACTGTCCCAGAGGAGCTGCTGGGCCTGTCCGCCAAAGAGTGCCTGGAAAAGTGGGTGAGCGGTTGTTCAGGTGTGGAGGTGCATGGAAGAAAGTAGGGCGACAAGATTCATCGCAATTGAAACTGCAATTTACAGGGACACAATGTAAAAAAACTGCAATGGCTGCAATTTTTGAAGTACCATTATTTATTCTACAAACAACAAAATATCCTGTTTTATTCTGCATAAAGAACTGATTCTTGTATTAGTTTCAGTCTTTTGTCAATTCCTCTGGGTGTGTTTAAAATGTAAATAAACATAAAAGTTGCAACCACTGAAACCTATTACTTAAACATAAATTGCAAGATATAGATAGGTATTTTTTTCTTCCCCAATTTCACATTAAAAAACCCCAAACAAAAACAAGCCCTCCCACACCCCTCCCCTCTCTCCAAACTACACAAAGCTACATTAAAAAAAAACACAATTCAATATTTTTCCCAAATCGTTCATCCCTATTGAAAAGTGTGTCAGAAGTATAATCAGCATGCATACAACTACATGGTCCGTTTGATAGGGAGCCACAGATGGGCCAAAGATGGGCTGGATTCTCTGGAGCTGCACCCTCCCTCCATATGCTAACTCCGAAGCCAAGCTGTTTGTTGCGTAGCTGATGTCTGCAGTGAATGGCCGCTATAGTCCCATCATCATCTGTCCAGTGCATTGGAGCCACGTTGGCATACCACAGTCCCTGCTTGTTTGATTGCTTCAAAGCTCTCTGCTCTAAATCCAAAACAAAATGGACAAGCCGTGTGCTGGCCACCTCTCCAGCCGCCCAGCCTCATGCGATGAACACATCAGATGGAGCTGGATCCAGGAGCAAGAGCTGGGAGCTGACCAGAAACAAGCAGAAACAGTCCAGCAGTTTTCCTCTCCTGTCATTCACACTAAAAATATATGAGGGCAACTTCACCTCTTCCTGTCTATAGCAGGTATTGACGTTTGGTTAATGTTTGATGGGAAAAAAATGGTTTATTTCAGGAGAATCGGATGCTTGCAGCAATCCCAATAAGGACTGTTTTGGACTAAGTTACTTTGATGTTAAATTAGTAACAACACAGTGATGCGAGGAGGATGTGTGAGCCCATTGGTGCCCTTGCTTTTGTCAGAGGCCTCTCTCTCTCCTTTGCGGTGACGCACAGAGCAGGGCCCGGGCTTGTTGTCATTGTGATGACAGTCAGTGCGGATCTGGGTTAACACACTCCAGCTCATAACATGCCAAAGCTGAGAGCCGCAGCAGTCAGTCACACGCGCCTCACTGCCCTGCATGGCAACGCCAGGCCTAAACTTTGGAAAGGTGCACAAGAAAGAGAAAAATAGCTAAGAACAATTGTTGAGGGGCTTGTTTTTATCTTTTACATTTCCATAGCAACCGACTCACCTTGCCATTACAAAGGTTTTCTCATTTTATTTGCTAATTCTATGTATAAGAATTTGTTCCAGTTCTTGCTCAAATGTCAATACTCCTGAATGTGTTTGAAATGAGCACATTGAAAAGAAGCATATTTTTTTTAAATACTTGTCAGACAAATTTCGATTACATTTTCTGAAAATCATTCAACCCTAGTTAGTTAACAAAAACAAATGATCCTGTCTCCGTGGGTTGTTATGTATAAAACCTGCTAAACCTGTAGTTTAGACCTCTTAAAACACCTCCTGAAATGCATGGGAATCTTCTATTAGTTTAGGAACAGATATTTCTCTGTTCTTTCAATAGGTAATGTTAGTAGAGGTGTTTAAAATGTGCTATGAAAACCTAATCTTTAAAACTCTTTAAAACAAATCACACATTGTCCATATATTTTTTTCAATTAGATATTATCCTAAAGTCATTTAAGCTTAGCATTATTTTACATAATCACATCATAAAACCCTCCACATGTAAGTAAGGACCACTTACATCATAATAAACTGCCTCCTAATAGAATCAGGGCGGCTGGAGTAAGTTCATCCTGTGTTAGGATTAAGAGAAGTGCCTTGTCTTTCACTTCATCAGAGACAATTGAGTCATTCAGCGCCCATTGTGGGACTGGCCCGCTGAGAGATGGGTGGTGGGGGGGAGTACGTGCGGGGGTGAGGGGGGTGGGCAGGAGAGGGTGGGGGTACGACGCTGAAAGAGGAGAAAGGGGAGCAGGAAGCCGTCTGCTGCACAGCCCTGCGAGATCTGTCAAAGGGGCATGTTTAGTGTTTGTGTGTGTGGGAGGGGGGCAGAGAGAGAGAGAGAGTTATCCCCGAACTCAACTGCAATTTGTCACATCGGAATGGGTACTTGAGTTACCCACGGGGCCCCCACATAGCTACAGAGTTTTCAGACTGTGCAGTGGGAAAGAGGGAGGGGCTAGAGAGCAGCGCTGAGAGGTCAAAGGTCGTGGCCTATACTCAAGCCCAAGCGGTGTGTCCGTTAGCAGGGTTGGTGGGTCGGTGGTTGCTTTGGCTTGGGCAGGGTGGGGGTCGGTGAGAAAGGAAAGGAAGGAGGCCAAGGAAGAGGCGGGGCAATAATAAGTAGGGTGCTGGGGTGCTAGCCAGGGCGCCTTTTTCCTTGGCATGCTTGTAAAACTTGCAGTAGAGATTAGCGTGTGAGAATAGCAGGACTGAAGTGGAGCCTCTTGTCAGGACATGCGTTCTGGCAGCGTCCCCCTATAGTCCCCTCAGTGTCCCCCTGCCCCGTAAGCGATCATGGGTGTCACCTTCACGCTTCTTAACTGCCTACTCACAACGCGCACCTCCTCGACCTCTGACAGCAGCTGTGTTCAAATATCTCTGCCATAAATAATGCTCTTATTTAGCATTCCTGTGAATATTTGTTTCTAATGAAGCCTAGAAGGTAAAAGAGAAGCACAAAGTTTAATTTGAGCTCTCTCCAAATTTACACACTTGTAGCTTATCATACTTGTCTTGAATGATCAGACTGATGGCAGCCGTGGTACTACCCTGTCCCGCTCCTCTCTCCCTCCTCTGCCACGCCTCTCTTGGCAATTAATACCCAGCGTGGGGGGTCCATAAAAAACCCACATGAACTCAATTCTGGACTTTTTTACAACCTCTCCATTTTCCACTCTGAGGACATACAAACAAGCGTAAACAAACTGGGTTTTTAGCAGTAAAAGCCGACTTGGGGTCATAAATGAGTGGTAGTGGTGGAGAAAGAGCAGGCAGAAAGCAGTTTTTTTTTTCTGGGCAGGGGCTGTAACCGAGGACACGGAGTCAATAACTCCCTCCAGCGTCTCTCACTGGCAGGCACCCCGCAGTGAACTCTCCGCTAATTACCACTGATTTAGACGCAAGACTGTGGAGGGGTCGCGACACTCTCCCTCCTGGACCAGCACGGACTCACACACGTACACGTACACACACATACACACATATAGACGTGCATACAAACCAGCGGTCACCCAGACATCGAATCTAATGTGCCCACATCACCACACTGTCTGGGGCTGATCTAACCAAAGGTGCTAGCTTGGCTCTTGTGGTTTGTATATAATAACATGACAACCCTATAGTTATACAAGACAGGTACAGTTTCAGAATGTTCAGAATGTTTCACTTTTCATGGATCGTATAGCTATGGGTTACTATGCGTGATTAATCGCAATTGAATCAAAATCACAGTTTGAAATTTATGCAATTTTGTAACATAATTTCTGCTAAACAACAAAATATCCTGACTTATCCTGCTTACATACTGCTGTCCCTGTAGTTTAGGTCTGTACAAACGTGTTCTGAAATGTGATTCTTGTATTTATCAGTCCATACTTCAGACTTTTTGACTATTTCTGGACACGTATAAAATGTAAACTTTGAACAAAATCCTGTCATTCAAGGACAAATTGCAACAACAAAACTTGTCAGGAAAATAGCATTTACATATTTTACCCAAATTATTCAGTCCTAGCCCTTTCCACAACCTTCAGCCATAGTTTTCCAAATGGTATTCTTTACATTTTTGCTGTTCAATTACATTTACCTTATTGACACAATGCAAGAGCAATGACCCCTTTCCCTCAGACAAGGTGGCTGTGACATTGATAAGACATGTCAACCATCAATAGTGTATGAGGTCAGTCAACAAAGTGACAATAACTCATTTCAGATTTTTAAACACTACATTTAAAACTAGAATATTCAGGTTTGCCGTCGTCATCAGATCAGAAGGGCTCCACCCTTTTTTATAACACACATATGTTTCTCATGACCCCGGGTTGAGCTTATCTGCTGCCGTGGGCCGTGAGCGAGACGGCAGGGAGACACTCTGATAGGGCCCGGGTCAATCATTGATGAGGAGAAGAGCGTGTACGGGCACCATGCTCCAAACTCTTTATGGTTCACAATAAAAAGGCCAACGAGACACCTTTGTTACACTAGGTCATGACTCAGGCTGTCCACATGGCATACCGGCACTTACAGGTCCAATATTACGTAAAATTGACTCTTGTAAACTTTAAGCCATAGAATGTTGTTACCTTATCAAAACCATACCTGGAGTTGTGTTTTGTTTCATTCACACATGTTTGAGTAATCCTGTTTATTAGTCATGAAGCAGCTTTTGTTTAACAGAGATTGGAAATTCCAGGGCTGAAATTATTATTATGATTCTAGTGAAGGTGTATGGAGTTTAAAAACACCAACTGGAGCATTTCCTGTATTACCACATAACATCACAAGAGTGTTGTCTGTTTCACAGAGCCTAAATATGCAGGGCTTGTGTGTTAAACATGTGTGAATCAAATAAAACACAATTCCAGGAATGTTTGTGATGGCGAAATCAAAAAATAGTGTAATATGGGCCCTTCAGAGTATTCATAATGTCAGAAATCTGTTATCTGTTAACATTTTTGAGCTGTATAAATACTGAAAAAGTATTGACACATGTGGTCTAACAGTGATCATAAAGAATAGGTTGATCTATTAATTACCAAAATAGGGAAAATTGTGTAACTTCATTGTACCATTTGAGAACCAACAGAACTGAGGGCAGTTGAACACAAAATTAAATAACTGTTTGCTGGAGTATATATTGTCTTTTATCTGTGCAACTTTTTGTACAGGTCAGCCACCTGCTTTTCTCCATGGAGATTTTATTGCTTTGCCTGGAATGTTCCACAGTTTTGTATTTCCTTCATTATAGGTGTTTTAATAACTAAGTTGGGTTGCCTTAGTATTCACAGATCTGACCTGTACCTTAGGTTGCCAAAATAATGGCATAATAATGTCTGTATGATAGAATGTCATACTGTGGAACAATAGATATTATTACTAATTATTAACATCTCCTTGAAGAGAAGAAGGTGTGCCTTTAATATTTTTTGACCATGAAAGCGACTGGACTGAACAGAACAAGGGCAACGTTTTTTGTTTATATGAATATTGTAAGATAAATATGTGACAGATTTGTACATAAAATATTATGTTTACAGATACTGCAATAATCCCCAAAACTCTGATATATTGTTCAGCACTGTGTTTTTACTGTTAGTGTAATTAGCTGTCTGTTTGTTAGCCTTGCATGCTCGAGGCCACTCCATCCTCTCATCTGCCTTCACTTTTTGATTTGCTCGTCTCATGTATTTTAAGTTCACGCAGTCATACACCACCTCTTAAGAAATGTTGTCGATTCCTCTGTTTTTGTCCTTTTGGTTTGATTTTTTGCATTGTTAACATGTTTTGTTTTCTTTCTTTCCATTGTGTTTCCTTTCTGCCATTCAGTACCTACAGATGAAATGGCCCCTGCTAGATGTTCAACCAGGAGGTCTTCAGAGTAGACAAGCACTTAAAGATGCCAGGTCACCATCACCGGCACACATCGTTGTAAGTAATCCTCCCACTCCGCACCTTTTCCTCTGCACTGCTCTGCTTTTATGTTGTTGTTGGTATTCATGTTTAATGCTGGACCTGATTTTCAAACTGTGAAAGAAGGAAATAGATTTTTAAAGGTCAATTGACTCTTGTGAGCTTAAAGTCATGTTATAATGCTGCTTCCTAATCATAAATATATCTGGAGTTGGTTTATGAGCCTGTCTACCTCTGAGTGTTTTCAGTTTGAGAAAAGACCTCAGCCTAAATATGCAGGTTTTGTGTGTTAAACATGTGTGAATGAAACAAAACACAACTGGAGATATGTTTGTGATGAGGAAACAACATTATAACATAGATCAGAAACCAGAGTAATATGAGCCCTTTAAATCTAACTTGTTCCCAGCTCCCACAAACCCTTTGGCACATTGCTAGTATTCACATGCATGGCTTTGTTGACTACTACTAGAGCTTAAGAACAGCCTTTTCAGACGGAGAAGTGAAGCAGGGTGGACCAACCTTAAACTGCCAATGAGCTCTGATCCCAAAGCATCATATAGTGACTCACATGGCTCTTGTGCAATAGATAAATGTTTTCTAATGAGATTAAGACAGTGTGTAGTGGTGTGTTTTTTCTGGTTTAGCAATACACTTTCTTGAGTGAAAACAGTTGGGTACTTCAGCTTTAAAGGTGTATTATGTCATTTTTCTGGTGGAGGGTCTATTAAAAACATTCCTCTGTGGAGATGTTATTGCTTTGTATGGAATGCTTCACAATATGGTTTTAAATCTTTCTATCTTCTTGGAGACCAAACCAGACCAAGTTACAAGTCAGATCTATGGAGAGGTGACAAACTGTAATTTAAAAACTGTGACGTAGAGCTGTTTAATGTTGCACTGTGGAACATTCCAGGCAAAGAAATGACATATCCATAAAAACAGACCTTCAAACTAAAAGTTACATAGTGCAGCTTTAAGAGGATGTGGAAGCTATCACCAATGCACTCCTTTCTGATGTCATGAATAAGATTTGATCTGAAAAGAAATTTTGTGTTGACCACATTGCACAAATCCAGAGTAGCTTGAGAGTGTTTTTGTAGGAAAGTGTGGGCGTTCCTTGCAGATTGATTAGCCTATTCGTGGAGTTGAAGAAGCACGCTGGCACTGGAGTTTGCCTGGACGGCCATAGGGGGCATACGCTACACATAAGAATTACAGAGCATCCACCTAAGGCATGTCAATATCTGAAGAGGGTAGCGAGCACCCGAGCGAGCACCGAGCATGAACTTAGCAGCTAGCCAAAGGCGTGAAGTTTTGAAGAGGTCAGCAAAAAGGTTGAACTTTGGGAGGTGTTGTGTGTTTGGTCACAGGGTTAGCTGGGAAAATCAATGAGAGTTGGGGATTGAGCAGAATTAGTGAGGTGACGGAGAATGCCCTAAGCCCATATTGGCACAGTTGTTACTTTTGTTCCAGCGTTCTTCTACATATCTTATGAAAATTTGTAACGATTTTTTGATAAAGAAAAATCTGACTTTGTAAACTTATGAATATAGATCATTTCCAGTGAAAGAGTGCTACTGTATTGTTGGTTATAAAAAAAGACACAGCAGAATTGTATGTGTAATTTCCAACTTCCCTTTTGCATGGATAAATAAAGCATGTCTTGAAATAGAAATGAAAATGTTTGTCAAAAATGAAAGCAGGTAGTGACATTACTATTGCTAACAGCAGGCGTCCCTTTTCTCTGCTTGTGATGCTCATGATATTTTTAAACCAGAAGAGTTCAAGGGTCCTCTTTTACTCTGGTGTTTTGGAGGAGCAGCGTCTCAGCTCTTATGAAGTCATTAAACTGGTCGTGGGTTGCAAAAGCTGCAGGTAAATAGTTGAGGTTTGCGGCGCTCTGAGTCATGCTGCTGTAAATACTTCCCACCTTACATGTTCTGAAACCACCAATGAGAAGCACACTTAAGAGATACTTTTACACTGGGATTGTACTGAATCTGGATACTTATCTTAACTTTTTGGACAAATTGGGCTTTTTGGTTGATGCTGAAATTCCTTTTATTTCATGTGGATAGTAATAGGTTTGGATTTTTACAAGATTTATAATGAAAAAATATATATTGTGAAGTGAATTTAGGAGGGCCAAAAGCACAGAGATGTGTTGTAAAGTTATCAAATGTCTGGTGTCTTTGATTTGTCCATTAGGTGGAATGTGCAGACAAAAGCCAGAGCAGAACAGAGCTGTGGGAACCCCGTTAAATGAATATTGTTACAAGTGCTGACAGTGATCAATATAAAGGAATATATTGTAATATTTGTGGTCATATTGCCCAGCCCTACTGTGTTCTGTTTGATAGAGTACACAGGCTGCTAAGATCAGAGGCACGCTGCTGTTGCCGCATAGACACACACGGTTGCTGTTAGCACAAGTGATGAAATTGAATGTGAAATGCAGCTTGTATTGTTGGCGCTCCTTGCACCCTGCTCCGGCATCTACCTCTCGCCGAGGAGGAAGTGTGATTGGATGTTTCCCAGGTTTGCATCATACGCCTGTCGTACATATAGAAAACTCAGATTAGTGTGGACAGCTACGTGAATGCCAATGATAACCCCACGCGGACTCCCACTGGTGTCACTCACTCAAGCCCTCTCTTCTCTCTTATTCTCTACAAGATGGCCTCCATGTTCCACTACGTGATCTCCTTATCAATAAATTGGACTGTAAACGGTAGTTTCTCTTTGTTTACAAATGCGGAGAAACACTCTGGCACCTTGACCTGTGCTGCCTGCAGCGCTCGCTGCTGCATTGGCAGTGATAAGGCGCCGTCGATGGGTCTGCGTGATAAGGCCGATCTGAAGCCTGTGACCCTTACACAGTTGAAACAACAATAGAAAGTAATAGATGGCGCTGTGATAGAGCTGTAGAGCTGTGCGATGGATGATGCAAACAGGCTGCTGTGGAGTGCTGGAGGAGGAGAGAGAGGAGAGAGAGGAAGTGACCTCACGCAGCTGGTCTTTGGGAGGGCAGGCTCGTGCCCCTGTTTACCATGCCCTCAAAGGGGGCCACGCCGCTGCCTTTGAAGTGCCTGACCACCCCGCAGGCTGCCTCCAAACCTGCCGCTCCTGAACTTTTATGCCATTGGCTCAAACTTATTCAATATTTATTCACCTATTGATGTGTGTTTTTGAGGGGTAGGCTTCAAGACACATTTTTTCTGCCTCTCGCAGTTCCTGAGGGAAAGATCACAGACAGTCCCTGCTTGTCAACTCTCTTTTCATTGTGACGTTTTAATTTGGCATTATTCTCGTGGACAAACATATAAGGAGCTGCCCATTTTCATAATTGTTTATTTATGCAGTGACAGGTGCAAATGATGCACACAGCAGACAGCACAACACTAGAGACAGTGGACACCTCATCACAGAGTCTTGTAATGTTCACTAACGCACGTCCAGAATCACATATTAACCACAGAGAAACACAGCAATCAAAGTCACTCCAATGGAATCATGTTTCTTAATTTGACTGGGAATTGGGGCAGAAACTCGCATATGTTAAGAGCACACGCACCAACTGCCTCCCTGACGCTCACGTGCGCACACACAGCACATGCACGCACAGCCGCGGTCTACAGCCCAGGCCCGGCCCAACAATGTCTCCATTGTTTTATGAGCTTTCACTGGCAGCAGGGGATGGCTGGAGTGTTAACCATTTCCCCACTGCGACGCATTGTGCTTGCATGTGTGTGTGTGTTTGTGTTTGTGTGTGTTTGTGTGTGTGTGAGGTACTGAGGCATGCGATGAGGGAGAGGGAGGGCACTCGCGCTAAGTGTATGGTAATTACAGTGGAGGAAGTGATGGAATCTGGCCATTTTTACGGCAGCACAGACCTCCCACCTGAGCCTGTCCAAAGTGAGCATGCTTTTTGACTTCCATTGAAGCACACTTGTTTCACTGAAGAAATGTCATTGAGTGAAAAAACATGTTCGGATATTTCAAAACAGCCAAGAATGTATTATATAAAATGACACAATAGCTTAAATTCCTGTTGAAAAATGTTCAGGAGACAGATCACATTTAGGGCTTTTGACCACGTCCTGTCCGCTCTGAGGCCTGTGGATAAAAGGGGGCTTCCGGTGGTCTGAAAGGGCCGCGCACCTGGACTAAGCACACAATGGAGAGGGGCTCTGGGAGGGCTGGCCTTGTCCGCGTTAATGAGAGACCCCACGGACAGCGCACATAGCAGCACACAGTTTAATGCACTTTACCTACAGAGGCCAGTGTACTGTAGACTAACACTGGGCTTTCACTTCATTTACCAAGTCACTCCTCAAATACTTTCACCTGACTGTAGCTCAAGTAGGGTTGTCAAAGTATCAAAAATCACATACTAATAGTTACAAAAACTACAATTGTAAGTAGATACTTTTCATATCTTGTATTGGTACAAAAAAAAAAACACATAAGCAGAACAATTTGACCTTTCCTGAGTAGTTTTATAATGATCTTTAGGAGCTTTATCAGAACTAATAAAAGATCACATGGTAAGATAAAGAACTTATCTTGTCTTATTTTTCTATTCTCTAAAAAAGAGCATTTCTTCAGTGTTGAAATCAAGTGTGAAATTTTAGCATTGTGACAACAAGAAGCAATGTTTCTTCTATAAAGCTGCATTGTGGAATCTTTTAATTTTCTCTTTTTGTTAGTGTCCTTTTTCTGTCACAAGATCTTTGATTTGTTTTTTTCCCAAGAAGGAAAATGTCTTAGAATAACTTAACAGGCATGGCATGGCCTACATTGATCCTTATCCTTAACCTTCTGTAAACAGTCATAGATTCCAACAGTTTTTGTTTAGCCTTACAAAATCTGATTTATTTTAAATTTTTCAGACTAAATTTGATTAAGACTAGATTAATCAAAATACAATAACTGTATTATGGAAATTTCCAAAAGTGTTGCTGCTGAAAACACAAAATGAAACTTCAGAATTCATCTTTTTGAACCGATAAACTGCTGTGTGTTGCCTCTGTGTCTCCTCCAGACAAGAGGGGTCAAAGTGACACCAGAGTCTGGGGCCAAAATGCAGCCGGTCGAGACGTGGCGTCAGTCCCGGGCTCTGAAACAATGAGAATGGGAGCACCCTGGTCTGCACCCTGCTCTGCACCCTGCTCTTTGTGTGTCCAGCAGCAGCAGTCTGGGTGGCTTCTCCTCAGACAATCCACTCAGTGTTGGCTTAGTCAGCAACAATACCACAACAATGCCTCAAGTGTGTGTGCTCTGTCCCACAAGCAGAGAGCTTACACTGACCAGCCATAACATTACGACTAGTGATATTTCAGCTCAACAACTGAGGATCTCCACCTCAACGCACCTGTTTGTGGAGACAGGGCTGAGAGATACGGCCTCGATATCGATCAATAACAATTTCCAGTTTTATTTAGGCCTATCACAATAATTACATAATTACATATCGACTTATCATTCAATATATGACAATAATATAACAACAATAACAAGAGTTTTTGGGTTCAGTACTTTTGTCTTTGTGCTAGTGGGACTTTTTTGTTATTTTTTATGAGATATGATAAAGTTTTAGCTGTAGAATGTTGAATTATGAAAATTATACAATCTAATGACAAAAGTGTTCAATTTTGCTATTTATTTGTTGCAGCCAATTTTTTTTCTTTTCTTAAATTTTTTTTTACAATATTGCACATTTAGAATACATTTTATGAGTAATTGGCATCAATATCATCATTTATCGTGACAGGCCTATCTTTATTTTGTCTTTTAAAATAGCTTTCAATTGAATTACATAAACATAAGATGTACTTTAATCCAAAAAGTCAAATTTGAATTGTTGAATTGTTGTGCTTCAAACGACATTCTTTTACTGACAGAGGATCATTAGAATTGCACAGCCCCAAATTGAAGTGTGTAGTAAAGTAAACCTTTTATCTGTAATTAATTTGATGTGATAAAAGCATAAAGAAATAGTGTCAAGATTTTGGCAATGGAACACAGTAGTCACCAGTCAGTAGCTATAGGCGATATGCCAAATCATATCACAATTTCGTTTTAATCACAGTTTTAGTAGAGGAGTAGAATTCATTGATAAGGGGTTGTGTGTTTATTAGCCATGTGGTGCTCATAATGTTATGGCTACCAGTAATGTTAGGCCTATTAAGAAAAACTGCTGAAAGACTAGTTTTTACACCAACTATATTGAATTGTGATCAATAATGAGTCACCCGTTTGTAATCAACGTGAATAGCTTCCTCTTGTGTTGAAGGCTGTTATTGTCTTTTCTGTGGTATTTGACCCTTGCCCAACCTCAGTGAACTTAAGCTGCCACTCCACGGCGGACATTTAAAAGCATAATGCATATTTGTTTCTGTGTGTTTCCGACAAGAACTGCTGTGTGAGGCTGTTATGAAAAGTTATCAGGCCGACCCCGGGGTCAAGTACGAGCACAAAGAGAAGGAGTTGTGCAGTAGCGTTTAGGTAGAGAGGACTTTTAGTAAATACAAGACCGGCTGCTTTTGAATGTGTTGAAAACTAGCTTATCCTGTCTGTTTTTTCACTTACATTTTGTCATAGTTTGATGTCTATCGATCAAAGTTTGCAGAAATCTTTTAACATGGATGAAAGAGAAAATATCCAATATAGCATTTTATTACTGCAGGTTGTTAGGCATTTGGTTTTGAGCTATGCTGCTTACAGAACACAATGGTCACTGTGAAAATATTGAAAAATTCTGACATTTTTTAATCATGCGAAAACTAATATGATAATTTTTAGCTTTCTATTGACTAACCATGGTACCTATTAACAAACACATGTAAAACTATGAATGATTTTTGTTTCGTTTTTATGTATGTTCAATGTGCCTCATTCTTTCCAAGCTTAACCCTATCACTTAATAATCTGTGTTCTATATTGTTAAATCCTGCGCTACCTAACAGCATGAGACCATTAACATCAATGTAACCCAGTTTTCTCCTTTCCTTTCTGTGTAAAATTACCTATAATGTGGTCGAACAGGCTGCAGAGACAAGCTCGTAGTTTAAATAACTAAAAAGCCATGGGATGTCAGATTTCCAAGGAGAATGTTGCTTATTCCTGAGACTGAATGTGAAGCTTCTGTATGCATAAAGCTGAAATAATTGTGTGATCTGGGACCACTCATCTTTGCCTTTCAGGGCCCGCTCTGCTGGGAATACCCCGGACAGTCAGATGTGAGCCTATATCAATTTCATTTGGTGAGAGACCTCCTCCAGAAAAAAAATGCTTGATATTTTGAATGATTCTGAATCTGCTCTCAAATCCTAACACAATTTCAAATCAAAACGAAATCGGGCTGATGCAAATTACTGCAATCCAGGTGAAGGGTGTTGGTTGTTTTGATAGTAAATTTCACATTCGTCTCTGATCAAAGTACGTGATTAAATTTTAAAATCTCACACGGGAAACAACCGGCTGTTTTTTGTTATTTTGGCTTTGTTTGGTTTTACAGTCCTTTTTACATGTAAAGAATACTTGTTTGCAGTGTCAAGTATCTGGGTCATTGGGGTGACAGTGGCTTTGATGGTCCTGAGAAACTTGTGGTGCTTTTTGGAGTTTTAAGAATAGAAATAATATTCTTTGGACTGTTTTGTCTGTAATAAAATCAGCTAAATTTAGTTATTTACTGTATTAAGTGATAAAATTTGAAGATTTCATTTCAGAATTCAAATGAAAAAAACATTTAATCTCAAAAATGGGTAGATTTCAAACACAATAATGAAAAGGAATATTGACTAGTTGACATTTTATGCTATTGAATTTAAATAAATATAAACATTTGATGATTTTATTTACTATTTTAATCCTTCATAAATAATTTCAGATTTTATAACATGCTGGAAGTTTTTGATTAAAATGCTTCAGTATTCAATGAACTTATTAACCCATAGATTATAACAATAGGCCAGTTTGAGATTGCAGGGTAAAGGTGATTAGAAATGAGAAAGCAGGGGAATTCTTTCTAGTTACGTTTTGTTGCCTTTAAACAACCATTCGCAGTCCAAGTAAAGAAAGTTATGCTTAATTTAATCTGTTTGAATTAGAAAAAACAACAACATTCTCTCTGTATGCAGTCACCTCACAGCCCTCTCGTGAGTAGTTCAGGTACCTTGCTAGAACTTGTTTGACGAGGTCTGGCAGATTGGCGCTGGGCGTGGCTGTCTGTTTCTACACATGTGTGAGTTTGTGTCTCAGAAAATACACCTTTTGTGTCCTGCAGCCTGCGTAATGTAATGGAGAGTGGTGTATTGTGTGTAACATTATGACAGTGACTGAGGTGTGACTATAGTAGACTTTGGTAGGTCATCTTAGGATAGGACAATACAAAGCTTTGTTCTACTTTGCACTGTTATCTTCAAATCTACCTCTCACCCTTGGTTTGGAAAAATGTACAAATGTTGTAATCTAGGAATGTCACCATATCAAAACATTACATTATTTTGCAGTTATTCATGATTTTTAACACAACCATAACCAAGCAGCAGTGAAATCCAGCCTTTTTCACATTATCAGAGAGATCACCATTGTTCTATTTTGACAATAACTTTATGAAAACAAACGTTACAAGTGTTAGATGAATGATATTGTGACAGCTAGATATTAGAGATTAAACTTTTTTATTTTATTTGTTTTGTTGCTTAGTTCTTACAGTTATATTCACATCTATATACCATATCTATTCTATAAAAGTACTCATTAAAGTCATTATTTTCTTTTTTTGTTGTTGTCTTTATATGAAGCCTGTTAACAAGAAATGGGAGTGTCTCTTATTATAATGTGTGTCAACATGTAAAACCAATAATAATAGCTCAAGTCTCATTTAGGACTTAAATTATTGCGTTATGTAAATGAAATGCTGTTCATTCATTCAATCTTTAATTCCTTTACATGAAATAACAATGCATAGCTTTAATTCTAGTCTCTACTTTTACCTTAGGCTATTATTATCCACCTTAGCTGAATCTAAACATTAGCTTAACATGCTAGTGGAGCTAAAAAGCCGCTAACTAGCAGTGACAAAAAGCATTGCTCCGTCGCAGCGCCCGCCCAGAGCCTGAATGACAGCAGCCTCCCAGCACAACTGTACACTCAGCGAAGGCCCGATTCACTGGGAAACTTGTTGTGACAGAACTCCAGGTGTCTCATTGTTGGAGCTGGCATGGTTCAACAGATTTACCAATTAGCAAGTGGGCCGAGGGCACGGGAGAGGGAGGGAGGAGAGAGGAGACAGGAGCTAGGAGACAAGAGGAGGGAGGGAGGCTGGATCGTTTGACTGTAGTTATGGAATGAGGCTTTGCTAGCGAGGGGGAATGCTAAGAGTAAGAGGGAGGGGTTAGCAGTCAGCAACGTAACGCTAATTTGATGCTATTTGACTATAGAGCAAAATGTCCAGAGAGATACATTAGCATAAACAATGTAAAAATGTAAACAAAAGAGGTGTCAGGATACTCTTGAATGGACGCTAAGTTTGGTATTTAGCATCTTTAAATCTCTATTAGGCTAACTGAAAATTCTGATAAGTGACAACACAATGTGGAGCCTTATATGCCCAAGGAACATATGTTTTGAAAGAGTGTACATGTAATAAATATTGCTAACTATACTATATACAAACCATCCAGTCTCAAAAGGTCAAAATATTAGGTTTAGTCAAGTCTATACTATAAATGCAGCTCTGTAGGACAACTTTTACTCTCTGACTTTGAGTACAGGTTAGACATTTTTTTTATACAACACAACTGTTTCTTTTTAGCTTTTCAAGATTATTTTTTGTGTTATTGTTTGCTTCTCTCAAGTAATATGATATAAACAACATCCGTCTCCAGAAGTGCTCAATTGTTTTTTCAAGCCCCTCTTGGCTTCTCACTCCAGTCCGAGGCAATACTGACGGATTAAACACAATGTTATTGGTCTCACTAACTCGGCTTTGTTATTGCTTCTTGATTTCCAGGAAGTGTGGAGTGAACTTTGGGAAACAAGGTGAAGTGATTAAGTGGAAGTCCCTGGGGTGGCTTTGGAGTTTGGAGTGTTTTTTGGCTCTAGACTGTTATTGCAGTAACACATGTGGACATACACAAGTTTGTTTGGTTTGCATTGTAGATTTATTTGTGCAAATAAACATGAAGAAGAGGAGAAAGTGCTACTAAAAATTGATGATTGTACTGCCTGGGATTTAGGTTAGTAAAGTAATGTATTGATAAGTGGTGGGTGGAATGTGGACCATATGTTTTCTTCTTATTAGCTGAATATTCTATATGGCTGGGAGCTCTAGTTTAAGCATCTGAGTAGAACAACATGCCAATATCTAGCGGTCATGCTAGCATACATTTTCCACATTAATCAAACAGCATACATTTCTATAGGTTGTGCATTTAGAAGACAGTACATTTCCGAATGCTTGCTGCTGTTTCATATCAGGGACCTGCCCTTAAGCATTTTGTCATATTGCAGCCAATGTTTTGGGGAACACATCTGACCTGGCTTCACATTCTAGTACTTTATGTACTTTTAGTGTTGAAATCTAATGCTTTGTAGGAAGCCACACCAAAACCATTAGATTTGGCAACTGCAGTTTGTGATAATAGATGATTGATTTTTAAGTATTACCTGTCAAAGAACCAAAGCCAAAATTGACTTAAGTGTAAAGTCTATGAAAACAGAGAACTTGCACATACCTTGATTTGACAAAGTGTTGGTGATAGGATTTTGGAGGATGGGAAGTGTGAAAAGTTTGTGTGGAAAGTTAGGATAAGAATAAGAATCCAGGCCAAATTCCCCAAAGAACAATTTATAGCTATGGATGAGTACACTGTCACAGTCAGATGTGAACTCCTCTGTAAGCTTTGGTGGGACGCTCAGTGATTCTGGTGAGCACTTAAGCTTCACTTTTCTGATACCCACCCCTTATAACCGGCGCAGGGGCTTTCCGTTTGGAGTTTTCATGGCTAAACATCGTCTGGCTCACTTTCCTCTGTCACCCTACTCACATATTCTCCTCTAGGTTTGGACACAACACGACTACCCCCCTTCCAATTTATTCAGTTTTGTTCTACCACAGCCGTTCCAGCGAAGACCTATCTGAACTTTTGTGGGATTTGTTTGGCTCCTGTTTTGATGTGCATGTTGTTATATGCGTTTTCCCCTCCCCTCTCCATCTTCTAAAGTCTGTGTAGTCGACAATGTCTGAGTTGCAGGCCTCGCTTTTGTCTCTGCTTGAGGAGAAAAAAAACAAATTTGATGTGAGACTTCTTCCCTACCCAGCCAGTTTCTTTGAGCTTTTTGTTGTTGCTCTGTTTTGTTTTATAGTCCTGGAAGTTTGGGACAGTTTCTTTTTGAGGCAGGTGATGCAGAGAATTGACTTGCATACCTGCGCAGGTGTTCAAATAGTTTTTATTTACCCAGGGCTTTCGCAAAACTGTATGTGAAAAGATTGTTAAGAATGCCTAGAATCAGTCATGCAATAGCAGGAGGTAAGTGTCCTCACTCTAGGATACCTCAAGATGAAAAATGATCATTCAGAATTTCTACACATGGCTCAATACTGACGTTATCTGGGCAGCTAGTCTAAACTAATATGTCAATGCACTTTTTCTTATCATGGAGATGTGCTACTGGCCGCGTATCAAGTTGGAAAAAATGCAGGGAGAAATGCATGCTGGGTAAAAGAATAAACAAGCCTGTCACCAAAGTTGGGGAAAAATCCTTCGTAGCGGCGTTACTGTCAAAACGCATCCTCCATTTCATACATTATTAACATTACCTAAACGCATTATTTGTGTATTTATTCATTCATTTGTCTTGTTAACATCCTCCCGGAGTGAGATAAACAGCTGCGGCCAGACTGGATGTGTGACAGTTTGTGAGATTTGAATAAAATAGTCCCGGCAGCGTGATGGGAGTGAGACAGCAGCAGATTCGGCGGACACCCAGACTTCCTCTCCAGGCTCATTAAGGGACAGTACGAGGCGATGATGTCGGATAGTGCGCACTTTACCGCCGCGCCTTTTTCTTTGAACGCCGGCGCCCTCTTATCTGCGACATGCTCTGTTCCTCCATAACAAGAACGTGCACGCTCCTCCACTGTCTCCCAATCTCCACGTGCACACTCCTGATGCCACACACACGCCCGGCATTCACTTTGTGTGGATGGAAAACTCATAAAGCTCGTTCGCAAAATTTTGGCAGCTTTTGTTGTATTTTTCTCCCGTGTTATCGAAAAGCCCCATAACGTTGTCCCTCTTTCCCCCTGTTTTTTACTGCAGAGACATCACAAATGGATATTTTAATTGGAACTTTTGGCACTGTCTCCATCTTGCGTTGGAACAGCAGACAAGTGAGTGGTTGGCCCAGGCTGATTGGTGTGTAGCGAGCCATGCCTAAATCAACTGGCAGCATGAATAGCTCAACTGATTCTCAGAGGCATTCACTAGAATCCATGGCACTTTTTTAAACAAAAGTCTTTCTATAGAAAAAGTCTGGGCTAACCAACACGAAGGAGACAATACCTCCTGCCTCCTTGAAGCATGACTTCACCTTTGTTTTCTCAGGGCAGTTTACTTATCTCACTCTCAGATGAGTTTTGACTGGCATTTTAATTACAGATTTTTAAAATGACTGTGAAATATGGGTTTTAGCTTGAAGTGTTTGTCCTCAGTGAGATGTTCGATAGCATCATAACAACAGCTATCTGATCAATAGTAAAACACAAACTAACATTCAAAAGAAAGCATATTGAAAAGTCCTGTTCTACTATTGATGTTTTTTTATTCTTCTGAAATGTGAGTATGTCTAAATAGTTTATCCACGCTTGTACCTTTTGGACATTTTTAAGAATGGAATTCTTCCTTTTCCTGTGTTGTGGGAATAAGGAGGAAATGGATCAGTGGACCCAGATGACATGTTAGGCCTGACTGCTGCTCCTGAGAGAGTACCTCTTGGCTTGAGCTCAGCACTGTCTAATGTAAACCACATGCTCGTGTGGAGCATCTGCATAAGCACACACCTGTTTAAACTGTGCACACTCGTCACCTCTAACAGTAAAGTCAGGCACACTGGCCCGGGCCAGAGGCACTGTCTACAGCAGGTTAATCCCCCTTCACATAATGTGCTCCTTGTGTTTAGATGGAGGAGAATAGGTGTGTGCAGGTGGTGCTGTGTGATCTGTGTACTAAGCCCATGTAAATAAGTGTTATGTTTTTATGTGTGTGTGTGTGTGTGTGTGTATTTGTGTGTGTGTGTGGAGGGCCCTCTCTCTCTCTCTGCTCTGGAGTCAGTGCTGTGTAATTACCTGGCTGTCTGCCACAGTCCCACCAGAGCACAGACACAAGTGGAGCAGTGTCTTACACAATGTAACCGTCCCAGCAGCCCATCTGAAGCACTGGGCCTGTGCTGCTGCAGCCTGAGGTTCAGACAGCAGGCCAGAGCACACATCCACACATATCCACACAGGGTCATGGGAGATTTACAAAGCCATTTCTATTGAAGATCCATCTAATGCTTTTTGAGCTCCCTCACAATAGCTGGCTTTCCATAAACATATTTTATTGACATGTTGAAGTAGCATGTTAAGCATGGATTATCAAATCAATTAATCACAGATCCATCTTTTTAAAGTTCCTTCTATTGATATATATATTTTTACTTCCACACCTATACACCACACACGCATAAGGGCATGCACTTTTATGGTTAATTACTTCTTACAAGGGAGCAGCAATCCTATCAGCTGTTTACCCATTATAATGGATTGTATCTTCTATAAAATTTTATAAATTGTAGTCACAAAATAATAAAAATAATATGTTTGTGCAAAAAGTATGTAGAGATAGGTGTGTGGATCCACCTAGTGCAATGGCACGCGGAGATGTTTGTGTTGAGTAATGCCTAATAGACTCGTTTCTATGTTGAGTGACAGATCAGGAAATGCTGCACTACTGCTACAGGCTCGAACACTTTTAACAGACAGACACAGACGGAAACATGGCCGGCCAATCAGAGGACAGGAGACGCTCGGAGACAGATTTACAGCCCTGACCTAAAGAACACTTCTCAACTGTCGTGCGTCTTCAAGTTGCTTCATCAGCCACCAAGGCACCCCCCACCCGCCCTCTGCACTCATAACCTACGGAGGCCCCAAGTCCAGAACGCACATACAAACGCTGTGTCAGTCCGCCATTTGAATTGTTATATCTCCTTAGCCTTGATATGAGCAAAAAGGGAGGTCTCGGCAGAACCTGGCACATCAAAGCCTACCTCCCCCTAGTCTTACAAGTTGCCTGTCTCTTTAGAGGCTCCCTGCACCAGAGAAGGGGATTGGAGAGGCAGCAGCCGCAGTAGGTTCACGGCTGGAATGAGTTTGATGGACTAATTGTAGCCCCCAGTGGACACAGGCACACATCACAGTGGGCTTGCAGATTGGGAGAACTAAATATGAAGATGTGAAATGCTTTGCCAATCGCTATCATAATAGTACCAACAGCACATATTTAAAAGGATTTATCTTAACCTTGTAACCTGTTGACAAGTTAGAATTTTATGGGTTCAAATAAATTAAAATAAATTGATGAGCCCCTAAATATTGGCAAAACAAAAAGGATGATCCAGTAAATTCAGTAATTGACTTATTCTTACTTACTGACCTTTCTTTTTACCAGTTGAAAAGTCTGTTTTATGTACAAAATATTTCAAAAGTGTTCAGGCAAGTTGCCATAAAATAAAATAGAAAGGATGAGCCTCCAAATGTTGTAGCCATTAAAACGATGTATATATGTATATGTGTTTCTAGATGAATGAGAAAAGGCGACTTTTACTAACAACACTTGAATAGTCAGTTCAATGTTTGTTTACATTTTTAACAGAGGAGCTTAGGGCTAACATTCACACTGACAGTTTCCTCAGGCGTTGCACACAAGATGATGCAAGCCCTTCACCATTCCTTGATGAGGTGCATGTTGGTCAGTGGATGTAATAGGCATATTCTGATTGTGCCTGTAAACAGAACAACCACTACAAAGAAAAAAACAAACAAAAACATTTTACCATTGTTGTTTCTTACCAACAACATGACCAACTGCCTTGAGTGGTGATCAAAAAGGCTTTGAACGGCTAGCTTTTTTCTTCATCGGCACCAAAAAGAAAACAGGATCCCAAACTTTTGAGCATGCATATAGTTTTTATTTTCCCATTGCACCCCTCTCCCACTATCAGTTTGGCAGTTGTACATTAAGCCGCAAGAGTGAAGCACAGTTAAAAGAAGAAAGGCGCAGGGAGATGACATCGGCAAGGAAGCGCCTGGTGTTGGGTAGGGCCCTGGCTGCGAGAAAATCAATTGCAGGGAACACTTCCATACACGGAAATGGCACAATGGGAGGGAGAGCAGGGAGTAAAGACTTTTTTCTGAAAAATGATGCATTTGTTTTACCCAGGGAGACAAACAGCAAAGACGAGGAGAGAGAGAGAAAAAAGCTCTCTTCTGAACATCTTTTGAAAAAATGCTCTGTCTTTGGTGAGGTTGAGTTGTGTGGTTAAGGTTTGTTTTATCCAACTGTGCGGAAGCGTGTGTATCTGTCTTTCAGGTCTCTTTTGAGTTGAGGCGCAGAAAGACTACTCGTGGCATGTTCAAGGGCACTCAGTGGACACACATGCCCTGCAGGAGGCGGAATTATGAATACAACATGAGTAAACACACACCTACATATACTATTAAAATAGTAAGCCTAGTGCTTGGCAAGGGACCATTGTGAGGAGTAATTTGAGCCGGTCCGTAGCAGTTCAACCTCCCTCTTCTGAGGTCACTGATAAAGACTTGTGTCAAATCGGCTCTAATTTGCCTTATAGTGGAATGATTTGCACATTGGCAGTAATGTATTCCTGTGTGCATTCCTCCAATACAACCCTTTTAGTATTCCGTTTCGTGATAAAGGATTTTTTTACACAGCAGCTGTGAACAAAGAATACAATAGCTCACAAACTCGAAACACAATTCCAAGACTGAGCCTTGAATGGCATTCAGACTGCAGTGTGACTGAGCGTGCCCATTCAGAGGAGTGCGCAGCGGTGGAGATGCTATCAAGTTGCCTGCAGATGGAGGTCAGTGTGACTGGCACAGTTGGCACCTTGGCACTGGCAGCAGTGTGCAGAAGCACTTAGCTCTGCATTGACTGAAGGGGACCGGGGAGCAAAACGTTCTTCTCATTTCTCTCGTTTTTTGATTGTCTGCGCTTCCTGTTTTGAAAGCCATTAAGGAGCAAATTTCCTCACAGCGAGAGCAGAGATGAAAAGGCCCTGTCTTTTGAATCATGTCCAAGCACAAATGTGAAAAAGAGAGGGAATGATAGCTATCTGTAAACATCTCTGTTCGAGGGGTCGACGGAAAAGGAATTGTGAGGGGGAAAATGATACATTCATTTGCGTTCTTCTTTTTTGATTTGCTGATGAAAGCGATGCTGCAGTTTTTGTTTCACACCAGCTGTATTGCTCTATTCACAGCCACATTAATGTATGAGGGCAGGCTCAGATAACTGCTTCTCTCCCAGCCCTTAACCCCCTTCCGAAAAGGCTTTGTGACATCTGCATCCACACATGTCCCATTCACTCCAGCCACAGAATATTTATAGAGCTTTTGTCATCCATTCACTGTCTCGGAGCGTCTGATCATGTACTTTACACGTCACCAGAGCAGTATTTGCTGCATTATGAGGACATGCATGTATTTGAACTGGACCTGGCTCTGGACTCAGTCACTTTCGATTTTGGCATATTTCATATTTACACCAGTTTCCTCTCAGCTGTGCCTGCTCCTCACAGCAGCAGTAGTTTGGTGCTAGAGACTCTTTCTCCTCCCTCTCCTGTCTCTCCCTCCTCTACCCCTCACTGCCCCAAGCCTGGCCAGTCTGTGCCTCTTAATAAAACTGACAGGCTCTAATTGGGCTTAATTGCACCCTTCGGGCGTCGTCAAAAGGAGTGTTGCTAAACAAACTGCAGGGTCTGCAAGCAGGCCAGCCAGTCCGCTCAGCCCCAGCATGTGTGTGTGTACCCACCATAGTAGTACTGCTAATATCTGTGTGTTAAACAGCACATTAAGAATGTGCACCAGTAAGCTTCTGATTTAGCAGTGTGGGCGTCTCTGAGGCTGGGATGTAACTGGCCTATTCACTGCTCACAACAGAACAAGAGCTTACAAGTCGAGAATCTTATGCATTCAAGCAGCAGCATCACCTGACTGTGAACCTCTGTGCGCTCACTCAGACAGTAAAACATAGTACGTCTGTCTTTGAGGAAGTGTCGACAACTCCAGGTGTCAGAAAAGCCCTTAAATCCTTCTATTATACAACAAACCAAGCAAACAAATCCCCCCCTGCTTTCCTGAGCTATAGGCAAAAGGCTACAGCCTAGCACCCCAGCAGCGCCCCCTCCTGGCTGACAGACAGGGGGAGCGGGTCTCTCACTAAGGCCATATTAGCCTCTGCTGGGTCACCGAGCAGGATCGATGCTCTGATTGAGTCACTGAAAATGGCTCCCTCTATGTTTGTGTGTGAGCGCTGCTCTGTTTGTGTGTGTGAGCTGCGGCTGACCCCTGACGCTCTGACCTGTGTGGAGACAAAGAGATAATCACATTGTGCTGCCCATCTACCTATAGACCTATAGAACCTATACTCATTATAGCCTTTCACTGGCTGCTTTTGCTATGAAAAGTTTTTGGAGTTTGTTTTGAAAGCTTTCATCGACAGGATCATTTTGGTTGTGTACAGGGCCAGAGAGCGAGGAGCAGAGGGGAGGACACAGGGAAAGAGACCGTCTCCAGTGTTTTTGTCCCGGGCTCCAAAGTGCTGTAATGATGCAGTGGCCAAGCTGGAGGCCCTGTAAAGACCAGGAGCACCTCATTTCAGCGGCCTACTGCTGTTTGGTGTCTGACTCTGTGCCTGTGTCACCCCTTCTTTTAGGATACGAGGCACAGCACATAATTAAGATACACAGCCCAGCGTGGCCTGAATATATAGCCTGAAAGTATAGAGGAGCACAGCAGCCGGCCTCAATCGCAGCCTGTGGTTCAGTGTTTGGCTGCAAGCGGTGCCCGGGCCTGCTCCAGTGTGTGTGTATTTGTGTGTGTGTGTATGTGTATTTATGTGTGTATGTGTGTATGCGTCTGTCAGCGGTCGGAGCAGCGTGCTATAAAAGGCTGGTGAGCAGAGCCATCGCCTCTCTGTGTGCAGGGGTCACGCTGAGCCAAACGGAGCATGGCTTCCAACACGTACTCTCTCCACTCTAGGAGATTCTGTGTGTGTGTTTAAAGGATGGCTGAGCAGTACTACTGGTACTGCAATATCAGCAAATATATTGTCCTTATGTCTAGAAATGTCATGTATGCAGAAGTACATCCCACCGAATCTCTTTCTACTCTGTCAGCGGGAATATGTTGTCACAGAAATCAGTAATTGTCAAATGAAATGGGGATTTTGTTTAGATTTCCAACTTGAGTCTTTGATAAGCTTTGATTTTGACATAGTTTTGAAGGGACATACTCACATTTTGATATTGTGGTGTTGTTTTTGTTATTTCTTTTTTATTTCCTAGGGAATTTCAATTCTATTTTGGCATCATAAAAGGATTTTCAAAACCTAAAACAATAAATGTCAGAAATAGGGCTGGACGATTTACATAATTTTGTCATATAAAAAATATATATAGATATAAAATAAAATGTGTTCAATATTAATTTCCTGAACATAAACAAAACAGACTTTTAATCATAAAATTTTCAAAAGAAAAACTGGCAGATGTCTTACTCCACATCTTGTATTTTCTGTCATATTAACCCATAGTTTGAAGCATCCAACCCAACTGCCCTGACCCCACACTCGCCCCCTTTCTGTGCCCTGTCCTGCTCTGTGTCATATATAATCCTGCTTTCTGGGGGCAATAGCGTGTATCTGAGAGGACACATCCTACTGCCCACTCCCCTGTCCCGCCCCGGCCGTTCCAACGCTTTGTCAGCCCCTAATGATAACTATCCATCAAGAGCAGAGGCGCCACTCTTTGGAAATGAAGATGGATTGAATTAGCGTTAAAGTGCCCCGACCGCCGCATTGTGCCCATAACCCGTGATTACACTGTCTCGCTAACGCACTCACTGCCCCTCCTTTGAGCAAGGCATTGAACTTAACACATTCGCACCAGTGTTGATTACAAGGTCTGCGGTCTGGGTTGATTCGCTTCATGTGGTCACTAATGGCAAGTGAAGGGGCCGGTCGTTTGCGGTAGATTAGAACGTCGCCCCCTGTCTGCGTGTGTGCGTATGTGTGTGTATGTGTGTGTGTGTGTGTGTGTTCCCATGCTTTGAATCAATAGCAGTGATCGAGTCATTGTAGCCTCATTGTAGCAGCAGTGAAAACAATGCAGAAGGATTAGGAGTGTGTGATTTGGTGTCATTGTCCCAAACACAAAGCGGATCACGTGACTGCAGCTCATGTAGCGCTTTCGGAAAAGGGAGGGGGAATTGAAGAAATGCAGATGGATAAATTTATGGACTAATTTACAGCATTTTAGTGCATGTAAGCTGTGACATTCAATATATAAGTGCATTGATCAATTCATTCCAATCAAATTTATTTAGAATAGAACTTAAAAAACTGAAGACTTTATTTTAGTTTAGCTCAAGACAGCAGCATGTCTCAAATAAACTGGAACAGGGACAACAAAAGTACTACATTTTGCAACAATAGACATGATACTTTGATTTTTATTCTATTTTTCTATTTTATTTTTAATGTTCTTCAAATACTTTTTCTTCTTTTTATTGACTTATATAAGATGTGTTTATCTACCAGCAACCACTAAACTGTTTACATTTTTTTAACTTTCTCAGTCGAGAGTAAAGAATGGCTTTATTTAGTCAGTGTAAAATTGTTTATTCATAATTCACACAAAAGTAAAGAATGTCTTTGTAGTTTTTTTAGTTCACATAATAATAAAACAAAGCACACATTTTATAGGAAAAAAAAACATACAAAATCAAGTATATTTTACTTTTACAGCAAGAAAGCTTCAACAACCAGTGCTTAGTCTGCTTCTGCATCTCCCTTTTTTGTGGAAATTGGTTTGAAGTGTTTGTTATTAAAGACATCCAGGGAAACTCCAGGAAATAGACTTAATTTCATATAGGGGCACATGACTCAGGGGATGGGAGTCCAACCAATTAACCCCAGCCTCACTCATTAAAACTGCCTTTTCATGGCCAGAAGCAGCTCATAAGCTAACACGCTACATGAAAGCACAAATTTGTCCATCCAAAACTCTTAAAAGTAATTGGAAAGGTAGATATGAAGGGCCAGTAATGGGGTGACACACTGCAGTAAAGTGGAGTTGATTATTGGGAGTAAGAAGAAGTCAGTCATCTTGTGGACTGTAACTCTCTGAATGTATAAGCAGTAGAGAAAGGGCAATAGTATGCACAAGATCTGCATAGGCTGACCCCTCTGGATTAGCGCCGATTCACTCCTGGGCGCCATATGGTCGGTGGATATTCGGAAAGCAACTGTGGCGAGATAAAAACACATGAATCATTATTTACCGACGCTAAATGTCACAAATACGCTGCACATCTCAAGTGGCAAAATGTACTTCTAATTATAACGATTAATAAATAATACAAAATCATATCACTTAGGCCTGTCACAATAACACATTATTTGCCGTAAAGTAAATATAGACGATAAAAGATAATATTGAAACTAATTTATGTCACTAACTACCGTAACTAAACCACAAAAAACGATTCTAAATGTACAATATTTAAAAATTCATGAGCTGCATTAAATAAACAGCAGAATGAAACACTTTCGTACTTAGTTTGCATCTGTAATCTTAACTTAAAACTTAAATCTTAGCCACAAAATAATCAAAAACTCCCAATAGTGCAAAGAAAATGTACAGATGACAAATATATATCACATGTTTAGTATCACTGGTTAACTTTTGAATACAATGTGCGGTTTTACAGAGATTTGCTAATTCAGTTTTATTAATTCATTATTTTTATTTATTTCATTTGTTAAAGGACTTGTTTTTCTTTGTCACTGTAAGGTCAGAAGTCATGGGATTTCTTTTACGCATGCATTTTTAATTGTAGCGTTCAGCATTGTTCAACCTGTTCCATTGTTGTTTGGCCACTAAAGGTTTCTCATTGAAAGTCCATTTATGCCAGCAAACAAAAACATGAATATTAGTCATAAGATAGCCAACACAGCCTTGTAATTACACATGCACTGTCCTGACTTTTTATTTCCCCATTTTAAATCACGTCTCCTGGCCTTTGTGTGGACAGCTAATGGGTTAATGCAGTGGCAGTGGCTAGTTTCATGCCAACAGACTGTGTGTGTGTGTGTGTGCGTGCGTGTGTGTGTGTGTATTCATGGAGCCACATCCAAACAGTCCATCTCTGTCATCTGCAGCAGAATAATTACTCACAGATAAACAGCATTTGACCATTTTCACAGGGATCTAATCTGACGCTCTGTGGTGGGGACAAGGCCAAATCCAGTGTAATGCCATGATCACTTCTGTTTGTTACAATCTCACTCCAGATCTGTGTTTCAAATCTCTACTAGAGTTAAAGTCCTGTTAGGTCTAAGGATTGCCCAATATTTTTGGAAAAATGAACACTGCTACTGTTTACTGTTGCTGTTACATTTGATGTTATGGCCACTACGAATGCTTTGCGGTCTCTGTGATGACAACTACCATCGCACTGCTCTTTCAGACTAAAACAACGCTCACTAATCCTATTGCTTTGTTATTGTCATTTTTTTCTATCCACATTGCTACAAAAAAGAGGCATGGGACGATACTGGAATTTGGAATCATGATTATGACCAAAATAATTGCGATTAATGATTATATCACGATTAATATTAAAGTTGCTGACAGTTTTAAAATGTTACAGATATGAATCATTTTAATATTATGAATTGGTTCCATATTTAAACAACTTATAGAATCTTACCTTGTTATAAGTGAAAAAAAAATCAAAAACAAAAACAATGATCTAGAAGAGATATCTGGATAATGGATAACTGGCTTTTTTCTGAACATTCCTGTGTTATCACGATTATATAAAATGTCCCACGAGCGATTATTTTCTACCCTTTTTTATCACGATATTATTTATTGTCCCATCCCGATAAATAAATACTCTAAACCCTAACCCTACTACATCCTTTATTGCCCACTTCAATACTGACAAAAACAATTCTCAAAATTCTTATTTGCTTCCCACTTTAGGTACATCGTAGGTATTTTATTTTTTTTTTCTTAAAGATGTTTTATATTAATTTCATTTTCTTTCATTCAGATTTAGTTTGACGATAGCAGACAGAGCGGTGTGGGCTTGTGGAGGTCAAAGTGGCAGTGAACTGGGAGTATATTAGTTACAGCCCGGTGTCCTACGTGTTTTTATCTCCTTTTAGCTCGAAGGCAAACGGCATCCGAAATCTGATTATCCTCCATTATAAAGAGTGATATTTTCATCCCCACGCTTCTCGGCACTGCGTCAGAGCATTTAGTCGTCTTAATGCCGGGAAAGGCCTGCTCTTGTGACAGATAGTAGATATTCGTAACATCGTCTGTTTGGACATTTCTGTCTTTTGTGACATGGAATAAAAGACGGGCGAGAAAATATAAAGCAACCAAATAATGTCAAAAGATCAGAAATCAATGTACCGCGGGAACGTGATCCGCTCAGCTCCTCGCACCACCCGGCCTCTTTGCATTATGGGTGTCTTTCTGTGGCGGCCAGAGTTGCTTGTGTTTGCCCCCGTGGAGATGTAACTGAAGCATGAGGAAGCCAGCCGACAATGTTTGGACACGGAGCGAAAAATAGCCTTTTACTTAAAGGTTACGGCCGAGGTCTATAGAGTTACATGTTCATGAGTTTGGTAATGCACAGGTTTGAGTTTCATGTTTTGATGTAGTTGATGTGCTCGGACAGGAAATGATCAATGAGGAGTGGGATAAAATGGGACTTTGAATGGAAGTTTGGGTCAGATGTAACTAAATGGACGGAGAAGACTGGTGCAATTGATTGGGACAAATGTTTTAGCCTGACAGGAATGTTAGCATGAAGAGGTTTTACTTTGTGTATTCTTTTTGACAGTCCAAAAGCAATGCCCAGGGTCTCAAAATAAGTCCTGTATGGTTTAAACAGTCATTAATGTTAAAGCTGTGTAATATGTTATCTCTGGACTTAAAAGGACATAGGGAATTTTCCCACTTTTCTATCAAAATTGTAGGTCACTGCAGGGGATGTCTGATATTTGAAGTCATGTTTAAAACAAAATCTATGGGTTATTCGGGAGGTTACAGTGGAGGGTTTCTACTGCTTTGAGAGTTGTGATCTGTTCTAATGAGAAAAAGCCAAGGCAGCTCCACAATGCTTTGTGTCACCCGCTGAGGCGGAGAGATAGACACAGGATTAAAAAAAAGAAAGGAAAAGAAAAAAAAACAATTTCTGGACATTTCTAGGAGATAAATTTAATTTCTTTGCTATTTGGAGGTCTTCTTTGAAAATGCAATTGTAATGAACACATTCAAAACTGGAGAATAGATTTACTCAGGGCTTCAAATAAGCCAGCGTTATCGGACTCTGTCATTCGCTCCTACCCATTTTCGAGCTGCTAATTGATGTTTTTGATGTTGGCGAGAAAATTGAAGAAAATGTCATGTGTGAACCGGCGCGGAAGTTAATAAGATTGACTTCGTTGACTGAATCCACAATGAGCTGACGAGAGGCGTGTAATGGGACTGCTGCGAGCAGTGCGTCCATCTGCCCACGATGAAATGGACCCTCGTGCGGCGCTGCCCGGGCCCGTGGTATGGGGCTGGTGGCATGATGCCGGGGCTGGTAGTATGGGGCCGGCGCCGGTGGTATGGGGCTGGTGGTAGGAGCCCTCAGCCTCAGACATGGGACAGTGTCCCCTCAGCGGTGGTGTCTGTGGAGCCTCTGATTGGAGCAGCAGCAGCTGTTTCTCCAGCGGCTCCTGGCCTAGTTCGTCTGCAGCCGCTCTCAGGGCGGCCTCCGTGTTTGCTGCAAACAATGCTCGTTTTTAATGCTGTTTTGACTCTGAAAAGCCAGAGAGCATTAGAAAGGTTAGATTAAGATGTGGCTAAAGATGCACCCATATCAGTTAGGGTCATTGCATATGTTTGGCCAATGTGAAACAGAGCCTGAACGTAAATCCGCTTAAATAAAAGGACAGAAGCACCATCGGGTCGCTCAGTCTTGAGCCATTTATCGAGCGCTGGCTTTAAGCCAAGAATACTACTTTTGTTTCCTCTGCTACGTTTATTTGAATAACTGAATCAGTAACACTTGTGTGTTTAAAAAATGTTTTCACATATTCATCTGAATTATCTAGTAGAGTCATGTTAATGTATAGAGCGGTAATGGTTTCTGCATTTTTAATTAGCGCACGGCGGGGCTCATTTTGGTTCAGTGCGTCTGATTATTTGGTGGGCCTAAAACGGCCTACGCTAAAGCCTAATGTGACCGGTGCCCCTGAGCGCTGCTCTTTTGAAGACGCCAAAAAAAGGTGGCCTCTGCTATCGCTCGGCCTCCAAGGATCGCGGATAAGGGACGCGAATTCTGCGAATAGGCAATTAATTCTGTTGGCAACGATCGGTTCGAGCGTCTTCCCCCACCGCCCCTCCAAATGCCCTCCTCGCCATCCTCCACGACCATTTGAAATGCTAACACAATGAAATATTTTTCTATTGGTCCGTGTCCCTCGGCTAAGCCACCGCCGCGGGCGAAGAATTTCATCGACTGATGAGACCACAGGCGAGCCCGATAAAAAGGTTAACTGTACGTGACACACACTCCAAGTAGCCACGCTACCTTGAACTCTCAAGTTCTGTAACTTTTATTTGACTTTATATTGTTAGCGAGGCCGCTGTTGTTTAGCCGCTAAAGGCTAAGGGGGAAACACAGCGGCCTCTATAGGCGCCGCACTGAAGAGCCGATAATGACCATGTCTGTTTGAGGACAATGTTTGATTGGGCTTTTCCAGCGATGGCATTTTCTTGACGAGATTTTCATCGTCTGCAGATGACTTGCTTTGCAGCTTTTTCATAAAGATATCAAATGCATTATTTTTCAGATGATAATTTGACGAGGGTTTTAACCATGTAATGTGGCGTTTCATTCTCTGTGATTGAAGCGTTCATTTGTTGTGTTGAAAATGTTTCTTTTTAAAGACAGTGAAATTGATGAATATAACCAAACAAAGCCCAGATTATATTTATCCTGAACATTATTATGCCTGTGTTTTGTTCCTTTTGCTTTCATTTCCCTTCATAACATACAGTCTGTTTCTATTGTGCTATATTTTACAATAGCCGAGCTTTGCTGCGCGAGCGTATTTTTTTTCCACCTTCAGGGATAGGCGAGGTAGACTGCCAGAGAGTGGGAGGAGGAAGCCTGGCTGTTTTCAAATTGTTAGTAAAAGATATACGGGCACAGAATAGGTATGGACCCCCCAGCCCCACCCTGCACACAGCACAGCAGAGCAGTGGGACCAGGCAGGTGGCTCCCCATGGCTGCGGCTTCATGACAACATGCCATTAGAAATCGCAGGCCTGTTGATCAATCCTGCCGACATGACAGCTCCGCCGCCAGGCCCGCTCTTTGAGTGCTCCCTCTGCCGTTCTTCCACACTAATTGGTGCAGGTTTCTCTTATATATGCTCGTGGCACAGGGCTTTTTTCACTCCTCCTCCTGCTCTTCTTCTCTTCTACCCTCTTCCCCCCATCCGCCCCCGCCCCATCTCAGCCACCCATTTTATCTCTCCCCTTGCCGTATTTATTTATATAGCTATTTTTTGTTTTTCATTTTAACATTGTCACATAGGAAGCCATAACTTTGGGTGAAATATTGCAAGTGGGTTGAGTAAAGGGATGTGTACGCCGCGGGCACTGTTCGTTCTGTATTTTTCTCGGGACGACTACCGGAGCTGGGATTTGACATTGACTCTAGGCAATGTGCATGAGCAGCACATACACAATGGGATCATCCCAAAGAATGAAATCAGTGTCAGGTGAAATGAAGGAGAGTGGAGCACTTTGTGGAAGCCTTTAATTTGTGCTCAAATGCACTCTGCGTTTAGATATTTATACATTTCAAAAACAGCCTGGATGTATGCATTCTGTTGTCTTTTGTCATGTAATCCTCATCAAACAGAATTAAGTTGCCAAACGTCAAAACAATAGTCAGGAAATGGCTGATGTCTTGTGTGTTTGCATCACTCTTAAACCCGCCCACTCAGAGGGAGTCTTTCACAGCTAAATAAATGAGGGCAGATAAGCGCACATTAAATGTTTAACTGTCTCCATTTGTCATCTGTTTTAGCCTCTTAATTAAAGCAGCGCAGCTTAGCCCCGGCTCTGCTCTGCGCCCAGCGCGCACATCGGCCCGCTCATGATTAATTTGGCCGTTAATATTTATTTCCCTCCGTGCTGCTAAGTTAGCGGCTTAGTGGAGGGTGAACCTGAGATTTCTCCATGATGCAAACAGGAAAAGATTTATTTTCTGATCCCATTAAAAGTGAGGAGCGGCCTTCAGTCTATTTAGGTGCTGAAAACATTAAGTACTACCTCCACCCAGTGGCACAAAGTGAAAAAAGGCAGCCATGATTGGCAGCACACGGCATTAATGTAGCAGGAAGAGTTGCCTTAAGCGACGGGGGATGTATTCACGACACAATGGTGCCGCTATCTGGCGCTCTGCATTGTCTCTCTCATCCCGACCTTATTACATGCCGTATTTGGCATGAAGAATCCCCTTCTTATCCGCACTGAATTTTAATGCCAATGCGCTTAGATGGCCGGCGCATTCTAGTAGTTGTTTTGACATCATATTTCATATTCGGGGTGTATGTTGGTTTATTATTTCTTGTTGAATCAGAAAGAGGATCTGTCTGCAGTGCTGTACACTCAGCCTGTTTGTAAAAATGGAGTGAGATTGAATACAGTTGAATGTTGTTTTGTGCGCGTGCCTCTTTGCTGCAGTTTCAGGCCTGAGCGGTGCTGAGGAGAGGAGAAGTGAGGAGGACCTGGGCGTCGCACGTTTGGGCGCTCTGTGATAGCGCCGATCAAAGCTGTGTGTTTTATGAGGCTGCTGCCACACTTTGAAGTCCCTGAGTCACCTACAGCACTACTTCATCAGGTTCACTAGTGTCTTAATAACAGATCAATACCTTTCAGAGGCACGTTAATGTGATAGTGGGGCTGATGTGATCACGCTGGGCTGGAGAGTCCTTCCTCCTCTCCTGTCTCCTCTCACCTACATGGGACCTACACGGGACCTTCAGCACCCTCTCCACTTAAATCAGTCTCTCACAGTTTGTAAACACTTTTATCAATTGCATTTACTATTAAGAAATACTCAGAGTGATACACAAAATTCTTTTAACATACATATTTTGTTTAAAATATTTTAGTTACAATTGCATGTAATTTTAAATGAGAAAAATATTTGGAATTTCTCAGAAAAAAAATTGAAATATAAATTATTTATTAATTTTTTATTTATATTAATATTATGATTATTTTTATATTATGGTAAGTTTAAATAATTATGTATAAATATAAATGTTTAGAATTTGAAATTTATACATTTTTATTTGCTAAAATGTGGGAACATTTTAAAAATTACATATTAAACTTATATTAATGTAATTATACTTTTAACTTGAAATTAATATAGTTGTCTGTATTTTATAATTTATTTTACTAAAATTATTAAATGAAACAAAACAATTATTTCTCAGTTATTTCGAGCGGCGGCGTTAGCGTGGGCTTTGTACTTGTACATTTAAAGAGAGTTTTCTTAAGCGCACTACAGGTTTGTAAAAGGCCGTCTGTGTGAGGTGTGGAGGTGGCAGCTCTGCGCTGGGCCCAGCGGCTCCTCAGGAACAAAAGCCTGATTTGGAGTGTTCATCTGAGGGGAGCTAATGGCATTAGAGCCCAGGCCCGAGCCGAGCAGAGCCTGGAGCTCCTGCAGTGTCACCTCCTCACAGCCTCACAGGCTCTCACCGCTCACTCACATCTGCCAGCTCCACAAATCCCCCACACTTTTGTTTGTATTTATTCTGCTGTGAAAGTGCAAGTGAAAATGAGCTTTAAAGCGACGGTCAAAGACTGTGTGTGCTGAGGATTTGACCCGCTGCCCGATAGTTTATCAGGAAAATTTTTTTTTTTTTTAAAGAAAAAAAATGATAAATGAAGTTTGTCTTAAATAATGTGTAAAATACTTTGTGTTGAAAATAATGTGTAAGACATTGTGATGTAGAGGGAACGCAGGGAAAAGCACACGCTTGTCATGTGGTTAATTTTTAAAGACAGGTGCAGGTTGGGTTGTCTGGTTGTGGCACATATTTAGAGTGTCAAACGCTGTGTATGGAGCGTTCTCGGCTGTTTTGTTGGAGAGAATAAGAGCTGTGACAGATGAGAGACGATGAAGAACGATGAGGAGCAGGGCGTCCTCCCGGCGTCTCTCTGTGTGTGTGGGCTCTGTGTGGTCCTCTGCTCGCCGCTCCGCTGGGCTCCGCGTGCTGCGCTGGAGGTCCAGGATTTTAATGAATGTTTCATGTTAAATTTAGTGCCAGCGCCTCTCACATGGCGGCGCGTCTACATCTTATTCTGTGCGCGCCGAAAAAGGTGAAAATCCACATCCTTGTGAAAGAAAATGAGGCAGAATTCTGTGTAATCTTTAAAGAATGGTGCTCTTTGAATTAGATTCCGTGTGCGCTTGTCCGAATTAGTCATAGTTTGTAATTTTTGTTCTGTAAAAACTGTTAAAATTACGAGAAAATAATTTTAAATTCCTTTTTTTCTTGCCGTTCCCGCTGTTCGTGCACCATGAAATCTTGCTTCATTAAAAGTGTATTAATCTTGTCTGGTCTCATGGGAGGTACCTTAAGATGATGTTGTGTCTTTTTCTTTAAATTGTTGGAGGAAAAAAATCTTGCAGATTTGGTCCCTGTCAGTCAGAAATAATTGTGTGCTTAATCTTGTCCCTGATGGATGACTTGGAGTTCAGCAATGGGCCAGCTCCAATGACAAATACTATATTAATATTCATTAACTGCTTTGACAATGCTAATTTTGATGCAGTAGTAAAGGGCCTTCCAAAGTTAGCGGCCAAAGCATCAGAGCTGAGCAAGGTGGCAAGATAATTTGTGCTGCTTTGCTGAGCTGAGGCTTTTTAAGTCTTAAGCAGAGGAAAAAAAGGCTAGGTACCACAAACAAAATAAAAGAGAAAGGGAAAAAGTTCAGACGCATTGGAAACCAGCACTGTGGAAGTAATACGATCAGAAGACGGCTACAAAAATTTGACACCTCCAATGCTGCATCTTTGAGCAAATATTTTTTTAAACAAAAAAAAACTTTCAACAAAAAAGGAACACAACATGGTAAGTCAGCATTCTTGATTTTTTTGTTTAATCTTTTTGATCTTTTCAATTATCGCCATTTGAAGATCAATAGTCATTTTTTTCTGTTGTGGTTAAAAGGCTCACAGCGGTGGTTTAGTGGATGCTCGGATCACGGCTTTAAGAGTGGGCTTCCTCTCTTCAAGCCACCAGTTGGCCGGCGTGAATTTTCTATTGCCAGATCTCATGAAAACCTTACAGCGCTTGTATCATTTATTGGTATTTTTGCTATTGTTTTAACTTAGCTCATTGTTGGTGTGTTGGTGTCTGGCAGGTCTTACTTTGGAGTTGCTTGTAGCCTTTTCAGTTGAGAGAGTTGAGGCTTGAAAGTTGGATTTGGAAAAAGCTGTGCTGCTATGACAGGCGCTTTTTGCTGATAAATATTTTTCCTTTTTTCTCTTTTCCTGGATTTGATTTTTCTGAGCTTCAAAAAAATCCACCGGCAACGCAGAACCGTGGAGGGGCAAACCCGGTCGCCCTGCCCAGAATCGAAGCGCGCTTTCTGGGCTTCTTCTTCTCCCTTACTCTCTGACAGTTTTTTCCGCCAGCCGTTTGTGTTTTTGATTTTGTATTTAATTTAGTGTGACTCGCACTTGAATGGAGCGTAGCTAAGTTTTGGGGGGGATTAATGACATGACGAGAGATGACCCGCTGTGTTGAGATTTTTAGCCAAGTTAGGGGCAACTCCTAGACGCTATACGCACTCCGCTTTTACCTTTAAGTCCCGTGAATGAAAGCCCGGCGCGCTCTCTCCCCTCTCGCCTTCAACTTATCAAAAGAAAAAGAGATGGACACAAAAGGGCTTGTAGCAGGAGCGCAGAGGGGGGATCAGCCAGCGGAGGGTATCCCAGAAAGCACCACTCGCTCCCCTGCGTCTGCTGCCGGACGGAGGGTAGAAGAAGTCGCCACGAGTCCTTCTTCTTCCAGTGATTCCCGGGCCGGTCACTGCTTAACGGCTGAGCCCACCGTCCGCCGTGCACGCTGCGGTTAGAAGGAGGTGCTGCCCCCCAGTGGAATAGTTGCTGACATGGTGGTGGGAGTCTGCTTGAAGTCTGTGCACTACCGAGAGTGCCAGCATGCTTGTTTTAACCAGGAACCGAGAAGCATCCCTATTACAGCTCTTTTAGATGGTAAGACTTTTTATCATTTTAATTTGCTTAATTTTAATTTTCTGCTGTGTTTTTATTGAAATATTTCTGCATTTCATTGTGGATTTTTTTTTTATCTCCGCTGCTTCGTTTGGCAATTTATAACACTTATGTGGCTAAGTGACACATTGACAATTTGGGTAATGAAAGAGGCTGTTTGATTGCTTTGTCCTGACAGGCTGACAGGGCTCCATTATGGGGAGACATGCAGCTAAACACAGACAGAGTTCATTGACACTAAAAATTACTTACATGTAATAAGTTGATTTGTAAATTTGATTTTTATTTAGAAGAAATTTTGAAATATTAAATGTCAAATTTGCATGTAAATGTGAGCCAGTGAAGGAGCTTCTGTTCTCGTGTTTGTATTTAGCACAAATTTATTCTTTCTTTTAATATTTTTAATTCTAATATTTTGAGTGTGTTTTGTATAATTTTTTTTGTTTAACTATTATTAACTAAAATTTGTCAGAATCTACTTTAATTTTAATAGTATTCTTTTTAATTCTTTTTATTGTTAACTTATTGTGTATAATTTTGTGGTGACATCTTTTGACATTGCGAGTATTTTTTCCCTCTCACTTTTTATTGTGTTTTGTTGATACTATTGTTGCGCTGGTGATGGCGAGCTGTCCGTCACTCGCGGTGCCCCAGTAGTTTACTTGGCGAAGTGGTCCCAGGACAAAAGGAGGTGGCAGGAGCGTGGCGGGGCATCTGAATGGAGGGAGGGCAGCCAATTAGCCGCTGCCTTGTCCCACGCGGCTGCCATTGTCCCAAACTGTGTAAAGGACATTCCCCGGGCTTTTGTTTTGCTCCCAGGGCCTCAGGATCCTCCAGGCCGCTGCAACTGCTCGCTCGGGAAAAAAAAAAAAAACAATCTTGAAAAAAATAATGCAGGATTTTTTTGTGCAAATATGTTTTACGCCTAATTACTTTTCATTATTTTCTGTCGCCACTAAATCCAATCAGATTTTACATCCATAAAACACGTGTTAGCGGGCCGAGGTGCGCGTAATTTATTCCATAAATATTTAATTTGTCATGGTCATTAGTCAGGTTTAGGTAGTTAGAGGTTAGGAGAGATAATCTGAGGATGACACGTCCACTTCATTAGAAGATAGAACTAATCCAAGTGACGAGCCACTGTGGGAAACGTGTCAGGATTTTTATTGAAGATGATTCCAAGTCATTTTTAATGAGTCAAGAAAATTATGTTAAATTAAATGATTATGTATTATTAATGTGGAATTTTTCATTATTATTATTGTCTTTTTAATGTAAAATTGATATTTAAATTAGCATTTCCTAAATTAAATATCTGTGGGCAGAATGTAAAATTAGAAATTGCATTTTTTCAGCCAAGTAAAAAATATCAAAATGTTGAATCCAGATTCAAATTGAAATATTTATGTTCTGTGTGCTTGTGTACAAAAAACCTGCCTTAAAAAGTCAAATCACAAGAGTCTGGAGGAATTCACCTCCATCTTTGTTGAAATCGCGGCCAGGAGATGTGTGGAATTTGCTTTTTGTCTTTTATCTAAAAGAGGAAGTGTTGACCACGTGAATGTGAGCGTTTGACTTTCTGACAAAGGCGAGACTTGAAGAGCGCTGGTCCTGAGAGGAGGGAGCTGCTCTAGGCCTTGTTCACATGAACCTTGAATGGAGGAGTGTGTAGGATTCTTCTGCGAGCGATTGTTTAGAAAGAGAAAAAAAAAAACTCCAAAGGATGGCGACGAGAGGTGCCACGTCCATGTCAGAGCCACACTCTCTCTCCCCCCGGAACAAAAAGTGTGTGAGGAGCGGACTGTCACTACTGTTGGCCACACTTTGCTGCGCCTGCCCTCCCTTTGTGGATGTTGTTGTGTCTTGTTCCTTTTTTCCAGTTTTCCACCAGATCTCTCTCTCCCTCTCCACGCTGCTCTCTCCTCTTTGTCTCCTTTACCTTGTAGCCAGAGCTTTTCAAGCTGCCAGTTCTTCTCTGGGCATCCTGGAGGCAGAGCCGAGCCCACACACACACATACACACACACACACTCTTAAGAAAGGCATACACAGCCCGACGTACAGCTGGGATTTGGGTAATATCTCGCCTTTTTTTCTCTGTCTGTTTGTGAGTAGCATATATTTTTTGCGCAGTATTGCTGGTGGGAAGCAGTACTGAGAAGGAGGCACACTGCAATAATTTTTCCTTCTGCCCAGCGCATCCTTCTTGTGTACGTCTTGTCACAACCGTCTTCACAACTTTTGACTAGAGCAGAGGAGAAGATATGGCCGCCCTCCACCAAGCAGGATTTTTTTGAAGAATGGGTGGGAGGGGAGCACAGGCACTGCTTTGGTAGTGACTGCATGAGGATACTACTACCGCTGCTACTACTACTACTAGGCCTCAACCCAGAGTTCAAGGGGACAATGGCGGCTAAAGCTGGCTAAACACATGCTAAAGGAAGGACCGGAGAGACCCTACGAAGCAGAGCGTTGCGAGGAGGGGTGATGTATCCGCGGGACAGTGCCTCGGCGGGGGTGGAGGAGCAGGGGGAGGAGGAGATACTGGAGGAGGTCTTGGAGGAGAGCGAGGGGGCCAAAGCTGGACTGGGGATGGGCCCAGGACTGTCTCTGTTACAACAGGTGGGATGCTGGCACCTCAATCTCAGCAGCTGGGTGAGTAGCACAGATGGGACAGTAAACAATGTGATCGCCAGTAAAGATAATCACCATGAAACCACTTGAACGCTCAGGAAGAACCTACTTATGCATGATGTTGTCTTCTAGATCATTGTTTTCATCTGTAAAAAAAAGTACAATTCTATATTATTTTGATATTATTGATAGAGCTACTGATTAATGTATGGAGCTGAAGGCCTTGTGGACAGGAGCAGGGTGAACAGAACAGAGGAGAGGTCAGATTCAAAGGAAAAGCATCACAGGTTTGTAGGAAAGATAAAGTTTGTAATAAACACATGTAATTGTCATATGGGGTGACTTATGCAGTAGTGTTTAGTCATTTTTGATTCAGCTGTTCATTAAATACAGCATGTTTTTTTACAATAATATATGTTTGGCTGTCATCAAAGTTTTTAGTGGATGAAGAACTGCTTGAAAACTGAAACAACTGAGGCTCTCTTTTTTTGTCTCTCTTTTTTTTGTTTTTGCAATCTTTTTTTTATTTAGTACAAATTTGGCAGTTGTGTTGACGAGAAAAACTTTACAGTTAAGAGTTATAGGAGGTACCGCGTATTTCTTTTGAAGGATTTTGTTGTTGCCCTCTTCACTTGCCAGCTGGTAACACGTGCTTGTGAACTTGACCTAGAGTGGAGCCAGTGTTTACTCCTCTAATAGAAGCTGCTTGGTTTGGAGTTGGATTCGACTATTTAAAACATGTATTTGCTGGTTGTTGGATCACTTTGTAGTTTGTAGTACTTTTGCGTTGATGCCCTCAGCTCATCTGCGCAGTTGTTAAGTCTGACTGTATTATGTAAGGTAAATGTGTCTACAATGACGATTTCTGCACTCGAACCTAATTGGAATCTTTGAAATCTCTCAAAAGACGCCACTAAATTAAGTTTTGAAAGGGGCATTTTCTCTCTTGAGGTGAATTTTTATTAAAACCTTATTTGATCAAAACTCATGCAAAACCATGACATGTAAAGTAAGATTTTCAATAACCTTGCGCATTACCATATCCCTTTGTAAATGTTGCCACTCAATTCAAATTCTTAATTGCCTTGGCTTTCAACTGAAATTGTGAGGAGCTGATTGCATTTCAAAAAGCAGAATTCACGGCGCCTCTTAACACCGTGATACAATATCACCTCTTAGAGAAAGACCCTTTAACTCAGGTAGTAGCGCTCAAGAGCCTGTTTATACTGAAAAGACCAAGGCGAGGGCTGAAAAAAGAGACTTCAACACACGTCTAAATCTTAAAGAATACAACAGCGGTTACCAAACACCACTTCATATTTAAGCTATTTGCGTGCACTTTTTTTTAGCCCTGACATGTCCTTTCTGCCATTCCATTTGATGTGCTGAATATCAAAGATGGAAGCTGAAAATAAGCGGTGACGACTTGAGTGGCGAGAAGGAGGAAGGGGAGGCAAAGGCTTTGGCCCACATAATATTTTTGTTCAACTCTCTGATCAAGCAGTCGGCGTGTCACAGCAGCAAAGTGAATAGATTAACTTTTAAATATAGCAGGGTCTCGGGAGCCCCCAGCGCCCTCCGAGAGAGAGGAAAACTGATCAACACCCCCACATCTCCTCCCTCTTTCCCACAATCCCCAGGTTCTCAATACTGTGGAGTTCTTTCTTCTTCATTAACCAAGAAACATATAATTTGCCTGTGTTTTAATCAGCCGCATGAGATAAGACGTTAATTTGCCGGATTGCGTTTTTTAAATTTTTTCATTTCTCATCCCATTGGCGCTGATCTTCTAAGTACTCCTGAGATTATCTGTTTCAATGTGTTTTGTACAAGTTTTGCATTTCTTTTTTCTTTTTCTTGAAGTTGATCTTTGGCCTGGAGGGTGCACTCTACGTCTTAACTCACTGGTACATGCATTCTTATGGGATCTGTATCAGGTTTATTTATAACGCTCTATTAACAATAAAGTTGACCAAAGTCCTGTTCATGAAGATAAAACAAATCAGTAATAAAGGGAAGGGACACAATTACTGAAACAATACAAGCGAAGGCCTCAGATTAGTCAAAAGCCGAGTGAAAGGTGATTTCAAAACAAGAAGTAAATCAGCTTCCCTAATGTCTGGGGAACCAATGACAGAAAATGCCCTGTCTCAAAGTAAGTTTTACATTGTTTTGCTGTAATCAAATACAATAGATTTCATCAGCTGTAGACTCTCCCTTTTGTTCCCCTCTTTGGACTTCTGCCACCTGCATGTTGAGGGAGAGGCTCTGGCAATATTTTCTGCTTGCTTTGGAATCCAGAGAGCTGCTAGGAGCCCGATCCATCACTCCACTGTCATCCCCACATCTCCTGCTCTGTGTGTGCTTCCTTACCCTCCTCGCCTCCTCCCTCCTCGCCTCCTACCTCCTACCCTCGTCTCCTTCCTCCTGCCCTAGCCTCATTAGCGCCCCGCGAGCTGTTGTGACAACTCATCATATCATGACATAAAGCAGAGAGCAGTCCGAGCCCCCCGAGGCCTGTGGGGTCAGCACCTTCACATTTAGGCCCCAAATTGGCCCTGCGAGGTGCCACCAGGCGGAAATGCAAGGCCAACAGCTTTTTCCTGTCCGGCCTCACTCGCCCCCCTCCTCGGAGCAGTGTGCAGCCCCCGTCTATTCTTTGTGTGGCAGTGTCCCGCTGTCACTGTGGTCACACCCCCTCCCTCCTGAATGGGACTAACGGAGGACTAAGGCAGCTTATTCACGAGGCCAAAAGCTCTGAGGGCATATTAGGGAAAGTGGGGACTGTGCACTTAACTGGCTTCAATTTGGAAATGTGTTTAAGAATTAGAAGATTAGATTAGATTTGTGATATTAAAAAGTAAGATTTTATTCAAAGTGCACATGTAAACAAAAGCAGGAGCAAGCTGGAACTTAAAAACTAATATGAGAATCCAATGCATTTCTCTTTCTTTTTTATAAACTTATGGTATTTTCCTCGTTGCATGGGACATTCTATAATCTAAAACAGCTTTTGTGATTTTATGATTGTGCGTCCGTAATAAACTGTGTATCTACTTTTACGATAGGCAGAAACAATCTAGTCATCTACTGCAAATTTGATATGTTCTAGTGACCTGTCATAAACTAGACGTTATAGTATGTATGTCTTTGATTGCTATTCGTGGTCATTATGTTATTCGTGTACTAAAATCCTCCACATTTCTACTCTTTGTTCCCCTTTTAGCTTAAACAGTCAGAACACAAGTGCTGACAAATGAGCCATGGCATTATCAATAAAAACCCGTGTGCGTTTTATTCTTTGCCTCCACTTGACTTCACAACACCGGCCTCAGCAGCAGCCTCCCTATGTGTCCTGTGTTCACTCAGGTCCAACTCAAGTTCCTATTTTTATATTTTTCATTTAGAGTCTCTCATCACAGACTACACGGACTTCACAGGCTGTACGGGATTCTTGCTTGTTGTTTTATTTGCACAAATGTAAGGATAGAGCCAGCAGGGGTGTCATGGCAGGAAGTGCGCGTGCTTTCTTGTCCCCTGGCTTTTGTGGCGCTAAAAGGGGCGAGCTGGAGCCACCCACGTTGACTGCTTTTGTTTCTCTAGTGAAGTTGGAACTGCCAGCGGTCAGTCTGTGTGTGCCCTGTAACTGTCTACGGACAATATGATCCTGCTGAGGACTCTGTGACACCTGCTTGTGCTTTTTTTATTTACCTATAACATAAATGAGCACAAATTAGTAGAGGAGTGAGTTTTTGAGTGTCAAGTGATTTGATTCTTTAATTACCTGTTCAGCTCAATACCAAAATTTAGCGATTTGTTTGAAGAGTTAGAATCTTGATTTCTGATTTTTTTTTTTTTTTTCCAACTACCATAAAACTTCATACAGTGTTTTCCATTAATACAAAAGTCTATGGTGCTCTTCCATAGTCTGAAATTCTACAACCTGGACTATATTGGCGTAACAAAATCACTTTGTTGCTCATTATTTTATCATAAACTTATAAAAGACTACACTGGTCAAAATGACTTGAGTTAAAGATTAAAAAAAGCAGTAAGTGACATTTATACCCCAGAAATTGAATGAGATTAAATAATTCAAATAAAAATGATTTGTGCCATTATAATCTATGGGAAATGCTGCTTAATGCCAGTCCCAAACTACAAGAAAGACAATATTGCTTCAAGGGCAAACCTCATACAGATTTTTTTTTGTCTATGTTCAAAACAAATTTCTAAAGTGCATTGTATGATCGTGACTTCAAACTGTGAAGGAAATGATAAAGATGACACATAAGACTTATTGTTGAATTGAAAACATTATTGAAGACTAGTATAATAGATAATAATAGAACTTAAGGCTTTGTTAACGTCCACTTCATCAACTTGAATTAGATTTCAGCTGCAGTTTTCGTTTGGAATCTTGACAGCATGCGTTTCAAGGCCATAGGTTGCTGAGCTGAACTTTTTTTTATTTTGCTTTTGTGTTTATAACATATACTTATCTTATCTCACGATGTCCCTGTAGCCTGTTGCCATGGGTCTTCGTCTGGCCTCCACAGCAGCCCAGAAGTGCCTATGATGTAAATACATTGGCTTCTGGCTGCCTCTCCTTTGCCCCCTCAGCCCTTTGTAACACCCTCCATCTAAATGTGCACTCACTGGAGGGGCATTTTGAACTGCCTTCTGAATGGTGCGGGCCTGCTGGACAAAAGCCCTTATTTAAATGACCACTGCAGGCTTTTCAGCGCCCATAGACCGATGAAGAATTGACAACATTCTTTCACATCATTACCCGAGGGAGGAACGGACTGCGAGGTTAGGAGGTGAAGATAGGCCACTAGTTAGGGCTGTATGGCGTAACCTCTTCAAGCAGATTATGTTTTTATTTACAAATGTTATTTTTGCACATCAGGAGCACAGCATCTTGGTTTCTTCTTTACGAATCCTATTCCAACCCCCCCTTTGCCTTGACGCTATGCACGCTCCCTCTCTCTCTCTCTCTCCTCTGCCTTTTCAGCTCAGGGCTGTGAATGGGTCCCAAGAGCCCCAGTGCCTCCCCGGAGTTCTGCTGGGGTTCATTAATCTTTCATTGGGACCATGGCAATAGGGAATGCCCCCCTACACCCCCACGCACCACCCCCTCACTCCTCTCCTCTCTTCTCTTCCTACTCCACGCAACCTCCAACAGAAGCTATACTATATGAGGCTGCATTAGGCAAAAGAGCTACCAGTCTTGAATGGGGCATGGGTGTATTAGGATCTCAAATGGGCCTCATATAAAGTAAATCATTATGTCTCGAGTTCGGCCCACATTTGTCTAAAAGTTGCCCTTGGGCTCGCTGGCTTTGCATTTGTATTGTCAATGAGCATCGCGTAAACCAGGCCCCCGCTCCTCCCCTGCCAACATCTAGTCTTATTAGCGTTTTTCAAAGTGGGGTGCCACAGCGGAGCATTTTTTTCTTCCATTTCTCCGCGTTTGGGTTCGAGTCGTTAATGAGGATGTGTGGCCTCTGAGCCGGGCGCGTACGCAGGCGAGCTAGCTCTGAAAGCGTCATGTTATGATAAGCCTGATTAGTGCTGCTTCTTTGACTGCTAAGGGCTAGGATAAGGAGCTTCTGCAGCCACTAGCCTAGCTCTAATCTGGTTATCTGGTATTTGGAAGGGGGGCTTGTGTGTGTATTCTGTCCCGGGCTGGTTTTGAGGGCCCCAAAGGCAAGCTCCACTGTAATCTTTGTGGTAATTGAAAAAAAAGCGGGGTCTGCGTGCGCCACTTAGCAGCACAAAAAGAAGATTACATAGCTAAAACTAATTTGGCAAAAATGCAGAAATGGATTTTTAGCTCCACCTCCTACTCTTGCTCACCCTTTTATTACAATGCGCCCCTAACCCGCCATGAACCAAGAGCCCCCCAGGGAGAAAACGCGAGAGGAAGACCAGCCGAGAGAACCGGAGCTACTAATGACTGCAGATTTACACGCGCTGGCTTGATTTGTGTGGTTTACAGATGATCGATTACTTGCTGCAAAGCGTGGTTAAGAGTGCTTCATCTCACTTTGGGCGTAAATGTGAACTGGCAAACACCCCCAGAGCCTCTTAGATTGTATTACCAAATTCCACGGTGACACCACAAGTTGTGTTTTTAATTACAAACCGCACTATTTTCACTGTGGCTTCGTGGTTCGGCGCCTCTCGGAGAAGTCAGAATTTGATATCTCCTCTTTCAGACCTGGTTGTGAGCGTGCGGTAGGCCCCTGCAGTCTGAAAGCCCACGTTGAAAATATTATTAACGCGGCCGTCTCTTGTCTTTTGTCTCTTTTGCAGTCGAATAAAGTTCCTGTGGTACAGCACCCTCACCACGTGCACCCGCTCACGCCTCTGATCACCTACAGCAATGAGCACTTCACACCCGGCAACCCCCCTCCACACCTACAGACAGACGTGGACCCCAAAACAGGTATGCACCCTCCTACTACTGAATCTGTGTCATTTGATTGATCCCTCTTAATCTAAGCCCTGTGTATTAATATTTTCCACTAACATGAAGTGTCCAGACTACATATGTCTTAGAATTTAAGCGACCAAAGAGCAAAAAGAGCAAAAAGTGCCTTATGTCTTCCAATCTCAAAGAATTTAAACTTTACTAAGCCAATCATTTACTGACTTTTTAAGTGTAAAGTTGGTGTCATTGGCCTTGTCTTACCATTGTACATAACCGTGTATAAATATTTGTACATTTGTAAGTAGAACTTAAAGAACTTAAAGAGTCTTCAATCCCAAGTTATGCAAAGACAAAGGTTATAATATAAATGCAGAAAATGGGAATCATTTTGACTGTCCATATGGTGCCAGTTGTCCCATATTTTTCATATTAATGCTATTATTTTTGGTATTTTCATAATTATTAACCTGAGAAGTGTCTGTCAACTCCAAGATAAACCGTGGAATTTAGCGTGTAACCACAGTATCTCATGACCGCACTGCTTCCTGCCAGAATGTTATCAGGGCTGACACTGTAACTGCAGATCTAAAAAACTTGTGAATTTACCAAGATTATCACCAAAATAATGCTACAATTTTGACAATTTGATTCATTTCTACAAAACTCCCATCCACTCCATGTATTCAGGTGCCTTTAAAGCGGTAATTCCAGGCTTTTCATTCATCTCTCTGGTGGGTTTGACTGCGTTTTAGGTAATAATGTTGGTCTATTATGATGGCCCGTACAAAGGGGGAACAAAGTGCCAGCTGCTGTTTAATGTAGTGCTTAATGGGGGCTGCTTAATTGGGCTTAGTATTTAATTAATTAATGAGCTGTATTAGGTCTCGTGCACTGGGTGGCGATGGGATAATGTTGGCTTTTAATACACTTTCCTTTTGTTCTTGGATAAGACAGAGTTTACAGCTGATGGAGAAACTCAGTCGAAACGTTGTAGAAATGTGAAAGTGTTAGTGTCAACATTTGTGACAATTTTAGTACTCGAGCAAGGGCTTGTATTTAAGTTAAAATAAATAGAGAAGTATTACCATGACAACTTCTACCACCAATACTACTTCCATTACTGGTACTACTAAAGCCACAAATAGCCACATGTAAGATCAGTTACAACAGTGAGAAAGGGGGCAGCGTAATCTAATATGCTATGACATTACTCACTTTATGTAATATTAAAGGATAGATGTTACTTGACATTTATGAGCTGCTTTTAACCAGTTATACCAGTGTTACCTTCTCATTCATTGGCAAACTTGGATTTCATTTGATTCAAGTATGTATGAGAAATCTTATATTCTTCTTGTCTCAAATCATTTTTTTGTTGTTTTCACCCACCCCCTATCCCCACCTAGCCAATGCCTCTGCTCAATTTAATTTCTCTCCAGTGACTAGGTCTGGAATCAGAATACACCAAACAGTTCACAAAAACCCCAGAACCCCGAGTTCGGGCACCAACCAATCAGCGAAGAGCTATATATTCTGTGTTGGCAACGATTCCTGAAATCGAGGATTTAAAGCCGGAACAAAGAGAATGTTTGGTGAATTTTATCAAGGGGAAAGACGTTATTGTCCTTCTTTCTACGGGATTTGGGAAAAGCTTAATATACCAGTTAGCCTCCTTACATACTTCATGACCAAATAGCAGCGATTGGTTAAATTAAAAAAGTACCCGCCTACCGTCAAGCTAATGAATCCTAATGCTGCGAGGTCAGACGGTTTCTACAAAGTGAAACCAGCTGATGAATCAAGCTTATCCCCGCCCACATTGCTGTACTTACTTGAAATTATTCAAAAATGTAACCATCCACAGGGCTGAAAAATGTCAAAGCCATTCTTAACAAGTACTGCTGCTTATTACAGTAAAATGTCACTTTCAGTTCCTCAGCTTTGGACTGGAAGTCGATGGGTCTAATATTAAGCCGATGTTGTGGTTTGAACAAAACACTGGTGAACATATGTTATACTTAACTACTATACTCAACCACAAATGCATAATATGTCTTCTTTAACCATGTGTATCCACAGTTCACTTGAGTAAAAGTATTTGAAGTATATTTTTAATTCAATACTTATGATATTAAACTTGAACTTCACTTCTAAAACTATCTAGCTTAGTTTCCTTCACTGCCCTGATCAGTTGCAGATCTTGGGTGTAACCATTGATTCCTTCCAAATTCCCTTTACAAACATTGATGCAGTTTTCCTTGAGTGATACTGGCACGAAAATAACCAAAATATCTCCAGCATGTACTCAGACAAACCCGGCATCATACACAACCACCGTCCCTCTCTAAATCTCACTCTTTTAGCTACGCACTCTCCCCCGCTGCGTTCCTTTGCCCATTTTTCTCGTCTCAAGTTTGTCACGAGAAAAAGCCAAAGAAAGAAGTTATTTTTATACATCTAGACCTTTTCAAACCATCGATTCGGGCGACGTCTGGCTGATGCCCGTTCTGCGCCTGTCAGCTGCCACCGAAAGTAAAGGCAACATGGTGGACGCTGTGATTGTTTGGTTGTGCCCTCAACTAGAGCTGTCCTCAAATTGGACATCTCTGTCACTGTTTACCTGTGGGGGATAACAAATACGAGGCACCGCTGCTGTTTCTGCTGATTCAGATCCACCAATGAGTTTAGAGCAGTGTACCACCTGCTGCACCAGAGCTGTCCGCAACTATGATGGGAAAGAGTATTACTATAAACTGGTATGGAGTTTACAGTCAATATAGATTTGTAGTTTAGGTTTAGAACACGACAAGCCAGACCAACTAGTTTTACCCACAGTATATTAGAATTATCGTAGAAGCTCTAGTCCTGACAAAATCTTTGAGCTTTTAATGAAACTAAGTTGAATCCTACGTGTATCACCAATTTAGAAAATAAAATCTGAGGACAAAGTTAGTACAGAGTAGTGGGTGTTTGCTGGTGGAGTTGTTCTGCAAAATGGCGACATGAAAATAAGTGATTACAGATTGCTCAAACATGCATGAATCACTCCAGATACAACTTTGGGTGAGTAAATGGTGAAAAGAAACAAAGATAACATGGTTAAAAGTTCTGAAAAGTCAAATTTGCATAATAGGTCTGCTCTGAGACTTTTTTATTTTAGTCTTGGTTTTGTAGTTGATTAAGATGTGTTTTGATTAGAATCCAGTTTTCACATTTTAATTATCATCTCTGAAATAAAAAAATAAAAAAAAAGACATCACTTGTTATTGCAATGGCATGTTTACATTTCCCCATACACAACCAGTATCTACAATCAAACATCAATCTTAATGTTTTGTCATAACCTCAGCCGTTTTCTCTTATTAATTTGATTTAGTTGAGACAAATATGACAAGAATTGTATTTGTGTTTTTTCTCCCATTCACTTTTAGCTACACACTGTCTGGCTTTGATCAGAATATATGATTTGTGTACACAGCCTCCTCCTCTCCTCCTTTCCTCCTCTGATGTATCCCTCGTTCACTCGTGCATTTCGCCACAAAGGGCCGACCCAGTGCTGACAAAGATTCTTTTTTTCCCCCTCTGTCTTCTCTCTTTCTGTCCACCTCCTCTCTTTTCTGTGTCACCCGTTTCACAGGGATCCCGAGGCCTCCACACCCTCCAGATATATCTCCTTATTACCCACTGTCACCAGGCACAGTCGGCCAAATCCCCCATCCGCTGGGCTGGTTAGTACCACAGTAAGCAAAACCTTTTATTACTCTTTTTATATGGGTTTGGGAGTTGGACTGTGTTGCTGTTTAAGCTGTTAGTTGTTTGTGATCTAGGCCAGCGGTTTTCAAACTGGTGGGTTTGTTTATCCAAGGTTCATTGCTTTGAGGTCTACGTGATAATAAAAAAAAAGGTAGTTCAACAAAATTGGCGCCTATAATCAAGCAATACTAGTCGAGACTCACTGAACCAAGTTTGGATTGTTTCATCTATAGCAGGGGGGTCAAACTCAAATTCACAGAGGGCCAAAATTTAAAACTGGGACTAAGTCGTGGCCCAAACTAAATATTTATTGAAAAATTTGAATAACATCTGCATGTTTTCTCTTCTTTCGAGATATGTAATGTTAAACCTTTTCTTATTAAAATAAATGTTTTGCTTAATAATTGAATCCAGAACAAGCATAATATAAAATAACAACACAATTTTAAATAAATAATGTCTCTATAGCCTATCTGTATCCAGTGGGTCAGCTCTAATACAGATTTGAAATGATCTCGCAGGCCAAATATAATTGTATCATGGGCCAAATTTGGCTCCTGGGCCTGAGTTTGACATGTCTAATCTATAACATTTACCACGAGTAGACCAGCTACAGATATCTGCTAGAACAATTTACACAGATTGTCTATTACTCTCTAATAATACTATGATGGTGCTTCAAGTTGAATCTGAATGTGAAATATGAATCTCTTACTTAAAGGTGCAGTATGTAACTTTTCAACTTTTTGACTTTTGTTTCTTGGCCTGGAATGTTTCACAATATGGCATTAACATATACAGTATATCTAGGCAATAGGATTACATCAGTGGAGATAAGCAGGCAGCTAAAGTTACATAATGTATCTTTAGGTCAAGGTTAACCCAAAATATATATAACCCAAATATCGTGATATAAATTAAGAGGTATGGTTCAGCAATAGCTAAAAAAGACAGACTACATAGACCATGATCCTTTGCTCCATTTTAGTGTAGACTACAAGAAGAAATAACAATTCTAAGCACTTTGAAGTCTTAGTTGTTTGGATTAAGTCTTGTCAAGGCATTTTTGGAGGCTTATTCACAGTTTTGTTAGGTCCACAAAATATTGCATTAAATATCGTACAGTGAGATGTATATCGTGAAAATATTTGGATATTGTTACGTCCCTAATCGTGAGCCTTCCTGTGATATCGCAATAAATATCGAACCGTGAGGACTTGGATATCGTTACACCCTTAATGACAAGCATTAAGAGCCATTGTGAAATTCTTCTTATTATTAGCTCTTAAATTAGTTGTTTTGATCATGTGCAGCTCAACGTGAAAAGAGTCCAGCTTTGTCTCTCATCTTTCTGAATTGAAAACGAACTAGATATCCAGCCACTGCTCAAACTCTAGCTGCAAGGTGCCTTTAGTCCACCACGTAATACTCAGTCCACGTAAACCTGGTCTGTCTAGCGCCGGTCTCTAGAGTGGGTCACCTGTCTGCGCCTGTCTAACCCACTGTTTAACTTCATCTTTACTCATGGACCTATGAAGCCCACCAGAGCTCCCCCGACCCGCGCCAACCCCAACTTCCAACTCCGTGGCACATACTATTTTGCATGTCTCTGTATGGTCCAATTACATTAATGAACTGTGATTGGCCGTATTTTACCCACAATTCCACACGGGGGCTCTCCCTTGGTAACTCGTGTCAACACTTGTTAATATGACAAAAGGCTACAAATTAAGCTCTGTTAATTTAATGTTTTCTCACCGCGATCTAAATACCGAAAGAGGCCCCGAGCACAGCCACGGCGCCCTTTGATTTGCTGCACTTTATTTTGGTATAAATTTACATTCATTATTGTTTGTCTTTGGAAGTGTAGACCTCAATTAGCGTGATGGCTCCATTAAAGGAAACCGCGCTTCGTCTTTAATTATCACAACAAAACACCTAGTTCCAGCTCGGGGAGGAACAGGGCCCCGCTACGTCGTCACCGAGCGAAGGGTTATGAAATTTAATTAGCCATCGCTATCAAGATTTGTGGCATTCAAATTGTTCAGAGTTTTCCCAGTCTTTGATCTGCGCTCTGCAATCCCCCAGATTTTTGTCCTGATCAAATGAGAATAAAGAGGCCCGCGTTGGGGAGCAGGCGTGAGACACAGGGCCTTACCTTCTCTACACACATCCGTCAAGCATCCATCTTTACCTTTACACCTTTCTTCTTCTCCTCCCTCTTCACAGGCAAGGTCAACCTGTTTATCCAATCACAACAGGGGGTTTCAGACACCCCTACCCAACTGCGCTGACTGTCAACGCGTCCATGTCAAGGTGAGGCCTGCTACACACTCGCCGTACACATACACACACACACAAATACACACATAGGTGCCACTGGGCTTAGCTTCTCACTCAAAAGACCCTTCACCAGAACTCCCTCTCCACGTCTCCACAATCAAAAGGCCCAATCCTCCAGTGTGGCGCTCCAGCTCGCATGCTCAAATATTAATTATATTTATCTTTTTCTAATGAGGCCCCAGAAGTACATTTACCCCCTCCGCATGTCAGCGCGAGCCGTGTCCTTGCTTCAGATTTGAGCAGATAAACAAACACTGCAAAACACTTTGAAGGGGACTAGTTGATAGGAGACGAGGCCTTGACACTTTGGTTTTAGCCCATTACTGTCCCACTCGAGTGTCGACATTGCACCCGCGAGGCTAAGCTCTATGCGTTTCCATCTTGTATGTACATGCGTGTGTGTGTTTGCCAGCGCCTGTTAAACGACGGATTGTTCCCAAGAGAGGAGCGCCTCGTGTATGTATCGCCCGGAAAGCGAGGAGAATTAATTTAGGGGTGACTAAAAAGCCTGTGATTTGTGGTGTTAGAACAGCCCCAAAAAGCAGAAAAACAAACAAGCTCCCATTCGCTCTCCTCCTCCTCTTCTTCCCTCCCTCCTTCCCTCTCTCCTCCTCTCCTCTGTCTCTCCTCCCCTTCTTTTTAATGCCACTGCAACAGGGGACTTTTAGGACTTTTATTTTGGAGTCAGGGGACGAATCCATGCTTTGGTTTAATTACAGTCTGATTGTAACCGCAGCTCCTGAGGGCGGCTGGTTAGGCCCCGGTGACATTGATGGATCATGCAGATGCAGGGAGGAGGGGCTGGGGGGCGCCGGATAATTTAAAGCTCTGAAATAAAGTTTGGCAGTGAGCTTACGCAGAGTCCAGATGAATGAATGGATGTCTCCCTTCATATGACCTTACTCTTAAATTCAATTGGATTTATGTGCGTGTCAAATTTCAAACTTGTTTCGGGTGCAAGGGGGTCAGACATCGGCATCTGGCAAAACGCACACAGCCAAAACCTGGGCCTTAAGTGACTGCTAATCTGCCCCCATAATGACAGCCTCTACATTGTGATCATCGTATTTCCAATGTGGCTAATTGAATCTGCAGGCTGGCTTGTGCGGAGGGGGGACTGGCCACGGGGAAGAACTAATGTCTGTGATGAGGGCCTTAATTGAATTAGGATAACTGAATAGATGAGGGGCTCTGGGAGGGCTTTCCGCAAAGTGGGGAGGGTTTAAAACACCTCAGAAAAAAATAAAATCAAATTGAAAATAAAAGGAAAGAAAGTTGTGAGCGTACAGGACAGAGGAGGCTTCAATTTGTTGACAAAATTCAAGAGAAGCGCAACTGTCAGATGGTGGGTTTTGTTCAAAGACTTCAACCATTGTTATAGCTCAAAGATTTGTAGCAGGCGTGGGGAAAATCGCGAGCAAAAAAAGACATTCTTGGCCTTGTATTCTTGTACGAAGTCTACTCTTTTCTGTATCGCCGAATTAGGATGCAGAGAGCGGATGAGCTATCTTGTAAGGCCTGCAATGAGCACCTTACACCCAGGTCCTGTTAAAAAATACATTGTTTCAGGACGTGGAGGAAAAGAGGTAGTAGTAGTAGTCAGTGGAACAAATGAAAGACATTATTTTGATAATGGGGTTGGGCACAGGTTCCTTATATAATGTGTGACGGTGTGACAGGTGGGTGGATATGAGAGCCCCCCTTTGGCCCCTTCTGCTTAAGCCTGCCCTTTGATTCGGCCCCCACACCTCCGTCTCTCTCTTTTTCCCGGGGAACAGGGGAAGCCAACCAGCCCGATCATTATACATTAAACAGGCGCACGGGCTACTGCCTAGCACCGGCAATTAAATGGCACTGGCTGACACTGGGCTCGCCGTGCTTCTGACCCCCCTCCTCTTCTTCTTCTTCCTCCTCCTCTTCTTCCTCCTGTCCGTCCAAACGCCCTCACCTTTCAGATAGAGACGTCGCAGCCCCAGGGTTGGAGGTGGGAGGGGCCACGACGTTTTTTTTCTCCTTTGCTGTGTCGGTTAAATTGGTCCTTTGCCGCTGATGATGGTTGATGAAGATGATGCCTTCAAAGAGATGGCCGTCATGTTTAAACCATAACCTGTGCTACGCTCTGGGTGGAGGGAGGGAGGGAGGGAGAGAGAGAGGGGAGGAGGGGAGGGTGACTGGGGTGAGGTGGCGAGGGGACAGGGGAGGAGTAGAAAAAATAGATCTTGGAACAGAGGAAATTTTAACAAGAGAGAAAAGGAGGAAGAAGCAGGGAGCACAGGAAATGCGGCAGCCCTAATGATGGGCGATATATACAGCCAGTGTGCTGCCTGAGCTCCCCATCAACGCATGACATGGCACAAACACCAATGTGTCAGTGATGAAGGCAGAAGAGGGGAGAAGGAGGGAGAGAGGAGAGAGAGAGAGAGAGGAGAGGAGAGAGAGGGGAGAGGGGGAGCACACTGGCACTCCCCTGAGATGGCCTCCAACAGAAACTAGTTGTTCCTGGCGAGTTTATCCTCATCATTATATTCTGGCTCGGAGCCATGCAGCCAGACACAGCCAGATAATGAGCTGTTTTCAAAAAAAAAAAAAAAAAAAAAAAAGAATTATTCCATCTTTCTTTTTTCTCCTTCATCCTCTTCTCTTAAATGTGTGTGCGCTTTGTAAACACACACACACATGCAGATGCAGGTTGGAATAATCACAGGCGAATAATTAGCGTGGTACAAACTGTAGCGTAACATTTGGGTGCAGCGGTCTTCTGGCTTCTCTCTCGTTCTGAATCCATTTCACAAATAAAGGGTTCTGGCCTGAATGTGTGCAGCTGTGGAGATGATGAAATGATGATAGCGGAGGAGAGGGAGGAAGATAAAAATGTCAGAGCTGCTGACAGTGCTGAATTGGCAGAAAAAACCTAGGAGGAAGCAAATAGAGAGCCAATACCTGAAGTGATACTAGACTTTGATAGAACAGTTTAATCTATTCTTCCATAGCAGATAATAGCCCTGACTTTAAACCTAAAAACCAGCGTTTTCATATCACTCACATTTTCTCATATTCTGCCATAAATTATCATCGGTAAATTGGAATAAGTCGTGTGTGGTGACTAAATCAGATTTGGAAATCATTGGGAGATAATCGCGAGGCATGCACAGATGTTTTCAAAACTCGGGTGTCATAAAATCTACATCTTTAGTCACCAACAAACCACTGAGTTCAAAGTTTAAGGGCAACAAAGATAAATTAAAACTTTTATGCAATACTTATATGGTTTAGAAATGAAAGCACTACACTGTCATAGAGATCACATCCACTGAGTTTAACCTGTGTTTCTTTGTAATTGTTTTGATTTACATGTAATTGTGCATAGGCCTGTCACAACTTTTTCAATATTTATAGTACTTTATTTCAATGGCAGCAACTGTTTTGTTCATTTTTGTACTATATTAAAAATTTCAGCTGTAAATGCTTGCTGATTCTTAATATCAACATGCTTACTATGTTTTTTCATACAAATATCTATTCATTGCAGCTCATGTTTATTGGCGTAGACCTTATTTTGAGAGAAAAATGACTGGGATTTGTGCATCTTCAGTTTTATCGTTTATCATGATATTTTAAGAAACAATAAAATTTTGTTGTATTGTGACAGGCCTAATCGTGCATGGTCATAATTACGTTACGATTATGTCCTTGAAGTAGCCTACTGAATGAAAATTGAATAGTATTTTATCTCCGACCATATCCATGTGAATGCTTGTTTGTGCATGTCGTTGTATTTATCAAGTTGAAGGCCAGCCCCATTCCTGTAGTAAAATAATTGCACGTATATTAGATCTTGAACCCGACTTGGGGACTGGGGCTGAGCATTGTCCACTGAAGTGTTTTCGTTAGTGGTCTTACTGTGTATTTGTGCTTCATCTCCCCATTTCACCCGTGTCCATTCTGACGATTTACACAGTCTTCTCTCCTCCAGGTTCCCCCCACACATGGTGCCCCCCCATCACAGTTTGCACACCACCGGCATCCCCCACCCGGCCATCGTCACCCCCAACGTCAAGCAGGAGTCTTCTCACAGCGACATCAGCTCCCTCAACAGCTCGTGAGTACACTTTCAAAATACTCATATTTTTTAACATTTCTTTACACTACTATACAAGAGAAGAGCAATATTGACAATGAATTTCTACTTTTTTGATTCTCCTGCTGAAGGTGTATGGAATAAAAGTCAATAAACTGTAAAATTAAACCTAAAAGTCCAGAAATAATAGCTCAGATTTGGGTATATGGGGATAAATTTGTAACGTTGACAATCTGTTTCAGTAATTCTATGTTAAATGCAGTTTTATGTTCAACCACAAAGACTTTTTTCCATCCACTTACAAAAGAAAACACATCATTGCAATATAAACATTAAGTGTACAGGAATTGTGATAAAAATTGTGATCTGGCTTTTAGAAAATCAAACTTTTTTGGCATATCGCCCACTCCTACTCATACCCTCGTTTGAGTGATTATGTTGCAAGTTTCTGTTCTTCTATACATAACTTTTTGGACTTTTCCTATGTACTTTTTATTCTAAGCATGTACAATTTTAATATTATTTTATTTACAATAAATCACCCACCTCTGTCTACAGTGTTATTTACAATATTGATTTAGCCTTGTCTTCTATTTGTGCACACAGGAAACAGTCGGACGCAAAGAAGGAGGAGGAGAAGAAGAAGCAGGTGCACATAAAGAAGCCTCTGAACGCCTTCATGCTCTACATGAAGGAGATGAGGGCCAAGGTGGTGGCCGAGTGCACGCTGAAGGAGAGCGCCGCCATCAACCAGATACTGGGCCGAAGGGTAAGGCACACGGATAATGTAGAGTCTGTCATAATTACACTTTATTATACTGATATTACACTTACATTAGCTTTTAATGACATATCCACCTGTCCATTCTACACTATTCCTAGTCATGTAGATTACTCTAGAAATCTCTATAGTCGGTCTTAACTATGACAATGCTTGACTTTACATTAAACAGACCATGTTATGCTATTTTCTGATCTGTTATAATGTTGTTTCCTCATCACAAACATGCCTGGATTGGTGTGAATGTATGAATGTGTGAACAAAATGCAACTCCAGGTATGTTTTGGATGAGGTAACAACATTATGACACAACTAAAAGCTCATAAGAGTTGATTCTGCCTCATACAGGACCTTTATATTGACTTGATTTGGGGATTTGAATAAATTTCAAGGAAATTTTTCAGCCTCTGACCTGCAGCAACTTGAAAAAAATATTCCCTTATTGTGCCATGTCACCGTAGCAACCTCTAGATTTTTATTAATTACTTGTTTTTATTGTTTAAAAACAGCAAGGTGACATTTTAGAACCCTACATGTTTGACCCGTAGTCTAATTTTTTTTAAATAATTGCAAGTAGTTACAAGAGTAGTGGGCGGAGATAGGTGGTAGGTGACAATGCAAATTTTCTGAGCCTCAAATGTGGGACAATACAAGATAACTCAAACATGCATGGATCAACTGAAAGCTAATGAGTGTAACATAAAAAGCAAACAAAAGTCTGCAGTACTTAACGCGTCCCCTTTAAGTCAATAGTTCAACAGAAAGGCAAAGTGTTTAAAGGCAAAAAATGTAAATAGCTTTGACCAGTAGTTATTTTGTTCTCAAGTATACTCTTTATACACATGGGTCAAAATTACAGTGCTTTAAAAACCAGTCCACTGTCTAGGAATATGGCTGCCTTCCCAGACACTAAGAATCCCTTGTATTGTATCCTTGGCCTTCACAGTGGCATGCCCTATCGCGAGAGGAGCAGGCCAAGTATTATGAACTGGCCAGAAAAGAACGACAGCTCCACATGCAGCTCTACCCCGGCTGGTCGGCACGAGACAACTATGTAAGTTTTTATTTTTTCAAATTATAATGAACCCTTTCTCTCTCCCGAACATGCCCAGGACTATGTTTGGAAATAGTTTGTTTCTGATGCTTTTTAATCATCCAATCACAGCTTTGTCTGAGCAGTGGTGAACTTAGCATTGTTACTTGTTGAGATGCACTGGTTCAGATTTTCAGTTTCAATATTGATTCCGATACTGTAGCTTTAAGGATCTGACAATACCCAATATCAATACCAATACGATACCAGTGCAGCTTTTATTTCCTTTAAACAAAAATATAATAAGTCAAAACTGGTCCAAATGTGTTATGTAGCTGTTATTTATCGCTGAAGTAACTACAGAACAAGTTTTTCTATATAAAACTTCAAACCTATGAGTTTCTGGTCCGAGTACAACCAGCAAATAGTTTTATTACATTGACTGAACTGATGTTTGGAAGCCGATATCTGTTCCAACGAAATGTTCAGTACCGGCACCAGTGTCACACTGTTGCACCCCTAGTTACTTATAGACTCAGATCAAGTTATGTAGAGGCTAAAATAGCAATACAAAACAAAATGTTACAACAGAAGTAGATAAGGACCAGACAGAGGAGAGAAAGGAGGAAGTCTGGCCTGTAGTGACTGATTCAAAACTGCAGGGCAAAGACGAGATGAGAAAAAAAGAGCCTGAATAAATAAATAACGTGAAAAATCAAAACAAAAAAAACAAAAACTCCATTCTCTACACTATTGTCTGATTTATGTTTTGGGCATTCTGCAATATAATAACTAAGGTTCCTGTCTGTGTCTTGTTCTCTTTTTCTTTCTATTTTTTTGGCGGCTAACCAACAGGGGAAAAGGAAGAAGAGAAAAAGGGAAAAGCAGCAAGCAGAGAGCAATGGTAAGTGAGCTGCAATTATCTCCCATATTAGAAGACCCCCATCATGTGTCAAGCAGATGTGACATGTTGCCAGATAAAAGTCGAGCCAGTTTTTTTTCTACTTTTGCCTGCGTTATTGTGCCTGTTTTTTTTTTTTTTTTGTAGCGTTGTATGCAATATTTAAATGCTAGTGTTGCTTGTAACACAGACGCCCTCCCTTCCCACAATCCCCCTCCCCTCCCATTTCCCTGTAGCCTTCCCTTAGCTAATAATAACTGAATATGCATGACCCCCCCTCCTCCTCCTCTTCCTCGCTCCCCTCACAACAGTCTGGACCCTTCCCGAACCCTCGCTCTGCCCCTTCAGCGTATCGTGATGATGTGTGTTTTGAGAACTTGAAGCCATTAACTTTGCCAGTGCCTGTTTTAAGATGCCTATGCCCTCCAGTTACTACTACTACTACTACTACTACTACTACTACCGCAGTACTGTGTGTAATATTATTGAAATGCGTGTGTATGTGACTGCATGTGCCCCCCCCTTCAGTGCTCGCTTTTATGCATGTTTTTGATCACTCACATCTCAAATTAAGGAGGTTTGCGATTCTATTTATTTATTTATTTATTTATACCTATCCATTCCCCCCTTCATATCTTCCTATATTCTGATCATTGTTGATTTGCAAACCGGAGCAACTTTGTGTCATTGTATTTTGGTGACGGATTTCTTCTTGAAGGCCTCTCTATCTGTTCTTTTTTTCAGAACACAGAGAATATTTTCCAAATCCTTGCCTTTCACTCCCTCCGATTACAGGTGCTAATGACATTTTGACATTAATTTAAATATTTATTTATTTTTACTAACTTGTTTATTTATCTTTTTCTTATTATGAACTGTAAAATTATTCTTCTTGACTGTTCCGTACGGATACGTTATGCTTTCATTACTGCTTTCCTTTAAAAACTGCTGCTATGATAGTGTCAGGGTGTAGCCTTTATGTCGCTAGTTAGCTTAGCATATTTGGTAATATTATGTTTGACAAAAAGACAGTTAGATCATGTTAAAAGTATGAAATATCAGGGTAAACCTCCTTAATGGACTTCTCTAGTATCTGATCTGTGCTTGTGCCTTTCCTACGGGCCAGCATGAGATTGGTCTGCACTTTGAACACCTAGGCCCGGTCTCAAACACTGATTAGCGGTTAGCGTGTAGCTTTAATGTGGCACGTTTTCTGCCAATGCTACTGGAAGTGTTTGATGCCAGGTCTAAAAGGCATAGTCCCCCTTTCAGGTTTCAGCCTTTTTAATCCTTCCTTTGGCTAAAGCTAACTCACAACCAAGCGATTTTTAGCAACCCGCTAGCACTAGCTCCACTCACACTGGCTTTTTGAAATCCCAGACGACCTAATCTTATCTGCAGCTTTAGATAACATTACCGCAAGCAGTTGTTTTCCTTTTTAGAATAATAATTGACCTTTTTGCATGCGTTTTGGTATGACTAAAATCTTAAGGATGCTTTGACATGATTTGACTGCTAGCCTTCATAGATTCACTGTTTGTTTTCTCTTCTCATTTCTCCTATTATTTTGAATCATTGTTTGGGTTTCTATTCTTCCTCTGTGCTGGCTTTCCTCCCCCTGTCGCCGTGGCATCAGATCTGAGCGCTCCTAAGAAGTGCCGAGCGCGCTTTGGTCTCGATCAACAGAATAACTGGTGTGGCCCCTGCAGGTGTGTATGGTGTGTGCACAGGCCAGGACCAGGTCGAGGCTAGACTCGAAACTCTTCTAAACACTGGGAATTTCTCTTGGCTGTGCTGCTGCTGCTTCGTGCTCCATGTTTTCCTCTCTTGCTCTTGTGATTCTCGCCTCCGTGTGTGCATCAGGCCAAGCTATCGCCACCTCACAGCTTCCTCCAGCCGCGCCCCGCCGCTCTCTCGCTGGGCATGCACTGTTCCATTTGACCTCCTATTTGGGGAGCGGGTTTTACAGCTTTAGTCTGTGGATGGTTGGTGTGAATGTGTGGTTGGGCTGGGCGGTATGCCAAACAACTTTATTATAACACAGTTTTATCACGACTCCCGCAGGAAGTATGTTTTTATCTGTCATTAAGCGCCATCTGTTTCTCAGAATTCACAGTTTACCGTGATTGGTTAAACCCACCTGTCAATCATAGCCTTACCGAGACTGACCAAAAGGAAGTGTTTGATACCTAGGCCTGTCACGATAACACATTTTGAAGTTTAATATATTGCTGAAGTAAATATAGAGGACATATAGACGAAAAGAGCAGATTTAAACCACAAAAAGTACAATATTGTTAAAAAATAATAATATGAGAAGCAATAAGTAAATTGCAAAATTAAACACTTTAGTAGTTAGTTTGCATCTGTAATAATATAGTTATAGTTATTTATTCAAACTTTTACAGTAAATCTTATCATATAGTTGAAAAATAAACAAAAATTCCCCAGTAGTCCAAAGAAAATGTACACACAATAAATACTGACCCCAAAAAAATATCGTTTCAGCTTTTATATTGAACGATATATAGACAGATAGATAGACATAGATCAATAGATAAATAGATATTTAGCTGTTATTATATTTACAGAAATGCTGATGAATGTACACTGTCCCTGTTAAATAAACCAAATAAATAGATATAGTAATTATCGTGACAGGCCTAATCTCCCCAAGATAGCAGATTGTCTCAGAATCGGATCACAAATACATTTTTTAAAATGCATCGCCCAGCCCTAAAATCTGTTACTAAATAAGATCAAAATGTATGATTTAAAGAAACCTGGCAGGGCAAAGCTATAGGCAGATGTGAGCGGTGGTAGCTTGGTAAACACAGAGGAGATCCCAGTGTGTCCAGCCAAAGCCTAAGTCCTGGCTCCATGTTTTTGTCTGTGCAATGACGTGTCCATTTTGTTTCCTTTTTCCTTTTTTTCTTTTGTGTCTATGTCTGTGTACTCCGTTGGCTAACAGATGCAAATACCCCAAAGAAGTGTCGCGCCTTGTTCGGGCTTGACCAGCTGAGTTTATGGTGCAAACCATGCAGGTATAACTGCTGTACCAATGGGAGGAGGACGTCCACTGAGCAGATCCTTCCTCTTGATTATTTGCTCAGATTTCGCTCTAAAACTTATTTCCAGCCATGTTCTAACAGATGGCAAACTCCTTTTCCTAACTCAGAAATTTCCTGCTATAAATTTTTCATTTGGTTCAAGCCCAGTGGCAGAAAATGGATTTCTAACTAGCCAGGATAATTTATTAATAATGTATATATGTTGATGTTTTCTGTGTTTATTTAAAATGACCTGTTTCATTGTGAGTATTGGAATCCATTTTCTACCAGGGCAGTGGATAGTCCTCCCCTTCTTCACTGTCTGTATGTTAAATTGGCGCCCTTGATACTTGTGATGCTGACAAATTTAGGCCTGCTTCCTTTGAGGGCCTTTTGAGTGACACTCTTTTCTGTGCCCTCTTCCTCCTCCTTTCCCACCTCCTCTTCCTCTTCAATAACCCTTACTTAGTCCCTACCTGTTGTCTTTCTGTTCTGACACAAGCAGTCTTTGAATTGGGAATATTTTCATGGTAGGTATTTGTTTCTGCTAAGTAATACACCCTTCTCTGTGTCTTGGCTTCAGTCACTATTTTGTTCAACACCGACATTCTTTTTTTATTGTTTCACATTTACATAAACTCTTCTATAAAAAGCTAAACAAAAACAAACAAAAACCCTTGTAACTCAAAATCTAATTTGAAAAAAACATTTAATTCTATGAGCTGTAACAGTTTTCAGCTTCTTGTTATAGGCAATATTTTGAGGATTGTTTTAAACCTAATTTTACATTATTCTGAAGAAGAAAAAAAAAAGATAGGTGCATGGGACCAAGTCGAATTCTATACTTAAGAAACGCATTTAAACGAATAACTTTAAATAGTACTTATCTTGTATTCTTGGCCTCTCCTGATTGGCTCACTCCACCTCTGTAGCTGCAGTGTGTTTCATAAGAAAAACATCACGAGTGCACCTGGCGAGCTCCGGCGTTTTGCTTTGGGAGCCGAGAGGTTCAAACTTCTCCCTGGGCTCCATTTCCTAAAAGATGCATCTGCTGTAATTTCCCACGAGAGCCAAGAAATCAATAAGAAACACAGGCACATACTATGGATCGATATGTCTGTTCAAAAATGGATATTAGCTCATTTGTAGCAGTTTGACAGACAGTTATCGGGAGCAAGATGTCTATGTAGAGGCAAAATGATCGCTCTCCTCTCGGATCAATAAGCTGTGCCACCCAAAAGCGACCAGACACCTGTAGAGTAACTTATGAGCTTGAAAAGGCAGGCTGCAGACCGGAGTACATATTGTATAGGATCAAATCAAGTACACAATAAAACTAAACAAATGCTAATAAAAAATAATTACCTTAGAATATGTTGCAAGCAAGGCAAGGCAAGTTTATCTGTAAAGCACAAGGCATTCAAAGTGCTTTACAGAATAAGAAAGACATTAAAATCAATAACAATACATACAAATCAAAACAAATAATCATAAAATTCACATTAAAAGAGAGATAGCATAGAAAACACAAATTGAAGAAGAAATCTGACTAATTATTGTGATAAATACATTCAAAATAGTCATATAGAATGATGACATATAGTAGGATAAAAATACAATGTGTTTAGATGTGGCTCAGGTTGCGTTGTTGTGCTGTCAAACTAAATTTATTTCTAATTTGCCCTCCCCAAAGTCCAAATTTGAAAAGATAAAAGCTTGCATTGAAACATCAAGCTCCTGTTTCAACGGCATCTTTAAATAAAATATAAAATATGTCCCTCTAAGTTTGAAAAATAGACCATATCCTTGAGGCATCTGTGTGATAAAATACATAGCAGAGAGAGAGGTCACTGTCAGGGTCAGAGAGATGAGGTGGGCAGAGAATCCCCCCTGAACCAAATGTGAGCAGTCACTCCACATACACTACATTCAAGCACTCTCCCTCCTTTATTCTACTTCCTCCCAAAGCCGGAGCACCGCTAGGGCCTCGGGACTCGGCAGCCAATAGGGGGAGGGGTCACGACCTCAGGCGGGAGTGCAGACATGACACCTTGACCCCTCACGCGCACTCACACTTGTGTCTGTGGGGCACATGCAAAGGGTTAGCCGGGATCTCGTCGACTTTGTAAGAACTTGGACCCCCTCAGGAGAAGAGCGAGTAGAGACAGAGCTGCAGCAGAGGCCTTTTTACAGGCTCACTGTTATCTCAAGAATGCTAAGTTTATGTACATGTGCACTCCAGTGCAATGCAATTAGGACAAGATAGAGTTTTGGGAAATCACAGTAATTGGGACAAATTGCAAAAATGTGTCACACCATATTTCAAAATGTGTGCATAATTTAGTGCTGAAGGAGTACCCCAGGGCTCTGTCATCACCCCAGTTTAGTTTTTAACACAATTTATGTTTAGACTCTTACAGAAGTTATAACTTATTACACTAATTAAATGTAATATTTCAAATGTTAAGCCCAGATGTAGGCATACCTGCTAACAGTAAAAAACATCAATACTGCTAAAAAAAAGAAACTTACATTTAAAAATGAAGTATGTAACACAAGACTTAAACATTCAAATCAAAATAAGTGAATCTGAGTGAGGAATCATCCAGATTGACGTCTCATTTTGTCTTTGTTCTCCTTGTTTCTCTGCTGTTTCTTGTCCTGGCGCTAAACCTGTGCCTCTTTACTCCATGTCTGTCCTGTCTGGTGATTCTGAGTTTGGAAATATTCTGTCATTTCTATCATCTTTCTTTGGCATGAGAATGCAGCGCATTGTATCTGTAAACACCTCAATGCACCTGTGATTAGCCTGACCCAGTTCCCCTCTGAGAAAATACAGATTTTGTTCTGTAGCTCAGAGTTAAGACAATATCTTACTACTGTATTTAGAGCTTCGTTTTACACATTTTTACACACACTGTTTAGAAACTGTAAAGAAACTGAGTAAAAATGTAAGAATTTGATATTGTTGGTGTCTTGTACAATCAGAGGGGATCTTTTGTCAAGTGCAGGTGCATTGAGGTCTTTGAAAAGCAAAGAAATCCATTGTATCTAAACAAACTTCTTTCTCTCTCTGGCCTTGTCCCTCAGGAGAAAAAAAAAGTGCATTCGCTACATCCAAGGTGAAGGCAGCTGTGCCAGTCCTCCCTCTTCGGACGGAAGCTTACTCGACTCCCCCCCTCCCTCCCCCTCCTCGCTCATCCCCTCCCCCTCGCCTAAAGAGTCCAAACCTCAGACTGAACAAATGCAACCTCTCTCACTGACTATGAAACCGGCCCACCAGCCACTCCACCTGCACCACCACCCGGCGCACCTCCTGTCCGGCCCGCCATCTTTGGTTCTAGACAACAACAACTCTTCCTCCTCCGCGGCGCCCAGCAAAACGCCCGGCAGCGCCTCCAGTCACAACGGGTCCCTGGAGCACGGAGACGTGGCGCCCTCGCGGGGTCCGCCGGGCTCTTCCATGGGGCGTCCTGCAGCTTCGCTCTGTCATTCCCGCTCGCTGCTCTCGTCCGCGGCCTCGCAGCCTCTGTCGCTAGTGACCAAGTCTGTAGAGTAGTCCTTTTTTACACCTGTCTGTCACCTTCAGCTTCTTTTTCTGTGCCATTGAGGCGTTGGAATTTGAGTTTTGTTTTATTAAAGTTCATTGGTCAATATTTGACCCATCATTATCAAAAGTCTAATTATTATAAAGAAATACAATGAGCTGTAGTATAGCTTTGTGAATCTGCCAAAATTTTTATGAATTTTGTTTGATGTATTTTTTGTAGTGTTAAAACCGTGCAACAGAAAGGTTTATTTAGTTCCACTTCTAAAGGATATAAAGGTTGGCTAGGATACTCAGCAAGCCCTTTCTCAGAAGCATTGGTTCTCCTTCTTTATTTGTATTAAATACGAGCTTGCGAACCAATCCCTGACATCGACTAATGTGATGAGGGCACAGGCTGGCGTGGACACCTCACCCAGGAACAATATTGTGATGTTACTTGTTCATGTTTAAATGTACAGAATAAGGGGCGGGAGTGTGTGGGGGAGGGTTACTGTTGTTAAATATGCATTCTTCCACTGCGTTGTCTTTTTCTTTGTTGTTTACCTTTTGGGGCGGAGTCAGGTGAGTGGGCGGGGCTTGGTGGGTGGGAATTGTAAGTTGGGGGGTTATTAAATTCAAAATGTCACAACGCTAGGACCAGTAGTATTTATTGCTTTAGAGATTGCTTGTTGTTCCTTGTACGTGTCTCTTTTTGACTTTTGTTTATTAATACATTGTACAAATATTTTTTCTTAAGGTTAAGCGACTTATATATATATATGAATGATCCATTTTTACAAGGAGGATTTGAAAAACACTAAAAAAAGTTTTGTTATTATGGATTTCTTTTCCGCGCTGAAAACCTGGATTCCACTCACGAACAAAAAGTATGCACAAACTCATTTCAACCGATGCGTCTATAAGCCATTTTACAAAAGAAGAAAAGACGAACTTGAAGCCGACAGTGGGTACCGCGTCTTCAGTGGTTGGAAAAAACGCCCTTCTTTTTTATTGCACAGTCCCATCTCCCAGACTGTAGATTTGTGTACAGATTTTGCGTGCCAAATTTTTGTGATAATTTCCCCTGCCCCTCTAACCACGCTGTAGGGACATCTCTGTTCATTTCATTGTCATTTTTAATTTAGACTCCATTCTTTGCTGTGACGTTACATAGATTGCTATGTATGTAGTATAAATGTTGCTATAACAAATGTGTTTGGTAGCAAACTGTCAAATATTAAAATTTAAACTTAATAAAAAGACGGACATCATACTGTATAAACCCACGCGGGCCAAATTATGTATATTAGGAGGTTCATAAAAAAACTATTAAATACAAAAAAATACACAAACTGCCACTTTTAAGTACACTACTACATATAGGTAGATAGAAAAAATAGGCATGTTGATGTTGCAAGAGGCTGTAAAAAAGCTACAAGAGAATCATCCCCTCGGTGCCATTGTAGTTGACATGACGACTGTAAGCTGTCGATTTCTTCTCTGGTTTATTAAGATGCTAATGATAAATAGTTTGAATGTTTCCTTAACGGCTGTGATGTTCCTGTTCTATTTTATGCTCTTATCTTTTCCGTTTGTTTGTTTTTCCTGTTATTTTAAAATGGTTCACAAAACCATGTTTTTGTAATGAATAAATGTTTATGCTGTACAGTCTCTGTAGCATGCAGTTCTGTATTAATAAAAGCAACTTAGTATGTGCTCACGCCTGGCTTCCACTTCTTCACACAGGCCTAGACTCAGAGCAGTGGAGGGGCCAACTGCAGGAGAAACAGGTGCAACATTTACAGTCAAGAAAAATTGAAAAGTAATTTATTAAGGTTTTATTGTATTTGATAACAGTAAATCATCAAAGGTGAGCAAAAATGAATGACTAAATAAAGAGGCTAAGGAGTGTGCAGCATTATTTAAAGTGACGAAATCTAACACTGTTGCCAGTCCAAACAAAAGAAATCTATTATATGGGTAAAAGTCCTCAAAATGTCTCGTATAATCAGGAAGCTGAACCCATAAATACACACTGCAAATATAGTGCAACACTGAATACTGACCACTGATCATTTACTGCGTCTTTGGAAATACTGTGTGCAACTACCAAAGTTCAATTAAACATCACATCACAGGTTTAAAGGTCTAAAGTTTATTACGAGACAATAGAGAGAACTGAACTACTGAAAGATCTGCAGTATTCTGCATTACTAATGTGTTTATTGCAAACATGCTGAACATGAATACTGGTCGTAAATGAATGAATGTATTAATATAACATTTTCTGGGAAGGGTCAATATTTATGGTTTATATGACTCCCCAGAAAAAGAGATTCTTAATCTCAGCAGGATTCTCCTGGTTAAACACAGGTCAAATATGAACTATGGACTGTGTCAGGAAGGAAGCTGCGTGGGATCCAGAACACACACTTCTCCAATTCTTTACAAAGATGTGACTCTGGTCACTGGTGAATCTCCTTATTTTTAGATAGACGTGACTGACAGGTGAATTAGCCAATCAGGGACATGCATAGTCCGGCCATAGCAAAACAAATATGGGTGCTTCTGAGCAAAAAAGAAAGGGAAAAAAACATCAGAGGGAACTGAACGTTTCTGCAGAATCAGTGAGTGAAACTAAACTGTTAATCTGATTTGAGAGAAATGATGGGTGACCAGTGAGCTCCTTGGTGTCACTGAATAAAGGAATTCAGATCTGGATTTCATTCTGGATTTAGCAGGCGGTGAGGAAGAAGGCTGATGTAACACAGCACACTAAATCATACGAGTGAAGCCGGATTATTGCACCGGTACATCACAAGCTCTAAACAGTGCTCAAAGTGAACAGAAAGACATCGACTACTGGATATGACATCAACGTATTGATAGAAAATATATTTCAGAAAATACCGCTATTCTCTCTGTCAGCGTCTAAAAAGTTGTCTTTACAACTGTACCGGCTGCCTACCTAAAATCACATAATGAATTATTTGCTAAAACTGGTACAAGAAAATCCTGTGCAGATCTTCTAAAATTTCCCATAATGCACCTCTCACATCACGTTGCTTTACTGTGTCAATAGCCTGTTGGGAACCGTGTACACTATATGAAAACATGACATTGATTTGTTGTTTATGTGAAGTTTCCTCAAATCTACAAAGTGCCCATAAAACAGTGACATTGCGTGTGCATGGCCGTCATGTACAGACCCGTCGTGCATAAAAGAAGAAGTGTGGATTGTGATGAAGCCAGTGGTGCCTCGCCTTTGTTCCTCGGGTGAATGTATACGCTAAGCTTATTCTTAATGCATTTGTGCGGGCTATACCCTTGAACTATAAACCATTATAGAGGCGACATATTCCAACACAGGAGCCTCTGTCACGCTTCTATTTGGTTTCAAGGGGAAGTGAAGCCTTTGTATACCTGAGTAAAAGAAATGATGTTTTTTGATGTCCTACTGACATGGAGAGAACAATGTAGAAGGCCATCTTTCCAGGCACACAGCAGAACATTAAATAAAATGTCCCCTAGTTTATGACAAACAAGAAGGAATTGTTTTGAATGGTTCTGAGCAAGAGGCACCCGTGACCCTCTTTTCAAATAAAAACTGAAATGTCTGCAGAAAAATCGATGTGTTTCAATTTTCGAGACAACTTTATATTCGAAATCTCACCTTAATTAATGTTAAAGGGAAAGCCATATTTTGTGGGTTGTGTATGTTGAAAAGTGTCTTCAATAAGGTACATAGTATTACTTTTGTGCCTGTGTGACCTTGGTGTAGTGCTTCTTTCAGGACTGACCAGTGATCAGATGTAGATCTTGACCTCTGTGTCATACTCACCACTAACAGTTCATAGCTGCACATCTACAAAGAACATCTACAAAGAGCAGTTAATTTTCACTTTGGAAGTGCCATCGACACTCCAAATTATAAAATGTAACAAGATCGTCATAAAAATAAGCACAAAACTTGGATTTTAGAGTGAAAAAGTGCAGAATAAAAGTGATATAAATCTTAAAGCTGCTTGATCTTGTTTATTCAGTTATACAGTTTTATTTCTCAAAAAACCTTGAAAAACATGCATTCTTACTGTGAGCGAGATCGCCTCTCTACGGATCTGACCTGTAACATCAACAGAAATGCTATAGCTCACCTCTGAGGAACTACATTGACTATCTTTCATTTAGTTGCTGTGGTAAAGTTCTTGTCAGACACCACACTTTAACAGAAGGCAGATCCTCTTGTGTTCATTTCCCCAATACTTTAAAACATTCAGATGTGAACTACACCTACACTAAACCTGGATAAGACTAAACCAGGACTAGAATCAAACCAAGTCAGAACTAAACCAGGACCAATCAAGGACAAGTGAACTCAGCTCAAGTTCTCTCTCCATATCCTTCAAAAGTCCTGTTTCCAAATACATCTTTTAACTATACTTCAACTCATGACATGTAAGGAAAAGAACTTTCTTATTATAAAATCATATTAATACAAGTTCAAAATAACAAATTACAACATTTTAAAGCACCCCAAAGTCCTCTAACAAAAATACTTCACAAATTAAAATGCTACAAATGAGAGTGTTTACTGCGGCTCATATTTCTCCTACATCTTAAGCACTCAGCGTTTTAATAACCTCACGCAAATTAAACTGGGAAGCGCGCGCATTTACCAGCAGCATTTTTAAAAAGTAAAAATTTCAAAGAATCGTCCCACTCTTTATTCACTAACAATTGTCCTCTAACCTTGAAGAACAAACCAGCGCACATGAAAGGTGGCTATTTTTCAGATATTTCCTCTTTCTTACGATATGAAAGGCGAGCTTTTATCTGGTAAATAAATAGGGCCGACCACACAGGGGGAGCCTGCTGCACTGCTTTGTCTTGAGGACTCTCCTGCAGCGAGCCAGCAACAGGCCACACAAATCACACGCGCTCCGCTCCACTACTGCGCAGTACACAGGGAGGGCACGGGGGGGGGGGCACAGATGGGTTAGTACAGCCAACAAAAGGGCACTGGACCATGGACCTGGCAACAAGTTCATACTTAAAACTTCATCATAAAGGGTCCGCCACCTGCCCGTTTCCATGGAGATGTTTTTTTTTTTTGTTTTTTTTGCCTGATATATTCTGTTGTATCTATCACAGGGGTGGGCAAACTTTTTGACTTGTGGGCCACAAAGGGTTCTACAAATTTGACAAAAGGGCTGGATCAAGAGCAGATGGATGGAGTTTTTTTGTAATCCACCTCATAAGTGAAAAAAATAACATGGGATATGGAGAAAACACATCCCATGTTATTGAAATATCATAATTGAAAATCATTACAAAGCATTACAACAAAATATCTGTCTTTCAAGTCCCACGGTATTTACTAATTATTGAAATGACTTTTAAAACACTGAAAATTATTATTATTACTATTACTTAAGTTTGGTCAGCCAGATTAAAAAGATTTAAGGGCTGCATATGGACCTCGGGGTGTAGTTTGCCTAACCCTGATTTATCACCATGGAGTTAGTTACAGTTCAGATCTGCAGAAAAGCGACTCTTGTCAAAGTAACAATACATGCTTTTCAAGGTATTTTTGAGCAATATAAAACACTAATTTAAAAAAAGCTAGATTGATTTAGTGTGGAACGTTCCAGGCAAAGTCATATCATCGATTTAGAGACTAAAAAAGTTGTATTTTATCTAAAACTGAAATATCGTATCGTCAAAAGTCTCACAATAATACCTTGGACTGTCAAAATATATCGAATTACTTTGTTTAAATGCATGGTTTTACAATAGCAACAGCTAATAAACATCAGAAACTACATATCCCATGATTCATTTCAGTGCAGACAACATGAAGAAATATGTTTTTTACTTTCATTTTTAGGATTATGACAGAAATAATTCACACCAAAATCTTGTCAAGGTATTTTAAAAGCAGAAACATGTCCTATCTACAATTATATCAGCCTCTCCAAAATATCGCAATAAATATCGTACCGTGAGATTTGGATATTGTGATAATATCGTACAGAGGCAGTTGGATATCGTTACATCCCTATTTATCATGGATCTGGTGTTGAAGATCTGATAAAGCTTTGTGTCAGATTTAACATTGGCTCCAGAGAAAAGCATGTTGGAGTGTGTAACAGAGTGGACTCGACACACTGTAGGTGGGGCGGGTTGGCAATGATCTCACTAACCAAAGAGAACTGTGCCAACCTCTGGAAACAGTCTGAACTGTGCCAGACTTTAAGCACTTCCCAAAGCATTCTGGGACAGTTACTGAGGCACCTCCTTGCACAAGCGTCACTATGACCTCTACCGTCCCAGCCTGTGGAAATGCGGCTGTATTGTGCACCATAAAGTAAAGGATAGAAAGTTTATTGTTGAAGAGTTGGAATTTTGCCCTTTTAAAACCTAAGCCAGTTTTTGATTCTGAAGCTATAGTACGAACATAAAAAGTGCTACCAGCTCTTCCGCATTTTAAATGTATGAAAGTTGAGCTGTGGAGGTGCACATTTGAAATTCTGCTTACTGACAGTGTGATCATTGTTTAGTCCTGGGTTTGACAAGTGCCTAATGCGATGCCCGCAAGAGGCTGCGCGGGCACTCTGGTCACTGCACAGAAGACACGACTTGAGAGGAAGGCTGCGGATCTCTGTACAGGTGTGAGCGTGTGTGTGAGTGCGTGAGTGTGTGTGTGGCTGTCGGCCATGTGTCACCGCTGCCCTAGTCCCTAATGATGGCGCTGTGCAGTGAGCTAACTACCCTCACAGTGGAGCCAACCCTCAGGCTAGTGCCACATCCCTCCATCAAGGCCTGCCTTCATCCCAGCTTTACACTATAGGCCTAAAGACACACACACACACACACATACGCACACACACACACATAGACACACACACACGGTCAATGACAAATAATTCATAATATGGCCCTGCCTGAAAGTTTGCCACACGAGCTCATTAAGCAGCCCGTTGTAAGCGGCTGACATTCTGTGAGCACAGGAACGCTCCTTGGCCGGGCGCGTGTTTGAAGTGACATCTCACTAGAGGGAAAAAGCAAAATAAATAAAGAAACCAAAAACACCCAGTTGTGCTTTGTGTTGTTTTTCACCTTGGCAACTCTCAAGGTGATGCAACTTTAGCTGCCACATATCAATAATGGATCCCTCTTGTTTTCTGATGTGCTACAAGGTCCAGCAATGACATATCAAATGAACACTGAGATGTGATTATTTGTGTCATTCACTGAAGAAATACAACCAGCGTGCTTTTCTCTTTAAATAAATTACAGCGAAACAAGAAGAAACCCCAAAAATATCATTTGTAAAAAGATTTGTGTGAGAGTAGATTTGAGTACTGCTTCTGCTGCTCCCCATCCTGTTATACTACTACTAATACTACTACTTATGGAACTCAAAAGTTACGAAACCCCTTTTTCTAACTACTAACTATGACTGCTACTACAACTAATACTGCAAACGACTGTGTATTTCTCTACAAGCAACTGACTAACCCTATATTTTAATAAAGAATGATGTCTACAAACCTGCAACATGCTCCACCTAGTGCCTCCACTCAATTTCATTTCTCTCCAGCGACTAGGTCAGGAATCGGAATACACTAGACGATTGCAAGAACCCCAGAAGTTGTAGCCCGCGCTCCTAGCAATCAGCGAGGAACTGTGAAGCCATGACGTCAAACTCAAGCTCCTGTCTGGGTCCCTTTTGTGGTACACCACAACAGAAAACAAAGCAATTGAGATAAATGTAGATGGATGTAGATGGAAATTCTGTGTTGGCAACGATTCCCGAGATTGAGGATTTAAAGCCAGAGCAAGGAGAACATTTGGTGAATTTTATCAAGGGGAAAGACGTTATTGCCCTTCTTCCTATGGGATTTGGTGCATTACATACGTCACGACCAAACAGCAACGATTGGTTAAATTAAAAAAGTACCTACCTACTGTTGAGCGAACAAATTCTAATGCTGCGAGGTCAGACGGTTTCCACGAAGTGAAACCAGCTGATGAATCAGGCTATAAAGATTCTACTGTATATTACACAAAAGAGAAAGCCGTGATCTTTAAGTCATGTTAGAATGCTGTAACTTTCTCAAATACATACCTGGAGTTATGTTTTGTTTACAGCTACAGTTAAGTTAACAGCTCCTTTTACTTTTAATTTAATTAATTCCAGAGCTTAAATTATCCAAATGATTCTAGTGAATGTGTATGGAGTTTAAAAACATAGTGGAGCACTTCCAGTATTCCCATGTGACATCACAAGGTGGAATAGAATGTTTTCTGTTTGAGAGAACAAAATATGCAGGGTTTGTGTGTTAAACGTGTGAATGAAATGAAACACAACTCCAAGCAAGTTTGTGACTAGAAAACAACATTATAACAGATCAGAAAATAGCGTAATATGGGCCCTTTAATGTCAATTTAATCTGCGATTTACTTCATTTACACTAAAAGACAAAAGACCTTTAACTCAGTGCCAGTTTTTATTTCATTTATTCACCTGCCTTCATACAACTGTAGAGATACAATGTAAAAAAAAAAGCAGCATTGAAACTTATAAAGAGATAGAATGTGCACAGTCTGAAGAGCGAGTGATGAAGGTTGAGTGGGGCTCTTGTCACAACTGTGCTTTTAGCCTCCACACATATGGGGACGGTTTTGTATTCTGAATAAAAACAGTATTATGCAGATAAAGTGATTCTGTTAAGTGCACGGGACAGAAGAAATAAAACACCAGATTAAAAATGCACCTGAGATTGTGAAGTTAATGTTTTGCACTGTAACAATTCAAGATTCATGATTGGTTTTACAGAGCTTGGAAGGCGCCTGGTGTGGATCCATTACAGTCTGTAACGCCCACAGTACAGGTCTTTTCAAATGACATATGCAGTTATTGTTATACTTTTAACTAATCAAATGGGTTAAATATGAGCGTTGAACTGATCTGTTAGATTAAAGGTGCACTACGTATCGACTGTTAACTGCTTGTCTCCATGGAGATGTTATTGCTTTCCACAGTATAACATTAAACGTGTTTATCTTGACTTGCATTTACTCATTACGGGTGTGTTTATTACAAAAAATAAAAAATAAATGCATTCTCACTGTTAGAGAGCCCCGGGGTCTAAAAATGGCTGCCTATTCAAGTCAATGGGCCGAGCTCAATGGCGCATGACTCCAGATTCGCCTTTAGCCCGGCGAGGTTCTTCCGGTGGCTCTGGACAGATCGAGCATGTGCTGTAGTGCTCTTTTCTCCCACAGGCACACACCAATGCACGCGAGCACATGCACGGAGCGCGGTATCATGTGATCACTTTGACCAATCAGAGCGAGAGGAGTTCGAGAGGAGCTAGAGCGGAGCCGGAGCTAACGATTAAAAGGAGCTGAGAGTTTATGATCTAAAAATAAGTAAAAATCGCCACAAAATCCGATCTTTTTGAAAGTTGTTGGTGCCCTGTCAGTTGAACACAAACAGTTTGTGAATACATTGCGCTCTATGAGAAAAATCCTGTCTCAGCCCATGGGATTTTTTCGCTGCAGTACCAGTGAGTGTCACTACGTCAACTGGGGGCAGCTACAAGCAGCAACACCCTCCAGTTATTTTAATAGATCCATGACTGTCAGCAATGTCGCCTCTCCACTGATCTGACCTGTAACATCTCTATGGAGACAAGCAGGGCTAACCCTCCAACAGAAAGTTACATAGTGCCCATTTAAGATGAAACATTTTAGGGAAATTTCTTCTCAGGTCTTCTGTATACATTTTCAACTGGGGAGTCCACTAGTGGAGCTGTTATTGCTTTGCCTGGAATGTTCCACAGTATAGCATTAAAAACGTTGAAAAACATGAATTATTACATGGAACAAGGTCACCTGTCCACAGATCAGACCTGTAACTTGGCCTGGAAGCGTCACCTGCCTGTCTTCATGGAGACAGAAAAGTTTAATGTCATAGCAAAACAAAAAAACAAACAAAAAAACGCAAGTATATCACAATACAGAAACACTTAGAGTATCTGCAGAATTATTGTCACATCCAAACCTGAAGATTGAGTTTGATGTCCCACTTAAGCCTGCATTGATTTAGCCTCTTCACCTACCAGACCAGAGCACCACTTTTGTCACTACATTGATGATTCCGTTTGTAAAAAGTCCGCGTGCGTTCAGCGGTGGGAAACATGGCGTGGCGGTGGGTACATGACAGAGATACAGAGCAGCTCACACACAGAGGTAAATGGGGCTATGCTAACAGTGAGGAGGGAGTCATAATCAGCCTCTTCACAGGCTCGGAGCTGCTGGCGAGCCTATAGGCATGTGGCTCAGTGCTCCCTGTCCCGAGGCCAGACGGAGAGCAGCGCGAGAGGAAAGTTTGTGTAAAAAAAGAGGAGTGAGGTGAGATCTGTCCAGAATTCAAGAGTTTGTGTCAAAGTGATGTTCAATTCACGATCAGGAGAAATAGAGAGGAAACTGGGGTGGAAAAGTTAGTTCAGTTTAAAATTTGAATAAATATTAGTTAAAACTATCTATTATTTTTCATTTTTAAACACTTAGTCAACAAAGAACAAAAATTTTTATTAAAACTAAAAGACGGTTTCCCCAGTCTTGTTCCAATTGGCAGAGGTGGGACCAAGTCATTGTTTTGAAAGTCTCAAGTAAGTCTCAAGTCTTTGACCTCAAGTCCGAGCTAAATCCCAAATCAAATACAGACAAATCCAAGTCGAGTCTCCAGTCAGAGCCCATAAATCCAAGTCAAGTCCAAGTCGTCTGCTTTGAGCTTCAAGTCATTTCAGGTCTTTAAATCTAAGTACCAAATATAGCTTAGATTTTTGCAATTTATATGAATTTTAAACTAAATTGTACTTATAAATTCATAGTATATTTATATGTGAGTATTTATAGAGTAAATAATAGTTGAAGAAATGCTATTTTTTCCTTTTTAAATATCTTGACTAGGGATGGGTATCATTACAAAGTTGAGGACACGCTATATACCTCAATACATCAGCCCCACTACGATACATATCTTGATACAGTGAGCTTTCAATTTGGTGCGATATATTTCAAATCGATTCGATAAGGTTCAGTAAAAAATAATGGATAAATCATGGGTGTGATACTAAAAGTCTTTGTTAAACCACTTCTTGTGCAAAGTTCATATGAAACACACCCATTTTACTCATCAAAACAGTGAAAATGTCAAATGTGTTGCATAAATGAGTTTCCTTCCACTAAACAAACAACAAAACTGTAGCACTGTAACAAAATAATTTAGTAAAATATACAAAAAAATACTCTTGGCGATATATTGATACAGCAGCCCACGATATCGATATTGTATCATCACATTAAATGATATGATGTATCGATATTTTTGCACATCCCTAATCTTGAAAAGATCTTAGTGTGAATCATTACAGTCAGAATAGAAAGAATCTAGATTTAAAAGTGTTTCTCAAGTCTTCTCAAGTCACAGTCCTCAAGTTCAAGTCGAGTCCCAAGTCTTAGTCTTTTTTATCAAGTCAAGTCTCAAGTCCTAAATATAGTGACTCAAGTCTGACTCGAGTCCAAGTCACGATTTGCAAGTCCCCACCTCTGCTCTCAACTGGTGCAAACTGGTGGGAAAAAAAGGTCCAAAGTTTTGATTCTTGGCTTGGGTTGATAGTTTGCATGTTCTTCCTCTGAGTGTGTTTCCTTTGAATACTCTTTTGCACAATTTATACTTTGCAGTGACATCATGCTACATGTATCTCTATGGTGAGTGTTGGGAAGGTTACTTTTAAAATGTATTCCCCTACAGATTACAGATTACATATCCCAAAATGTAGTTTGTAACGGAATCCATTAAGTTACTTGAGGTGAGTAATGTAATCTGAATACTTTGGATTACTTGATTTGCTGTAGAGAAGCAAAGATGAGGAAATCTTCACATAAGATCTTTTATCTGCTAAAAGACAATAAAAAGCCCAGACTTTACTCAACCAAATTAAAAATATTACTGATAGAAGAGGAGGAGACACAGTCCGTGCAGCATGGTTTAGTCCTGTTTTAGTCCTGATTTAGACCTGGTTTAGACCTGATTTAGACCTGGTTTAGATCTGGTTTTAGATCTGGTTTTATATCTGGTTTTATATCTGGTTTAGATCTGGTTTGGACCTGGTTTAGAGTCCGGCAATGAGTGGAATTACGGAAAAAAAAACAAAAAAAAAAAAACTGTGAAAACAGGAAAATACCACATATTTCAACAAAGTAACTGTAATCCAATTACCACTCATTGAAACAGTAACTGTAACCAAATACAGTTATTCATAATTTGTACTCTGACTACATAACTCCGGTACATGTAATCTGTTACTCCCCAACACTGTCTATGGTGGAATGTTCAGAAGTTACCAAGTCGAACCAAAAAGTGTCACATTATTTACAGTGAGTGTTGGTGGAGTGTAGTTATAATGAAATCAACTGTACACCCCTGCTGAGCGTACGTTTACACTGAGCAGATAGTGAGAATAATCCGGTGTGATCCAGTCCTAATGCAGTCCAGATGTACCAGCCCGGCTCCTCTTCTCTGACCTCCTCCATGGGCCTCACACTTGTATTTACAGAGGAGTCTAGAAAAACAGACAGACGCACCCCCACTCCAGGATTAGTGTCCTGATCTCCACGGAAACAAATGCCAAGACTCCCTACTCCATCTTGTATCTGAATTAATGGGGAGAGAGTTTAACTGTTTTCTGAGATTGTGTTGAGGAAATTAATTCGTGGGTAAATTCTGCTCGTACTGTTTGGAAAATCAAAACCTACAAACTCAGCGCAGATGTTACAATCAAACTTTTGTACCAAACACCACTGACACGCGATTTAAAATCTGGATAGTGAAGGATATAGACACAAGACTCGTCCTCGTCTCGCAACACTGACAATAGGTTATAATCACGCTTACATCACAAACCAGGAAGACGTTCGGAAAGATGCGAGGACAACTTCCGGTGTGGTTGCCAACACTGGGCTCGCCAACCAACCGTGATAAAACCCGATGAAGTAAATGTGATCAGCGGTAAAATGGAGACTGCATACGTATGTGCTGTTTGGAATCATTATGAATTTGGAGCTCTTGTCTTTTCTAATCGCTTGTACCCAGTGCGCTCGGAGTTGTGTGTCAGTGAGGAAATGATGAAAACTGCAGTGTGGTTGTAATTGTCGATTAGCCGAACATAATGGAACACTACAACGACATGGAGATGAAGAAAACTGGGCCATTTTCAAATTTTTCAAATCGGCCAATGGACCAGGAGAGTGGAGTGTGGTGTGGTGCTTTTGTTATTATCGTATTACCGCACTCTGCTGTTAGTACGGCCGACGGTCTGAGGTTTGAGGTGGACCAGTGTTCTGTTGAAATGGGCTGCCCCGTCGAAATGAGCTACCTAAATCAACAGTGACGTCTATCAATTCACATTGCCCCGTCGAAATATGCTACTTTACGTTTTTTCCGTTTACAGTAGTATAAATCCAACAAAGATAAACCCTAACCCTGACCTCCCCAGTTTTACAACATATTTCTTTGGATTAGGGTTTGATACTGTTTACTTTATACTTTAGTTATATACAATTTCAACTCATTTATATGAATCTGTGTAGTTAATTTGGACAGTCAAATTCTGCTCAAATAGGGCTCCGACTAAAGGGCACACATATCGACAGGACAATTTAGCCGCTGAATAATGCTCCCACTGTAGAATCAACATTAGTCACTCATTTAGATCAATTTGGGTAGAGGTAGCTCATTTTGACAGACCTATATCTTCTATCAAATAAGGCTCCCACTACATAAGAGAAAGAAATTATTGGAAACACTGAAATCTTTACAGTAAATGAATATCATAGGCTACAGTGTGAATTCTACAGTGTGAATTTCCAATTATAATATATTATATCCAGACTATTCAGTTCTGCCACAAATCTAACACACACGTTTTTGCTCAATTGGTCAAAACATAACAAACAAGCAATAAAACCAGTACACTTTTTAAATGTTATTTGTCACTCCACTCCAACGGGTGCTTAAATCAATGGCATTTCAACTCTGAAAATGCTTGAGGGTTGTGCGTATGAGCAGTAGCGCTAGGAAGCACAAATTGACAAGGACACCAGCCCACCGAGCATTTTCCCAGTAGTACAGATTACCAGTCCGAGCCTGACTCACTCTCACCTTTCTGTGACCATGAACGCACTGATCACAGGATCCTAAAAATGTGTTGTTTAAATTCATTTTGTATTTCACTTGAGTTTTCCACACTGTTTTCGACCGTGTTTGCCAATCTGTGCATCGTGTCACCTGACGATCGTTCCTCCATACACATACATGTACAACACCCCAGCACAATGTCACTGCAAAGTATCAGCATCCTTCTTTCACTGCTGTTATGAGGAGACGGCAGTTGAGAAAAAGCAAAAAGGCTGACGAAAAACTAAAGAAAAATGTTGAAGATTAAGTTAACCAAGTTTTTAAGTCATTTCCGCAATTAAATTCCTGTTGTTCACAAATGATGTAGGTGATACTAGCCTGATAACTGCTTCATTCTTCAGTGCTCCGAGTTACTTTTACTTGTTTCCCAAGTTTGCCAGTTTAACAGATGCCCTTCTGCCACAGCATTAATCTGGTTTTGACATCCGCACAAGTGCACTGTTGTGAGAATGTATTGTATTGTTTTCTCAAATTCATCCATGACGCCCAAGAAATATCAGTATATAAACCTCTGTTTTTTAATCAAACTTTTGTTAAATCTAGAGTTGTTGTTACTTTGTGAAAGGTTTGCATTGACTACAATTTAAACAATGAACAAATGCACTCTAACATTGCCTGCGCGTAAACAAAATACACGCCTTAAGTTAGTAATCAAGTAAAATGGTAGACATCTTCCTCTTTTGTGGCGCTGTAAAACTTCCCTAAAGAAAACTTGAAATCCCTGTTAAGGTGCTAACAATAATGACCTGAAAAGCAAACAGTGACTCGCGTAGCCCCTTGTAAAACCCACTGTGCCTAAGCATACATAGAACTGTTTTATGCACAATAGACTCTTATTGTTCGGATTTGTTCTATTACTTCCTATTAGCTTTTTTAGCGACGCGACATAAGAAAGCATCCGCCACGTCAACAGTTAGCAAACAATTTCCTCCGAACACCTCAGTCACCTCAAAGTCTATCAGTGAATCTGTACGGAGTAGACAAAATTACCCGAAAACATTGCAGTGAGCTCTGAGTAGAGACAAGAGAAGCATTTGAAAATCAGATTAGCGTTGACACCTCCCTGCGTGGATGCGTGCCGTGATCACATAGAGATCGAGCGTGTGGGAGGGCCTCTGTGTCACTTGTACCATTCAAAGTGAGACAAGACGCCTCCAATAGATCAAACCTGAGCTAATAAACCGGGATGCTCAAATTAACAATGAGGCCTTGTTTAACTCTTGACTTCCTGCGTTACCACGGCGAATTTAAAGCGATGCGATAGATAGAAAGAAAGTACGAGAGATTTTTGGGTACAATTGCTGCACTCTGAAAAATCGGCAGAAATAAGTAAATAAAGTATGTTTTGTTGATGCTTTTGTAAATAAGATTCTGGGGTTCAACTCAGACGGAGCAGTTATCTCTATACGTGGACCTTGGAGAGATAATAGGCCGCCATTGTTCCCTGAAGAGGCTTGTTGAAAATTAATTTGGGCTGGTCAACAGTCAATAGCATCCTCTCTAGAGACACACAGTTTAACCCCAATAGAAGCATGCAGCCAGCGCAGACACAAACACTCCAGTCTGCATTCACAGTCTCTCTATAGTGAAGTATTATTGACCAATTTTGTGAGCTTAATGTAGCTCCAATTCACCCGCGGGCAGTGGGCCGGCACCTCCTCCTCCTCCTCCTCTGCTTTCATCCACTCATCGTGTTTTTGTGTTGTCATGTGTTTTATTCAGGTTGCACCTTCAGTGATTCAGTGGCGGGAGCAGATGTACATGTAGACTGGTGCAGGGAAAGGAAACTACTAAAGGAATAGTTTTGTGGTGAGGTAAAACAGTAATTGATATTATATTATTGCCACACCAGTTATACAGCAGAAAGTAATTATATGTGCAATATACAGCATGTTCAAGCTGCACTATGGATGTTTTTTAATGGAGGGTCTGTCACCTGCTTTTCTTCTCACCTGAACAGCCAGTCCCTTCTACATTCTATCTGAAATTCAGAATGAACTAGAACTGAAAAATAAAGAGTGAAAATCCTAATTTGAGATGATCCAAGATAATCCCGCTAATTTGTATGATTTGTCTCTGAAATGAGGAAGAGACATCTCCTCTCTAAAATTCTTGTATCATTTAGAACAAAATATGTAACTTCTTTCACTTGAGATAAATAAGAGTCTGCGGCTTCAACTGGGGCTTCATTCTACAAAAATCTGCGCTGTTTCTGAGTCCTTTACTTTGTTTTCTCCCCTTTATTCCATGTATGTTTTTGACATGAATGGACCATGCATCATTCTGATTGGTTAATCCGCCTGTCAATCACGTCCTCTGAAGTCAGGGAGACGTGATACAGTGCCAGATACAATTGTCTTTTTTGTTAAAATGTGTGGTTCTAGGCTTTTCTCCACAGAAATGTTATATCTTTGCCTGAAATGTCCCACAGTGTGGCATTACCCACAGTGTTTTTGGAGATCTGACCACAGTAAGACCTCCAAACACTAACTTACTAAAGTAAGTAAAATATAAAATAAATTACTAAACTTACTAAAACCTACCTCTATGACACCACCAGGTCATTACATAACAGGTTTAAGAGACAGCTATGGCCACTGTAAGAATGCATGCTTGTCTATTTTTTTTAATCTGTAACTGAATAAATAAATGATAAATATGTTTAATACCATAATGTGAAACATTCCAGACAAAGCTATTAAATCTCCATAAAGACAAACAGGTGACAAATCCTCCACCAGAATAAATACACCTTTAATGTCTAATTTATTATAATGCAAACCTTAGTTAATTATGGGTACTTCATGATTTCAAAATCTCCTAAAAGCTCCTTGAACTTTGTGTGCTTTTTCTTCTTCTTGATGGTTGTGTAACACTATTAAAAGTCCAAATGTATATTCATAAAGTGATCATATAAAGTCGAGTGTTGCTCATGTTGTTACTGTGAGCTGATTTATTGCAGTGGCTAAAGTCTGGAGTCTGTAGTCTGGTGTTTTTGTTGAGAAATCTCAGCGCTGGAGAGACTGTGAGAGCAGTAAACAGTGGAGTGACCTGCAGCCCCTCACACCACACAGTGTTGATGCGGCGCTGCTGTATTTTCATTTGAAATCAGACAAACAGAAGCACCTGTGTGTGCTGAGCTCGGACACTTGCACAAAAACACTGCTCCTCACATCAGGGCCGCACACATCTTTAGAGGAGTCAGCTATTTTCAATGTTCAGACACGAGCATGAGGCAACTCCGTAAAAGAGCTACACAACACTGGCCCTGTCCACCCAGTACATTTATTTCTTCCCAAAAGTCAACTCCAGAATCATCCCCGAGGGTCGCCCAGTGAGCAGTCTGGGTATAGTGACAGACTGAGGCAACAGCTGTAGAGTGTGCTGCAACAGCCTTGAACAAATTAAAGGCACTTACATCAGGAGGGTTTCTACGGACAGTTTTCTACTCGGACCAAAACAGTCTCCAACGACACAAACTCTCTTCTGTGGACCAGGGGCCAATCAAAACTACAACTCTCTCACTAATCATGGTTTGAGAAAAACTCTGAACACCTCTAAAACAATGTTATCAATTGTGCTGTTTTTGTCATTTCTTGTAAATGTTTTTTTTTTTTTTTTTTTATGATTCACATTAACACACACACAAAAACCACATACATACTTAGCAAGGTGGGTGAAGGGTCTTGCCAAAGGACACAACGCCCCACTTTGGCACCTGATATTCCAAGTACTAATCAGGCCCAACCTTGTTTAGTTTTGGAGATATGTATGGCCATTTATTAAGGAAGAAGAAGTTGGCGATATGATACATACCTCGATACACAGGCCACTATATGATATGCATCTCGATACAGTGCACTTTCAGTTCGATATGATATATTTCAAATTGATTCGATAAAATTCATTAAAAAATACAGGCTAAATCATGGCTGTGATAGTAAAAATCTTTGTTAAGCCACTTCTTGTGCAAAGTTCATATGAAACACACCCATTTTACTCATCAAAACAGTGAAAATGTCAAATGTGTTGCATAAATGAGTTTCCTTCCTCTGAACAAGCAAAAAAACTGTAGCGCTGTAATAAAATAATTTAGTAAAATATACCATTGATTTATTGATACAGCAACCTGCAATACTGATACTGTATCATCACATTAAACGATACAATATATTGATATTTCAATATTTTTGGACACCCCTACGATTTATACTTCCAAAATTGCATGAAATTATTTGTAAATCTCAAGTAAATCTGTTTGAAGCACAAGTATTTCCTGAACTATACACATAATTTACCTGAATATCATTAAAAAGATTAGAAACAACATTAAGATAAAATAATTATGGAGAGAGTGGACAACCCTGTAGTGTTCACCTTGGCCCATTTCAGTTCGAGGGGCATCTGTACAAAATGTATGCTATAACATTAAAATGATCAATCATGATTTAAATATCGAAATATTTTAGTACAGCTGAACTTTCCTGGTTTGTTTCCTCAGACACATTTTGGAAAAGAACATAAAAACAGAAGAGCGGGCTAAATAATAGAGAGGAGACTGAATGAAAGCTGTGATCCTTTAGTGCTCAGTCAAAATATTGAATCACAGGCCAATGACGGCACGTTTTGATCCGTGCTTTTACCATACTCTATCAAACAGTATTTCAAAGCTTTTCCTCTTTCTTCCACCTGTGCGTCCTGACATGGCGTAGACGAATCAAAACAGCGCTATCCGACCTCCTCCTCCTCAGAGATTCACATTAAAAACCCTCATATGTTTTGGTGTTGCGATGACTATAGAGGAGCCATTTTGTCAGAGCAAATGGTCGAGAATTTTGGCAAGAAGCTCCGGTATCAAGGTTGAGCAGTGGCGAGGCCGAATAGAAAGAATTGGGCTCAACCCCCCCCTCACTTCAAAGCGTTCCCCTGCAGCGTTGTCTTGTGATATTTATTTATTGAGATGATTTTGCCAGAAACCCAATGGCCCTGCTCTTTGATATGGTGCGCTGGTGTCCTCAGAGAACACTGGGGTCACGGGGTCAGGCAGACACAGACCCCCCCTAGAGGACAAAATGCATGGCTCATCGAGTACACCTACAAACAGCGCGCAGCATAGAATAAGTACAACAGATGATGCACCAGGGCGGGGAGGAGAGGGGGAGGTAGGGTAGGGGGCGCTACTGCTAGGGGGGCGGCATTGATTATCATTAAAGGGCCAATAATTTGTTTCCTCTACTTTTTCCTAACGTGACCCACATCTAAATGAATGGCAGATGAAGTCGTTAAACCGCGATCGACGATGTTATGTTTGGAACAAGCTAGAAAATAGATTCAAATGTGAAAATTTTTATGGTTTGAGCATAACAGCTGCCACAGGGTTCGTTTCAGTTATTATTTAATACGCTGTAATGACATTTTAAACATGCATAAATGGTTTGCATATGTTTGGATCAGACCGTTTATAATTTTTCAGCTAAAACTTTTCAATAGAAATGCCCATTTAACCACTAGCCCTATAGTTTACATTAGAGACATCTTTCATCTGTAATTCCTGGAAAATTACCAAGACCAGGAATTTAAGGAAACCAGAGACAGCCCTAAAAAGAACTATCAACATTTTCTGGATGCAGGCTACACGTTTTAAAGGTCCTACATTACACAAAAAGGATTCTTGCGAGATTTAAACCATGTTAGAATGTTGTTACCACATCAAAAACATACCCTGAGTTGTGTTTTGTTTCATTCACTTACGTAATCCTTTAATATTAGTCTGTTTACATCTGGAAAACTCAAAATGCTCTTTTCAACATTGTGATGTCATGAAGCGGTAGTTTTCAAGTTAACAACTACATTTACGTTTACTTCACCTTCAGTAGAGAGTGGGGATTCTAGGGCTGAAATGATCCAAATGATTTTAGCGAAGGTGTATGGAGTTTAAAAACACAGTGGAGCACTTCCTGTATCACCTGATGACGTCAAAAGGCTGTTTGAGAAAAGAAAAGAAAGAAAATATGCAGAGTTTGTGTGTTAAACGTGTGAATGAAACAAAACACAACTCCAGGTATGTTTATGATGAGGAAACATTATAACAAAGAATAAAAATTACTGTAAAATAGGCCCAAGATATTTAGTATTAAACATACATACATACATAACAAATGTAGATACTTTTTAACGCTACATTTATATGATGACGGTCTGAACAGAAGATGCAAAAGTGGTGTCGCGTCTTCACTTTTTAATCTGTATTTAGACAAGTGTTTTTGGGAGGAAATCTGCGTGCATACGGTGACGCAAAAGTGTGTGGAATTCGATTGGGTATGTTTGTACTTAAAACAAAAAGGACGTCTTTGGACATATGGAATTTATTATGCCACGCATTTTCATCAGCTACTCCTTTCACAAAGTTGTCCCACCATCAACTGGTTCTCCAGGTCTCGTCCATAGCCGTCTGACTCGCCTTCGACGGACTGGTTCCTCCAGAATTTGACAGAGGTAGTTGCAGATCTTTCTCTGTTCACTAATAGTATCTGTGCATATTCTGTACATTTGTTGAGATGCCTCCTGTAAGTTTTCGCATAGAAATAATCCGACATGTTTGTTTCTGTGTACTGTATGTTATGTAAAAGTGTACGCGACATGAGCAGATCTTACCAGAGTTTTGCGTCTTGGGCAGTGTAGACGGAAACACTATAGTGGAGTGTATTCAACTTTTCTACCCTGGAGGGTGATTTCACATTTTTTCATTTCTAAGCCCCAAAAACTCCATCACCGATCTAAACAAAAGGCAGTTCTGATAAAATATTTTGTCATTTTTACCTGCAAGCGTTCTTGTGTAAACAGGCCCTAAAATAATCACTACTAAGTACAGGGATGTGGGCGGTGATATGGGATAGGTGAAAACAGGAATTTTCTGAGCACGAACTTGACATTTAGGGCAGTACAGGATTACTCAAACACGCATGAATCAATCACTGAAATGATGACGCTTGAGTAATAAAAAGGGAACACTGTCAATTTTGCATATGTCTGCTTTTAGTTTTAGTTCAGCAAAAGTTAATATCAGAACAGAACAAGTTGACAATGTCTCTCACCTTTAACTGTCACTTTTACATATCACTTTTGGGAGTACGGAGTTTACTGGTATTGTGGTACATTTTACTTTTACTACTGTTTAAGTTCAGTAAAGATAAAAATGTATCAATCAATCTCTGACAGCCCCGATCCCTCAGTCAAGCCTATGCATAATACAGTTACATGTCATTTCTCCTGTAAGTGTGAATAAGCTGAAGTCTGCTCACGCCACATTTGTCCAGTGTGTTTTGCACTCCTCACCGCACCGCAGGTTGTAATTCCAGCCACAGGGGAGGGCATCTCATCTTTTTTACGTGACACATCTCCAACATAATGCATTGTCAAATAATTCTTAATATGCTCGGTTTGACAAGACCATTCTCAATATTCAGATTCGCCGTGGTTCGTAAACTCAGGCGTCCACCGTGTGCCATGTCCCATCAATCAAGACCGGCCCCAAACCCGCGCCTGCCTTTTGCACCTGTCAGCCTATTTGAATACGGGCTGGATGCTTGGATGGTTCTCACAAAATGTACCTTAGGGAGAAGGGATACACGGTTTACATGTGTACAAATTTGGATTGAGTAATATGTGTGCGTGTTTATTCCACTGCCAGCAGTTTTGACAGTATCTCTCCCACTTGGTCAAATGTACTCACTTATTTGTAGTGAAATTTGTATAATCTTGATGAAGGCTGTGTAGCTTATGGCTTACATTGTTTGAAAAGGAACGCACTGATTCCTTGGCAAACACTGTGGTTCTTAATGAAAGACTTGACAATTTGGTTTGATGGTGAGAACAAATAGTGAGAGAAATATCAAGTGCAGGCAAATATTGTTCCTACAGAATATTGGAAGTAAAACACTCATCTTGAAGGTCATATATTACATAAAATTGACTCTTGTGAGCTTTTAGCCATGTTAAATTATTGTTATCTCATCAAAAACATACCTGGAGTTGTGTGTGTTTTATTTCATTCACACATATGGTTAACCCTTTATCATTAGTCTACATCTACACAGCTTAAAATGCTTAAAATGCTCCTTTACACCTTGTGATGTCATGTGGTGGTAGTTTTCAAGTCAGCAGCTACCTTTTACCATTTGTTCAGTTAACAATAGCAATTCCAGATGATTCTAGTGAAGGTGTATGGAGTTTAAAAACACAGTGAATCACTGTATTACCATGTGACATTTCAGTCAAAGGAATAACATGGTGAAGAGGTTGACAGACCAATCTCTAGAAAAAAATAAAAACATATAGCACCTTTAATGTGACAACTATGACAACAACAAACCTACACAAAACAATACAAGCACAGTTACTATGTACTGAAAAATGTGTTCATTCAAGTTTTCTGATTGAATAGCAATAGCAAGTTTACCAATGTCAGAGATAGTGCTGCTACTACTCTTACTTTTTACCAGCATTGCCTTGAAAATAAGGCTACATTTATATGATGGTCTGAAAAGAAGATGCAAAAGTGGTATCGCGCCATCACTATTTATTCCGCTTTTACAAGAGCGTTTTCAAAAGGAATTCTGTGTGCATACGGTGACGCAAAAGTGTGTGGAATTCGACTGGGTATGCATGTCAGGCAGCTCGGTGGTGACGCTAGGTGGTATGTGACGTGAACACGTATGTGACGTGAGCAGATCTGACCAGAGCGTCTTGGGCAGTGTAGATGAAAACACTACGGCGGAGCATATTCAACTTTTCCACTATGGAGGGTGGTTTCAGATTTTTGTGTTTTTAAGCCCCAAAAACTCCATCACTATCTAAATGAAAGGCACTTCCAATAAAATATTTTGTTGTTTTTACCCGCAAGCGTTCTCGTGTAAACAGGCCCTAACTCTTAAAATACTTGAGTAACTGTTCATGAGTAACTTAATTAAAGGGGCTATAGTACACATTTCTCATCTATGTTATAATATTGTTTCCTTCACTAGTAACATACCTAGAGTTTTATTCACGTTTAACACACAAATTCTGCATATTTGGGTATATTTGAGTTCTTCTCTCAAACAGAAAACACTCTTGTTGCACCTTGTGATGTCATGTGGTAATACAGGAAGTGCTCCACTGTGTTTTTAATGTTCATACACCTTCACTAGAATCATGTGGATAATTTTAGCCCTGGAATTGCCAAACTTGACTAAACTAAAAGTAAAAGGTAGCTGTTAACTTCCAGACTACCACTTCATGACATCACAAGGTGGAACAGAGCATTTTGAGCTGATGTAGACAGACTAATAAGGGGTTACTCTTATGTGTGAATGAAACAAAACACAACTCCAGGTATGTTTGAGGAGGTAACAGCATTATAACATGGCTTAAAGCTCAAAAGAGTCAATTTTGCCAAATATAGGACCTTTAATTAAAAGTATTGTGTTTCAGAGCCCGTCTCCCTTTCCATATTCACTCATTCAGACAGACGCACTAATTGCACTTGGGTAAACAATAATCAATCTAACACAGTGGGCCTATTTAACATGACTGTCTGCATAGAAGCCTAAACAAACAGTGCCACCGGATCTGTCACGCCTCACGCTACGCTAGATAAAGATGGATGTGGAAGTCCAAAGATGGGCGGGGGAGGGGCTTCGGGGACCACTGTCAACCACTCTGCGAGCCCGTGCATTCAATTCAAAGGCAAAAAGTCGCACTGATCAACTGATAGCAAAAAAGTGGAGGAATACGGAGGGAGGGGAGATGAGTGAGGAGGATCGGTATTGGGCATTTCGTGATCAGCAAATCGGGCCAAACTATGTCATCCATCAGAACGGACACAGCAATTTGCCATAGTCTTCCTCATCAATCAAACCTGAGTGGTCTAACAAGGCCCGAGTATGCGTTTATGTATGTGTGCCCGCTCCAGACAGAGAGGGATGGCAGTGATTCGGTTCAGCATGTCCCAAAATAGTCTCTCTCTCCTCTTTTAAGCAGTGGATAAGAGAAAACTTTGGAGTGTTTTGTAGAGACTAATTGCAGTAAATAAATACAACATTTGCCTTGATCATGAAGTACAGTTTGATTGTAGAAGAAAAATGTATAATAAATAAAATAAAACAATGGCTCTATTAAGGTAACTTTATTTCTATCGTTTTATCTTAAAGGACCTATATTACACAAAATTGATTCTCGTGAGCTTTAAGCCAGGTCTTGTTTCATTCAAACATGTTTGAGTAACCCTTTATTACTATTAGTCTATCTACATCTCCAAAGCTCAAAATGCTCTGTTTTTAATGGAGGTGTATGGAGCACTTATTGGATTACCACATGACATCACAAGGTGGAACATAGCGTTTTCTGATAAAAACACAGTCTAAATATGCAGGATTTGTGTGTTAAAGGGACAGTTTGGAATTTTGGACATAGGGCCTCATTGCCTAATGAGTCAGAGTGTTGGAGACGTGTGGAACACTTTTTTTTTAAATATTTCATCCAGTCCCTGTATTTGCAGAGGTCACTGGTGCTAGACTAGTGCATGTCAATGGCCATAGTTATCCTGCCACTAAAAACAGCCTTACCCACTCCACAAAACACCCGAAGCAAATCTGTTATTATGCCAGACTGTTGATGCGAATGTCTGTGTTGTTAGAATAATTTTAGAAGTAAAACCAACCTTGCATCTGAAGGATTTATGTCTGAGCAGCAGCGGTGAGTTGTACTTCCTGATAGAAAGCTTAGCAGTGGCGGACTGATATATGAGAAAATAGTCCCTCAACATGTGACGATTCATGCAATGCAAGGTTAATTTGATTTCAAACATTATTCTGTCAACACAGACAATTATATCGACAGTCTGGTGTAATAACAGTTTTGCTTCGGGTGATTTGTGGAGTGGGTAAGACTGTTTTTAGTGGCAGGCTAACTTTGACTATGACAAACTATGGCCATTGACATGCACTAGTCTAGCACCAATGACCTCTGCAAATACAAGGACTGGCTGGAATATTTAAAAAAGTGTCTCCACACGTCTCCAACACTCTGGCTCACTAGGAAATGAGATCCTATGTCCAAAATTCTGAACTGTCCCTTTAAACGTGTGTGAATGAAACAAAACAAAACTCCAGGTCTGTTTTTGATGAAGAAACAACATTATAACAGATAATAAAATAGCGTTATATAGGCCCCTTAACTATTGTGGGCAGTACGTTTTATCACTGCAGGACAGGGCCAATATCCTGAGAAAATAAACACATCTGTGAAGGGTTTTACTAATGTTGAGAATTATGCATTTTAGATAAACAAATCCTGACTGAATGTTTATATTGTGCATAAGGTATGGCTCTATGGGGAATAAGAGCCAGCAGATGGAACACAAAAATACATTAACTGTAAAACATTTGTGTAGAAGTACTCCCCCATAGCCTGATGTACACCGTGACTAAGAGGCAGCCTGCTTTTTAAAAATGGTGTTTGTGAGTGTTCTCTGAGGTGCCTCATATCAGAAACTTCACAACACTGCTGCTGTTTTGAACTTGAAGCTCCTTCTGGCTTTTAAATCCAATACTTCATATGAGCACATCAGACTGACCACAAGATTCTATCTACAGTAAAGCACTTCTAAATACATGTGGGTCAGGCCTAAACATATGTTATCAAACACTATTGAACCCAAGTGTATATTGACAGACTATAAATCTGCTATGTTTAAACTGAGGCACCTGCAAAGAACTATTTATGTTATTATAGAGAATAATTCATCAATTCAATTAGTCAAATTAGCAACTAAGAAAATGGTGCAATCTGTTGTATCTAGTATTAGAGTGGTAGTATTTTTTGTTCTCTTTGAAGAATCCTGACCCAATTACTGTGTATCAACCTCTTGTGAAATCTGACTCGCTGTGTTGAAGAAACACATTTTAGCTTCAGATATGCTGGTGTATCAATGTCAGATATATTGTACATTTGTTGTTGTTTACTACAACCATGACAACCATAACAAAATGAGACAACATTTGGAAGAGCGTTCTGTGTAAACCTAAGCTGCCTATAAATACAAATATGGTTTCAGCTTTCTGTTGAAGGAGCCATTGTGAAAGACTTGACTATTCAAATAGAACTCAATATTTTGTTAACTTCTATGGCAACAGTGCACATTTTTCAACACTCTGAAATATACTATGCTGATTTCTAGAACTATGAGACATGCATTTTAAGTGAAACCCTCACAAGAGAAAAACTAGGCATATGTTTAAAGGTTAAAATGTACTCTTGAGGGCCATGTTATAACAGCCTGATTCATCAGTCAGTTTCACTTATTAGAAACCATCTGACCTCGCAGCATTAGAATTCATTCGCTCAACAGTAGGGGGGTACTTTGTTTAATTTAACCAATCGCGGCTATTTGGTCGTAATGTATGTAATGCGCCACTAACAGGGCTAACTGGTATATTAAGCTTTTCCCAAATCCCACAGGAAGAAGGACAATATCGTTGATAAAATTCACTGAACATTGTCTTTGTTCCGGCTTTAAATGCTTGATCTTGGGAATCGTTGTCAACACAGAATGTATGGGTCTTCGCAGATTGACTGGTGCCCAAACTCGCACTTCTGGGGTTTTTGTCTAGTGTATTCCGATTCCTGACCTAGTCGCTGGAGAGAAATGAAATTGAACAGAGACACTAGGTGGCAACAGCCTGGCTAATGTTATAATGTTGTCACCTCATCAAAAACAGGCAGAGTTGTTTAGAATAGAGACCGGCAATTCCAGAGCTGAAATTAAATAAAATGATTCTAGTCAAGGTGTATGGAAGCAAAAAACACAGAGAGGAGCACTTCCTGTATTACAACATGACATCACAAGGTGGAGTGTCTTCTGTTTGCGCGAAGAACTAAACCTAAGTGTGCAGGGTTTGTGTGTTAAACGTGTGTGAATCAAACAAAACACAACTCCTGGTATGTTTTTGAAGAGGAAACAACATTATTATAACATAGATCAGATAATCGTGTAATATGTGCCCTTTAAAACAACAATTTGACTTGTATTTTAACACTTGACACATAAATAATAAATAGCCGGGATTAGACAGCCTCTGGTTTAACAGGTAGGAGACAGAGTGCAGACTGGTATTAACAGTTCTTTGTGTCTGGGCCCTGTGCTTTGTAACGCTGCGTTTGAAGAGGTCACGACCTTTCTTTCCACAAAAAGCAGCTCCTCTCTTAGATCACCTCTGCCCAATGGCTCAGTCTAACTATAGCCCCAGCGCAGCACTAGTCATAACACAAACACGCCGCTGGGAATCCCATGTCAACACAGAGGTTAGTGAAGAGGTGGGGCTTTAAACAGTAACTCAAACACAGATTCACTATCACTTTATAATAACGAATCCTTAATTAGTCTTAATAAAGCATGAACAAAGCATACTTAAAACTTAAAGAGCCCATATTATACTATTTTCTGATCTGTTATGCTGTTTCCTCATCACAAACATGCCTGTGTTTTTAAAGCCCATACACCTTCACTAGAATCCTTTGGATCATTTCAGACCTGGACTTACCTCTCTTCTGAAAAAAAGGTAAAAGGTAGCTGTTAATTTGAAAAGCACCACTACATGACATCACAAGTTGGAACAGAGCATTTTGAGTTTTGGAGCTGTAGACAGACTAATAATAAAGGATTACTCAAATATGTGTGAACGAAATAAAACACAACTCCTGATATGTTTTTGAGGAGGTGACAACATTATAACAAGGCTTAAAGTTTCCAGGAGTCAAATTTGTGTAATATATGAGCTTTAATTAAAGCGTTAGAGTAAGGGTTAGTGTATTAATATACTTACTAAAGAGATCATATTTTTGCTTTATCTTTTGAATTGTAGATTTTTGTCTTTTCTATTTGTTTCTATTCAGCTATGGTATTTCAGTTTCATAACAATTACCACAGATTTAAACTACAAAAATATACAATGCAAATACTTCAAACTACATAAATCACAACTGGTCCATTTTCTTATCATTGCTGAGATAACAGGCTAATCTTACCTCAGGGAGAGATTTTGTCTTGAGGTCTGGAGTAGATCAAGTTCACTTCATTATTAACCCTGGTGACCCCCGGTGACCCCCACGGCACCCACCCACCAGGCTGCAACATGTGCATCTCATTGTGGGACGAGCCCCGCCTGATTTATGGACCCTGCCAATTGGTCCCGAGTGAATCGGCCCATTTGCAAAGCATTTGACACATGACTAAGAGCTGGCAGAGCTGGAGCGGGTAAATCGTATGTGTCAAAGAGAGGACTTGTGAAAACAAACAAGGAGTGAATTATGATTTTGTAATAGGTAAACAAAACAACGCACGATAGCTTCAAGTCTATATAAATTACTATGTCTGCCTTGTAAGCGTGTTGATTGAAGTCCCTAATCACTATTCTATAATCATTTCATAATCTTCATTTACTTCAAAAATGACACAATTACACAACCTGATTGGACTGTGCGTCGATAATCAAAAGGTGAAATGACGTAAATTTGACTTGTTTCTCCCATATCGTTCCACCACTGATTTAACCTATGGGGACCAGATCACATGCGCTCAGAGCAAGTTAGCGGCCTCCACTCTCCAGAGGCCGTAGTTACCTCTTGATATCTCCTGTTCTAAAAGCAAGGTAAAAAAGATAAAATACAAAAATCCACCCCTGCTATGTGCTGCGTGTGTGGGCTTCATACGACTGTAAAAAAGAAAAAAAAAAAAAAAACGCGTCATCAGCACAAAAGATGAATCTCAAAGTGTGTTTTTTTAGAGTGTATTTTGGGCGAGGTGCCTGCCCTGGAGCGAGATAATGCAGGAGAAGCAGATGGGGGGGAAACTTAAACGCACTCCCACTAGGGTATAGAGCGGATCTGGCACAAAGTTAGAAGAAGAGGTCTTTCAGAAGATCTCCCAGCCCGAGCGGATGCCAGCACCACGCTCCCCAGCACCGAGAGAGGATGACAAAGAAGAGGAACACTGCTAGGAACAGCTATATACTCTGTGTGTGTGCGTATATGTGTGTGCATGTGTACGTGTGTGTGGTTCATACTGTACCTGCTACTTTTGACTTTGACTTTTTTGCATAATTATCTTTCGATGAATCCTTCTGTTGCCTCCAGTCTCTGGTGTAATATGGTCCACTTAAAAGAGCTATTTTTGATTCCGTGCAAGAGCAGCTGCACACAAATAGAACAAATAAGTCTACTTTTAGATAAAACAGAAACAATGCTCCAAACACAATACACGAGTAATAATTATCTATTGGCAGACGTTAATAGAATTTTACTAAAGCTAATACACAAGGGAGATTCAATGTGCAGACCTACTTTGTACATATGAATAAAAAACTGTTTTTGTCTGGTGAGGGGCATTTTTCATTTTTATAACTAAAAATACATTTTGATTAATTTACATAGTTGAATTCAAACACAATAAATCAAAAAGTTCTCCCCATATAGAAATGTATGTGATATACTAGAACTATACATAATTCTTGTTCATTTAAGTTCATTTAAAACCATCTAAGTTCATTTAAAATCAAATCTAGTTTCTAAATCTGAATTACTGTTAATATAAGACCGATATTATGCTATGTTAGAATGTTCCCTCATCAAAAACATGCCCAGAGTTATGTTTTATTTCATTCACAAATGTTTAACACACAAATCCTGCAAAGTTCTTCTCAAAACAGAAAACACTCTACTTTGAGAGGTCATGTGGTAATACAGGAAGTGCTTCACTGCGTTTTTAAACTCCATACACTTTCACTAGAATTTTGATAATTTCAGTCCTGGAATTGCTGATCTCTAGTAAACAAAATGTAAATGGTAGCTATTAACTTTAAAACTATCACTTAATGACATCACAAGATGGAATGGATCATTTTGAGCTTTGGAGACGTACACAGACGAATAATAAAGGATTACTCAAATATGTATAAATGAAACAAAACACAACCACGGGCATGTTTTTGAGGAGGTATCAACATTCTAACATGACCTGAAGATCACAAGAGCTAATTTTGCATAATATAGAGCCTAATAAACTATAACTATAATAATAAATTAATAAACTCTTTGTTCATTATGGATCAAGTCTTTGTTCATGGTTTATTAAGACTAATTAGGTGTAGTTATAATAATGATATAATAATGTGACTCCTACTACTTCAAAGATAGTCATCAAAAAAGTTCTAGAAAGAAAAGTAGTATGATTAATGGTGTTTTAAAAGCTAAAAGTTATTGTAGTTAGCCCCATTTGGCCTGTCACTTTGAGCTCATCACATCTCGCCCGCATGTGGTGAGCGTTTAACCTCGTGTGATGGCGGACAGCTTACAACACACAGACAACTCCGCCAGTGTTTTTCTATGGGCCCTAAAGCCATGTGGCCCTCTCCGGTTTCACTTTCTCTGCTATGACAGGTGCCATAAAGGGCAGATTGAGCTGTCAGCGTCAGGGGTCAGGGGTCAAACTCATCCTCTCAGAAGCGGACTGTTGCCGGGCAGCGGGGAGGGGTCACCGGGGGGCGGGACTTGTTGATTGTCCGACGTGGGGGTCGATCACATGAAGGAAATGAGTAGCAACGTGAGGTGAGTGCGGCTGACCGGGCGATGCTGTCACACGCTTGTCACAGAGGGAACAGTGGTGAGCAAATGCAGAGAGTGTACAACAGGGGGCGATACACCGGGACCAAAGAGGGAGCGGGACTGGAGATAAAAAAAATTTACATAAAGATCCTGGACAGTGGCTTTATGGTTAGGTAGCAGCACACACGGCATATTACCTTCGTTCTTTCTGACATTATTTCTGTCTATTTATTAAATGTCTCTCCCTGCTCTTCATCCCATTTCATATGTTTTTTCCCCTATTTTATCAAATGGCCAAATAACAAAAGCAGATTCTATTTAATGTTTAATAGTTTTATAAAGCCTGGAGGCCGAAGAAGTCCTATGTCAGAGTCAGATCTGTGGAGAAGTGAACCTGCACACATTAAGAATGCATGATTTTCAAGGCATTTTTGGCAAATACCTGTAAGTGAATCTATGCAATATAGATATGGTTAAGAATTACAAAGTACCCCATTAAATTAAAATACTTTGGAACTATGAAAAGTAAAAAAAAAAAACAACCAAAGCTTAATTGCCCAGGATGTCTTACAAATTGTACACTAACCAGAGGCGGCGCTACCATTAGGCAACTGTAGGCGACTGCCTAGGGCCCCCGAACCTGGAGGGTCCCCCAACCCATTGCCCTCAGTGCCACTAATGGTCGAGGCCTCAGAGCAACTTGATTTTCTTTTCTCTCAATGTGACATTAAATGAGAGTAGTTTACTTAAAAAAACAAAACACCAAAATATTATCTGATTGTCAAATCTATTTTAACTCTCAAAGCAAACCCCCTTTCACATTAATCACACACATAAATAAAAATGTAGTTTTACCAGCAAAAAAAATAAAACAACTTTCAGCTCTAGTTATCTAGTAAGCGACCAAACTAATAAGACAAGTTTCTAATCCACCATAATTCAAACAGAGATGTGTGTGTCTCAAAAACAATGGGGATAAACAAACAAACAAACAAACAAAAAACAAAAAAAAACCCAAAAAAACAGTGCATTATATTGAGGATCCCAAACTCAAGTTCACCCAGGGCACCCAAATTGTTAACTCCGCCACTGACACTAACTTTTAACGAAACACTGAACCATGAAAAGTAACCAGTTTAAAGATTTTGTGTAATATTTATTATTTTTAAATACATGCATAATTCAATAACGGCATAAATTTCCACCACTATCCATTATGTAACCAAATCCAATCCATGTAGCGCCGCGGGCCACCTTAACTAACCCTCAGAATGCCTCTTTTGTGCTCCTTGGGGTCAGAGAGGGCCTTGCTCACTGACAAACGCTTATTTTTACAGTAAAACATCAGGACCCTAAACGCCACGCAATCAAACACACCATTATTCCCTATTCATCATCCCGTTGTATATATTTGTCTACCTCTTTATGTTTATGCCTTTATTTATTCATACATGTGTTTTGGCCAGTCTTTTTCTCTTGATATCTGCTAGTTTGACCTCAGCGGGCCCCCGTCTTTCCTATGAAGTGAGACGGCTTCTGTAGCCTTGAAAACGCGTGGCTAAATTAAACGAAACACAGATTGTTGTATAATTCATCCAGGGCCCCCTTCTGCGCCGCCATGTTACCGTCTAGATTAGGATTTCCTTTTGTAGACGCGTGTTTGTTGTAACGCACAATGTAGATCCTGCTAGACTGAGTAAATTACCTCTTTAAAGATTCATTTGGGGGGGAGCGGGTTGCAAGGGGGGGAAGACTTGATTCTCACACAATGAATAAGTTAATAAAAAGATTTCTGCATGCTTTTTTTACAACTCCAAATCCACCAAAGGAACTATAGAGGAAGATGGAGGATACAGCACGCAACAACAAGGAGGAAAAAAAAGCGGATGGCACGGAATGGGCTCTTTGGAATACCGCAGTGTAGTAGTGTAGTCCCTCGCTTCCCAAAATACCTGGTGTTCGGAACGTTGGGGAAAAGAAGCAGGCTCCACATCGACGGACGCGATTCCCCAGAGACGCAGGGCTGGTATCATTAGCGGAGAGACAACGGAGGGGCTCAAGCGGCGTACAAACTTCAGCAAAACGTCAACGCGCTAGAAATGTGCAAGCTTTCTTCCTCACTTCTCTTCCTATCTGCTTTTTTCTGTCTCTGTGTTGTATCCCACATCCAACACCCGCCTTTCTACCAAATTAATATTGCTCAAAATAAAAGCCAGGACAACTTTAAACTAGCGAGAGAGAGGTTGAGTTTGAAGTTTTGGGGGTTTCTGCGGTTTTCTGTCTTGCAGTCTGTTCTGATGAGTTTGTCACAATGGCTTATGAATGGCAAATGAGGGACACCAGCGACTTGTACAGGAATAGGGCATTTACATACAGTTTGTGTCATAAGCAGAAATCCTGGGCCACCTGGGCCAAATACTGTCAATGTGTTCAGACATTTTCAAAATTCTAAACTTAAAAAAGAAAGAAAATATATATACACATGTTTGTTTGCGATGCTTAGTCTTCACTTTCCACCTGAAATACACCTCGAGACAAATGCAATATTATGAACTCAACACTAAAATGAAAGAAATGAAAAGAGCCTATCTTGGGAATTTTCAGTTTTTATAATAATAATAATGCAGTTATGTATTGCCTTTTTGGACACAAGATGTTTTTCAGAGCGTTATTCATTCATTCCACACTTGGTGGTGGTAAGGTACCATTGTAGCCACAGCTGCCCTGGGGCAGACTGATGGAATCAAGGCTGTCAATCTGCACCATCAGCCTCTCCAACCACCACCAACTCTCCCGCACACACCACATTCAGACTAGACAATGCAGGTGAAGTGTCTTGCCAAAGGACACAACAACAGTTTGTGACACCTGGTATTCCCAGCATTTTTCCATCCATGTACTAACCAAACACGGCCTTGATTCGCTTCTGAGATTTGACAAGATCAGGCTTTAACAAGTTATGGCCCCATATACTACTACTTTATACCATGTAGCCTTTGTATTTCCTTTGGCACCCCAATCTTGACACACAGTTATAAAAGCACCAGCAGATGGCGATATCCTTGAATCTGCTGGCATTGGCAAGTTTATCCCTTTCTCAGTCTGTCAAAATTATACCTTGAATTTCCAAAAACAAACAGCTGCAAGCTCACATGTCGGGCTGTAGGAGTCTGCAGAGAGTGTCAACCCTGTTATCACACAAGACCTCACATGCACCGGAGCACTGCACACTATAGACACAAACAGATACAAACCATACATACTGACTCACAGCATGTTATTTTAGCTGCAGGACCAGTATATGTTCAAGTGTAGAGCATTCCTTCAGAGAGATTGTTAAGATAACTGACAATTAGCTCCTTATTTTAATTGAACCATGTCAAAGTGGATTACTGTGGCTAACCAAGGCTACATTTGGAAGTGCCAGTCAAAAGCAGAAAGAATCATGCTTCTGAGGAAATTATGTATAAGGCAAAACATACACTTCTAAACATCTGTATATGGTATTTTTATGGTATTGTAATTGTCAATCATAGAAGGCCATTGTCTAATCCCAACAATAAAGACTTCTTCATACGCCTGCAAGGTTGAGATACATGAAATAAGCTCTTAAGAATCTCTATTAGATGGCTTTCTAGAAACCTAGAACCTGGGTACGTAAGACTTTTATGTAATTTCTTTTTTTCTATGTGTAATGTAAGCAATACTTGACTAAATAAAATGTTATTGTGTACAGTGTTTGTTGTTTATATAAAATAAAGTCATTATTTAGCTCATTAAATACAGTGAGAAGACTGTTGGACAATTCATTTAACCTCTACTATGGCATTATAAAATGAAAGCTAGTTACATTTTTGGTGTCTCTTTCTACATAAAGCCATGAAAATATACAGTAGAGCGTGCATATGAGATCAACCAAAGAAAGCTAATGTGAAGTTAAAGACCTCACAAACAACCAGAATGTCTTTGAATGCACCACCCATGCATTTAGGTCATTAGATCCCTGTTCCCGTCTTTACATCTTTATATCCATTCACTGTTCGTCACTGGAGGTAGTGTTCCAAGTTTAAAGGTTTCTCCCAGTTTTTAAAATAGTGCTAAAATTCCCCACTGGATCATTATGCATTGATAAGCGGCTGTGGAGCGGCTAATGTGCAGATAACACGTTACATTTGAAGGTTTGGTGGCTTTGAAATGGCTCCGGGATGAGGTGCGGGAATCCAATTCATTAGATAAAGCCTGCAGTAATAGGGATCCCATATCAAACACAGAGTTGAGACTGCGGGGGCTTTTGGATGCGCTCATTGCTGTTTATTGTTTTAAGTGGGGCTTTATGCACAGGGCTTGATATCAACACACCAACAAAAAGGCCTTTCAACACTATCGGGATTCAGGTGGCGTCGCGTGTGTGTCAGGGCCAAGGTGAAGCGCTACAGTGGATACGCGCTAATAATAGCATGCGACCAGGTATTCGTGGGTGTCTGATTCCGGTTAGAACTTTCTGAAGACTTTTTCCCCATTTAGTGATTGTTTTAAATTGTTAATTGCTATGACTAAAGTAGCAACAATCTCATAATTCTGAAACTCAAGGCCCGGCACCATAGACTGTGTGTATAAATGAACATAGCTAACCCTCTAGTCGCCTCGTTCCAAACAGGAAGTGAGCATGGAGGAGCTTCCAGCTTCATTGACTCTGTTTCAATTGGCTTTACATAAAACATTTTTTTGCCCCTCTCTCTGTAATTGCTGCAGTGAGCCTCATTTTGGTCTTAAAATGTTTGTATTAACCAACTCTACACGATCCTCCCATTTTTATTTTGTTATTTTGTACATAAATAAATTCCTACTCCTAAAATGGAACTCGGCTCATGGAACAGCTAGCTTCGAGACTGGATCTGGACATTATGGGTGATGTCACACTCTCTTATGCTACGTTTATACGATGACAGTCTGAACAGAAGATGTAAAAGTGGCATTGCACCTTCACTTTTTATTCCGCGTTTAGACAAGTGTTTTCGGAGGAAATCTGCGTGCATACGGTGATGCAAAAGTGTGTGGAATTCGATTGGGTGTGCATGCCAGGTGGTGACGCTAGGTGGTGACGTAAACGTGTACACGACGTGAGCAGATCTCACCAGAGTTTTGCGTCTTGAGCAGTGTAGATGAAAACGCTACAGTAGAGCCTATTCAACTTTTCCATTCTAGAGGGTAGTTTCAGATGTTTGTATTTTTAAGCCCCAAAAACGCCGTCACCGTCTAAACCAAAGGCACTTCCGATAAAATATATTTTCGTTTTTGCCCGTAAGCGTTCTCGTGTAAAAAGGCCCTTAGTCCAACAATCTGTAATTTCCCAGTACAGTAGGCCTATTGTTAAACCAACTTTATTGTAAAAATCAGTCCTATGTGTGCTGTCTGCATCTAATTAGCAAGTCTGGACAAAGCAGAACACTGTATTTTTAATCACTAAATAAGAACTGTAATGGTTAACAATGACAATAAAAAGTTTAAATCTAGATACATTTTTGTAGCCTTGACAGAAATTGTGTACACGGTCTTTAACATTTATGCTCCAAGTTGATTCAAGCTCTGCACAGCTATGAATCAGCAACAGGTGAAGGTATAAAGGGATCAGTGGTTGTCCAATATGGGCAAATTGTACAAATGTGGTAGTGGTAGGTGGACATAATGTTATACCTTATTGGTGTATTGCAGTTTTAAAACTACCTTTAGAGTTTGTTTTTAAAGTGGCTTCTTGCTTTCATGTCATTCTCAAAATTCCTCTCTAGAAAAACAACAACACAAAAAAATAAAATAACTATGTCTGAACTTCAGAAGGGCGTCAGAGGCCCAACCATTCTGCTAACAGCTCACCAGATTCTGAAACCCAGCGGCATTGTGGGGGAAAAAAAAAACAACACCATCCCCAAAATCAAAGTCTCAATCAAGTCTGGCTTTCTCTCCCAAACACTAATAACCACTCTCTCCTCCTCTGCTTTCTTCTGTGGTGTACACAACATGGCGTCCCCTTTGATTGGACTGTTTAAATGATTAGCGGAGCACCTGAGCAGAGACGACTGCAGCGGAGAGAGGGACAGAGGGGAACGTCGGCCCCCCGCTGGGCCCCCACCCTGCAGTCGGACCCCCTGTCACATCACAACAACAAGAGCTCGCTATGGACATGCTTTGTCTCACTTTACCGGAGATTTCACCAAGCTCCCAGGAGGCTTGTTTGGTGAAACCAAGGCAGTTGACAAGACCAGGAGAGAGTGTGTTTTGGTGTAAATGGTGGTATGCGTGATTTAGTGCGTGTGACATGTTCATGGATATGTGTAAGACTATTATAGAGCATGATTCACATTATAGTCAAATGTCTGAAGGAGTGGTTGTAAAACCCAAAACTGGTTCTCCAAGTAAAAGTAAAAACAGTTGTTTGAGCCCAATAAACCTTTTTGACAAATATATTATCATGCAATGTTAATGTTATTGTAACAATATCCAAATCTCACGGTACAATATTTTCACAACATACATCTCATGGTACGATATTTATTGCGATACTTTGTGGAGGCTAACAAAATTGTGAATATGCTACTTTTTCCTCTGAAATTGCCTTCACAAGACTATCCAAAGAACTAAGATTTAAAAGTGCCTAGAACTGCTATTTCTTCATGTAGTTTGCGCCAAATCGGAGCAAAGGATCATGGTTTATGTAGTTCCCTTCGTTTTTTTTAACTATTGCTGCACCATAACAGTGAATTCAAGCAAAGAAACTTGTGATTTGATATATTGTGATGTCCCATGATATTATTGACGATTTTTGACGTTACAATATCATGATATTTTGGTTATTGTTACACCCCTATTAAATGTTAAATTTTAGTTGAGCAGCAGTTATGAACACTTTATGAGTGTTGATGAATTTCAATTTCTTGTTATAGGTGAAATTTTGTGGACTTTTTTAATAGTTAAATATGGTGATGGTCATATTTTCATCATTTTGAAACACAAGGACAGATGATAAATTTGACAAAAAAGAAATAGAAACTGAGAAAGCTTATTGAACATTACGAGTTACGAGATCTATTTTTAAAATTCTACCTAGTTGAAAGCTCACATTATTTTCTGACACTACAGTAAATATTAACTCTTAACACTATTGAACATTAGTAAAGAATCTGTAGCCTCAAATATAAGAGTTTAAGGTTACTGGCCAGTTAGGTCTAGTTATTGGCGAATATTATGGACTTTACTTCAAATATTAAGATAAAACATATAAGAGTAGTTCAGTTTGCATTTGCACGTTAAGGGTGCAATCAATAAAAAGCTTACTAACGTATGAATAATTATAACTGATTAATAGGACACATTCTTTGCAATTATTTACTCATGTTATTATAAAGACTAGAAAGACCATATAGGCCCAAAGTTAATAGGTTCACGTGCCCTCGACCTCCTGATGACGAAGAATGTGAATGAATAAACGAAATGAGCACTTGAGCCGTATTGTAGTTTAAAGATGTTGACTGTTATTGTAGGAGCCGAGACTTGTCCATACAACACTTTTTCTGTAGTGCTCCTTTGTTTGCTGTGATTGCTCATCGCCGCCTCCAGCCCCCGTGACTCAAGTCAAATTAACTGCAACGCTCGCCATCAAAGTCCCACGTTCTTCTGCCTCTAATTCACCACAGCGGGCACAAAGGCCACACTCCTGCCCCGCGCACATGAACACGTCTCCTGATAGAGAATGTGCACTTTCTCAGCCCCGCTCTTTATATATGGTGCTATTGTTGAGTTGCGCCTAGAGCAGAGCGGCGGAGCGGGTCAGGGCGGCGCGCATAACACCTCTCCGAGACGCGTCTTCTCTCCAGCGGCCGGGATCAAGGCCAGGGCTCGCCGCACAAAAGACCGACTTCACCAATGCGCGCAGTTTGTCACGGAGCTTTAGTCAACACTTGTATCAGATCAGTGGATACACACAAATAGAATGCGTGATGGCTCGAGTACGTACGGGCATCGACACCTTAGCTTTGTTGGAATCAAGAAAATATTTGCTTTACTATATGTGATAGGGAGGGTTGTGTGTTTTGTAAATGTAACAAAGTATAGGCTATGAGAAGGTTAAAAAACAAGCGTGTATTTTGTGTTTTTTTTCTTCTTGTTCTTCAGAGTATAAATCACTTTTAAAAGAAATTCTACATTTGTGTCCTATTTGTCTGTCCCTATATGTGCCAAATGTAACGCTATCAGATATAAGGTCATAACTGCCTCCAATTCAATTCCTCAACATCAACTTTTTCTTCTTCTTCCAATTGCAAAAATCATGTCTACTTTAAGTTTTATAGTACTTGGACAGCCACACATTTGTCATATATCGGTAAATAATATGGCTAAAAATAATGTACTTCATGTATGCTCATTCAGGGACAACTTTCTTTTCATTTTATTCATGAATATACAAAATTTATAAGTTCTTAACTTGCATCATATTACTTTTTTGTACTACAGAATGAATGCATTAAGTCTGTGTTGTAATCATAAACATTATTCTTGTGTATTTGCCCATGCAGAGGGCTTTAACTGTGGTGGTACTAGTGTAGGATGTCTCTAAGTGAAAGCCAGTGGTCTCATGGCGGGGCAGCTCGTATTCAGTGTTTTGTCGTTTATTTGCAGTGAAGCATCTGAAGACTCCAACCTCTGCACCAAGTCAAGCTGCTCTTTTCAAAGCCCTGTGTTTTCCTTGTGCTCTTGTGCCACCCGGTGGGCACGTGGGATATCGCAGCGCACGCACTTCTCATCTCTCTGCCTGGGAGAGAGGTTCAGCTCCAGTCCTCATCCCGGCATCAAAAATACCCTGATTGCATCTTAGGAGATTTTTTGCCATCACGCTGCAAGGCAAAAAATAAACCCGTGTTAACTCCGTCTTCCTCACATCCTTACGCTTTTTATGTCTTTGTCAGTGGCGTGACAGTTGATACCTTTTTAATGACTTAGACAATTAACTTTCTGGTGGGTGCAAAATAAGGGAAAAGGGGTTTGTGGAGGGGGGAGGAGAACTTTTAAAGCGATGCCTATTTACAATCGTCATCATTAAAGTGATGGACCAATGCTATATCGCCTCATCTGCATAAGTTAAGAGTTGGTTGCAAGTGAGTGGACTCCAGAGAGTTGGATTTTGCCTTTATATACAGTACAATCGTCATTATTAGGACCTCCTTAGCCGGGCATTTTAGCTCATTACCGCTAAAAATATGTTTGCTAATGCTCCTTTTTTGCGTATGATCTCGCTTAGCTCAAAACCTCTTCAATGTTAGCACGAGAGCAGACTGGGAGAATAGGGTGACATGGCCATAGTTAGTACAGTGATGCCAAAAATAATAATAAAAGAGTTCAGAAGGCTTTTTTCTTGCTAACATCTGTCGAGAAGGAAAAGCTAGCTAGCTATATGTGCGCCACCGATGTGCAGAGCGGAATACAAAGGGGCGACATTTCCGAGATGTGTCCCAGCCAAATACATGTGTGTGTGTGTTTGGGGCCCCATTTGAAACGCCGTGAATGTATGCAATCATTTTATACATTCAAAGACGCCTCATTTCCTGGACATTTTTTGATTTAGCGTTTACGTGTGCGCTAGCCAAGTTTTTTTTTTTTTTTCCTGATTCTATTCTATTTGTGTGCAATGGCAGCTGTAGCCTCTTCACCCCCATCGCCCTCATCTGCACTTGAAGAAAAAGGAAAACGTATGGCTCAATAGATAGAGAAATATTTGAGAGCAGCGCCGCAATGCTAAGTGGCACTGTCGCTAACGGTAGCGCGCTAACGTTCAAATGAAATCATATGGAGAGGTTCAAGGTCGCAATGCGGATAAATATCTACTTAAGATACGGCGTAAATGCTTAATTCCTACCTCTAGTGTTGAGTGCGTCTGGGGATGGGCGTCAAAGAGGATGTTATGAAAGGTGAGCAAGCTAACGGAAGTTTTAAAAGATGCTAAAATGGCATACCAAAATACTTACTTTAGTGTTTGGATCCAACGCAATTAAACATTAAGGTAATTTTAAGTGGCACAAATTACGGGGAAAAGAACTAAGATGGTTTTGTTGCAGAGAATTAAAAAGTGGTAAGTATTTAAAGGAGTCTGCAGGAGTGATGATAAAATATATGGATTTGAAGTCATTTCAGATCTCGTCAATGGCTGCTGCTACTACTTGTAACCAAAGTTTTAAGAGATTGCTGCGGTCAAGGTCAAAGTACTTTAAAGATTATGAGCGTGGCGTTACAACGAGTGCATACGTGTTTTTCTTGTAAATTAAGCCATTGAACAAGGCTTACGGTCGATAAGAAATTTGACTGACACGCAGTAAATATTGATCGGCTGAATCGATTGGACAGAATAACCAAATCAGCAAAAGCATGAAAAGTATTAAAACGAAGATAAAGCAGAGTCTCGTCTTTTTCAAAATGTGAACTTTGGGCGGTGTTTTTGAACTTTGACCCCAAATCTGCAGCAAAAGGCCATGAGAAGAGGTGACCAAAGACATGTGACCGGTGAAGAGAAACTCAGGTGTCTGATTGGTGAATGAGATTGGATCTTTGTATTTGGCCTGCAGCATTCAGCCTCTCTATCAAGGTACCTCTGAGGGGGTTTATCTGGTCCGCTGATAACAGTGCCCCCCTCGGCCCAGCGCTAAATACGAGTAGATGTTGGTTCACTGCCACTCGCTGTAAACAAGATGGAGCACTTGTGTTTGTGTTTGAGACGAAAAGAGACACAGGAGCTGGATGGGAAAGAGATGTGAGCTTCAGCATTTGTGCATAAAAATGTTACATGAACTGAATGCAGGGACTTTTATGAAACACATCCTGTACATTTTGAGAATCAGTTTTAGTTGTCCATAGATTAGAAAATCAATGTCTTAAGCTGGCTAATTAGTTATGTTTAACAATTTCAACTTAAGTACAAAATTACTCGGTTGCACTTACTTTGAAGCACTTCAGAAAATGGGGATGAATGGCAGTTGCTTTAAAAAACACACTTGACATACAATATTTTTTTTTACATTTATTGTATTGTTTTTTTTATCCTACTGATAACCAGTGTTTCGTTTTTGTAATTTTGTATACTGAATTGACAAATAAATTTAGATTCTGACACAATTTGGAATATTTTCAAATGACTTAATTTAGCAACATCACTGTGTTGTTTTTGTGTTATATTTTTATTTGTAGTGTTTGTGATGGCTTACTTATCAGTTTACTATAAAGGCAGCATTTACACTCTGTTTTGTTTGTATCTATAAAACATATTTTAAGAAATTGTATAAACATAACAAAATCATGGCCCCTAGGTAGGTCAAGTGCAAAGTCAAAGGCATAGAATAGTCTTAAGTTGTTTTTACCATTCACACTGCACATTCTCACATCGTCAAACACATCTGGAAACAGTGTGCCCAAAATGAAAACATATAACCCCGGAATACTAATTCATACAAGCAACACAATGTCAGCCTGAGTTATTGTTTCCTTAAGATGGCGGTGCTAATCTACGAAAACCACACAAGATTTTTTTTCATTATGGCTGTTTTTACTTAAACCCTTTTCATTCTCTTCCATCTTTGCCTCCTGTTTACAAGTAAAAGCACCCTATTCATCCTCGCCAAAGCAATGTATAGGGACTCGACCTTGGATTTAAAGCAAATAAAATGTTCAGAAACAACATAAAAACATGGTGGGCGTAATTTCCGTGTATCCTTTTTACTTCAACTCTGCAAGTGTGAATGCATCTTCAGTGCAATACAGACTGTCTATAGTGGACTTTGTAAAGCTGTCTTCAAGTCTCCAAAAGAACTGTCTCTAATGAAAAGTCCTGCATCACTATGTCCAACGCAGTATAGTTACAACTCCAGTCTTAACTTTCTTTGGGTTGACTGCCCCAGATTTAAAGACTTGTCAAGCGCTTGGAGACCAGTTATTTTTTTCATAAACTTGTGATTTGTTTTTAATCTTGTAGGGTTTTACACAAGGGAGTTTACAAGTGAGGAGCGCTGTTGCGATGAATTAGAGCAAAAATGTCCACAGCTGGGACTTGTCGTCTTTGGCCCGGAGCATGTTGTCTGTAGTGAAGCTTGTCGCTGAAGTAGAATGCCAAAGTGAAGTTTAATATGAATTGATTACAGACAATGGGGTAATAGGGCTCTGTATAAAACAATATGAGAGGTAAACATAAATCATGGCCCACTATAGCTGGACTGAGGACAATAATAGAAACATGTAAATATCATAGGGAACAGTATAACATCTAAATGTATGTAGAAATGCGTAGTCCTATGTATTTGTCATAAAAAAAATATGTAAAGACATTCATTTTGTTTGAATGGTTGTACGTAAAATGATCTAGTGTCATCTGAAACTCCTGAATGTTTGTTAATCTGAGTGTTATTGACCAAAAAGAAAAGAAACAACACTTTTGGTAAATCTTGCAATGCGAATACTGTGATTTTGGGCAATAGAGAAAGTCTAAAATTGAATAGAGAGAAATGTAGATTCAGAAATGTTTCCAATCTCAGATCAAAGTCTTTATCCAGGCTTTGTACTGGCCAAATGACCAGACTTAGTTTTTTCACTTGCTTCAATTTGGTGTTGTCAAAGGTGTTAGACTTAATATATCCATAAACTCGTGAACAAGCTCAGGGGTCTTAAAAGTCTTAAAAAGGTCTTAAATTTCATGTTCCTAAATTAAGGTAATAAAAAGTGTTAAATTATGGGCTGCAGTGCAATGTTAAAAGGAGGGAGGAAAAAACAACAACGTGAAATCATGTACAGTGGAGGAAGACGTTGGATGGATCATGGGGAAGTAGGTTTAATCCACAGTGGCTCTTAGATTCTAGATATAGTACCATGGTTGGTATATATTAGAACTGGATCTGGTGTTTGTTGCCTGCATAACGGGTGTGATGTTGGTCTTAATTTTCTTTTAAGTGGTCTTAAAAAGGTCTTTAAAAAGTCATAAATTTGGGGTAGTCAAACCCGAGCATACCCTGAAACCTAATTTTCTTAAAACAGCTGTTCTTTAGACAACATCATAGTTCACAAATAAAAAGATTCAATACACAGGCCTGGGACAGAGGACTTGCCTTAGGTCGGTACATGTTTCTCAGCTGAGGCAGGAGCGCCTTGATCGCACAGGTAACGCTCAAAAGGCCTCCTCATGAATAAATAATCGTGACACACATTATCATTTGAATCTGTGTAAAAATGACGCATCAGCGCTTTTGTCTGCCGCCGTTTATTTCATTATTTTATGCAAAATGTCTGTCATTATCGTCTACAGAAGTTAAAGGTGTCGACAGCGGCGCACCCAAATGTCAGACCTATATCACAACGAATACTTCTGACTTTTTTTTTCTTTCTAATTAGGTTGACACTACAACAAACAGCGAAGCAGGTTTGTCCTTGCCTAATCCGGGGGAACTAATTTTTTAAGGTTATTATGCAAATCGATACTGTTTACAAACATGAAAGCCCCAGTCCCATTTTTGATCTACCACATCGGTTTTCGATAGCTTAAAGCCGCACTCGGCAGGTGTCATGTCAATAACAAGCAGCCATCGATCGTGCCAGTCTGGGGGGACGGGGACAGGGGTGGGGGGCCAAAGCGCCGCCTCAAGCACAAACTACGCACTGGACACTCAAGTTTAAAGTCACATAAGTGCAACAAAGAGAAAGGGGAGGACAACGGTGGTGATTCATTTTAAAGTAAGATTGGTATTGTTTACATAAGATCAGAAAGGCTAGCTTCAATGTATACTGAAGAGTGCATACATGTTTTGATTTAATGATTTCGTGAATTGTTATTACGGAACTTTAAAATTCATGAGAAGCTTGGCAGTTACCGTATGGGCAAAGGGTTTCATACCTAAAAGGAGTTTAGTTAGAATTGAGTTAGTCAGTGAGTAGCTTATAAAAGAAAGAAAGTGGACCACCAGATTATTTTATATTAAAAAAGAAAAGAAAAAAATAATCAGGGAGAAATAAAAATATTACAAGTAGTAAGTTTTAAATCGTGTTATCAGTTATAGTGGTTAGGAATATGTAATTTCACACATTTGTGGCAAGTTTTGTCAGATAGTACACTGTAGTCTTTTTTTTCGCTGTGAAGGTTTTTGTTGCCTTGATTTGATTTATTGATTTTTTCTTTTTTTATTTCTAGAACTACAGGCCAATAGTTTACAGATCTCCAACTCTCACCTTCCTGTTTAACATAACTTTAATCCATGGAGCTTTTTTCTCCTCTGAAATTGAAATAGTAAATATCTAAACTGTATTTTTCTTTCTACTGACTACTGGTTGGTCGAATTCAAATGTGAACACTTCTCTGACTCTCTTGTGATTTCAATCCAGTTATCAAGGAATTTATTCATACGTTTATTTGAAGCATCGCTCGATACCAAACCTGACCCTTTTGCCCCTTTATTCCGACTCCAGCGTTCCCATGGAGAACGTGGGTCAGAGGCGGAATCTGCACCTCTGTAAAGGGAGGGGGGCAAGTGCATAAGAACGCAATGGGGCTCTCGCTGCTGCCGGGGTCACGTATGTTTATGAATGTTAAAGAAGCAGATCAAAAAGTGCCTCGCAAATTAGCCCCCATTTCAAAAGTTTGACCTTTGTAGTGTGCAGCTACATGCTACCGTCATTAGCATTACAAGGAACAACATGCTAACAAGGATCAGGAAGTGAGGTTGGGTGAGTAAGTTTTCAAACTCAAAACACATGGAAATATAAAAAGGTTTGAAAGAAAAAAATAACTAAAAAGCAGTACAGTAATTTATGAGTAGAAAATTTCGATTTTTTTAAGTTTTTGTAATTTTTTTCCTCTAAAATTCACTGTCATTTTCACAGTTTTGTCTAAAAATTTCTAATAACACAAAAATTCAACTTAAAAAAGCAGAAACAATTATAATACATCCATGACAACAAAGGAATAAACATGCAAAACACTGATTTGTTAAGTTTGTTTTTTAGTGTCTGTTGTGCTGTTTAACAAATAATAATGAAATATATTTCCACCAATTATTTACTTGGATATCAGTGAATATCAAACAAGGCCTGAAGGTTTTGCTGTGCCGTAGAACAAAGGGTGAGATTATGAATTCGATTTTGAAGGTGCAGGTGTCAGTATGTTGTGGGGGAAAAAATTAGGAGAAATGTTGGTCATGACCTATAAAAAAATAATACACAAAATGAACAAAGTATGCTTAAAAGTATGCTTACAAAAATCTTATAAACAAGTTATAAAAGGTCCTGAAGAAGCAAGTACCGTTCAATGCCTCTTACAAATGCATTCATTGGTGAAAAACTAAAACTCAAAAGGAGATGATCATTAGTTTAACAAACATACCAAAGTGTAGCATGAAATGTAGCAGCGCAAATGCTCCCATGCAAAGTTTTCAAACAAAAACCCCAAACTTAAAAATGAAAAATGAAATATATTCCTAGAGTTGAACCCACGCATTGGCTGTCAACACTTGTGTTTACCTAAGTCACTAAACCATCCAAAGTTTGATGCGTTTGAATCAATAGTGAAGTGATGTTACCAATTAAACCTGGAACCTCTCTTAAGACAAAGATGAAAACATTTCCTACTTTAAATTAAAATACAAAAAGCTTTTATAGATCTATTTTTATTGTTACGGTTCAAATGATAGGAAACTGGGGCTTTGGAAGTTGGCATATACACAAGACTTTGGCACCAATGAGAAACTTCGGCGAGCTCACACGCAACAGAAGTTCTTATCACAGAGCCGGATAATTGTTGAAACAGGTGTAACTGTCGAAGTGTCACAGCTCGTCTTTGTTCTGGTCCCTGAACCTACCTCCGCCTATGACTCCGGCTCCTCAAGTCTTTCAGACAACCTTGGTGTGATTCCTCGACAAAAGAACGCTTGCTCTCAAGGTGCACTCGAACGCCACGTTAAAAAGGGGACAAAGACAAGAGCCCCGGAGAAGATGGCAAAGAAGAAATGGTTTCCTTCCTCTAATTATGCGAGGAGACGAAGTCTTTGTGAAGATAAAGTTGGGTGACACAAGGGCACATTGAGGGACACGTTTCACTTTAGGAAGATTTTTCAAAGTAGAAATGAAAATCTTGTTATGTGCTATAAGCTAAGGCTGCTAATTGGTACAAACTTAATGAATGCGGGGTGCTGCCGAGACAGATGCTTTGTGCAATGTGGCAGATTTTTAGTGGCTTCGCGTCTCTTTCTCCGGCGCTGGAACATCAAGAAGAGGCGAACATTTGGCAGGTCACAAAATTATGCGAGAAAAGGGGAAAGCCCGAGAAAAAGAAAAAATGTAAACAGTTGTTTGTTTATTTTTCGTTAATTTATGGGTGGTGGCAGTGTGTGGATGTGTGCGGAGAGCGAGCAGCGCGCTTGGTTCTTCAGCGCTTGTCTGTTTGTTTGAGCCAGTGCTTTTGTTTGGGCTTTCTTGCCTCGCCAGCTCTGCGGCTCTCAATTAGCGCACAAGCCTTAGGGACCTAATTAACCGCTTCAATTAATAAATAATTCTTTAAAAATCCTCATACGCGCATTTGTGACATTTGTCAGCCACTCAGGAGCTGTTATGTGTGCTGAGAGAGGAATGCGCAAAAAAGGGCTGAAGAATGATTAGCTTGTTTGCTAGCAGTGCTTATCCCCAGGTGGCTCAAAGACAGAGCAGTGAACGCCTCATTTAGACACTGGACCATACGGAAAGGTGTGGTGACCTTCTGAGCTTTCATTGAGTGCAACACTGTGTTTAGTCAACAACTGATTATTGAAAAGACAAATTTAAAAAGATGTTTGTTTGGTTTTTTTTTTAAAGGTTTGAGAATCACAGATAAAACATGAAGGGAGCTCTTTAGACCTTATCTTGTGTTGGCTAAATGTTGGTATATTGTGTCATAAAAGAACAGATTTGAACTTGCTCCTTAATTTAACAACTAATTGTTTCTTCCAAGGTGTTATGTTTTAACCAAAATGAAAATAATCACATTTTTTAACCATGTGTGGCCTTTTTAAATGGAAAATAGTGAAAGTAAATCAGGGGGCAGGGGGAGCCAGACGATAATTAGCTTGTTTGCTAGCAGTTCTTATCCCCAGGTGGTTAAATGAGAGGACACTATAGAGCCACATTCAGCGGCCTGGCCCCCGCTGCACAGGAGCGCCCCTGTCACCTCTTGACCTTTTATCGAGTGTCCAATCGATAGTGTGCGAGCGCCTGTGTCTTTGAGCCTGGCCTTCTGAAGAAATGTGGCCAGCAGCAAAGCATGATGGGAACAGGCCTCACAGTGGGGCTATGGGAGAGTCCTTGGGGGGCATCTCATGTCATTTACTCATAATGATGTCTTCCTTTAGTTGAGGGAGGGAGGGGCAGCAGGGGGCACCACGTTGAGCTGCTGATATTTCTTGATGGTGAAAGCATCAAGAAAGACATCTTATCTAGCAGCTGCAATTTCACTGTAAAACCCAAGACAATCCCCCTGCACTATACAGTGTGGTGATAAGATAAGCTTTATTTGTGCCACAATAGGGAAATGGTAGGAATTTGCAAACACTGTAACAAAGCTAACCACAAAACTAACAAATGTGTGAGTCCTTTTATTAAGGAAGTCAGTTGCATCAGGAAAGGCTTGCAAGTTTAATCCAAGTAAATCACTACATAAAAAGGACATAAATTTATCTAAGAAGAAACTATAAGACAATCAGGTGAAGTAGCACTATTTAAAGATGAACTATCTAACTTTTCTGGTGGAAGGTCTGTTACGTGCTTGTGTCCATGTTATGGCTTTACCCAGAATGTTCCACAGTATTGCATTTGAGCAATAGAAACAGCAGTAACTTATAAAAAAAAATACATGAAAGGTTTAATATCATACTGTGGAATATGCCAGGCAAAGCAATAACATCCTTGGAGACAGCATGGAGACAAGGGTGGTTCAGACTGCACCAGAAAAGTGACATAGCACATCTTTTAGTATTGCCTAAGTATTATGGATAACTTCCTTCTTGTATGGTTTTCCACAGCAGCATATATTCCCTGTGGGCCTATAGCAGGGCAGGCTGTGTTTGTTTAATTTGTTGCGTTATCTCCAAACATGGACGTTACAGATGTGGTTGTCAGCGGCAAAGCGGCGCAGTGATGGATCTGACGGGGTACGAGTGTTCATTAAACACACTCTAAACAGGCTTCAAACCCGCTCCATTAGTGACTGCCTCCAGAACAAGAGGACGCTTTTGACCATGAAATGCTCTCTAAGCACACGAATGCCACATGAAAGATGAACACGATTTGAAGTTTTCCTTTTCTTCAGGAAAATGCCAGTGTAGAGTCAATCACCGGAAATCAAAGCTGAAGAATATACAGGAGTAATATACACAAGCTGAGGACAACAGCACGATCTAAAACAGCAAATGGAACAGAACAGGCTGTTAAGGAGTCGCTCAGACTTGTCCTCTTTTTGTCCTGGTTTGGACCAAGTTTGTTAGTCCTGGTCTAGTTCAGGTTTAGTTTCAGTTTACAGTAATCCCATGCTGATGTTCATCTTGTAATATTTATGAACCAAATATATGATCTATCTGCTATTTCTCAGTTGAATTTAAAATGTTGGATTTAAATATTTGCCTGCTTCTGTGTTGATTTGTTAGGGTGTTAAGGATAATGTTACTGATATACCTTAGGACAAAACTGAAAGATTATACGTTTCTGTCATAGAACAAAAGGGATGTTAGGGGAGAGAAATGTTGCACAATTATACAGGACTTACTACTTTTGTTGTTACTAGTGGAAATTTATGTAGCTTTAATTTAAGTTCGCGACGTCATAAAGACTTCAAAACCTGAATTGTGAAGGCATATTTGAGTAATGAAGTTGCTGCTGGTTAAAAGAGAAGAATGAGGATCTTGACCTATGACCCCAAGGTGACCAACCAAGACAAAATCAATACATTGACACCAACATAATGACCTGTGTATGGATTTTTATGTTATTGTGTTCTTTCTGCAGACACTGGTAACATACAGTCTATATATTTGTTTACTGAGACGTCCAGACTCCGAGACTGACCCCCTCTGCCTACATCAGTCGTCATTTTAAACCTCCATGGTCTGGCTGCTTGTACGCCGATTTATTTCCACAACATTCAACAGAGAATACCCACACAAAATGAACCATCTTTGACGACGCAGGAAATGTACTCTGGCAGGCAGATGAGAGAAAAGCATGTTAAATATACACCAATGGACCAGTTACTATTCAAGTATTAAAGCACTAGTCACTACGCATCACAAGAGAAAGATTTTCAGTCAATCGATCAGTAAAAGTTAAGTCAAAAGGGAGATCTGAAGGTGGACCAGCACTTCCAGGACCAAAACATGGCAGGGTCACGTTTCTTCTTTTTGACCGAGGCATTACCGGCTTTAAAGGTGACTGCTGCACAATTCGGCGCCCCCTAGCACTTCCCCTTGAGAGCGCTCGACTCTGCGCTTTTTGATGCACCAAAGAAGAAGACAAGGGGGTTATTGTGTAAATATTTTGCTTGCGAATTTCAGCGTCTTAATCTTCCATAAGGTGATCTTTGAGAGTGTAGTCAAGGGGTGCCGACGTTCTGAAGAAGATCCCTAGTTGTTGGAGGAAAAAAGTAGAAAAGGTCTTGTGTGCTTGCGTGGAGTGCTCCGAGCTAGAGTTCACTACGGGGGCGTTAAGTGTGTCAAGAAGAGCTCTATGTACGCCCCATCCGCACGCCCCAGGCCCTATCCGCGCGAAAACATTAAAAAGCATAAACAGTCAATACCGAATGTAACTCAGAGAAAGAGAAGGAGAGAAAATGCCGAGAACGAGAACGCAAGGGTTTTTCAAGCGTTACACAACATAGATCACAGAACGGCAGGCTTGTTTCACAGGGAGGATGGGGAGAGGAGAGAGTGAATGATTCATTGCGGGCGGCAGGGGTGTAAATATGAAGGGGAGGGTGCAAGGAGAGAGGCATCAAGGAACACCTGGTGCAACTAAGGGGTCAGATTGGCCCCACACTAAAGGAATGGAGAAGGGGAGAAGAGAGGGAGATGCTGGCTGTGGCTGCATTTAGATTCTTGCTATTGCTGTGCTGAGCTGTGGTGGAGTGTACGGCAGGTAGTGCAGGTGGTTGTGGGGCAGGGAGAGAAAACAGGCTGTGCATAGTCATAGGAGTGCAATGTTTTAAAATATGAACTTGAATTTTTGGGGTCATTGCTCAAAACTGAGGCTAAAGTGAAGTTAATCTGACTCAAGATTTTGGAAAATATTTATACTTTTGGAACCATCTGCTACAAGTTTAAAAAGTGTTTTTTTAAGCAGATATTCATAGTTTAGTTCATGGGTTCAGTTTGATCTACAATACTCCAATCTGCGAATATCCAAGTAACATAATGTTTTGAATTAGTTTGTGTTCATTTAGTTTGATGAGTTAGTGCTTAGTTGCAAATAGGCAAACAAGAGGGAAGACATGATGTAGTGCAGTATTCTCTACCACTGAGACACATCATTGTCTCAGTGGTAGAGAATACTGCTCTACATTTTCCCCCTGCACAGTTTTGACCCAGTGAGCTAACTTGTCCCTACACTCTAAGCTTAACCAAATTCACTGTTCCACCAAATTAAACCTAATCCTACCCTTAACCAGCCTGATTCATCAGTCGGTTTCACTTCATAGAAACTGTCTGACCTCACAGCGTTAGGAGTCATTCGCTTGATGGTAGGCGGGTACTTTTTTAAATTTAACCAATTACAGTTATTTTTCCAAATCTCATAGGAAGAAGGGCAATAACATCTTTCTCCTTGATAAAATTCACCAAACATTCTCTTTGTCCCGGTTTTAAATCCTCGGTCTCGTGAATTGTTGCCAACAGAGAATGTATGATTCTTCACTGATTGGCTGGTGCCCGAACTTCCTGGGTTTTTGCGAACCTTCTAGTGTATTCCGATTTTTGACCTAGGTGCTGGAGAGAAATGAAATTGGGCAGAGGCACTAGGTGGCACCATCCTGGCTAAACCTTAACCGGATTGTGTCAAAAATGTACATTTGGAGGCATAGCCACCAACACAAAGTTGATGCCACTGAACCACACATCACCACATGCATTTGTAAAAGATATAAATGCTTTCACAAATTTCCCACAACACATTACATTTTAAGGCACTGAACTTCATTTTTACATCTTAAAAACGTGAATAACAGAACTAGGTCCTTTTAAAGAGTTTCCAATGGTCCAAAGTTATTCCTCATCAACTTTGTGCACTCTGAGCATCCTGATTATTCACCATGATGAGTTTATAAGCACTTTTCACAAGGCCACATCAGAGTTTTTTCTTCACAGTAAAGCTAACAACAACTAGCATGCTAAAGCGCACTTCCTGATTTACTGACAAAAACAGCATTACAATTATACAGCGGGTATATATATATTAGTGCTGTCATGCGATTAAAAAAATTGACAGATTAATTAATTATGATCTGTAATTAATTAATCTAATTAATCTCATTTTAATCTCACCTAAAAATTGCTGAGAAAAGCCTTCAATTTGAGGTATTTTCATTTAAATTCATTATTACATTATTGTGGCAGATCAAAAGACTGATATAGATTAAAAAAAGTGACTTTATAAAGTCATTTATTGTTTAACAAATCTCTCCAAATTGGCTGTTGAGCCCAAGTCTCCATGAATAAGAAACTGTTTGTTGTAAAGAAGCAAAGACGAGGAAATCTGAACATAATAACTTTTGTCTACTTAAAGACAATAAAAAGTCCAGTCTTTCCTTAACCATATTAAAAATATTATTGATAGAGAAATGCTTTATATATGAGATCACTGGTTTTAGTCCTTGTTTTAGTCCTGGTTTAGACCTGCTTTAGTCCTACTTTAGTCCTGGAATGGATAATCCTGGTTTTAGTCCTGGTGTTAGTTCTGGTTTGGTCCTGGTTTAGTCCCTGGTTTTAGACCTGGTTTTAGTTCTGGTTTTAGTTCTGGTTTTAGTTCTGGTTTAGTCCTGGTTTTAGTTCTGGTTTTAGTTCTGGTTTTAGTTCTGGTTTAGTTCTGGTTTAGACCTGGTTTTAGTTCTAGTTTTAGTTCTGGTTTAGTCCTGGTTTAGACCTGGTTTAGTCCTGGACTGGATAAGTCCTGGTTTTAGTCTTGGTGTTAGTTCTGGTTTAGAGGCGCACAGGAGGAAGCGCGGTTTACGCAGTGTACGCGAGAAAACACGATCCACACGCGGCGCACGGGAGCACGTCGATGTCCGCGCAGTAACTACGGAAGGAAACGTGGTCCGCGCGTTCTCAGGTTAATGACGATGATGAAGGTGTGTGTGTGTTTGTTTGTGTGTGTGTGTGTGTGTGTTTGTGTGCGTGTCCCCTCATGTGGCAGGTCACTATAGGACAGTAGTGCAGATCATGAGTCTATGCAGGTTGTTTTCACCAGTGACATTTAAGTTGTAGGCGATATTATATTAGTTATTTTCTTTTATATTTCACGTCGGGAGAATAATTTCCAAGACACGAATGTGTTTTTACCTGTGCACTGCTGACTCTGTTCTACTGGCTCTTCGACCTCGTCCATTGTGCGACTGACGCCGCCAACGTTAACATGCGCCGTTCACATCGCTGTTACTGCGCGCGTTTTGTGTGGGTTTCCGGCAATGAGTGGAATTACCGAAATAAAAAAATGTATAAATGTGGTTTTTGTGTGTGTGTGTGTGTGTGTGTGTTATTGTCCCAACAACACATAAAAACAGGTTTTATAATTAAAGAGAAAAAAATGAGATTAACGCGATTAAAAAACATAACGCGCTAAATATGACTGTAATTAAATTAATCGCAATTAACGCGATAATTTGACACCCCTAATATATATATATATATATATATATATATATATATATATATATATATATATATATATATATATATATATATATATATTATTGGGAAACATTGAGTTACTTGTGGTACTTACTTTATATTAACTGTTGCCATCGCTGTACAGATTGTGAAGGATAGTTTGCGTGAGTGGTGCATATGGTGGAGCGGCTGTGAAGAGGAAAAAACAGACTTTTCATGGCCATATGAGAGAGGGACTTGTCTTATTCCACTTTTAAATGTTTCAAACACTTTTCGACTTCCACTACGAGATGTGAGGGCTTGTTTATCTGTTGTTCTTGCTCATAAAACGCTCTGGAGTCTCAATCAGTCACTCTGTGTATGTGCTGCTCACTACGTTTTTAATGTTTTCTTTTTTCAAACACTCGACACCTGGCTGCCTGACTTCACAGCTCAAATCATGGGAGAAGTCTGCTCGTGCGCCTCTGTGTGCGTTTGGGCTGTCGTTTTTGTTTTTAATCAGTCATTCAGTCTCATCTTTGCATTGGGAGAGCCGCACTATAGACACATCTTAAAGAGGGAAGGAAGGAAGCAGGTGTGCCAAGGTAAGGGGCAGGTTTGTTTCAGAGTATGGCAAAGTAGTGAGTCAAAATATATAAAGTGAAGATGAGTGTACTCGAATATCAGAGGTATTCGTGGAGTTGTAGATTAATGATAACAGCAGATTTGTGGTACTCCAAACAAAAAAGCAGTGTTTAAAAAGAACAAAAAATAAGATTAACTAATTCTTCTTATGCATTCAATTTACATTACCATTAGGTTAGTCCCAAATGAACCATCTAGAACTTTGTGGACAGCTCAGGATTACAGGAAGATGTAAAGCAGGCCTCTACTCTCACTATTTAAATCCAGGCTCAAAAATAGCTTATTAGTTGGGCATATGATTGCAATTATTTTATTCAGAACTCATCTCTTTAAAAATCTATTTTGTGATATTAAATCTTTCTTTTTCTGTAAAGCACTTTGAATTACTCTTTCTACAGATAGTGCTCTTTTCTTTAAGAGGATTGAACATTTTCAGGAGCCATATTACAATCAAAACAGCAAAACCCCAACAAAAACTTGTGATTGTGTATGTCTGTATTATTTCAATACACTATTATGTTATGACAGTTTTATTTGATGTGTTTGATTTCCACCATGTAAAAAACTTGAGGACCTGAGGTAAGAATGTGTATACACATGAGGAGGTCTTTACCTTACCCAATAAATATGCTCTACTTCAAGGACATGTTTCAAGGGTACTTTACAATTACGAAAAAATCTGCCAATTTGTCAGGTAGTATTTATGAAAACCAATGCAAAGAAAGAGTATCCAGACATATACAGTACATCATCTTTTGTCCAAGATCCAGCATTGACTTGGTCCTGTTCACTTCAGTAACAATACCATCTCAAACCAAGGCCAGCCCTGTCTTCTGTCTCTTTCTATCTAGGGCCAAACAAAAGTTGAGCAAAGTAGTGCAGTTGGAGCCACTTCTTCTCTTGCCCGCTCCATCTTTTAAACATAAGTTGGGAACAATATTGGTGGAAAAATGTTATTCCTACCCCGTGGACTAGCCCCTTTTCTTGTGTTGTCAAACAGAATCACTAAACATGCTCATTCACACGCTCCCAGGGCTCAGTGTTACTAATTTATTACTTCAGATTTTTCAGTGGCGCTCACACAAGGGCAGAGCAATGATTGACAATGTGATAAATTGTATTTGAATATGGCTGGCATGAATTATGTAACCGCAGAGACTGGTGGTGGCTTTGTTGGATCCCTCTCGCATATCTGCTCCACTAGAACGTATACAGCTGGTAATTTACAGTAGGAGAAACATGGAGGAAAGAGGAAGCCGGGTATAGCAACAAGGCCCAACTGACAGGGGAGCAGTGACGCAGAAAGAGAAATTGAAAGAACTGCTACTTCAAAAAATATTATTACTGAAGTTAAGTAAAAGTACACAACTAAAGGTAGAGCTACTTAAAATGCAAAGTTGGAGGATGGATTTGTGATAACAGTAGCGACGAAACAGGCGTACAGTTGGGACCACTGAATCAATATTGCAATTAAAATTAGTTTTTTGATCAATCGTGATTTTCAATTTTATTATAAACAAATAAACTGAACATAAACAATACATAGGATTGGCTGTGGTAGAGCTCTCAATTAAGAAGACTAAAGCATTTCACTAGTGATTCGAAATGACTGAATCTCAATAAATCACTAGATAATTTGAATGATTAAACCATTAAGACTGCAACTACAGGTTATATAGATTTAGCTGCTTATATTTCCGAGTGCTACAAAATGTTCTGAATGCAAGTGACTGTTGTATTAGTTTAGCAGTACATATTTCAGTCTTCTCGTAAATGTTGCACTCACAGATTTTAAAAAAATGTGCATCTTGATAAAACTAATGGATACCTTAACTTATTTTACTTTACTGAAAAGTGTCAGGAATACTAGTGTATAAATAACAGAGATGCGTGATATATTGGCCCATATTCATGCTTCACATCGATATTCAGTGCCGATATATTTTTTGCATTGCCCTTTTTGAACAGACGAATGACTCAAAATGGAAATACAAGAGCGTTATATGGCTGTATGTTTACAAGTATGTAACAAATTATTTTATATCCCAGTAAAATAAATTTTGTTACTATTTTTACATAAATGAAAAGTTATTTGTGATCTTTACCTTAAGATATATTTGTGGGTCTAGTTATGGATGTTAAAAGCAAAAATATAGGCATCGGAAAATATCGGTTATCGGCCACAACAGCAGGCAAAATAGCAGTATCAGCTCAGAAATCCATGATAGCTCATCCTTAATAAATATACTGAGTGCTTCGGTACTGCATGACTACACTGATGTTACTGCAATCATAGAAAGAGAAAGAAACCAGAACAGAGCAGAAGCTTTTGCTGTACGGGTTCACGTGGCTGTTGACTTTTTCACCAGGAAGTGTGAGGTCTCAGCAGAGTGGGTTAGGCCTGAAAGAGACACACAAATAAACACAACAAGAAACAAGAGGCCAGAGGAGAGCCCTATCTGATGTTGATAGCTGTGGTGCAAAACTCCGCCTTTGAAAAGTCTGAGGAAAAGTGACAAACGCGTGTTTTTCACCTACTCCTGGAGACGGCGAACAGAAAACCCGAGATTGGTCTGAACGGACTGTCAAATGTCAAGCAGTTATCAAACCGCCGACATGTTTGCCTTAAAAGGAACTGTGCGAAAAGCAAAAGCATAACCTTTAGTGGGGCTGGAAGTCACTCATCCCATCCACACAAGCTCTTTACTTCAAATCGATGGACAAAACAGTAGCATCTGTAAAAATAATCCAACTGAATGATTCGCTCACAACATTTAAGACCAAAAAATGGAACCAGCTAGACAGACGTTTCCCACAGCTCATGGTCACTGTGATGGTAATATGTGAAGGCCACTGCTCTTCTGTTGTGTTCACATCTCAATGAGGATCACACACACGTCAAATCCACTGACTGACAGAAGGACTGGATTAAAAATGCTTTCACATGTGTAGATTTGAGAGTTTATGAAGCTAAACATTAGTATGATGTTTAAAGGGAAACAAGGTGACAAGAGGGTGAAGAGGTGTTGGGACTATCTTTATTTTAGATATGCTGACGGTTTCAATTACATAAACATGAGCTGTATATGTATGTCACTGCTATTTCCGTGTATTTTAAAGGGCCCATATTGTGTTACTTTCTATTCTATGTTATAATGCTGTTTCCTCATCAAAAATATACTTGACGTTGTGTTTTGTTTCATTTACACATGTTTAACACACAAACCCTGCATATTTAGGCTGAGCTCTTCACTCAAACAGAAAGCGCTTTGTTCCACCTCGTGATGTCATGTGGTAATACAGGAAAGGCTAAACTGTTTTTTTTTTAACTCCATGCACCTTTGCTAGAATCATTTTGATCATTTCAGCTCTGGAATTTCCAATCTCTATTGAAGAAAATAGTAAAATGTTGCTGTTAACTTGAAAACTACCATTTCATGACATCACAAGTCCAAACAGAATATTTTGAGCTTTGGAGATGTTGACAGACTAATATTAAAGATTATTTTGTGAAGTTATGTAGTCAATCTAATCACGCCTAGATGAAACAGTAGTATGTACTGAAGGAAAGCCTAAATTTACATTAACATACAAAGGTTTCTGTCTTTAGGCTACTTTTTTGTGCAAAACTATATATATATTCTTTGATTCTTTTATGGCAACAGTTTCAGCATTTCTTGTAATATTCTAAAAAATATATTTGCACTTTAAAGAACAATCATGCTTACTATTTTACAAACCATATGGCTGCCATGCTGAGCAGCCTCAGGTTACAGGCAGGTAACTACAGGGGATGCCCTCTTTAATATCATCGATCACATATAAAGCAGTATTTAAACATGCTATACAGACCAGAACATTTAACTGAAGCGGATATACCTGATTTTTTTCATTTAAGTAGTAGATAAAATTTGCTTTGCCCCAGTACAGATGTAAAAGCAGCTCTTACATTCAAAATAAAACTGATATGTGCAGCTTGCGTACATATAATTACAAAACATTTTTATCATCTGTGAACCAGGAACTAATGCTGGTACATTGTTAGCTCAAGGATACCAGGCATGCATTATGAACATGAGGAAAAAGTTTGGACCACTGCAAACCAAAATTAAGACAGTAAAACCTGGTACAGCAACTTTAAAGTTTCTACATAGTCACCTTAAGAACTTCATAAGGATCCAAAACAAACTTAGATCTTAGTCACCTCATTTAAACTGTCCGGTGTAATGATCGCCCTGGCTCAGAAGACCACATGTGTATTCAAATAAGAGGTGGGCCCAGGACAAGCTGTGTGCCTGCTCTATCTTTGCATTGAAAGCAGCTGATAATAGCATTAATATGTACCACCACCTCTCGCTGTGCTGCCTTTGGTGTCCTGGTGAGAGGGTGTCTGAGCCCTATGCCATCAATAAGAACGAACAAAGCTTGAAAAACTATCAAAATATTAACTGCGCAGCTTTTTTCATACTCTAAGATTAATCTAATTTGGTCTTTATTGAGAAAGTGCAGTTTTGTTTTATTTATGCATGTTTTTCCCCTTTCTTCCCCTGCTCCCATCCACGCCTTTGTTGCTGCCTCTGACAAAAGAAAACCAGCTAGCCTGCCAAACCCCTCCGCCGCCGCTGCTCTGGGACGGACCTGTCAATCACTCGTGACATCGCCGTGACAACGTGTACGTTAAAATTTCAAACGGGACTCAAAGACGCCGCGTGACAGCCGTGCCTTTGAAAGTGGCTGTAGCTTGCTTAGGCGACAGGCAGAGGAGAGGAGCGCGGGCTGCACAAAACAAACTATAAACAACAAGAGAGAGTGAGGGAGTTGGCGGGGGAGAGGGAGGTTCGGTGTGCTGGAGAAGAAAAGTTAAAAGCACGAAGAATGTGGGTCTTGATGATGTGAATTGGCATTAAGATTCTCCCTTGGTGGATCATTGTTTTTTAATTTGGTTGAAAGTCCCATGAGTAGAGCTTAGGTCTTCCAGGGATTGTGGATTGTGAAGCATATATAGAAGCCTGTGGACCACCAGCGCTCCTCAGAGATCTGGAAAACAACTGAAGCTGCCAACCGCTTCTCTCAACAACAACCCGTAATAAGATTTCTGATTCTATCTACCTTTTTGTGCAATTAATTCCCACTGGAAATGGAAACCTGTGCATACCATAAGATAAGCCACATAAATCACAAATGCAAAAGTGACCGTATGTAGACAGCTCAATTTGGTTCTAATAAAATTACGAAATGTTTTTTAAGTTCAAACTCAGCCACTGGAAATCACACATTGTAATAAAAATACTGCAGTTACTTTATAATGATACCAAAAAAGAACTTGTAGTGCTATGTAAAGCATACTTTGACCCCTATTTTATATTGCGGCTATCATTAAAACATAGACATGACTGTTCTCTCGGAGGATCTGTGGGGCCTTTTTAGTCAAATACACTTTTTACAGGCCTTCTGAGTTATTTAAAGTAAAAAAATATACACGTTTTAACATGAAAACTTATAATTTAAGTTTGTTGATTTGGGTTGGATCATATATAATAATTCTGAATAAACTACTGGTTCATTTTGAATTCAGTGTTTGCTTTATTAAACTCACTGTACCTGATTTTACTTAAAAAGGAGAAAACAGAGCTAGATCATTTTAAAAGGTTAGCAGAGGTGCAGAATAATTACTTTATGCATTCCAAGTATCAATTATTTACAGTGATGTGTTGCACTGATCACAACTTTCAGAGACTGGTTTGAATTCTAATGAGCACTTCCTGTTTATCAGTCAATAAATTGCTTTACATTTAGATGCACTAAGTACACATTGGACTTATTTTGACATCAAGAACTGCTTATACAATAAATCTGTACTGGGGCAAAACAGATTTTGCTTAAATATATGGGAAAAGTCTGGTACAGGGCCTTTAATCTATAATATTATATGACAAAAAAAAAAGATATATTATACATTATCTTACTGATTAAAATGTTTATGTTTTAGTTTAAGCAACTTTGAGGGCCTTACATGAACACTGTAAAAATGTGCTTAACTAAACAAATACATTATAGCCCACTATGACAGATCCTATGAGAGAATTGCATCTCCTCTGCAGAGACTTCAAATGACTGTAGTGTGTTGGTGGCTACTACAAAGCTGAGCAGTCATTGTCCACCCATGCTATTTGTGCATATGGATGTAGCCTGGTTAGCGTTTGGTGGCTAAATTCTCCCCCGGTGAAACTATGCAAGTGTGTGATAGGCTTCAGTACAGACAGATTCTGAAATGGCAAAGACTTAAAACAGATGCATATATTTCCAGTCCAATGTGGGTCCATATGTATGCACTGGGAGAGGACACACACGGACAAGGCTACACAGAAGTTAAGCTGATCTGCTCAAGGCAATCATTTGGCTTCTAGTGCCCTCTAGTGCTGACTATCAAGGACTGAGAGAGAGTTTTCAACAGTGATGATGCCTCAACTAAATAATTATTGAAATAAATAAATAATAAAATCAATAATATTTTATCAGAAGCATCCTGCTACGTTCTTGAATATTTTTTTGAGAAGTTTTATCCTGCAATAAAAAATCCTAATAAGATTCTAACTTTAATTTTGGTTCATGCTTCATCTGAATTAATTTTGGTGTAAAGAACTGCTCCCAGCTGACTTGTGTGTCAATATATTCAATGAAAATAAAAAGAACAAAGATTTAAAATTTGAAACATTCTGAGATAATATTATTCTGTTTATCCTTAACTTAGGTCATAATATAACTGCAAGAACTAAAACAATATAAACGTGAGATTTTTAAAGGCAAAATGAACTAATATCATTTCAACTTTACTCCAAAAAAGTAAATAGATAGAACTTATTTAGGACTATGAAGCATTCAGAAAGTTTGAGTTCAGAAAGCTGGTCATGTTCTAGAGCAATGGTGATCTTTCAGACAATATCGATGAGTAAAATACAAATTTCACAGTTCTTTGATCATTCTGTCAATAATTAATAATAATACATTTATTAATAGAGAGACACTGAAAGACTCTTCACAGAACAAAATACTAAAACAGTCAAAAGAGCAATAAACAAATAATACAGGAAAGATAAAAACAGTGGATCACAGAGAGAAAATCTAGGGTCTAGTCCCTTATTTTACAGCAAAAAATTAAATGTATGGCACTCTCTACAATCCCAACATTTAATATGGGACTAGACATGTGTATATGTTTTGACAGATTTCAGTCAGTACAGTCTCTGTTAGAAGCTGTAGTTTGAGCAGCTCTTTCTCAATAGCACACTGGGGTTTATTCCATATTACATTACCAGCATGTCTTATCGGCCGACTCCCATCAAATTGCTTTCTAATGGGATCAATCAGCCTCATTTACATAAAAACATGGCTTTTATTTTATATTCAGAGACAGCACAAAGAACTGCAGCGGAGAGACCCAATCTAGATCCAGCTCCGAGATCAACGGGCCCCTAATTGTGTTGTATGCGGATGGAGGGTGACTTAAACTGCTATAAGACAAACAGTAGTCCAATTAACATACACAGCCCCAGTGCATTGTGGGACTGGGGTGGATGGCAGTCGAATCTGATGAAAATGAATTTGGTGAAATGATTCAATAAATATGTTTCAAACTGCTTAGACAACATTGAGTTAGTGATTTAATCAGCATACAAGTCTTTGAAAAAAAACACAAAAAAGTCTTGCTTTTAATTAGATTTGAGAGTTATTTCAACTTAAATTGTTGCAGTAACTATACAGAGATAATTACCATGGGGAAACAAATAATTTAATGAGAAACATAAAAAGTTCAACAGATTGGAGAGAGGATATATTATATTTCTAATGCCATATATGTTGGTGTTTTTTTTGTTTGTTTGTTTTTTTGAGTTTATATTTTTTAGGCCTTGTACACGAAATTTTAGCAACTATTCAGATTCTCATTAAACTTCAAAACTGAATTCGCGTGCTCAGGCTTCATGTCCCATTCAAAGGATATAATATTGTTTTGTTTAAAGATTGTTAATCGCTATGGCAACGGTCTCATGACTCTGAAACTATTGGCTAAACATTTATGTTTTTCTTTCTCCGAACTGAATTTACAGGTTCCAGCGTCATGTCCCATTCAAATGATATAATATTTTGTTTTAAATTTGTTAATCGCTATGGCAACGGTCTCATCACTCTGAAACAGCAAATTATAATGTTTTTTTTTGTTTGTTTTTTTTATCAATACTTAGCCTATCCGTTGTCGCTTCTAAAATACGCAGCAATCACTCAATATCCCAGACACTGAACCCAAGCACGTCCATTTCAAAAGTACGAAAGACATTACAACACTATTGAGGTCACTGCCTTTTGTGGCGCGTCTATCATCTTAATTTAATACAATCAGGACGGACTTTTTGTAAATCATATGCGTGTTTTGTTGCCGGGGGAAACGGGAGGCGGGGGGATCGGAGACGCACCTCAAAGCTTGTGATTATCCTGAGTGTCCCGCGCGCGATACAGTTACCTGCTGGGACGGTGCGCCGCTCGCTCTAAATAAATTGCCACTGGCCTTGGGCAATAAGAGGAGCTGCTACTTTGATGTGCGCCAACTACTGCCAACCAGCCAAATGTGCGCGCAGTCAATCAAGCCCTTCACGTGACAATGGCAGACTGGCGCGCCTCTATTATTTATTTCTTAAAGCGACGTATTTCATTATCACAAGGTGTACCAGTGCAAGGGGTAGCAGGGGCGTACAGAGCGAGAGACTGAGAGAGGCAGAGAGAGACACAGAGAAAGGTGGGGGGTGATCAATAATTTATAGGGCTGATTTGCAGAAGAGCTTGTCACTAGTTGTTGTCAGAACGTATTTGCTTTGATGCGAGATTTGAAGACGCCAACAACAGCGTCACATCTGATTACAAATTTAGCAGAAGGTGATAAAGGGCGCGCTTTTTGTCAGGTGTGGGTAAATAGTGGTTTGAAAGGAACATGGATCATGGGGAGGATGGCAAGTTTTACTTCTACTACTCCTACTACTACTACTACTACACTCTAAGAAAGAATGTGTTGTTTTCTTACACATTTAATGTGTACAAAGACAAGAAACACGTATGTCAATTTCTGCTAATAATTTTTTGCATGATTTAACTTAAAATATGTCACAAAATCACAATTTTTTTTTCAATCGGCCAGGCCAAGTTGGTCCAATGACATTTCAACATCTCACAAGCATCAGCGGTACAGCAGGAAAAGTCTCTGATCACACAGTTGAAAGTAATAAATGGACAGATAAGTGGATGCTTTTCTGTGTTTATGCTTCAATTATAGACAAAAGTGGTTAAAAGGTGCTCAAAAAGCTATAAATTAGACTTCATCCAACCTCTCACTAGTTGACACACCAAGTGAAGTACTGCTACTACTTTTCTGTGCTACTCTTTAGCAGTGGTTCTCAAATTGGAGGTCAAAATGATTCCAATCGGTTCTCTGATAATATGGGGCAAAGTTCAAAATGTATGTAAGTTAGGGTCTTGGCACAAAGTTAAAGGTACATTGTGTAACTTCTCTGGTGGAGAGCCCATCAAATGCTTTTCTCCATGGAAATGTTATTGCTTTGTCAAAAATGATTCACAGTATAGCATTAAACCTTTCTGTCTTCATGGAGACCAAACCAGACCAAGTTGCAGGTCAGATCTGTGGAGATGCAAACCCACTCACAGTCAGAGTGCCTGTTTTTCTCTGTATTTTTGAGCTATAAAACCACCTGTAATTGAATAAATGTAAGGTAGTTCTGTTAAATGTCATACTGTGGAACATTCCAGGCAGAGTAATGACATCCACAAAAACAAGCTGGCGATGGACCCTCCACCATGCATCCTTAACACTGTACAAATGCAGTGGTATGTCGTGGAGACTGAAAAAATACTTTGTACTTAAGATGTGAGTTGTGATTCTAAGTACTGTTGTCGTAAAATGTTAAACTTGATTTTGATAATAAGGAACAGACTTGATACTCAATACTAATTTCAAAAACACAATGGAAATTTTTAAGAAACTCTTTCTTTAGACAATAAAATGTGAGTTTCAACATTAACTCATAGTACTTTTGCAGTCTTATATGTGTGAAATCCCTCAGTAGTCTGTGATTTTATACTTGTACTGATACAGCTCAAGATCATTCTAAAGCTAGTCAGGAAAGGTTCATTTCTGTCCTGTAAATGTTAGTATCAATACCTGCTCAAATGAGTATCTATAGTACTGATTAATATCTGATTTTCAACCCTACTTCTTATTACTGCTATGATCTAAATTAGGTCACCTGCAAATGATACACAGTCAAAAAATATTAACTTGGAGTCTTAAGCAGAAAATCTGATGTAAAATAAATAAATGAATGGAAAAAAGAAACTTCTAAGTGTGACTAACTTGTGTTTTTGAATAAAAAATCTCCACTGGTGCACTCATCCCTAGCTGCTGTCATTCACTTTCATTATAAATTTGAAATAGACAATCACAAAATCACGTCTAATTACAAATTGAGTAAAAAGTGAAACAAGCGCTCCCCTTGTTTTTCCTGTTTGTGGAGGGCTCTGGTGCAGGGAGGTACAGTGAGCTAAAACACAGATGAGAGGCAGAGAGGCTGAACTTTTTGTCATGTGTCAGTAAACAGGGGCTTAAAAGGCACCTGGATTTATTAGGAGGAGGAGGGGGAGTGGAGTCTTGAAAAGCAGAGCCGCGTTTGGGAGCAGGGGAGGCACGCCACGTCAAAACAGTGAGACGAGATCAACGTGAAAGCATCATTCACAGGAGCAGAGAGAGTCAGAGGAAACAAGAGCGGACCTGCTGTCACTCTGGGTCATGTGCACTGCAGAATCTCAAATAGTTTTAGTCAAACTGAGAATAGGCATCAAGCCAAACTCGCAAAATGACAAGTGGCAAAAAATAATAAGAGTTCACCACGCCAAGCCAATCATTAGGCTTCACAAAACAACTATAATTTACAGTATTTTTACACTTTAACTGGCTCAAATATTTATTTTTTAGAAGAAATATTATTGTGTTTATTCAGGAAAGGTCCAACATTGTTCAATACATGCTCAGATATGTATCTAAAATTGATATTATTTTTAGTATAGTATTGATTTACGTTTTGATTTTCTTGGACTCTTGATAATGAAACTACACCAAGGAATGATTCAAGGACTTCAACCATCAACCCTATGGTTATAGGGTGGCCGGTTTCCTTCTGAGTCACTTTCCTTATCATCTAGTTGGAAAAACACAGTTGTGCTTTAATGTAATATTTCAATTGTGTTTCACTTTCATTTACAATTTAATCTCAGATAATGTTACTGGCAAAAAAAAGCCAAAAAAAAAAAAAAAAAATAGCTGAAACTTCTTGCTTTTTCAGTTCTTAGCCATCCTTCGTTAGCCTATAAGTGTTTTTAATTACATACACTGCATTACATCCACAGACTCAGGCTTTACAACAAACTTTCAACTCAGTTCTGATGGCGTCGGTCGGGGACAGTTAAACATAAAAATCAGCGCTGCCACAGAGCACATAAACAAGTGTGCATAATTGACAGCCACATCTATTTGCACAGTCCAGTCTCCCCCTCCTCCCCTCCTCCTACCACTACTATGTTCTTCCAATACCATTTCCTCTTTTAATTATCCTTCGGCAAAGAAAGATGGCGGACATCAGAGGCATGGCGGTAAATCCCAGGCCTGGCAGCGGCTCATAGCGGCTGCATGCGTCTGGTGGTCCCGATAGAGGCGAGTGTGCGAGGACTGGCAAAGACTAGAGCCGCTACAACGCCGGGAGATTTTCTGACAGAGAAAGGAGAGGATGATCGCTCAGCATAAAGCCCGCTCCTCATTCCCATTCCCATTTTTCTTGTTGTTTTGGTGTTTTTTTTCTTTTTGCCGATTATGCCGTGTTTTCAGCACCAGATTAGGCGGTTCTCAGGAGCAGACTCATCACCTCCCAAACAGCACCTCTTGTTGTAATGGTTGTAGAGTGAAAAGAGCATATTCCAGATGCTTCACTATCTTGACTAACAAAGCTGCAAGGCCACAAACAATCAGAAAAGGGCAGAAGGAAGTCTGAGCATAAGACTACTTCAAAGTTGGAGTAAAGTATTTTAAAATGCAGTATAATAATGCTGCTGCTACTAGTCTCACATACATTCACTTTTTAGAAATGCAATAATTTCTACCAGTATTTGCCATGAGGTGCCCATTGCTCCTGACAGGTTGTGCCAGCGGCATTTAAGGATATGTCAAATACATGTGTACCCTTCCTTTACAGGGTGTCCAAACTTTTTTGTCAAGGGCCACATATCTACAGAGGCTGACGGGGGCCAAATGCACTGAAATGGCCCAATGCTTCTCAGTTAGAGTAAACTGTTTCAAGTTCAGATGCAAATTCACAAACTCAAACACAAGTTTAAACACGGTACAAACAAAGAACATGGCGCAAATGGAAAAAATGTGCTGCAAAAAACAAAGGCAAATGTATCATCATCAAATGCGCTTCAGATAGAGAAACGATGCAAAGCACAAAATGATAAAAAAACAAGAAAACACCTGCAAAAAAAAAAAAAAAAAAAAAAAAAAAAACCTGCATAAAGAATCACCACAGCGGAAGTGCTCCAAACCTGCACCTGTCCCATTTCGGTCTGCGGACACGGCTACCGAGAGTGCCTCCTGCAGATTTGGAGGTTTGCAGTGTGTTTGGCCCCCGTCAGCCACCGTACATATCAAAACACAGATGATGCAGAGGGCCGATCAAGGGCCTAAAAACTGGTGGTCAATACAGTGAATAATTCAAAAATGTGCTTTTAATACAACTTAGAATGAGTCACCAGAGCTTTATTCAGGTCTACATCCTCACCAGTGCACACTAAATATTTAATATCAGCTTTATCAAGGTAGATTTTCCAAAACAAAAGTCAAGATAAATTGCTCTGAGGGCCATATTTGCACCCTGAGCCATAGTTTGGACATGCCTGCTTTAGAGCCTTTGTCAGTTCAACAATTACAACTAAAGCGGTGGGCAATATCAACCAAAAAGTTCCAGTATGTGCGTTCACTTGTGAAATTACTGTAAAATTTTCCACCCATGCAGAAATACACATTTATACCCTCATTTGGAAGTTTACAACATCAGCTCTTTTGCTCATTAACAATATACTTGATTTTCAAATTTTGCACATCTTCACAACATTCAAGATAATCACTTCTACTTGTAGCACAGTACTTCTGCCTCCACAACTACTGCTGCTACTACTAGAACTAATACCACAACTACATTCAGTTACTGGTCTACACTCACCTCCTTAACAGCCACATTTCACTGCCAGTTCTGCTACGGCTGCTACTACTTTTACTATGACTTTTCATACATAAATTTATTTTTTGACAGTGAGAAGCGAGAATAAGTTCACCTTTACTACTGCTGCAAGATTACACTGTTTGAGATCTAGGTGATATACATTTTCAATACCTATTAACAGTCAATGCTATTTCAACTTCTGATGATAGAATTATTTTATCCATGTTACCATATTTTAGCTAACCCATGCTGTATTATGATCATAAGACACTGTCCATTTCTATATTTCTCTCTATGATGCCACATTAGTCACTTGGATCCCCACACAGAAGTCAAACATGGGCCTTCTCCTGCACGATTACCCCAACTGCACCATCACATCCTCGGACACAATGGAGCTACACAGCCCCCCTCCACGCTCTCTCCTTATCCTTTCTTCTATCAGTGTGAGATAGAGATGGGAATGCTCCACAGCGGGGCTTTCTTCTCCTCCGGGGGGAACCCAGGAAGCAGGCGAGAGTCTCTGTAATGTTCCGTTCCCTTCAGGGTGGGGAGAATACGTGGTGGAGAGGAGCTAAAGATGCTCATTGGAGAAGATGGGTGAAGTTAACACATGTAGAAAATGGAGGTCTAAGTCTAAGAAATTTGACATGAAAAAATGAAAATGAAATCAGAGCTGAAAGGTCAAATAGATTTAACATTTTCGGGGTTTTTTTCCATTATCACTACTTTGCCATAACCCTTCACCTTCAAACTATGTTATAAATTCTCAGAAAACATGTGGTCTAGTGAGTTTTACAACACAATACAACACACCCTTCACCTCAGATGTGACTATTACCTGGGCTCGAGGTCTGGATCAAATCAGGCAAATGTCAAGTTTGAACTGATAATAAACACATGGTATACTATGGATAAATTAAAAGGTCCATTATGTAACTTGTGAGATGTTATGTGTTGCCTAAAATGTTTCACAGTATGGCATTAAACTTATCTGTCTCCATGAAGACCAGTAGGTGACGAAATTTCCAAGTCAGATCTTTAGAGTTCACAATAATATATTTTTCAAAGTATGTTTGAGCAATAAACTCACCCAAATGAAATTGTAGATTGTTTATGTCATACTGTGGAAAATTCCTGGCAAAACATCATTAACTCCATGGAGACAGGCAGGTGGGATACCGTCCACCATAAAACTTCATAGTGTTCCTTTAATGTCCATAACAAAACTCAAAGCACACCAAAATAAAACAGGAAAGGAATAAAAAAACAAACTTAATCAGAAAATCAAGATCAATTTGTCAAGTTTTTGTCTAAAATGTACTTATTCTGCCAATAATACTCTGGTGTAGCAATACTGTAAATGCTACACCAGAGGATTGGATCAGTACTTGGCCAAATCACATTACACTGCAAAAGCCACTCATGCACCAACAATAAAGATTAAACGTTACCATTAAAAACAATAAAAAGTGACACATTTATAAATAAATATCTTTTAAACAGTTGTTCCTTACATGTTCTGATTAAAAACATCTTGGAGTCTAAATTTTTTGCACCCGAAAGTGGCAAAACAACAAAACCTCTCAGCTGATAATCTTCCACAATTACAAGATGCAGAGTGATGAAAGGATATCAATGATCTACTTATGTCATAGAAAAAACATGGCGGCTTCAAAGAACTATTGAAGTTTTGAGTCAATAAATGATCAAACATATGGAATCTTATCAACGCTTTTCCTTAATGCAAAAACACAACTATGTATGGTGGTTACATTATGTTTTAACAATGAAATAAAGGGGCTATTGTGCTTTTCTGAAAACATGTAAGGGGAGGTGAAAAAGCAAACAAAAGTGTTGAGAGGGCATCCTGATGAAAAGACTCAAAAGATGACCTTTCTGGCATCAGCTGGCTCCAGGAAAAACAATTCACGACCCTAACCTATTCTGGCCTTTCACCATAATGTTAGTGCTGTGGGCTACACCTCCAAAGAGTCCAGGCAGGTCTATGACTTTACAGACAGACAAAACGCATGCCCCAGATCCTCGCTTTCATATCTATCAAATACACAAACACAAAAGTGCAAACAAGCTGGCCCCGTCTGGCATCATAGCAACAACTTCGGGCTATGGAAGCTAAAAAGAGACACGCTATCAGTGTAGATTACATCAATGTCCACAATATCAAGTCCAATTAGAAGCATGGCAGTTAGCAAATGCACTAACTTTTCCAAAACATGAAATAGTCCAGTATGACAGTTCAAAAAAAAAAAAAAAAAAATGAAATGTACACTTTTAAAAAATGCTTTGTTGACGGGGGGCCGCATCTCCAAAGGGCTTTTGTGTGGTGTTTGAAAAGGAGGCATAACAAGGTCGAAGGTCATTCAAACACAAAATAGCACATTCATGGAGTTCATTTCATTTCTATAGGTAAACACTAGCAGATAGGAGAAAGGTAGAAAGTGGCAGTTTGTGACGTGCTGCAGAGGCCTCGTGGTCAGGGAGATGGTATAAAAAGGGTAGCAAGGCTTTTGGAGCTTTGGTGTCGCTAGATTCACAACCCTGCAACCATGGGAAAGGTATGGACGAAATATTGGACAAAGTTAGAATGGTGTTTTTGAATTGTACGTCAGGCAGATGGAAGCACAGAGGCAGGGAAGTACTTGAAGTGACAGATTAAAAGCTTGTTTTAGGTGACAATCTCTCAGCAAGATTTGAAATTTCTCTATACCATTTGGCATGGACAAGTGTGACAGCAATTGTGTTAAATTTGAAGGGCCAAAACAACACGATGTTCTTTAAATTAAATCTTGCTTTTCAACTGTCAAGCACCCTAACACTTCACAGAATGGCAGCGAGGGGAAGCTGTGATGTTTAAGCTTGAGTGCAGTGTCCCCTACTGGCCAATGAGAAGAACTGTAACTTGAACTGACATGTTTTATTTGTGTTCTTATTCAAGATTATTTTCTACGAAGGCCGTAACTTCCAGGGTCGTCACTGGGAGTGCGGTAATGACTGCATGGACACTTTCAGGCACTTCAACTGCTGTAACTCCATCAGGGTGAGCGGAGGACACTGGGTGGCCTATGAGAAGCCCAACTATATGGGATACCAGTACATCATGGGGCCCGGAGAGTACCCCGACTACCACTGCTGGATGGGCTTCAACAACTGCATCCGCTCCTGCCAGATGTTCCCTCCTGTAAGTCGGTCAACTTTGGGTAGACACAAGTTTGGAAAAGTTCACGTCAAATGGTGGAAGTATTAGACATTCAGATTGACATAAAAATACATGTGCAGTTACAGTCAATGTCAATGTCAGTGTCAACGTCCACAACACGATGGAGGCAGAGGATGGTGATATGCCCCAAAGGAAAAGGTTGGCCAGGGTAGGGTTAGTGACATGGTTTTGTTTTAGTTTTTATTTTAAAATGTCCAACTAAAGAATAGAAAGTTAAAAATGTAATATTTCCTATAATTTAAAATACTAGAACAAAAACATGACATGTGATAAGAAGATTACATATGGTAAATTGCTCAATGTTTGACTCTAATTTCTTTCTTACATTCCTCTATCTTCAACATGTGACCCCACTTGTACTAGTAAAAAAAGAAGTGTATGTAATGCGTGATTCCTTTTTCCCATTACAGTACAGAGGCTCCTACAGAATGAGGATCTACAACAGGCCTGACATGATGGGACAGAGTATGGAGTTCATGGACGACTGCCCCAATGTGTACGATCGTTTCCGCTTCAGGGACATCTACTCCTGCAATATCATGGAGGGCTACTGGATTTTCTACGAGCACCCCAACTACAGGGGGCGCCAGTACTTCCTGAGGCCCGGAGAGTACAGGGCCTGTGGGGACTGGGGCTGCCACAATCCCATGGTGGGCTCCTTCAGGAGGATGAGGACTATGTAAAATGTGAATGTATAAATCATTATTAAACTACTTTTAAAATAAATCATGGGTCACTTTTTGTTTTTGTGTATGGAATTATTCTTTGATTTGAAATTTGAGAAGTACAGTTTATATGATTTATTATAATGAATTGCATACATTAACAGATTTGTGATAATCTATGAAAAATGTCTATATTTGGGGATATAGAATTGTATATTTCTTTTAACCCAGGCTTAGATTCACCTGAACACAAAGCTGAAACAGACATTTCTACTCAGAGTCTTTGGCATTGATCGCAGTAAAGGCATATGTGGCACTCTTTTTGTCACCTGGTTCAGAAAGTGCAGCCGTACAGTCTTTTCTATAGACAGACAAAGACAAAGCTTTAGACTGTCCTATAGTGTGTGGCTGTGGCCTCTATAGACCACAGTGTGCTGACTCCACAAAGCTTTGCAAAAGGCCCTGATCCCAGCAGGCTCTATAAAGACACCGGGTTCAAACGGGACGGTTCTGGTCTGCTCCACACTGTTCAACTCTTACAATGGGCAAGGTAAGAAACACATTTGGACCTTTTATCTGGGCTATAGCAAGATAACATTAGGAGAAAGAGACTATCAAGAAGAGATCAAATAAATTATGAAAAGCAATTACTTGATGTTACTGTAGGGCTGGATATTTTATATTGGTTAAACTTTAATTCAAAATTTCACACAGCGTATAGCTCATAGCAAAGACTTTTATTATTTTGGATAGAACAGAAATATGCTGAATTATACATTCTGAAATTGTAATATTTTGCTAGTATGCATTTATGGTCTATACATATATTTATCACTCAGTATGTCAATATTTAATACAAATCTAATCTAAATTAACACTTAAACTCATGTACTTTTCAGAATTTATTTTCATACTCACATTTTTCAATACTTGTTGCATCTATTTCAGAATTTTCAAATATTTGCCTCATTTGTCATTTTCTTTATGTGTTTTTGCTTTGTATAAAAGGATACTCTCAGATTGCCTGATAATTCATTTGATTAGTAAATTAAAATAAAACTACAGTATTATGTGTACTATGGCCTTCTTCCAGATTGTGTTTTACGAGGACAAGAACTTCCAGGGCCGTCACTATGAGTGCACCAGTGACTGTCCCGAGATGCACGGACACTTCAGCCGCTGTAACTCCATCAGGGTGGACAGCGGCTGCTGGGTGGCCTACGAGAAGTCCAACTACTCTGGGTACCAGTACATGCTGCACAAGGGGGAGTACCCCGAGTACCAGCGCTGGGCTGGCTTCAACGACTGCATCCGCTCCTGCCGCATGGTGCCTCCAGTAAGTCATTCAGAACTCAAGTGGGGTTCATAGATTTAAAAATAGATAGTTTAACAATGTCTTCCATATCCATTGTGTATTAAACTTTTCTCCATCAGGCTTATCACTTTTTCTCATGCCAGCTGTATTTATATTCAGTATCAGGTTTATACTTCTAATACTGATATATTTTGATGTTCATTTGCTCTAAATGACTTAAGGTGTTGGTCTTAAAGTAAAACTGGTAACTTTTGGTGTTGACCATTAAAGGAAAAGCGTGCCTTTATTTGAATGAGTAGTGTTGGATGGCAGACGGTGTAATAGGCTTAACAGATTTTCTTACACATCCTAGACTACATTTTTAGCGAGCTTCAACTACGACCCTATTTTCTACAGTAGGAGTGTCCAGAGTATGGACTGGGAGCCAAATGCAGCCCTCAGAACTATTTTTGTAGTCAATAAGGCTTCCTGCTGAACTGGCCGAAATGATCATAGGCAGTAGACAACAATTTACTGCAATTTTAAGCAATTCAACAATCATAACCTCAATAACAAACATTGCACTTTGAGCCAGACAAGAAATGTATGTTCTAGTCTTATTAAAGGAGCAGTGGTTCTGTCAAAGTTATGTTCAAAGTGCCCATCTGAATGATTTTCTGCATTGCCTTTAGTGACTGCCCCTGCGCTACGTCCCTGTCTACAAACCCATTTTGATATTCAACTCTGTAAAATAAACTTAGCCTTGTGCCAAATATTTTTGCAGTACAACGGGAACTATAGGATGAAGATCTTTGAGCGCTCTGACTTCGGTGGCCAGAACATGGAGCTAAGTGAGGACTGTCCCAACCTTCACGAGCGCTTCAACACCCGGGACATCTCCTCAGTCAACGTGATGGAGGGCTACTGGATGCTGCATGAGCATCCCAACTACAGGGGGCGCCAGTTCTTCCTGCGTCCTGGCGAGTACAGGAGGCACAGCGAGTGGGGCAGTGCCACTCCCACCATCGGGTCTCTTAGAAGGGTCACTGAAGCTAACTGATGCGAATGGTTTTTACATAGACCATATACATTTTAACCCTTTTGTTTACATGTGGTAGTGTCCAATTATGGATATTTAGTGATTGGGTTTTATACAAAGTCCTACATCAACGAAATAAAATATGGTGGATAAGTGGATAAACTGCAGTAGTTCAATAAAAAAGAGTGGAAAATCATTTGGTTTGTTTATTTTAATTGTGATGATGATAATATGATGATAAAGACCTTGAGGATGGTGTTTAAATTTGTCCTTGGGCAAGACACATTTTAGTCACAATATTGTGCATTATTCCTTTGCTCCCTACTTAATGGCGGTAAGCTAAAATTATTGATACTTTGCAACTGAACCCATCAACATTTCCTGGGAATGTGATGCTAACTGAAGTCACTGCTCTGTCTGAAGCGTTGTTACTCAAGTTAACAAGTTAAATATATATATTTTTTTTAACATAATCCACCAAGAAACTTAATTGAAACTACAACAGATGAGCAGATTTTGTACATTACAGTTACAAACTAGCTAACATTATCCAACAGTTTCTCAGTTTCTCATACTCACCATTTTTGTTTAAAATCAAACTCCTAAACAGGACCATGAACACTCATACTGATCACAGGCTCCTGAAAATGTGCTGCTTAAATCCATTTTGTTATTTTCAGACTTAACTCAACACTTTTTTGACAGTGTTTGCTAATGTGTGCATTGGGTCACCTTGGTAACTCCTAAACATTCTACCATAGAGATACATGTAGAACACCCCCAGCATGATGTCACGGCAAAGTATCAATAGCAACAGCTGCCCTGAGTTGGACTGATGGAAGCAAGGATGCAAATCTGCCGTCCTCTGATCCCTCACGTACACATTACATTCAAACTATGAGCAATATGGGTCTTGCCCAAGGACGCAATGGCAGTTTACAATAAAACCACTACTCCCCCACTGCGGCAACTGGTAATCCCTGCGGTCTTCCATTCTAGTACTAACCAGGCACAACTAAGGTTAGACGAGATTAGGCATTGACAAGATGGTATGGAGATATGTCATTCTATCTGTGGCTGATGGCAACAAGAAGGCCATCAGGTGTAATTGTGCCAAAATTTCAAATATAAATGCTGTTAATGTACAATAATATGCAAAATATGTAATGTTATAAATAACTGATATAGATTTCAATTTGAACTTTGTTAAAACATTTTCCACCATTTTGATAAACATGAGAGTGGACTTTTTGACCAAGGTGGTATCTCCATAAATATTGAACTGATCCTTTTAATTTTCTTTCATTCGTTCCAAAGCAGAATGGTTTCAGGTCTCTAACCTCCTGTCCTACTAAAATCATAATAAAAGTGATAAAAGCAGGGCCTATGTTAATTTAATTTTAACTCGGTGTTAAACTGTCACTATCAAGCAATCAAGGGAGAGGCTTTCAAAATGAGGAGGTTTTTCCGGGCATTGTAGTTTGGGCATTTGAACTTTTGTACCAGCGGAGTTACGTTCAGTGGCACAAAGGCGCACCAAACAAGACAAGAATTTCCGTACACTTTATAGTCCAGATACACTAAGGGAAATTATCAAGAACACTGGCGTATTCTTTGAAGCGCCATATTAAAGTGCGAAAGAGGGTATCTAAGGATGCCATGTACGAGTCTTTATGCCCATGTTAGATGCACATCACAGAGCTAGTGGCAGCTCAAAGGGTTCCAGTCAAAGTGGTCTGGTTCGCCCCAAGCATCGCACTCTCTCAGAACAAAAAACAAAAAAAATCTGATCCCTGGTCATGCATAATTCATCCAGCCCAAGATACCGCAGCCCTTTCAGAAATAAATATCAATTATTGAACTTGTTAATTAGAGATCGCGTAATTGGCAAAGATCTACATGAATAAATAACCCGCTATTATTAATTATTGATTGTGAAAAATTTGAAGCCCAGTAGGGAGTAAGATAGAGTCTCTTAAGATGAAAAGTGGAGAAAGATATGTGTTTTTAGCCTTGAGTAATGTCCAATTAAAGGCTGTCAGAGCAGAGATTCGCCCTTGTCATGGTTTTTATATTACAACAATACCTTGAAGACAACAGCATGCAAGAGTGGCATCATGGGCTAGGACAATCTTAACTGTGAGAGCCAGAAGAAACATGCTAACTGCCTGGCCACAGCTATAAATTCATCTAAATAAGTTTATTTTTCAATACTTGAAAACAACGTGTCATCCAACCTGGCTTCATTCTGCAATGACACAAAGAGCTGATCCACTACCATTCAGAAGTCTGAACAACTCACCAGCGGTACATTAAGAAATGAATAGTACTGCAACTGTTGATGCGCACATCTGCTGAAATTGCAGAGATTAAGATACAGAGTTTTAAAGTCCAATATTACAAAAATAAATTTACTCTTTTAACCATCTTTTATTGTTGTTACCTCCTCAAAAACATACCTGGAGTTGTGTTTTATTTCATTTAAACATATTTGAGGAATCCTGGATTATGTCTATCTACATCTCCAAACATCAAAATGCTCTGTTCCACCTTGTGATGTCATGAAGCAGCTGTTTTCAAGTTAACAACAACCTCTTACTTTTAGTTCAGTAGAAGTTGACTATTCCAGAGCTGAAATTATCCGAAGTGGTGTATGATGTATGATGTGGTGTATGATGTTTAAATACATAGTGGGGCACCTCCTGTATTATCACATGGCACCCCAAGGTTGAACAGAGTGTTTTCCGTTTGATGGAAGAATTCAGCCTAAATATGCAGGGTTTGTGTGTTGAACACGTGTGAATGAAACAAAACACAACTCCAGGCCTGTTTGTAATGAGAAAAAACATAATAATCTACATGAGAAAATAGTGTAATATGGACACTTTAAGGCATAAAAATTTGAGTCCTGGATACTGGATACATACAGCAAATCTTATTCAATAGCTAAAGAACTGGAAACAGCTATAATTCAATAAATGTGACATAGATAGGCTAAATGCCATACTGAGTAACATCCCAGTCAAAACATGGAGACAAGCAAGTGGTACATAGCTATAAGTTATGATCACTAAAGTTTACCGCCATAAAACTCTGCATCGCAAATAACATCAAACTTTCAAAAACCTTCACAAGAAAATCTTATAACCATAAACATTTTACAAACTACACTGCACCTTTAAACTGGGTCCACTGAGACATTTTAAAATAAATGCTCTTTCAAAGTAAAACACAGTTGCACCTGAATCGCTGGTTTGTGATCCTGCCGTTTTAAGCATCAAACAGTCATGTCCCGAAAATGTTCCTTTGCTACCTCAAGCCATTTAACTGTGTGCTTCCGCCGTCATTCTCACATGAAAAGGACCAAAGAGTATGATCTGTGTTTGAACCCTTCGGACCAGCTGATTCAAGAGTAAGTTTGTACAGATGTCAAGTCGGGACTTTAGAGGTTTCCAAGATCTAGCTAAAGAACGCTCCGTCTACACCAGCCTGTGATTCCATTATTAGTGTGCAATCTGAATTTCCCTTTCATTTGTGATGGCTGGATAATTAAACCTCTATAGTATTGTCTTCCAGCTCGCATGCCCCACTTCCAGCAAACGCAAAATTCCCCCTGGGTAACAGTAAAAAAAGACAATTTTTATACGTCTGGTTTTCAGATCATGACAACTTTTTCTTGCTAATTTGTGTTTCTTTGTGGAAGTAGAAAGTCTCAGGAAAAAAGGATGAATTTAACTGAGAAATATCTGAAAAATCAAAGCAAGTTTACATACATTTCTTTTCAAACGCTTTTATTGAGCAATGGTGGTTTTAAACAAGCTGAACACAAGTGCATCAGATAGACAGACTGGCACAGAGTTCATTTAAAAGCAGTTGTGTTGTAGCCCCGAGCTCAAAGGAGGCAGCTTGTCAATTACACTTTGGCTCTGACACAAGCTCTGGGCGCCACAAGGAACAAGGAGATGAGAATAACAATAAATGGGAGTGCGTTCAGATATTTTTCTCAAAAAGTATTAAATTATTGAATGCACATTTCAATTATAAATTATAGGAAATTCCATAGATGACAAAAACTGAAAAAGCATTTATCATATAGGCCAAGGCAAAACACAGTAACAATTTAACCTTTACAAAACTGAGAATGTTAGAAAAACAAAGAGGCTAAAATAAAGTAAACAGAAGAAGCTGAAGCAAGATAAAGCAAACTACTTATTTTAATAAAAATCCATAGTTTTAATACCATCTTTAGTGGTAAGAAATTATTTAAAATTGTCTCCAAAATCTGTTTCCACCACTGTGCAATTTCAATGTAAACATTTCCTTGCTCATTATTGATATTATTTAAATATATTGCTGATTAAACTCAAAATCATGAGGTAGAATCTAACTTGTATGCAAACTCTAGAACAGTAAGAACTTGTTTTGATAATGTTCCACCTACATGTGGTCCTGTGTTGTGCCTAGGCTGTTCTTAACAGTTCTTTTAACAAGCCCCACTGGACCCTTCGCTTTAGCTGTAAACCTTTACAATCCCTGTCCACTGAAAGTCCACTGTATGTTTAGTTGCTGTCCCTATGACTGGCCAGCGGGAGGCTGACGGGCAGGTTTTCATGAAGGTATTTCATGGTGCCCTGTTCAGAGAAGTCTGCGGCTGTGTGCCCCTCCCCCCTCAGCACCCACTTAGTGGTGAGCAGCCCCTCCAGCCCCACAGGGCCCCGGGCGTGGATACGGGCCGTGCTGATGCCCACCTCAGCTCCTGCATAAACACAGTGAGAGACAATTTCAAAATACTTTTACATGTTTAAAAGACAAATGTGACAGAAATGATGTAACAAACCCAGTCCAAAGCGATAACCATCAGCAAATCTGGAACTGGCGTTCCAGAAAACACAAGCACTGTCAACTTGCTGCAGAAACTGCTCTGCTGTGTCCTCTGAAAAATTAAAAACATCTTACATTAAAAATAAATAATACAAAAAATAAATTTAAATAAATAAACAATCAAACATCATACCCACAAAATACAGCTAATTGTGCTAATCAATTACTATACAAGTGTCATAATTATTTAACTAAAATTCTAAATAATAAAGTAATAAATCAGTCAGATCATTTAAGGTACTTCACAGCTCTACACTGAAAACATTACTGGTATACACTCAAAGCAGGGGTCTCTTTATCAGTCTACACTGTCACAGGCCTTTGTACATTTCATTATGTTCATGATTATACCTTGTGTGGTCACTAGATGGCAGCTCTATGCTCTTCATTGCAGATCCAAAATTATCTTCAGTAAATTTGTACTTTTTCTGAGTTTGTCCTGAAATAATACTCATTTCTTCTGAACCGAATAATCAGAACAAATCGCGCTTTCATTACACAAACATTTTCAAAACCGCAACCATATTACTTTAGTAATTTACAGTGAAACACGCATCCATTTTGCTGTAATATTTAGTGAGTGATGTACCATTTTCTGTGATTATGACGTCTGTGTGGGAGCTGCCATATTTGTGAATGTGGTCCACTGCCTCGTGCATGCTGTCCACCACCTCCACACAACACTCCAGGTCTCCGTACTCTGTTCTCAGGGACTTGGCTTCAGACGGACTGAACGTCAAGTACGAGGCGAACCGTGGCCCTGCGTGGATCTTCACCTGAAATCATAGACATAAAATGTAACACCTGAATGTGTAATGTGTACACAGACTGTCACTTATAGTTTATTTTTAATCTTTGAAAGTGCACATGTTACTTTTCTGTTTGGAGGCCCGTTACCATTTTATTTCTTATTGGTATGGCATTCAACTTTATTTTATGTACACACTTTTTATGACTCAAAAATACTGTACCTTGAAAAAAAATCTTACTAAGAGAAGAGAGTTTTTTAGAACTGTGTTTTTAACCTTTTGTAAAGTATCCAGGAAGAAACAAAGAAATTTAATTTCTAATTATAATATTATTGAGTTTAGACTATGGATGGGAAAAATAGACTAGCGAGGGCCCCAGTCTCCTCTGTTCATGTTCTGCTCGTATTTGTCTTACCCTTTCTGTGCGCAGAGTGTCAATAATCTGGTCAAAAAGTGGGGTCCTCAGGAAGTCTCGGTGGATCAGCAAAGTCTCCATTGCATTACAGGCAGCTGGGTAATCACATTTTGAATCTCTAACTGAGAAAAGTAAAAGGTGTAATCAGCAACAGAGGTATAATTACATTTACTATTACTCTATTTTTACCATGTGCCTAATATGAACTCCTTCTTTACACAACAATCTGTGCATGTTGGCACTTTTGAAGAGCTAGGTATAGACTTTTGGAAATCTGATTTGATTTGTCTAGCGATCATAATTTTCTTATTTCATATTCATGTCTCTGTCCTAATGCATGCCCTTGTCATATAGTGATGGTGAGGTTTTAATTCTGACATTTCTTACCAATATTGAGGACTTTATCTGCACTCGCGTCCACATCCACATAAACATGGCAGACTCCCTCGCTGTGCCCGAGTACGGGGATGCCTTTGGCTGCATGTTGGATGTCACGCACCAGCTGGGACGACCCCCGCGGGATAATCAGGTCTATCAGTTTGTCCAGTCGACACAGGTCTTCTACTTCTTCACGAGTGCTCACCTATATACATATATATAAAAGCATGTTTAATACTTAATACTTTATTTCAACTTTAGTTGTCTGGGTTGTAGTAATCTCACTGTACTTCAAAGTAAAATTCAGCTCTGTACAAATTGTACTCCATGCAACCTACAGGAAAATAGTTTTTTACTTTAAGAAAGTCACTGTTCCACACATACCACATCAATATTGGGACTAAACTGGGATTAGATCAGAATTAAACCAGGACTAGAACAGAACCAAGCCAAGTCTATATCAGCACTAAACTGGACTAACTTTGTTTATGTTGCATAGTATTTAAAATAAAATCCAATATAATACCAGTTGTACAGCGTCTGTAACTCCATGTATGGACAAAGCTTCCTGTGTGAGCTGATGCAGGACACGATTAGTATTGGCTGCTTCTTTTCCTCCTTTCAACAAGAGGGCATTGCCACTGGCTATGGCTAAGGCAGCCACCTACACAGAGACACATGTTAGCAGCATACCTGACACACCTGCATGTTTCTTTACAGTGCACGTGGTGAGTACAAACCTGTGGCAAACAGTCGGGCCGGGCCTCAAAGATGACGAGCAGGACACCGATGGGGACGGTGATCTGCTCCAGCTCGAGGTTATGGGCCACTCTGGTCCGTCGCAGCACCCGCCCCACACTGTCCTGGGCCGCCACTGCGATCTGTCGCAGACCTATGGCCAGACTGTTGAGTTTGGCTGGAGACAGGCTGAGGCGCTTCAACATGGCAGGGGGCATGTGCTCTGAGAGAAAGGCAAAAAAAAAAAAACATTTGGGTATAATGTAGAAATTATAAGGACAAATTAAAAAGCAAGATTACGTAATTTCAATTCTATCTATACTAAAAAAAAAAAAAAAAAAAACAAACACAAAAAAATTAGTTTGTTTCTGTAAAGTTGGTAACGTACTGGAGGAGTTGTACTCTTTGGGACAGTGTGAAGGAATGAAGAATTTCAGATTTGTTTGGTCAATAACTGAACAATGGTAAATGTGTTTCTTCTCAAAATAATAGAAAAATTGTATCATATTCATATCAGAATGTATTATGTATATGCAAAACTATAATATATAGTGTACAGAAACATCTATGCAGAATACGAGCAGGAGACCCCAAGGCCAAGGTGGGAAACACCTTCAAAGGTTGTGGAGAATGACTGAACCAAGATCCTGTGGGACTTCCAGATACAGACTGACGGATGGTGATGGCGAACAAACCAGACAGAGTAGGATAAGCAACAGAACAAAGCTGTGGTAGTGGACATTGCAATACCAAACAATGGTAATATCAGGAAAAAGGAACAAGAGAAACTAGAGAAAAACTAGGGGCTCAAGGAAGAGCTGGATATTAGTTTGATATTGTGCATTATCTATTATTGATGTTCATTTGTTGAGTTAGTTGAATTGCGATGTATAAAATATAAATGCTACTTCTGGACAGGTGTACTCTACTTCATTCTACTGAAACTTTATTCCAATTAGGGCTATAGTATAGGACTAAACAGAAAGTACTTTGGAGAACTCCTCTGGCACAGTTGGACTTGAGTGCTCGGTGCCAGTCTATCTGTGCACACCTGTCACACTGAGAGAGAGGGACGGGCACCTGCAGTGACAGCCAGCTCCACGTCCATTTTGTTGGCAGCCAGGATCTCGTCCTTCCTCTCTGTCAACAGCTCGGCTAACTGGCAGATGATCTCACTCCGCTGACAACACAAGTGCAAGTTAACAAGTAAGCAGTGTGCCAGTTCATCCACAAGAGGGCACAGTTTCTCTTTGTACCCATTACATAGCAGGCAATATACACGTAATTATTACATTGTGTTAATCAAATTCCCGCCAGTTTCCCTCAGCTAATTTAATATTATTGATTATCATTTTGAATTTAATCATAGTGCATGCATTATCACTTATAATATATGACAAAGATGATTGTGCAGACATATAGCCACCTTTAGCTTAACTGCTCTTCTATTTCATTGTTTCCAGATATATTGTTTATCTCTAGTCTGATGCAGTGAAAATTATATTAATGCTTAGTAAATTATTTGCTATAAACATAGTGGAAAGGCTGGGAAAGGCGGCATCAGTGGGACTGTTTGCTGAAAATATCACACTATATAAAAGAGAAATTTCTTCTATGTACCTGGTCTGGATGCAAAGAGGCCAGAGTTCTTCCCGAGTTGCGTGCCATTTCAGTCTGCTGCTCCACAGTGGCACCTGTTCAAAGACAACACATTAAAGTCAGTTAACAGAATAAAAGTTACATTTGATGTAATAATATCAAAGCCACACCTCCAGGAATACTGTATCTAAAGACAAAATCACCTGCAGGCTTGATCTCTGAGAAGAACGTGCCGACTTTTTTCCCCTCTACAATGTCCGTGATCACATGACCCGTCACTTTAGGATGGGTGCCATTGGCTATGACCACTGAGGTGCCACCCTGCAGAGCCCACAGAGCTGCTTTCACCTGCAACAATGAGACAAATCATTTCAGTAATTAAACAACTAGGTTTTTGTTTCATTAAGCATTTGATTTTGATTTACACAAAAGTACCTTCGCCTCCATGCCTCCAATGCCCACTCTGGACTTGGTGCCGTAGGTGATTGATTGTTGGTCTCCGGGGTAAAAAATGTCAATGAGCTTAGCGTCATCTGTCCCAGGGGGGCTGTTATAAAGACCTAAAAAAGACATTTAAAAAAAACTTTACCCACTATAATTAACTGAATTAAATAATGGGTAACACTGAATTAGTTGTCTCAATCTAAATTGTCAGGAATCTGATTAACACAATGGAATTACACACATGGGTTGATGGCATAAGGGTGTGTTTTTTTACGTTTCCCATGAGAGGGCATAAAATGTTGAAGAAATAGAAGACAGAAGACAAGGAGAGAAGATAAATCTAGATAAGATTTTTTACACAAAACAGACACAAATCCCTCATGATCAAATGACTAACACATTTGAAAGCGGAGTGTTTTTGTTAAAGTTAAACTTTAGAAGACTGTTTTGACAGGAATGGTGCTGGGCAGATGGCATGTCACCTTAGAGATGCATTTCCATGGTAACACACACACCTTCAACATCAGAAAGGGCGATGAGGAGGTCAGCCTTCATCTCCACGGCCAGACGCGCAGCCAGACTGTCATTATCCTTAATGCTGATCACCTACAGATACAGAGGCGTGAGCAAACAAATGATAAAGATTTAGTGTCTCATTTATAAAACTTTATGTGGAATTCGGACTGAAAATGTAAACATATAAAAACAAACTTCCTCAAACTTGCTAATTTAAGTCGCCTTTTGTGTCATCTCTCAAAGCCCCAGTGACAAAGTCCGGTATTTTTGAACCAGACCACACAGACCGACAGAAAAAAATCGAATCAATTAGCAGTTGATGTTGTTTGTTAATGTTCTTGTTATTGATTTATAATGAAAAGTGTCCTTCAGTTTGAAATGTTTAGTGTTGTTACCTCCAGAGAGCATCTCCACCCCAGTGACTGCATGCACTCCCTCCTCGTGCATAGAACTTAAACAAAGGGTCGGGCTGGTGAAATGGAGCAGCAGAGCAGGGGTCCACAAATAATATTGGTACTCATGTAGACTACTGTGCAAAGGTCCTACCAAGATTTAGATAAGGGTTTGTGTGAAAAAAGGGGAAAAAAAGGAAGTGGAGCATTAAATAGTTTAAGTCAATATATTAGAATATTGAGTCAAAACAGTTGCAAAAACAAAAGATAAAAACAGTCGAAACAGAAACTCTAACCTGTAACTGTCTGGATCTGCTATTGGGAGAATCTCGAAAAATAATGAGGTATTTAATTTTGTCTACATAACTTTCAAATTAGAACTACTTAAAGAACACAGAGGTATATTAAGTCCTTCTTTTGTTCATTAGTGAAAAAAAAAACTTTTGCACAGTCTCTACACAGACTACAGTGGAATGCCTTTGACAGAATTATGAGGCCCCCTGCTGGTTGAGCCGCCCCCAGCACCAGCCTCGCCCCTCCTGCTGTCTGTACCCACATTTACCCCCTGCAAGTCGCTGTTGGGCTCCGGAGGGGGCACCACGGCGTCATTAGTGTTGATGATGGGCACAATGTTCATCCTCAGCAGCTCCTGTAGAGTGCTGTTCAGATTCTGTCTCTTCTGGTCGTCATGGAAATCCAGGTTAGTGACAAGGACCTGGAGAGGACAGAGAGAGGACTGAGGTAAAAAGACAGCAACCACAGCAAATAAAGTTAAATAAGAGAATACCTGAGCAGTGCATGTGCTGTACTGTGTGAACATGGCTTCATATAAAGCCATCAGGCCGCTCTGTCCAGCAGCAGCACAGGCACGGGCCTCTAGAACTGGGAGTGACTAGAATAATGATAAACAGATAGAATAATGATAAACATATGAATAAGCAGAGAGAATTAGAGAGAACACAGCAGCTACTAGTGTTACTGATTTGACATCAGTTGTACACTGGATGCCCTTCCAAGCTAAACCTTTTTCATTGTGGGGGGGTTTTAAATGGCACATAGTACTATGTAACTTTTCTGCTGGAGAGTCTGCCCACTGTTTGCCTTTCCTTGGAGAAATTATTGTTTTGCTTAGATTGTTCCACAAAATGGCATTAAACTTCTTAGTCATCAGAACTGTGGAGTGGTGACCCCACTTACAGTGAAATAAGTTTAAAGCTATAGTGTGAAGCAATAGCATCTCCACTGAGACAAGCAAATGGCCAACCCTCCACTAGAAAAGTTGCACAACGCACTTTCAATCCTTTGTGTCTGAATTAGTACATAAAACAGAGAATGCCAATCTAACAACATTTAAACAATGGAGGGTACAAGGATTAAAGACGAAAGATTCTACATAGCCCAGATGTGCAGGTAAACAATATGTGGGGGGAAATTAATTGTGGTAATCGGCTATACAGGAATAAAACATGTCTGGCAGTAACTTGCGATAACTGTTTGGAATTAGAAATAAATAACTATTTGAAGTTCTTGATCTACTTTTACACAAAGTAGAAGCCCTATGGAATGCTTGTCCTTCCCAAATCGTATATCAGACAGTTCTTTTGATTTCCACAGACCTGTGTGTGTGTGTGTGTTTTACCATGTCTTTGAGCTGGTTGTGTCCCGTGTGCAGAGCCTGCCGCACACTCTGGGAAAGCAGGATTTCATGTCTTAATCTTTGTTTTCCAAAGGCCACGGCTCCACTGGTGACTATCATCATCTCTCGGCCTTGATTCTGCAGCATGGCCACCTGCACAACAATAAAGCATATTATGGCTTTTGTTTCTGCAGTGGGCGGCCAAGCAACACTCAGTCACTGAATCTGTATGATCGGATTACAAATAGATCACTTTAATATAGATATTTGGGACTTTCTTTGAACCATTGCTGCTTTGTAGGCATTTGCAGTTAAGAAACCAGCAAAAATTTGAATAAAGATTTGCCTAATAACTGTCCAGTAATTAATCTTGGGGAAAGTAAAATTGCTATAGTATACTACTAAACAACAACTAAAACTAAAAACTAAACAATTAAAAAGCACATACCTTTCACAATACAATATATGAAAAAATCATAATATGTTATTTTCATTACACACAAAAATGCTCTACCTGTTCCACAATGGAGGCCAGTCTGCCCAGAGCCAGGCCACACTCATCTCCTCGGGTGACCACTGCACTGCCCAACTTCACAACTATCCTTTTGGCTTGACGAAGCTCACTGCGATGAGCAAAGGACGTGCCGTGGGCCCATCCTAAATTGTGATGATTTATTATTATTTTGATGATTACTAAATTGTGATGATTTATTATTATTTATTGTTTTAGTTGCTCCCAAGCTGCACTGTAATCTGTTTCATCTTTATAATTTTATTCTTTGACCTTATGGTTTAAAGGCAAATGCAAAACTACCACATTGATTCATATTTAACACAAACATTTTTACTTGATGATGGATAGTTTAGATTTAGTTTGGATTCCTCTGTGGTTTTAACCAAGGCAAGTGCAGTTATGAGTTTATATAGCTACAACTTAAACTAACTATAACTATAATGCAGGATAATTTAGCTCATTTGACCCAATACTGGACAGGTTAAACACTGTTTTGGTTGAATAACGATGGTTGTGTCTTGTAAAGAAACTCAATATATTGGATCACATCATATACTTTGAAGAGTATGTTGAAAACATTGGCATGGAAAGAAGTTTGTTTTTCGGGTTTTGGTTTCATTGATTACACAACTCCGAAAAACACATAGATGCAGTAGTACACCCATTTGTAACCAGGGAAACAGATAATCGCAGCTTTTAAACTGCCACATCAGCAGGCCAAGCAGCAAAGCTCATGCTGACATTACACATCTCTGTGGAGCAATGAGGCGCATGAGAGCGCAAGAAGAGGAGGCCCACAAAAATACACAGTGGCACCAAAGTGGATAAATTAATGGCCTTGTAGTTTAGAGACAATGTTTGTTACAGGAATAACTGCACAAAAACACAGAAAGAGAAAGAAAAATAAAGGGACAAGGAAAGTTGAGCAAGATAATAAGCAGTAAGAAACATATTACAATGTTATCACTAGTTTATAATATATTATTGATTTTATTTATTTAATAGTCACAACAGATCTTTAGATTAGCAACACTAATGCTTAGTTTATGTAATCTGCAACATCAATCATAATAAAACATTTTGCATAGTACAGTTTATCATAAATGTTCCTAAAACTCAACAAAATTATTGCAACCAGTGAATGCTACATTTGACTGCAATCTCAGTCACATGTCCATATAAACAGATAGGACTAACTATTAATGCAAACTGAAGTTTTATAGACAAAGAAAAATGAGAGGTCTTACCTTGCATTAGAGATCTTTTGAAAAAGCAGCATACTTTTGTTTGCTTTGGGATCTTTGAACACACGGTCAGCCTCTGAAGCAGCATGGTTGATGTAGTTATTTGCTCTAGAAAAGATTTAAGAAACCGACAAGTTAAACCAGAAGAGTAATGTGAGATGTCATGAATCCATTGTGCCATATTTACAAGTGTCCAGGACCAGTAAAAAAAGTGACAAGGGTTAGCAAATAGAAGCAAGCTCTTGCGATGACTGCTGACTCCCAGCCTGATTTATATTGCCCCGTGTCTTTACCTGTCCTTCAAGTCAGATTTTTAAGATGCACAAAGGGCTTTCCTAAATTGATAACAGTTAGGAGAAATCGGGGGAGGGATGGAAATTTGGACTCCTCCCCGAAGCTGCTGATGAAACTGACATCTCAAGTGCAACTAATAGGCATGCTTTTATTTATTTTACCAATTTAAAGACACAACAGATTTTACGCACAAAAAATACTTACTCCTGCGAACACACGGAGACAGTCACCAAAATGTATCTTCACTTGCCACGAAAAACGTCGTAAATTGGCGCTGAAGTGGCAGGATATGACGTAAACCCGAGCGGCAAAATACGGAAAAAAGGCGGAAGTTAGTTGGGTTTTACATTTCAAAATAAAATAATTATTTATACGTATCATGTAACTTTTACATAACATTGACATGACATAATTACACATTTTCCTCATAAAATACATACACTACTTACTTAATAATTCGTTGTAAGGAGAATAAGAATTATTTTCCTCCTGTTTTTCCATCACTCTTTTATAGTGTGTTAAATTGTATTTTTATTAACCTTAACTGTATAAAAATATGATGAATATTCTTGTAAATAATGTAGGCTAGTTTTGGCCATTGTACCTGTGAGTATATAAACAGGTCTACTGTAACCTAAAGCAGAGTTGACACAGCTGGACATCTACTGGCTGCCCCTAGGACCGGAGATAACAAAATTGGTTCCAGAAGCTCCGTCCGAATGTGCCTTATTTCATTATGTCTGCCCTGTTCTTTTCTCTGTTGTTTGTGTTCTCTCTTATCTGGCCCCTCTGTTGTCCTCCTTCATTCTGCTCTTTTATCTATCAACCTGACCCAGCAGCAAGAGCACGCCCTCACTGGTCTTTAGGCACAACTACTACACTGTGACCTTTCTTATTCCTCATACTCTTCTGCAAATCATGGGTGTAGGTTTGCATAATGAACCATGAGGGACATTTTTTAATGTTATGATCCAGGATTTGACAAAGCTCAAACCCTCACTCTTAATGCAATATAAGTTTAAAGTTACACATCTCCATTTTGAAATAGACTTCAGGAGTACCAGAGAATACATTTAGCCCTACAGATAGTCTACTTACTATATGTACAAAACAACAAAATAACAACAAAAATTAGACTTTTTTTTTTTTTACAGTACTGATCTGATTTGAATACACTTCTAAATATTATAAACAAAAACAGTAGATGGCCAGTAATATAGTGGCAGGTTCAGGTACCTGAGAGCCACACAGAGTCCATTAGTGATGGAGGAAACCCCTTGTTCTGATCACGAGCCTTAGGGCTGATGGTATGAACAGAACAAATGGTTAGAAGACATAGATCTATATCTCTGAAAGTCAGAGAACTGGCCTAAGGAAAAAGCACTCACATCCAGGGTGGCACACAGGTATAAATGAGAGAGACAGATGAGGTGCAGCAAACGACCAAACAGAGGTCTTGGGGACAGTAGGTGAGTACACGTACTTATTACTTAAATCTTATTACTTACTTCTATTTTCAAAAATGTTTTGTTACTTGTATTGTAGGATATTTGAGGATATTTGTATTTAATACTTGTCTTTAATATATTTGTTAGTGTAAAAACAAACATGTCATCAATTAGCCTTCAAGCAATCAATCTTCAATCAGTTAGTGCAGTTCAACTATAATGGTGTTTGGATTAAGGAAGACACACAGAGAACTTAACAGGAATGACAGGTTTTTTGTGTTTGGTGTTTCCTATAAAAGAGGTCAGGCAGCACTGCTCAGAAGAGAGACCAAACGAGCTCACACAGAAACATGGGGGAGAGCGGAGTAGCAGCAATGGCAGTGACCTACCAGAAGTTTGACCCTGCAGCCTACCTGCAGTACAACTACATACCACCCAGGGCTGATTTTGAGAGAAAGGACAGCATTGTGCCATGGAAACTGGCATGTCTGCACCGAGCATTCACTGAGGGTAAGAGTTTCAGCAGTAACAAAGTAGTATCCACATTCTGTATTTGTGTACTGAGACTCTGTCCCTCCAGGAGACGTAGGAGGTGATCTTCTGATTGATGTCGGCTCAGGTCCCACACTGTACCAGGTGCTGAGCGGCTGTGAGATCTTCAACAAAGTGCTCCTCACGGACTTTCTGGAGGTCAACAGACAGGTCCTGAAAAAGTGGCTGAAGGGAGAAGGGAGTAGCCTCGACTGGACCCCCTACATGCAATACGTGTGCAAACTGGAAGGACGAAGGTGCAGTTCATGTATTTGGAAGGATTTCACAAACTCCACTTTAGTACATGTTATGATTGCAAAAAAATTTTAAACTTTCAATGTGAAATTGACATGAATATTCATAAACAAAAATGCACTGGTGAATGCTCAATCCTGATTTCTTTTTCTCTTTTTCATGTTAGCCCCACTGAATGGAAAGTGAAGGCGGCCCGCCTGCGTGAGGTGGTGTCTGATGTTCTTCCCATCGATGTGCATCGCGCTCAGCCCATGGCCTCAGATGCCCTCCCATCAGAGGGGGCCGACTGCCTGGTGTCCTGCTTCTGCCTGGAGAGTGTCAGTCCTGATCTGGACACTTTCACCAAGGCCCTGGGACACATCGGGACCCTTCTGCGTCCTGGAGGACACCTGCTGCTCATTGGAGCGCTACAGGAGAGTTATTACTTTGGGGGACCAGGGTTGAAGATCCCGGTGGTCCCCCTGAACGAGGCTCAGGTGTGTGTTGCTCTGCAGGAGCAGGGCTACTCCCTCATACGACTCGAGGTCTACACTCTGCCCCAGGACATGAAGGTGGGTGTGGACGATGTCTGCGGGGTGTTTTTTGTCAAAGCAAAAAAGAATTAAAGAGTTGTCTATGATAATCACAATAACCTTAAATATACTATTAACTTAAATATTACAGTTTATAATCGCTGTGTAGAAATGTACTTCTGTCCCTCTATAATCTCAGATGAAATAAAGGATGACTTTACTCTATTTAAACGGTGCTATATTCTTTGTGTAAACTTAAATGAATTTCCAAATTAAACTAAAGGTTACTTTGGTTATTATGGTACTTTATTGTCCCTGTGTGGAAATGATTCCTTAAGATCACGACAAGCTGGAGGATTTTTGCTGTGCATGTTTGTAGAGTGAGGGTGCAGAATGCAAGATAATTTCATGATAATAACACATAATCTGGTCATTTCATATTATATAAAAGTGTGGTAGGAGTAATGAATAAGATCTTGGATATTGTAAAACATGATGATTGTTCCTTCCAAATAGCTGTCATGTAATGTTATGTCATTACACAGATATGCGGTGAATTTTATTATATTGTATAGCTGTAGTACATGCTCTATATAGAAAGAACAATTGTGAGTGTATACTGCCATCTACAGCTCAAGTAAACAACAGCATTACAGTTTTTTCAATAGTTTTAAAATTTTTTTTTTTTTTTTTTACTTTGATACACATTTGATTCAAACATGTATCAGAACAGGGACAAATCATTTGGAACATCTGTCATCAGTTCACACAGTTTTCGGGTTCTTCTCTGTCAATAATCAATATAGAAACCCATTTCACTCATTTGTGAGCAAAAAAATCTATCAACAAAGGATTTCACTTATGAGTCTGAGTACAGAGATATCCTACAGAGTCACTTGACTGAAAGAGCACAGTTTGAGAGTTTTGATGGTAACATTTGCTTTTGGGGGATTATTTAATGTAGTTTTTAATGTAAAACGGTATTTTGTTGAGATCTGATTTTGTTTAGGAAAACCATAATACTGTTTGGGTTTTAGTGTGAGCTGTCGCAAATGTCAATTTTCAGTAGAGAATTGTGTCAGAGCAACTAAAAAATAAAAAAAAACTGTAAGGCTTTAGCTCATGTTTAAAAACTATAGCTTTTGTCATTTCCCTCTATCTTTTCAAAGTAGCATGATGAAATTGTCTAAATTTCTGTAAAAACGTTTGCTATTATAGTGATTATTTAATTATTATTTAATTATTAGTTAATCATTGGATTTGTATAGTGCCTTTCAAAACATCTGAAGTGTTTCATTATATGTTCACTCCACACTCAGTGCCACACTGCCCTGCCTCATTGACTCCTCCGGTATGACCACAATATTTGACCTATTGATCAAATGGAGTTACATCAATTATGTGACATGTAAAGTTTTACAACAAATTCTACACAGCTTTAAATATAAAAAAACACAAAATGTTTGTATATATAATTGATATAAAGATTTATGTAATTAAAAGATGAAAGTAAAAAGAAACAAACCCAAAACATGCTTTCAATCAAATTTAGCCTGCTGATTGTACATAAAGCACCCAATTACAAGTTAACTTAGAAAATACACAGAACTGCAAATATACAGTGAGATTATTGGGCTCTCTACTGTGGTACTGTCAAAGCAGGAAATACTGACATTATCAATCACAGCATAAGATATAAGTAGCCTACTAAAACTGTCCAATGTTCCAATGAGCATGCTGAGTATAGGACATCACAATTCATAACTTGTCTTCACAAAAGTCTATTTGTTGGTGCTGCTTTCATATATATGCGTAAAAAAGGCCAACTGACCCTTAGAATAGGACAGGTTTCTTTACCATATCCTCTTTAAAAGTAAAGTACCTCCGCCTTATTGATGTTTTTTCATCTTAGAAACTTCCATTGTCCCATGGTTCTTTTTCACCAGTAGGCTGATGGCTTTCTTCAGAGCGGTCCTGGAGTCTCTGTACATCCCCCTGTGGTTCTATTAAAAATATTATTACATTTTTATTCAATTCATACAAATTAAACTGAATGGAAAATACCTTTAGTCTTCTGGTGCACTTCAGAGTCTTTCTCAACCTCTTCATCAGAATCGTCTTTGTCCATAGATGGTAAACAGGCGAGGTGGGCCTGAGCCATCTTCTGCACAACTACAATGGAAAACTCACAATTAGTATTTCATTTTCAAATTTGAGATAGGAAAAATATCAAATGATTTTTCTGACAACCATTGGAATTGTTGTTACATTTGCAATTTATGTTTCAATGATAGTCCATTTTATTTGCATCCAGAAAAATTTACAAAAAAAACAAGAATATAAGAATCACATTTCAGAACATGTTTGTACAGAGAGTTTTTATGCAGAATAAGATTTTGTTAGCAGGAATTATGGTACTTCAAAAATAGCAGTCTTTGCGATTTGCTAGTTGTGTCCATTCAAATTGTTATCATTAATCTTGCAGCCCTAATTTGATACATATGGTTAAGATTTTATTTGTAATATTCACATACATTCACACAAATTAGTTTGTTCCCTTGTTTGGGAGACTATATTGCTAGTTTCTGTTCTTTGTTATTTCTAATACTTTTTCAGATCATTTTTAAAACATGTTTTAAGTTCTTACATATAGCTGGTATTCTAATTTTATTAGTTCCATTTAGAATAATAAATGGAAATAATAAGTAGAAAAAAAGCATGAGACTAGTGTCAAATAAGATCCAATTCTACAATTAAATGTGTAAGTATAAATAAAACTATAGAAATATAGTAAACCTGTCTATATATATCTCGGCTATATACAAGAGGTGGGTAAGGAGAAACAGTGCAAAGATGAAATCACTTTTATAAGGCACATTAGTTGTATAGTTTTTGCTCTGCTTTTGTAAATGATTTTAAGAGTGTGAGAAAAGCCTCCCATGCTGCAGCTGTGTGTCCATCTCATAATCCAGGATCATCCAGGAGCACTCCACAGCTGTCTGTCTCCTAATCTCACTCTCACACCATTTACAGGGTTTTTGGGCAGTCCAAACAAGCACATGTCCACTGTCAAAGAACTGGCTATAATAAATAAATGTTGCCAATATATAATCTACTGAAATTGTAGTTTTAAGGGACGCAAAATGTGAATATTGATTAATAAAATTTATAGGAAAACTTCCCCAAAGAGTAGATTAAAATAAAATAATGAGTATCCACTCAAAACTTAACCTCAATGATGATTATAGTCAATTTTTTTCACATTTGTATTGATTTCATTGATTGATTACTGAAGTAACTTGAGCAAACCTTTGAGAGACGGTGGCTGGTAGGTGTGGGTCACTCTGGACTTCAAGACTCCATGGTCTGTCAGCACCCACTAAGGGAGAAAAATGTCACTGTTTATCAGATCACAACAACACTTACTCTTCATTGGGGATGCACCGATACAAATACTGGTATCAAATATTGCGCCAATCCAGGAAAATTTGTTAGATTGGGTATTGGTTTGGGCTTTTAACTAGATGTAAAAAGACTGTTTACTGATGTAGGTCCAGGATGTCTCATAATGTTTGAACTTTTATTCATTCAAACTAGTTCTCAAGTTACTTGCAGGATAAATAAGTTACAACATAACACAATTGGATCAAATTAGTTAACTGTGTTAACAGAAAAAAATATATCAGGTACTGGCAGATACTTAAAGCCATAGTATCAGTATCGGTATCCAAGCTGAAAAAGATGGATCGGAACAGAAGGGGTGTATGTTGTTAAGTTTTCAACAGGTGACGTTTCAAGATAGCTATGACTAGGATGAAATAAATTCTCAACTCTGGAGCTGGATTTGGCTAACTCAGAGTAAATTCTAGTGCCTCAAGCAAGAACCATGATATTGAATACGGCATCTGGACAGGATCCAGAACATCTTGATTGCAAAAACAGTGTCCAGATGACCACAGTTGAAACCTTCTCTACATAATTGTCAATTAATAATTTTATGAATAATCATTATCTGCACTATTCAGTGACTGCCAAAATGCCATGTGCAAAGAAAGGAGGTTTTTCAGCCCATTCAAGCACTGATCAAAACAATGTATGAACAGTCATTATTGGAAAAGGCTCACAACCCACAGACTCAAAATGTGCCATCTTTTTTGCAAGTAGGCATTTGACAGGAGCTGAACACCATGGATGACATCACACTCTTTAGTCCTTTCTTCCTTATACAGTTTATGGATGAAACGCATGGAGAGAAATCTAATAAACAGCAGTAAAAATGAGCGCCAAGTGGAGATGTACCTGCTGTGGGTCTTCCTCTGGTGAAGGCGGGTCTGTTAATCTAAAGAGAGTGGCAGGAGTGGGCCTCCGACGACGAATCTTGGAGACAAATAAACAATACTGTTATACAAGTATTTGTCTTCTCTATCCTTACATGTTACCACGAGTAGTCTGTCACCTTTGGTTCTCACTCAATACCCTCTCATGTATTTATCACATTTTTTCAGGTTCATGCAAAACATTTACACTAGGATGAAAAAGAATTCCCACAAGAAGATGGGAATAATACAATATTATACGATATAAAAACAATACGATATAAAAACAATATTTTTTTTCTGTAACAATTTGATCTAATGACACAAGATCTTGACCCATCTATAATTTCTGCTTGTTTTATTTTCACTACAGCAGTAGAACGATCAGCCACCTCAGCCTCTCCATTTCCTGAGTCACCACCATCTAAGTCTAAGTCCTAAATGTATCAAATACCAATTGTTTGTTCTTTACATAACAGTAATATAACACATTTGTTTGTGTCCGTTCACGGTTGAAACACTACAAACTACTGTAGCTCTAACAGAATAATTTTAGTTGAATCAAAATTATAATAGTGTCCCATGTTAGGAATGCAGTTGCCATGAAGTCTTCAAACATTGAAACCATGTTTTGAATTACATTATTACATTCTAAAGTCAATTCTAGTCTCAGTTCAATACAATTAAATTAAATAAGGCAGCCCTAACCATCTCTAGTCCATTGTTTAACACTATAGCTGCTCTGGTCATCAATGTGTTTGTAATATGTTTGTGCTTGTTATAATCTCTAGAGGATTACCTTTGGGTGAACAGTTATTATGTAACCTTGATAACGATGTTATTTGTGATTGTATTTTTCATGGGGCTCTCCTTACAACATACTGTATGCACTGATTGAAATGTTGGTTTTATTTGTTATAACATGGGTTTGTCAGCGGCTGTGGTCCACAGTGTAGGAGAGTGCTCTTGGCTTCCTCCATGTTACAGAGGGAGGAGGAGGTGCACTGGATGGAGTTGTTTTTGTTTCATAATATACAGATTGAAATGTATTTGGATGCAATATTTTCATAATCATGTCAATTCAGTCTATACTGTTTTCGCATTTACTGAAAGGTTCACTATGCAACTTTTTTGGTAGAGGGCTTGCCAATTGCTTGTTTCCATGGAGATGCATCTTATATAAGTTTAATACCATATTGTGAAACATTACAGGCAAAGCAACATCATCTGCATAGTGGCGGAACCCCAGCATGAAAGTTACGCAGTTCATTTGATGGACATTTGATTACATTTTTTTTAATTGATCATCAAGAGAATTAACGATCGATTTTTGATTAATCGTTCGTTAATCAAATGTTTTTATATTAAAATGACCATCATTATTATTACTATTACAAATCTGCATAAATAAACTCAACTTCACAACATATAAACCATAACCACTCTAGAGCCACATCAGCCCGTTTGAGATTATAATGTATTTAATGCAGCTTTGCGCACATTTGTTTACGTCTTACAGAAACAAAACTTAAAACCACATGGCTCATTTGCATAAACTATTAGCTGCTCTTAGCTCCCAGCGCAGCTCTTTATTTAACAGTCATTTCACTCACTTTATTTATGTCGGTCACTTTATTTATTAGGGCTACTGTTGTGATGAAAAGACTGAAAAGTGTTTGTCTTTTGGACGCACGTGCATTCAACTTTATGTTGCAGTAACCGGGATACTGCGTATACATGCACCATGACGAAACTGGGATACTCAAAAATATTTGATCACCCTGGACACTGATGTGCTGTAAACACACTCACTGAGTGGTGCAGTGATCTCTAAGGAGATGCCAGAGCCTAAATGTGGGACTGTGAGGCCACAACTCCAGTGTTACGTCTCCTTACGCTACACTACACACACCAACCTACATTCTGTTTTTCAGTTAAAAATTAATGTGAGTGATGAAATTCTTAATGATCAATTATCAATTAGTCGAATAATCATGCCCATCTCTACAGTGCACCTTTAACTTTGTGAATAAAGCAGGTCACATCTTGGATCAATGGTCATCTTTTACTTTAGACAGTATGAATGGAGGACTTCGCTGTTTATACGGTTTTATTTTTGTTGCCACTAATAGTAAAAATTGACACAAATTTGAAAGATATCTGAAAATACACTGCCATGGGTAAAAATGCCCTCTATATTAATGGTTGCTTGTTAAAAATCTTTCACAGGAAAGTAACACAATTTCCATAAAACTAACAATGTTGCTTGATTCCTGTTGGAGCACTGTGTGGGTGTTACTGTATGCATAAATTGTAAACATGCCTTAAAGGTGCTCTGTGCAACCTTTCTGGTACAAGGTCGGCCACCTGCTTGTCTCCCTCATGATACGTAGGTTTAATCTATATTTTGGGACATTCTAGACAAAGCAATAATATTTTCATGGAGACAAGAGGACCCTCCACTAGAGTGCACCTTTAGATTGTCTATATTTCTCATTTACATTTTTTTCTTTTTTTGCCTCTGTGAAAAAAATTCTCTTTTTGTGGTTAGTGCAGAACAAAACAACTCAACTACAGTTATCAAATGTTGTTTTATTATTAAAAAGCCGACTTTATGCTGTTTTCTAATTTATGTTATAATGTTGTTTCCTCACCAAAAACATACCTGGAGTTGTGTTTTGTTTCATTCACAAATGTTTAACACACAAACACTGTATATTTAGGCTGCTCTCAAACAGAAAACACTTTGTTCCACTTTGTGATGTCATGTGGTAATACAGGAAGTGTTCCACTCTATTTTTAAACTCCATACGACTTCACTAGAATCATTTGGATAATTTCAGCCCTGGAATTGACACTGTCTACTGAACAAAATGTAAAAGGTAGCTGTGAACTCGAAAACTACAACTTCATGACATCATGTAGACAGACTATAAAGCAGGATGAGTGAAACGTGTGTGAATGACACAAACCACAACTCAAGGTATGTTTTTGATGAGGTAACAACATTCTAACATTTTGCGTAATACAGGACCTTCAAAAACTATCAGCTTGATGTTGATATTTCCTGTTGTTAAATGTGCTGGATGCTGTACATGCTTGCTACTATCTCTGTCCATGATGTGTTATGGTGATAGGATTCTTGTCGATAAGTGTCCACTCAGCCAATCCCAGCAGAGCGCGTGGGCTTTGAACGTGTGGGCGACTTCCACTCTCGTGTATCAGTCCGCAGGCAGCTCTCATAAATATTCACCACTCTGCCAATACAAGGGTCGAGATTAAAATATGAATTAAAGACATTTCATTTGAGGTTAATGCTTGTACTGGGATCGTGAATGAGGCAACATATAAACAGAATTTACAGAGGGCCAGAGGTGACGTGAAAAAAAACAGTGCAGTCTTGTACAGAGTAGAGCTAACCTTTGTTTTGTGTTGTGTTGATACAGGCTGGAGAAGGTTAAGCTCCTCTAGTGGAGAGCTGCCCACAAGCCTACTGTATGTTACTGATTATCTCATATACAAGAGCACCGATTGTTTTCAGTGTGTTCATCTTGTTTTATGCCTTACAGGAAAGATAGATAGATGGTGCACTCAGAAGTAGGGATGGGACAATTCTCAAAAAATAATCAAATCGTTCAGTTCTTGTGTTTCAATTTGATTTTGTACTGCGTTCGATTCCCATGTGTCCCTCCATGCGCACTGGGTTTTCATTTTGGCACAAACAAGAAAAGGTCAGTCTTAGGTTTAAGACAGATACAGAAAGTGAACAGCACTATAGTTCCTGCACCCACGTGATTAAATCTGACAATATAGATAGAGATAGAGATAGAGATAGAGGACCTTTAAGAGCTAAGATTTACATTTGCTGATTAATACATAATTTCACTTATGATTAGGGTTGGGTATCATTCAGAAGCTGCCGATGTAATACATACCTCGATAAATAGGCCACAAAATGATACATATCTCGATACACTGCGCTTTTGATTCGATACAACTCAATACGATACATTTCAAATCGATTTGATGCGGTTCAATAAAAAAAAAAAGGCTAAATAATGGCTGTGATACTAAAAGTCTTTGTTAAACCACTTCTTGTGCAAAGTTCATCTGAAACACAAACATTTTAATCCTCAAAACAGTGAAAATGTCAAATGTGTCGCAAAAACAAGTTTTACTTCCATGAAACAAGCAAGAAAACTCTAGCACTGCAACAAAAAAATACTCTTGGCGATATATATCGATACAGCAGCTCACGATATCGATATAGTATCATCACATTAATCTAAATGATATATCCATATTTCGGTATTTTTGCACAGTCCTACTTATGATGCCAGAGTGAGCAAGGTAAACCAGATTACAGATCTGCAGATCAACAAAACCGCACTCAAATGGTTAAACAGCAAATTCTACCATATAATTCTGACCTGTCCTCCAGCTCCATTTGAAACACTACAATGTTCTCTATACTCCACAGTACTGCCACCCATATACACGAAAATACTATTAAATTGAGTCAAGCTTGGATTAAAAATAAGGCCATATCCCAATTACAAAACACAAGTGAAAGTAAAGGGACATCTGGACTGAACCAGGTGCCAAATGTAATGTGCAGTTTAAGCTGTTCTATTGAAAAACTAAATCCTACGACTAAACTAAAGTGTACCCTGTGTATGTGCATGTGTATGTATGTTAATCCAAAATAGTTAATACTGAGATGAAATGATGATACAATTGGATAATTTTAAATGGTCTATATTACACGATTTTCTGTGTTAGTTTCTGTCATAATGCTCATCCTCATCAAAAACATAGCTGTATTGATTTCATTCACATGTTTAACACACAAATTCTGCATATTTAGACTAAGTTCTTCTCCCAAACAGAAAACTGCTCCGCCTTGTGATGTCATGTTGTAATACAGGCAGTGCTCCACTGTGTTTTTAAAGTCCACACACTTTCATTAGAGGAATTTGGATAATGTCAGACCTGCAATTGCTAATCTGTACTGAACTAAAGGTAAAATGTAATTGTTAAATTGAAAACCACTACATGATATCGCATGTTGGAACAGTGCATTTTGAGAGATGTAGACAGACTAATGAAGTTTTTGAGGAGGTAAAACTAACATGGATAAAATTTTCAGTTTCAGTTTTGCGTAATACATGACCTTTAAGTTTGTTTATTTTTTGAACATTGCTGTGGAGAGTGTATTTCATGGTTACCTAATGTGAAACTTGAGTATGTGAGTGGGTGAGTAGAGTAGGTCTATTGTGCTCAAGAGCTCTTTACACAGGAACGGCAAATACGAAAGTGGTAATCCCTTTTGCAAATGACAAGTACTTTCTCGCAAAGGTTTAATTTAGCTGATGAGAAAATCCTTTGTGAGGCTTCCTTTGATCATGATGTGTCCAACAGTCTGAATCTTACTCACTCTCTCAATTCTTATCTGAGACTTTAGACTTGATTAAAGAATAATACACTCAGTTTTAAAGGGCCCATATTACGCTATTTTCAGATCTGTGTTATAATGTTTCCTCATCACAAACATTGTTTCATTCACACGTTTAACATCCACCACTCTGTTCCACCTTATGATGTCATGTGGTAATATAGGAAGTGCTCCACTGTTTTTTTAAAGGGACATAGGGTCTCATTTCCTTGTGAACCAAAGACGTGTGGAGACACTTTTTTAAATATTCCATCCAGTCCTTGTATTTGCAGAGGTCGCTGGTGCTAGGCTAGTGCATGTCAATGGCCATAGTTAGCCTGCCACTAAAAACAGTCTTACACACTTCACAAAACACCTGAAGTAAATCTATTATTACATCAGACTGTCGATGTGAATGTCTGTGTTGACAGAATTATTTTAGAAGTAAAACCAATGTTGCATTTGAAGGATTTATGTCTGAGCAGCAGCAGTAGTGAGTTGTACTTCCTGATAGAAAGCTTGGCAGCAGCAGACTGATATATGAGAAAATAGTCCCTCAGAATGTGAGGATTCATGCGATGCAAGGTTAGTATTATTTGAAACATTATTCTATCAACACAGACATTTAAATCGACAGTCTGGTGTAATAACAGTTTTGCTTCGGGTGTTTTGTGGAGTGGGTAAGACTGTTTTTAGTGGCAGGATAACTATGGCCATTGACATGCACTAGCCTCGCACCCTCTGGTGGTCGCTGGCTGGAATATTTTAAAAAGTGTCTCCACACATCTCCAACACTCTGGCTCACAAGGAAATGAGGTCCTATGTCCAAAATACCAGACTGTCCCTTTAAAGTCCATACACCTTCACTGGAATCATTGAGATAATTTTAACCTTAGACTGAAATCTCGACTGAACTAAAGGTAAAATGTAGTTGTTAAATTGACATCACAGGGTGGAACAGAGCATTTTGAGCTTTGAAAATGCAGACAGCCTAATAATAAAGGGTTACTGAAAGATGTGTGAAACAAAACACAACTCCAAGTATGTGTTTTGAAGAGGTGACAGCATTCTAACATGTCTTAAAGCTCACAAAAGTCCATTCAGCAGAATATAAGACCTTTAAAGAATAATACACCCAGTTTTAAAGGTAAATGTATCAGCTCAAATGCCCTCAATCACAAGAGCACTTTTCATTTCCTGTCCTCACAGCTGGTCACCGGTCTCATTGAGTGAAATCCTTTTTATTTTTCATCCCACTCTGTGTAAATAACAAGTGTGAATTGTTTGATGAATAAAATCTAGCAGTGGGTAACTTTTGGACGGGATTGGGTGCAAATTTGTTCTTGGCATAAAGTGTTTTTACTGAAGCTCTAGTCCAACCACAGCTAAGCTCTTTGCATTTAATCAGTTGGCTCCTTGACTGATGGAGATTTTAATCTTTTCCAGCAACTTTCTCCTCCCGTGCCTCTCCTAACAAAGTGCTCACCTGTCCCCAATGCTATGCCATGTTATGCTAATGCTATGGTCTTTCTTGGTAATACTTACATTGACGCAAAAGTGAAAGTGAGCCTTAAAGTGACCGTGTGAAACTATGCATTCCCACAGCTGGAGATCACATGTGACATCATTCAAGAACATGTTCGTGTAATGGTTTTTAAGAGAAGTCACGAAAGTTGGAAGCAGAACCGAAGAGAACAACAATTTATGAATGAATAATAATCAAAACACTGAAATGTAAGAGTAAGGGAATGGAGTGCTAAAGCAAACTCGATCACAAAGTCACTGTTCGCATCCTTCTTGTTATTATCAACATCAAACATGTAGTTACAGTTATGATAAAAAAATATTATTATTTTGCTCATAATTGAAATCAAGACTGTTTCAAATGATTACTTCTGTACTGTTAACAATCCTTTTTTCACTACTCTCTACATTTTATATACAAACATTAGGGCTGAGTATCATTAATAAGTTGCCGGTAGAATACATACCTCTACATAGGCCACAATACGATACATAGCTAGATACAGTGCACTTTCAGTTCAATATAATATATGTCAAATCAATTTGACACCGTTCAATAAAAAATCAAGGCTAAATTGTGGTTGTGATACTGAAAGTCTTTGTTAAACCACTTCTTGTGCAAAGTTCATATGAAACACACGCATTTTAATCCTCAAAACAGTGAAAATGTCAAAGGTAGTTGTGGTATGTTGCACAAATGAGTTTCCTTCCTCTTAACAAGCAACAAAACTGTAGCACTGTAACAAAATAATTTAGTAAAATATACCAAAAAATACTCTTGGTGATATATCGATACAGCAGCCCACGATATTGATACTGTATCATCACTTTAAACGATATGATATATCGATATTTTCAAATGAAAGTAAGATATATAGAATTATATAACAAAGAAGAAAGTTAAATATTTCTAATAAACAGCAAAGCAAAGGGAGGCTACTGTTTTGAGGATGTGAATATAAAACTTTTAAAAAATATTACAGTTACTGTACATAATTCCATATATCTCACTTCATACATTTGACTCAGAAGGTGCAAAGCGACAAAAAGACAATACAAACTGGCCAGAGCCACATAAGACAACAACATAATGTATAAAGTCATTGATTATGCCTGAAAATGTCTCTTCTGCAGCAGGCATAACTATGTGAATATATTATAAGGCAATGGTGAATATTTACTTCATCCACAGATAGAGCTTCACAGTGATCTGCTGATGAGCTGGTAAAAAGCCAATGCATCTTATGGAGACGAGAGTCAGCTTATGCTCTACAGAATGTGTGAGCCTGTAAGTAGTACATACACACACAGAGGTCTTCAAACACCAGCATGTGTGCTAGCAATGACTCACTCAGATCTGAATTATGATTTGTAATAGGGCCGCAACTATTAATTGGAAAAACTGTGACTAGTTAACTATTAAAATCATCTTAATTATATTTTAATAATTGCTAACTGGACTATACAGACTCTCAAACACATGTCCAAAAGTGTTTTATATTGAAGACAGTGGCTTTATTAAATTAAAAACTCAAAAAGAATAAAACTTTTCAGGTTTTCATCAGCAATTCATTTGTAATATTTACAAACGTTTACAATTTAAACTTAACTCATCTTAAAAATTCTCTATCTAGAATCTTTCAGTTACCATATTTACTCTGTGATTGTCAGAAGTATTGAAAATCTGTTGCTAATCCATGCACAACCTTTCCTGAATAGAGTTAGAGCTTTGGAGTTGTATCAGAATAAATATAAGACCATAGAGTAGAATACACCCACTATGCACCACTATGGAACATACCTGGACAACTGAAGGATTATAGATGTATGGCATAGTACTTTCTTTCATTGTAATATAAAAGAAAAGTACTATGATTTAATGCTAAAAATGACATTCTATTGCCTAAAGAAAGTGTTTTTTTCTGATCATTATAGTATCAGAATCTGTATTGAGTATCAAGTTTATTCCTTCATATCAAAATCAAGTTTGACATTTTTGTGTCATTAGAAAGTAATTTTAATCTGGTAAAAAATGTATTTCAAAATGTAAAAAAGTGTACAATAGAAATATTAATTTGAATAGTGGAGAAATCACATTTGCTCACTAGTTGACAGCTAAAATAATCGTAAAAGTTGCAGCCCTGATTTGTAAAGATGCTAGATAATTTCAGAAATGAGTAGACAAACGTAGTGAACTAAAAATAGGGCCAAACTCCCGAGATCCAGTTTTGAGTAAACAGCAGATGTGTACCAAAAATATTTAAGTGGCTAGACGTTTATTGATTTATTTGTTTCAACACAGAAACATGATCTCGAAGCAGATGTTGTGTGAAATTGAATAAATGTGAAGGAAATGCCAGCTCCATCGACACACCTGGCCTCTCAGGGGACATCGTAGCAGGTCATAAACTTGAGGTCATTTCCAGGATGAACTGTGGCCAGAGGTTCACTAAGTCTAATGGAGTTTCTCAGGCTGAAGTTAAAACCGCTATTGTCTCTCTTTACAATGCATTCCAGCTCTCAACGTCACAGAGTACCACATTTGTTATTGCTGTGATTCCTTCAGGATTGTTCAGCTCAAGATACAAAAATGGAGTTGTGTGGGCCAGAGGAACAAGAGAGTGAAGCTGTACGCACATCAGAAAATGTTGGCTGTCAAAACAATCAGGGGTGGAAGAAGTACTCAATACTGTTACTTTAGTAAAAGGACAGCTACCAAAGCAAAGAAATACTCAAGTAAAAGAATCCAATGAAAAAATCTAAGTATTAAAGTAAAAATGTCAGAAGTTAAAGTATTTTCTGCAGATTTTCAGATTTGATTTTGATAAAGATTTGAGATGAATTTTGTTTTTTTCTAGCTGCTAAAAATAAACCATAAATAAATCCTCAGCCTTTTCAGCAGGTCTAAAACTATAATAAAAATACTTTTATTTTTCATCCTGTTCAAATATGTAATGGAATAAAAGTACAGATAGCTTCTCTCAAATGTAGAGAAGTATACACTTTAAAATCTACAACAAAATTTTAAACTTAGGTACAGTACTTTGCTACTTTTACTTTGTTAGTTTCTCCTCCTGAAACTAATACAACAAAGATCACCATGAGTTATCAACAGAATTGCAAATGTTATTTGCTTAGGCCTGTCACAAATTTTCAAGTACGATATATCGCTGAAGAAAATATAGACGATATACGATAATATAGATTGGCTGTCCACTAAAATATGATTCTAAATGTATAATACCATTAAAAAACATGAGCTGTAAGAAATAAACAGCCGAATGAAACATTTTCCCAGTAAGTTTGTATTGTTTATAAGTCACAGAAGTTATGTTTATTCAACTTCCCACAGCTCAAATCTTATCATAATGTAGAAAGATAACAAAAAAAGTATGTATATAATAAGTACACCTTAATTAGCCTTAAAGGTGTATTGTGTAAATTTTCTGCAAGAGGGTTCACCACTTAATGTCTCCATGGAAATGTATTACTTTGTCGATTACTTAGAATGTTCCACAGTATAGATTAAACCCAAGACAAGCAGGTTACAGCACTATGCTACATTACATTTCAGATGTGTGGAGGGTCATCCTTATTAGAAACACAACAGAAACACCCATAATGAATAACTGCTAGATGGAAAAAACTTAATAAAATGGAACATTCCAGGCAAAGTAATAACATCTCCAAGGAGACAAGCAAGTGGCGGACCTCCACCAGGAGGCTTGCACAGTGCACCTTTAATGAAGCATGAATTAAGTCTTTGATCACCTTAATGTTATTTAAAGTGTAGTTATCTTAAGTGGTTGTAATGGTCCTGCTAGTAATGTTACTACTGTTTATGCATGCTTTATGCACAGGTTATTATCCACTGGTACAAGTCTATCACTGCTTAGCTCTATCTCTGACTCAGAGATTGAACAAACAAAGATTGTAAACATTCCAAAGATTAAAAAGACAAGTCATACTTACATAAATATTTTTTTCCCTCTTATGTGGGTCCATATTTTACATAACACACTCACCGCCTGCAACAAGTGACTAACACAAGGCTACAGGTAAGAGGCTATCATGTATATTACTCATAACAAAACCTTTCCATGTTCCAATGACACTCAAAGAAAGTAGGTAATGTTCATTTTTCAAAACATTTGAAAGGACTCTAGTGGGACTCAGGGCTAGGGTTAATCCTGGAGCTCGAAAGCAAATTTACACACAAAGTCGTACTAGACTTCATCACTTATGTAACAGTCTGTCAAACTCATGCCCTGATGTGTGTGCCCTGTAAATCCCAGTCATTTGGAGTGACCCACTTCAATAATGATATACAGACCAAAGTAGGCCAAAATTATCTATGGCAAATACCAAAATGCTATTCTGATGACTACAGGTCTAATTTTTATGATTCAGTTTTGGATTAAAAGGTGCACTGTGTAACTTTTTGGCCACCTGCTTGTTTCTGTGGTGATGCTGGATCCTGGAATGTACCACAGAATGGAATTAAATTGATCTATCTTGCATGTACTCAATAAAGTTTTTTGTTTTTTTTAATGCTGTAAAATACTTTTGAAAATCATGCATTCTTGCTGTAAGCAGGGTCACCCCCTCCACAAATCTCAGCTGCAACTTGGATTGGCAGTGTCACCAGCTTGTCTCCATGGAGATAGAAATATTTAATGCCATACTGAGGGACACTGTAGGCAGACAGTAACATTCAAAAGAAATAAGCAAGAGGAGAACCGCCAAGTCATAATGTGCACTTGGTTTTGACAATCATGATTCTACCTTTTTACAGGAACATCTAGCGTCATGGCATGCAAGTATCCCTAATCTAAATGATTTGTTAAATTGGGCAACTTTTTCAAGTAGAGGATCCAAAACTCAAATATTAAGCAGACAGATAAGGTAAGTTTAACTAACTATTTCTAAGAAGCCCTGATTTTACAGTTTTACAATCGTGAATGTTCTGCTCGAAACATGAATGAAATGATGAAAATGTTACAATGTTGTCGTCTCACCATCTCCACCTGTCGAGGGTCAAGTTGAGGAGTCACAGTGGACGGTACAGAGAACTGAATCTTCTTCCTCTCTTCCTCCTCCAGGTCCGCCTCTGGGTCGGTGAGCTCCGGGTTTAAGGGCAGCAGAGGGTCCATGGTCACATCCAGGGGGCAACAGCTCAGAAAGTTCCGATATGAAAAGTACCAAAACAACCTGTGATTTAACGCGACATGTAAGTGCACAGCTACTTGTATGAATTTTGGTTTTGTTTCTATCAAATGTCCTGTGTTCTCCCCAGTGTTGGAGTGAGGAGCGGTGTGAGCTGTGGGGGGAAAGAGTGAAGGTAGGCAGGAGCGCGTACCAGCAGATATGTGGCGCGTTCAGTGGCGCTAGGGATTATGGTACTTCAATCTCGATAACGTTATTCAGATACGCCTCCCTTGACCATAATCCTGGACTTTCAAACCTAATGGAGTCTATAGTCATTTTCGAGGTTTATCCGAAAAATAACATTATAAAATCTGTTAGTGGTATGTAAATTGGCATTTGGTGCCTTTCCCTCCATTATATGTCCGCTGAAATTTTGTCTGACACTCCTCGAGTTGAGAAGTGCATTGCCATGGAAACGGATTGTGGAAAACATGGAGATCTGGTAAAGCAATAACCATGATGAGCGCGCGATTCGTGCGTAAAAGTGTGCACCTACTTCTAATGACATTCTGTGAATCCAGGCCTAGGGCGATATGAGGGGGTTTAAAATAGAACGGATTAAATCCAAATAACAATTAATTTTCTACGTGTTGAGATGGATGAGTTTCAAATTCGCATTGACTATCTAAATACGCAGGGTCAAAACAAGAAAAAACTTCAGCAATGGTTTATGTGAGTCTTTTTTTTTAAATGTTTTGCTTTTGTAGTAACTGTCCAGTCACCATCAAGTGCATTCACTTCGCACATGTATGAAAAACTGCAGCAACGCAGACTCTCCACCAGATGTCACTAGTGTCCAAGTAAGGCTATCAACCATAAAGCTTTGCGTTCCCATGTACAATAGGCCTTTATGCCACTGTTCACCTTCACCTTAAAACAGGGATGTAGTAAAAGCTTTGCTGAAATTCATCAATAATTGAGGTAGGCCATATTATTGAAACTTGAAAAAGAATGGCCGTGCTATGAGTTCACTCGAGTGTATTCTTTCTGTACTGGCGTATTCTGATCACTAGATGTCACTCATACCCAACTGGAGAATACTCTAGGCGCTCATCACTTAGGCCTACTGGTAGGTCATTATTAATAATAGAGAAGTGATAATAAAAACTAAACAAAACATAACGCTACACTTAGACCTATGCTTCTACCACCATCATTACCAATAACAACAATAATAATATCCTTGCAATATTGCATTTTGAATAATTTCCTGAACGCCCCTTCAACCATCTCCTCACAGACTGATTAGTCTGAGCCTCTTCCTTGTCTTGTCTCATCATTTGGCTTCCGTGTGCGTGTGCCACCTTTGGCACCATCACGCCCACCAGTCGCCCAGTGGCCCATGTGCCAGGCCTGGCAGCCCGTGCAGGCGCACTGCTTAGCCCTTTCAAATGACTCGTTTAGGCAATTGCTCCCTGACTCTGATCTTTACGGTTGTGTATTTTGGGGCCAGGTCTTTGTTAAAATTGACATTAGATAAATTACATTATCAAATGGATGTTTATAATATTAGTAATTATAATATAGTATTAAAATATATATTTCCCGCAGTTCTTTGTTGTTGATCATACTTTACGCATTGTTCTCCAATTCCAAAGAAAAATAGCCTATAAACATAATACGTAAGTGACATCATTTGCTTGTGCAGGATTATCTGACAAACTTCCTATATGGATTAACCCTCTTTCCCTCAATAAAACGTTTTCAATCCAGTGCGTTTGTGCGTGCGCCATTCACTCCTTATTCCATTTTCTGTTTCAGCACAGTGACAGATGGCGAGTCCTTCTCCCCCAGGGGAAGCCAGTCTCTGTGAATGCGGCCGCATGTCAATCACGGGGCTCTCATGTGATGGCTCTTGCCAATGACGTGCCAGCCATATGGGCCTGGCATCAAGAGCTGGTATGTAACCCACCCAGTCGTGTCTGTGAGGTGCCACACGGCTCCCTCCACGCGTCTGGGCTGGAGAGAGCTGCAGCAGCAGAAGTAGTCAGGCAGCGGCGCAGACACAGGAACAGACGCAGAGAGGAGAGGTGTTTAGAGGACAACATACAACGATCCTGTCCTGTCGCAAGGCGCGCGGATGTGATGCCCACCTGGAGAGACATGGTGTAAACAAACCTGCTTTTACCCCGTCAACGAGTTCCACCACCGCGGAGGTACGTGCATGCAATAACTGCTGTTACGCATAAAGCCCGGAGGTTTTTGTCTTTGTTTTGCATGTTTACAGCTTTTTAGGTTTGGCTTTCTCATTGTTTTTGAAGGAAACATTGAACCTGTTTTCGATACCATTTTTATTTCCGAGCATATAGATCTATCTACTCGTGTTCTGAAAGGATTTTGTTTTAGCAAAATCCACAATAATCCCCAAAGTAGGATTAACGCAAATGCCCAGATCGCTGCGTAAATCTGCTTTGTGAATTACAATATTATCCATTTAATATGAAAATCGTGAAACACAATACCATAACCGTCCATGTGTGCGCGCACGAGTGGGGGTTGAGTTCTCCTCAGAGGACACTAATTGACAAGGTATTGGTTGGCATTAATTACATTGTGTTTACAAGATTATCAAGAGGAGTATGTCTATAGCCACTTTACGCACAGCTGAGCGTGGAACACCAGCGAAGTGTGTGACATATGACAAATTTTATTGGCTTCGAATTGCTCGTATAAGCTTAATAACTAGGTTTATCTAATTGTTAACAGAATATGGACAGGACAACGAAGCTGCCAGATACAGCCACAAGGGTTATCATCAATAAAGTGCGTTAATGCGACCTTTCAATTTCAGTTATGATTAAAACCCAACAGTCGTAGAGGCCTTTTTGAATATTTTTGCCACTGCCCTGATAAATATTGTGATTTTGTGTTTTACCCAGTTCATAATGTTGCAGTAAACTAGATAGTGGCCTCTGGCCTGACAGTGTGCCTTGCAGAGCTAATTTATGATCTGGGACAGGACCGGGCTCGCGCACCTCCACACGCTGCTGTAATGTGTCCCAAGAGGCGCGAGAGGAGGCCACGACTGTGCACCGCACCGCTGCAGGGGACAGACTGGGCCACACACTGTTGCTGTGTGCCATTAAATAATCATACTTTATTTTTAGATTGACTGTAATTAATACCAAAGTCACATTAAATAAACTGTCTTTTTATGAGTGAGGTGCCACTCATGATATTTTGAAATCATTAGAATAGCACCATTGTCAATAATTATAGTGACAGTGGCAATCACTGAAAAAAAAAAAAAAAAAAACATCTAAAATGTGCGTTTTAACCTGAATATTATTTTAAACTGACACTGACTAAGGGAAAAGAAAAGCTGTGAGGCCCTGGTTCAGACTGGTACAGTGCAGGAATGTTCTTGGAGAGGACTGTGTTTGACTCCTACACTTGTGTCTGTTGCAGACTGCTGCACGATGTTGAGTCGTCTCTTCAGCGAGGTGCTGCCGGACGTTCAGCGGCTCGCGGCGGACTGGGCAGAGGAGCACGAGCACGAGAAGGCGAAAGAAGAGGATCACGACACGAGCGCACTGATGGAGAACGACCTGGATGATGCTCAGGAGGGCAGCAGCAGGGCCGAGTCTGAGCTCGCGGGAGACGATGAGGAGGAGGAGGAAGAGGAGGAAGCTGAGGAAGAGGACTGTGGGGACGAGGACGGTTTAGGCGGAAAACCCAAGAAGCGCGGACCTAAAAAACGGAAGATGACCGCGGAGCGCGTGGAACGGTCCAAAGTGAGACGCATGAAGGCAAACGCACGGGAACGCACGCGCATGCACGACTTGAATTCAGCTTTGGACAATCTGCGCAAAGTCGTCCCGTGTTATTCTAAAACTCAGAAACTGTCAAAGATAGAGACTTTGCGTCTTGCCAAGAACTACATCCTGGCGCTGGGGGAGATCTTGCGCAATGGTAAACGACCTGACGTGGTGACGTACGTGCAAATGCTGTGCAAAGGACTGTCTCAGCCCACCACAAACTTGGTCGCGGGTTGCATGCAGCTCAACACCCGGAATTACCTGACGGAGCAGTGCGCGGACGGTGCGCGCTTTCACATGGCCGGTTCGCCTTTCTCTGTGCCGTACTCGTACCGATGCTCACGACTTTCCAGCCCACACTACCAGCCTGGAGCGGGCCCCTTGAGCCTGCGCGCCCAAAGCTATAGCTCTGCCTATGAGGCCTCGGAGTACAGCAGCCCGGACTACGAGGCCGCGCACAGCCCCGTGTGCGCGAGCCGGCAGCATGAGTCTTCGGACTCAGACAGGAATTACCATTATTCTATGCATTACTCTGGACTTACCACGTCCAGGAACAACATATCCTTTGGGTCATCTGGAGCGCGCAACAGTGGTGCACATGCGGAAAACATTCCACCTTTCCACGACGTGCACCTGCACCATGATCGTGGCGCGCAGTATGAGGATCTCAATGCGTTTTTCCACAACTGAGCGTGACAGGAGGCGCGTGGATCAGTGACAATCCTCTGTGTTAATAGTTTGGATGAAGGTGTGTGTCAACCCTGTACTGTACAGTCTGTCCGTTATATCTGTCTATGAACAGTGCAATGTACCGGATCCGAAACAAATAAAATGTTTTATAATGGTCTTCTGTCATTACTTTTTTTTTGAAAGCGAGAAATCTAGCAGTACAAACTCAACCATTGTCCGACACACTGATAGTACCACCTGAATAAAAGTACTGTCCACAGAATTGAACACAAACTATTTTAATTTGCTAAACGCAAATTTATTTTCGGTTTGATTAATTAATTTAAGTTATTTTCCCCGACAAAAAATAAACTGTAAAGATATTAATCGTGTGTAATCCGGAAAAAATTACTTTAGACCGAAATTATTTATGTAATTTGCAAATAGTCTATTGGTTAAATTAAAAAATTAAAAAATTTAAAATGCGTGGCACCAGTGTGACGCATTTGAAATACACATTTGCATTATGGTGTATGTGCAATAGGCTAGAGTCAGGGAATTGGGGCCTATAAAAAATAACTAAGTCAGTCATGAAGAAAAATTAAAACAAAAAGAAAACAAAAAGTAAAACTTTTTGATAAACTAAACGTTTTAAAAGTTTAATTGAGAAAGTTTAACAACCTGTTGCGGGGTGTATCAAACAACGTCAGTTTGTCTACCGAGAAACCATTTTGACTGAAATTCACCATTTAGTCTGATGGTTGTAGCCTATAGGCTAATATCCACATTAAAAATATACATATATAACATCAAGACAGAGAAAACGATGCCCCACTGCAAAGATCATGAACATTTGGCACTAAAAAGTTTTATACCAATCTAGTGTATTTGATCTAAACAGCCTCTTGATACAAAAAGCTGTGTAATTTGAATAAATAAAATGATGATGCCGGTGGTTGTTTCTGAGACCACACTTTGGACCCCTGCCCTGGGCCCATATGCTCCAGCGCACGGACACACCGGCGTCTGCGCGTCTGGACGTTTTTCAGGGTCCTGGAGCAGAATGCTATGGGAGACACAGGAAATGTAAACACATTTAATGTAAATAAATAATATATGATGGCTATAATGGTGTTTAGGCTATCATAAAAAATAGTAGGCTAATAATAAGAATCCACCCCCTGTTTTGAGCAGACGTTTAACTTGTTTATTGTAACAGTTTCAAACGAAAGCCAAAAAGAACCGAAGGTTCAAAAAGGTGTTCAAAATAAAACAAATCTTGATTTACATTTAACAAAGCTTGACACTATTTGACTCTTCTGAATGGTAGAGAATTTTTAGAAGATTGTGTGTGCGCAATGAATTGGATGAATTGTTTGCTGCTGGAAATATTTAAATGTAAAGTTCGGAAGTCAAAGTTGAGAAGACAAAAGAATAGTCTAATAATAATTACCTGCATGACTACCAAAATGTGCAGTCACCCTTGCCTTTTTAGGCTTTGCATTTAAGTGTCATCAGCAAATTAGTTGAGTTTATGAAGGATAAAAGCAGAGTTTCTAAATAGCATTGATAAGATTTTATAATGCACATCTGTGTTATATTTTGGCTGTTGGTAGACATACTTGTGCGGGTATCAATTCCAGCCCTATTAAAAGAGAATTAGATTTATCCGTGACCTTCCCAGCATGTCCCGCGACAGAAGACCCGTAGGTGAAGGACAAGGGGCCGTGCCAAGTCACTAAACGTGGAGAGCCTATACAGACTTAGAGCTAAAGCTCCTATAAGCACAGAGCCATAACGCAGCACGAGCGCAACCTGCAGCGCGAGCCCGGTGCCAGCTGCGGCACGTGGAGCCAGGCGGCCCCTGCCAAAGTGGCCCTTGTGGGAGGGACCCGGTATTTCTTTCCTAATTCACCCAGCATCTGTTCATTACACCGCGCGGTTAGAAAACTCAATGTCCAGCGACCGATTGTAAAAGCTTTGCATCTCCCACAAAATATTGGGCATCTTATATTTAAATTAAAATATTAATTCAAGAAGCATTTATTATTATTATTATTATTATTATTATTATTATTATTATTATTATTATTATTATTATTATTATTATTATTATTATCTGCATAGAGAACCAAGTAACTGCAGAAAAGTAATTTATTAATTTTAAACCTATAATTATTAAATAGATGTTTATGAAAAAACGTGGCAATAAAATAATCCAGCATGGCGTCCACACTGCAGTACAAATAATGAAATGATCCACTAATGTTGCACACACAACAAGTGCCATAAGGCCCCATGGAGCCAGGCCGAAATCCCTCTCACCATCTGGACAGTTGTAGTGTCTCTAATCTGAGAAAACATTTATGGGATTAATTATTTGTGGATTAACTGAACAACATAATTTCACATTATTCATTTAAAATAATTACATGGGCACTTGAAGAGGAAATCTGAACAGTTATATTATTGGCTAGATCTTATAGAGAATACAGATTTGAACATTCAACTTGGCTATGTTGTGGAAATATCAGAGAAGAAACATATAAATTAGGTTACATTATTAGTTTAATTTGGGAGAATGTACACAAAAGAAGGTCATATTAGTCTATGAATTATATGACACCAAGAGATTAAAAGAGGTAAAACTTTACAATGTTTTCTCTTATTAATCAGGTGCAAGTCAATAACAGAGAATACAAAAACACTTTACTTTTTAGACTTCCTTTCTCTTAAATTATTTGAGTCAGCACTGAAACAGTTTGCGTTTTATTTGCTCATTTCTATTATTCATTGTCCATTTTGGCTCTATTGTGCTGTCAGCCAGTCTCCAAACTACACTCAGATGTTACTTTCATTTTCATTTGGGCTTTGCTTGTGATCATTAAAGACAACACACGTACGGAAATATCAAAGCCGATTTTGCTAAATTTGGGCCCACCTCCTCTGCAGCAGCGTTGTGCGGAGGATGCCAGTTTACTTCCTGTGTGCCATGCTGCTGTCTCTCTTTCTAACACTGCCAACTCCAATACACCACGCCCAACTCTGCATAAAGACATGGACCAAATTCCTCCGCATCTGTCGAACAATAGCCTATGCTTGTAGCCTTCTATTTCATGCCATCCAAATATCTGACAATGCCATCCAAGTCTGACAATGAAGTCCTTTATTTCCTATATTGGCCCCATTGCTTGTGTATGTGTTTTGCATGGTAGGGTAAATAGGTTGCTGTCACTCTCGCACAGATGGTGGGAAAATTTGATCTATATTTATTTATTTCTAAGTTTGTAGGGAGGGTTTGAGAGAAGATGGCGGAGACAGAGGGAGAGAAAGAGAGAGAGAGAGGAGGTCCGGTGATGTCGCCATGTCACGGTCGCGCGGGCAGCAGTAATTGGCGTCCATATTGAGGGGTTTTGCGGTGCTGCAGGGTGGGCACGCTCCCAGCTGGACCTGTCAGATGGCATTGAATCCAGCTCATTGCCCTCGCCTCTCTGTGCCTCCTCTCCTTCCTCTGGCACACCAACTCCTTTTTGTTCTCTCCATTCACCTTTGCACCAGGCTTTACCGTGTCTAAAGTGCGGCCCGGGGACCATCCTCGGCACGTGGTGAGGATTTCAGAGGTCCTTGTCTTCAAAGTCACCTAAGGAAAAAGAGCAGTGAGGGTAAGGAGTATGTCAAAAAGTCATAGCGTTTATCTCTACTTATTAGCTACACTGACTGAAGTTTATTTTTTTGTTTCCATGGAAATACTATTGCAGTCCGAGAAAGGTTTCACTGCAGCATTAAACTCATCTGTGTAGCATTTATTCAATTACAATTTGTGTTTATGCTCAAAAATACTGCGGAAAACATGCATTCCTACAGTGAGTGAGCTCCTCTCTCCACAGATCTGACCTCCAACTTGGCCTGGAGGCATTGTGGGCTTGTCTCCATGGAAATTGATGAGTTTATTGCTCTACTGTGGGACACTCTAAACAAAGTAATAACACTGAAGACAAGTAGGTGCTGGACTCTCAGCTAGAAAGTTGCACAGTGCGCCTTTAGACCGAGCAACCTCTTCAAATAAACTTGCTGGAATGAATCACGTTTTCATATTATCTCCCATCACTAGTGTGTACATTTGAGTATTTCTGCTTTTCTCATTCTAGACCTGACAAGAATGAGAAAGCAGATTGACCAAGAGAACAGAGTCATTTAGAGGAGAAAACATTGACCGCTAATACAAGTACAATTGAACAGAAGAGCTACTATTTTTAACTCCATGCTTCTTCTGTATTCTGCCTGAACACAACAAAAAGGTTCCCACACACCCACACAGCCTCTCAATATTCTCATCCAAATATGTGTTTGAGTACTTCTTGCTCTGGTCTAAAGCAGATACGTAAACAACCATGATACACACACACACTATTATTATAGAGTTGCTTCTGCTTAAATGCATTAGTGGTTGCAATGGCATGAAAACTACACAGACCACAATCCTTTGCTCTTGCTTTTCGTGCAGCCAACAGGAAGACAGTATTATTTACTTATCTCATATGAAAGTGATGATACTACCATATATTGTTAATTTCCTCACATAATTGGAAAAAATACAATGCCGTGAATATGTGATAATATCATTTTGTGGAATTTAAATAACATCTCTTGTCTGAAACCTAAATTAAATAAGGTTATGCCTGGAAAAGTTTATATATTCATCCATGGCATTAAATGTATCTATGTTGCCAACAGGTGTTTTTATTAGTTAAAAATATTTGAAAAAAATTGATTTAGATCTGACCTGTAAATTTTCCTGGTTTCATCACCTGCTTTTCTTCACAGAGATAGATAAAGCTCTACTGTGAAACATTCTAAGAGTAGCAGCTGGCAGATGCTCCATCAAAAAAGTTACACAATGCATCTTTAACTATTATTTATTACAGCAGTTGTATGACCTTCAAAACAGTACAGGTACGTTCAAATAAAATACCTCCAATAACTCTAGTAAACTGCTGAATATTTGAAAAGTTTTGCACACCTCTGATCTTTAGCATCTCCTCACACTTCCTATGTTCCTCGTGTTCTTCTTCTGCAGTTTTTCACACTAAGACGGGAGCGCGCGGTCACTTGGCTCTAACACGTTTGGAGCTTCTTAAAGTACATCACACTCTCGAGGAGATCTACCATCGGCGGTCACCCACGTGTAAACCCGGAGCACGCTCTCATGTCCGTACAACACTCCAGCACAAAGCCAAATCCCAGGAACATCAGAGAGGGAGGTCGGCCCATCAGCGCGCAACAGATATTTTTGGACGCCTATAAGAAACACAGGGTCGAGAGGTGTTATTGCGAGCATATAGTGAAACGGTGGATAAGACTAATAAAGTTTCTTCAAAATGATTTCACTCCTCTCCAGAGATATCAACAAGGTCTACATGGGCGAGACGTGAAATGAGTGAAGTATATTTGCTTTTCAAAATAAAAAAGGTAATATTGCATACATTTTCTTTGACCTTTATATTAAGAGTTCACTATGTAACTTTTCTGATGGGGAGTCAGTCATGGAAATGTTGTCGTTTTGCCTAATTTCCACATTATATTATGCAAAATTGACTCTTGTGAGCTTTTAGCCATGCTGTAACCTCCTCAAAAACATACCTGGAGTTGTGTTTTGTTTTGTTCACACATGTTTGAGTGACCCTTTTATTATTAATCTGTCTACATCTCCAAAGTTCCAGCTCTGTTCCACCTTGTGATGTCACGAAGCGGCAGTTTATGCAAGATTTGTGCGTGTGAAAAGTATGAATGAAACAAAACACAAGGAAGGAAACAACATTATAACATAGATCGAGAAAATAGTCCAATCTGAGCCTTTTAAACATACCTATCTTGCATTTATTCAGTTTTATTTATTCAATAAGAGGTGTTTTTATTGCTCAAAAATACCTTCAAAAACACACTGTTAAAGGGGGAGCCACTCCACAGACCTAACCTGTAACTTGGCATGCCACACTTGCTTGTCTCCAGATAGATAAGTTTAATACCATATTGTGGAACATCTCAGACAACCTTCCACCAGGTAAGTTGCTTTGTACACCTTTAACCAGGAAAATTTTCTACTCCTATGTGAAGGTTTTCAGTCACACTTTGGTTTGGATAGGTCTTTGCGTGTCCTTGTAAGGAGTCCCTGTTAGCATTCAAAGCCTTGTTAACTGTCAATCACATCTGCAAGAAAGCTATTTAAAACAAATCTTCTCATATACTGACTAGAGACAATGCCACAATATCACAATCTTCTTTTGTATATCGATTCCTTGTAACATGGCGTTAAAATTGCTCTTTGAAAATAGAGAACTGTAATCTTAACACAACACGCAAGCCATTTTAAATCACCTGGATAGTACCTATAATAAAATGAACAGATACACAAATACAGCACGAACATCTGCCAGGGAGTATTAGCACTGGTCTAATCCTGGTTCCGCAGAGATCCAGTGGCGTGCTAGTCTGTTGCCAGGTGTGTGCGTTTCATTTAAGCGTCAGTGAGACAGAGCCACGCTGGTCACTGTCCATATGTCTCAATAAGATCCACTCAGACAACAGCCAGACAGCCCCCAGATGTACATGTGTTAAATCTGCAGATTACAGGCAGGAAGAGAAACTAATACACGTGACCTTTACATGGGCATTTCATTTGTTACTAATTAGCCCATAATTACAGCTCAAGACATCTTTCACATCTTCAAATATTTATAAAGATGGTGTGGAGATGTGACGGTAATGACTCAATGTACAGGGACAAAAGAGACGAAATTATCTGGCAATCACTGAATATGTCTTGCACACTCAATTGGCTGTCCTGGATCAAAACCAGGAATTTAAATGTTATAAAAAGCAAGCATTGGTTCATTTACTGACCCCTTGTGGCAGGGTTTGGATCTTATGTTTTTCGCAATGAGGCAGGAGCTCCTGGGTGTGTTTTAGCAGAAATCAATCTATATTTGATGTCAAAATTTCAGATGGAGAGCAGGGGTTGTATAGCTGTAACTCTACGTGTGAATCACTGTTTTTGAAGGAAATATCTAGACAGAAATACACAGAACGTTATCAGAATCTGAGTTCACAAACTTGCAGATTGTGCCAGTCTGTTTTAGTAATCCACACATTGATGTTATTGTGATAAAATCATTTCACCTTGGTTCATTTGAGTTGAGACACAAACCTGGCACCAGTTTTTTTGTTTTATGTCTGCCCTGTAATTACTGAGATGTTTTCAACAGAAAGTGAAATGGTGAATTGTCAAAATATTTGCACTTTGACAATTCACCATTTCACTTTCTCTTTTGAGAGGTTTTGGTTTACAGATGCACAATGTAAATTTTCTGGTGGAGGGTCTATCACCTTCTTGTCCATGGAGACCATGGATATATTATTGCTTTGCTCAAAATGGTCCACAGTATAGCATAAGCCTTAAATCTCCAGTGAGACAAGCAGACTAAAAAAAAAAAAGATTTTTTCAAGCAATTACTGTTAATCTCAGTGATCCTGGTTAAATCAATTTCACACCAGAAAGAAAATAAAATTAAAAACAATGTGGAACATTCCACACAAAACACATCTCTATAAAAGAAGCAGGTGGCAAACCCTCCCTCAGAAAAGTTACTATATTTTGCTTTATCTGTCTTAACAATCTATGCTTTTATAATCCGCATCCAGAGTGCATTCCACCAGCGTCTCCTCTGCCGGTGTTTTCAGTGTGCACTGGATCAGCAGTGAGGGGTTGTAATGGACTAATGAACAGCTGTCACTGAATTTAAACACTCAAGCGCACACAAACATGACGAGCGTGCCTGCAGATGTAGCACACACACACACACACACACACATACACACCCACATACATACACATATGACAGGCGCACACACCAAACACACACTACATACTGATTAGTCTCTGGCCTTGACTCCGCTGCCTCCCGCTGTGTTCGACTTTGTGTGGCGGTGACCTCTACCTCGAGTGTGTGTCATCACTGGGGTGGATGGTCTGGAGGAAAGGGTCAGATGCTAAAGTTAAAAATGTTTGGTATCAAGAGGAAAATATTGTAGAGTTGTAGGACAAAGTTGTTTATTCAGTATCTTGTGTCCACTTAATACTATAACTTTTCCCACAGAGGGTTTTCCACCTGCTCGGCTGCATCAAATGTTTTATCTTGAATGCTTCACAGTGTGGCATTAATCTTATCTACTTACAAGTCAGATCTGTGGACAGCCAAGGTTGCTCACAGTAGAAACACATAATTTTCATGTTGTTTAGTTTGTTTGCAATAAAACAAACCCACAATTTCCCTTTTATGGGACAATTTCAGGTTCTCCCTCTCTCACTTAAGTACAAATATATGATTTAAAAGATTTCAGCCAAAGCAATAACAACTTCACTGAGACGGGTAATCGCAAAAAAGTAGCATGATTTCAGAAATGCGAAAAGCAGGTCAAAAGGTCAAAAATGAATTTGTTGTGATGACACTATTTCCTGTTATTGTCTAACAGATTTTGTGTTCTGTCTAAAAATATGACTTGAATCAAAATACTGACTCACCACTTTTCTCAAATTTTGTCAACAGCTTAAATAATAAATAATAAAACAACACAATTTAAAGTCCCTTACTCTCCTCTTGCGTATAATTTATCTCCATATTTCCACTTTGCATCTGTCCTCTGCCCCTCTCCTCCTGTCACCCACTCCTCTTGACCCGGTGAGGAGGAGGAACGTAAACAAACCCAACCTGAGGACCAGCGGGCACTGACAGATTAAAGGAGATTACCATAAGAGGCAGGCACACAGGAGGTCCTACTCTCCGTCTCCACATGGGACGGCCCTGAGTGCAGCTTGGGGAGGGAGGGGGGATGTATGGGGGTAGAAGGGGGGCAGAGCGGGGCTATCGATTGAATTAAAGAGGGAACATAGGGAGCGTGCTGGTATTTAGCAGATGTTCACGCATATGGACACTTGAATGCATGGATGTGTACGTGCAAATATTAACACAAGATGGGAGAGGAGGTTATGAGGAAACAATTAGCCTTGATCCAATTACAGCAAAGAATGTATATGTGATTTTATATAAAGTATTATAAATGTATTAGTTAAGGTGATATAAGACAGATATTAAACTTGAAACACATTCACAGTAATGGCAAGTGTACAGAATAACAGTTACGTTAACTGTTACGTGGCTAAAAACGCTCTGAATTACAGTACAAATATTGCTACCAAAATGTTATTTAAAGGTAGCCGGGCTGGTGCCAACTGCCTCTGCTCAATTTCATTTCTCTCCTGCGACTAGGTCAGGAATCGGAGTACACTAGACGGTTTGCAAAAACCCCAGAAGTGCAAGTCCGGGCACCAGCCAGTCAGCGAAGAGACATACATTCTGTGTTGGCAATGATTCCCGAGATCGAGGATTTGAATTTAAAGAGAATATTTGGTGAATTTTATCAATGGGAAAGACGTTATTGCCCTTCTTCCTACAGGATCTGGGAAAAGCTTTTTAGTGGCGCATTACATACATCATGACCAAATAGTAACGATTGGTTAAATTAAAAAAAGTACCCACCTACCGTCGAGCGAACAAATTCTAACACTGCGAGGTCAGATGGTTTCTACGAAGGGAAACTGGCTGATGAATCAAACTCTCTGAGGGTCCATTACCTGCTTTATGTTATTGCTTTGCCTGGAATGTTCCATTGTATGACCTTAAACATGTCCATCTAGCATTATTATTCATTGCACGTGTTTTTATTGCTCAAAAATATAATAATTCCTTCTGTGAATAGAAGCTCTGTGAAACTTTCTAGACAAAGCAATAATATTTCCATGGAGACAAGAAGGTGGTGGACTCTGCACTAGAAATGTTTTGCATTGCACCTTTAAGTAAAAGTAAAATGTAGACATGAAAAAAATCTACTCAAAGATGAACTTTCGCAATATTTGTCAATACAGACTCCTGAGAATCCATCTGGCCGCTGTTGCGACCAATATACATTTTCTGAATTAGTGGCTTGACTCTAAAGAATTTAATCATAAATAAGTAAATAAGTGAAATGAGGACAGAAGTGGACATCACCACCAGATGCAATTGACAACAACAACTGAGTCATGAGTAACATTTCATGATGTGCTTACTTATACAGTTTTCTACCATAAAATCATATCCTAGCAACTATGGGCCTTGAATGGAAAATGTCTGGTACAGTGACCAGTTAAAGGAATTATATGACCAAAAAAAACCCCATTCTCTTTCACATATTCACTATCAGCTTACAATACAACAGATTTTAAACTTTTATCTGGTGGTGTCTTTCTTATTAAAAGATTAGAGGCTCATTAAAGTGGTATTATAAAAGTCAAAATGGCTGACCACCGGAGCCAAAAACATCAGAGTGAATGAGCGAGTGCATCAGTATCCACCAGGATGAATAAATCAACACATTCCCCTGAATTAATCTCTCTCAAGTTGAAATTTGATCACCGATGAGCTTGGACATCGCCATGGTAACAGGAATTCCACCATCGGCATTCCCACGAGAATTCCGGGAACCAGCTTTCTATGTTCTGACAGCATGACAACGCTTTGCACCATCTCCACTGATCACTGTCATCTACCTAGAAAGAAAATGTAGCAATTTTTTTACATTTTAAATCTACTTTTTTTTCTCTTTTCATTTTACACTGATTATGTTTACACGCTAAAATCTGATCATTATCTGAATTCTGGAGTTATCTCATTATTGAAATGTCTGTAAACAGTTAAATCTGACGTGAGTAATCTGATTTCTTTCTGATTGTTTGTATCTGTGCAGGTTTTGACAAGGAAAATTAAGCAAAAAAGGGCAAACGAATGCAAAAAAATACAAAAATGAAAGAGAAAAAGCTAAAGATCACAAGATTTATTAAAAAATTCTATAAAAAGTCTTCCATTTACAACAGTTACTCTAATCCATTGATTAACTAACACATTATCAGATGTTTTTGCCGATCAGATTTCTTTCGTGCATATAAACACACAGAAATAATCAGGTCTTGTTACTGCATTATCTGATTATTCTAATTTGTCTGATTTTTACTAACCATGTAAATGTGCCCAATGACAGACAGTTAAAATTCTGAGGCGTAACGCAGGTAGGGCTACTCTCCTCCCAGACACAAAAGACTCGGGACACTTTAAATCTTCCTTTTTCCAGATTGGCGGTCAGACGCGGCAGAGTTGGCACAGCCAGAGTGGTAGCGCCAGGGGGAATGCGGCGCCACATGGCACGTTGATGCCGAGGCCAGCTGGGGGAGGGTGGGGGATGGGGAGGGGCCAGATTGCGCAAAAAAAAAAAAAAAAAAAAGCTACGCGCTGGTAGTTATGTGTGTATGTGCATGCGGGGCTTTTTGCATCTTAAATTCCACAACATCTGTTCATATAGGCTGGTGGATGGTCTGCTTACAGGACTCTGTGTAATTGGAAGGGTGTGCGTGTGTGTGCCCGTAAAGGTGTGGAAGAAGAAGAAAAATGGTTAGGGGGGTCTTGTATGTAAGCAAGGTGGGGGGTGATGCTGGAGATTGCAGGCTAGCGAACTTTCAATTTTGCTACTCTTGGCTCAGCAGTGCCCAATGCATGAAATATGAAATACAGCAATGGTTTTGGGGGGGAAGACAAAAGGAAAAGGCTCAAATGGGAGAGATTGAATTCCCATCACATATGGCCGTTTTGCTCCGGGCTGATTTATGGCATCTGACGTGAGGATCACAATTTGTGCTTCATCACAACAACTGGGTTAGGAGTGATTCCAGCGTCAACTCGTTTGGCAAACTGCAGACTGGGGTAGCGGGGTGTCCTCAGGTTATCCATAGATCTAAGAGTAGCTTTTACCCGGTGTCTGGGTGGCATTTATGTGGAAGGAAGTGTAAAAAAAACAGATTATAGACATCATTTCCTAGAATTGGGGAATTCAAAGCAAGGGTGCTATTTGTGTCAATCCTGAATGCAAATAAATGTTAACTGAGTTCACACACAATGCATCCAAACTGTGATTAAAGTAGGACTAGACTAAAACTAAACCAGGGCTAAAAAAAAAACTGGACCAGTCCTAGTCTACATCAGGTTTAAACTGATCTCAAACAAGAACCAAACCAGAAAAAGTGAACACATCCATAGGGGGTTTATGTGGATGAGCATCTGGCAAAATTATAAACTGCAAACTTGAAGCCAAATGATTTGCTATAAAGTGATGATAAAGTTACATAATGTCAAGCATGTTTTACTATACATTTGTTGTAATTGTTGTTTTTAATAATGAATTGATAAAAGTAGTAAATTCAAATATTTAGTTTGTATTACTATAGTTGGTTTGGTTAGTGTAATTGCAGAAAACTAGTGTAAATTACTGTAATTGCAGAAAACTATCATATTTCTTCACAAAAAAAAGTATATTTTGTTATTTTGTTTCATTTATTTAAGATGGATCTAAGATAATAATGATACACACACACAAATATAAAAATAAAGCTGAAATAAGCATATCTATGATCTATCAAATTTCTCATAACAGTCAACTCAGTAAACCATTTTTTAAACCCTCCATGCCATCCCTGCCGGCACTTCTGGGATCGACAAGTGAAGGGAAGAAGAAAGTACCCCGCCCACCGCACATGTATCTGCCCGGTCTCCAGTGTTACCCCCTCCCTAACCCTGTACCATCCTATACCCGTGGCAGCCGACGGCCCTCACAGCGTGCCGTACCATCTGTTGCCCCCCCTCCTCCCCACAATCTGCCCCCTTACCCCTCCTCCCCCCATCCCATAACAACAAGCATCATCAGCACTGCACACTTCCACGGATCTGCCCTAAACCTGAAACTACTGACACTAAACTGTAACTTAAAGGTCCTATATTACACAAAAGTGACTCTTGTGAGCTTTAATCCATGTTAGAATGTTCTTACCTCATCAAAAACATACCCAGACTTGTGTTTTGTTGTTTATTTTGTGTTTATTATTAGTCTATCTACATCTCCAAAGCTCAATATGTTCTGTTCCACCTTGTGATGTCATGAAGTGGTAATTTTCAAGTTAACAGCGATCTTGTACTTTTGGATGAGTAAAGATTGGCAATTCCTGGGCTGAAATTATCCAGTGTATGTGTACAAAACATAACTTCAGGTACGTTAGATCAGAAAATAGCATAATACGGGCCCTTTAAATAAAAAGAAATCTAAAGTTTAACATGTTTTTAATGTCTGAAATGTCAAGTTTCATGTTGGTGGATATCATAGGCAAACTGCACTCATAAATGTTTAATCCTCTAATAGGGATGTAAGTCTGTTAAAGCTCCTCCAGCACCTCCAGGCTAAAAAGGAGCCACTGCCAAACGCCTAATTAAATGTTTTTAAACCTTTCCCCTTGGAGAGGACATAGAGTAGTCTCCCCCATAGAAGCAAGCGAGAGGTGGGTTAACGCACGCACCTTCAGCCAAATGCAAAACTGGACTCACTTGGAATCAATTGGACCATAACTTATTTTACCTTTAATAACATTTAGCCTTTTAGAAATTGGATGTTTGCTCGTTTGTGGAAGCAAAATTAATCCAACGTTAAACTCAAGATTGAATATTAAAAACTTGGGTCCTACACCAAGTCACGACCTGTACAATATGGCAGTGCAGAAAAAAAAAAAAAAAACTTGCAAGGAGAGTAGGAGAGATGCTGGCAACTGAAGCTCAGGGTCATTCCACTTGATTCAACTGATTAAAGCAACAAATTAAAATTTATACGCCACATTGGGCAAATTAGAAAGTGCCCTGACCTTAGAGGACAGTCTTCAGATCGACAGGAGAAAAATCTGTTGTATATAGTATCACACAATGATGAATAGTGAGAATGTTAGTTGAAGCTACACTTCAACTTTTCTGATAGAGGGTCTGCTTTCTTGCTTTCAACTGCTTTGTCAGAATTGTTTGACCGTAAAGTATTAAAATGATTTTTCTCCATAGAGATAAGCAGGCAATACCGAGAGCATAAATTATATGTCAGATCAATGGAAAGGCAATCGTTACAATAAGAATGCATGACTTTAAAGGTACTAAAAACACCCAGAATATTAAAAAACACAAAGGGCAGGAGTAGCTCAGTTGGTAAGAGCATTTGTCCACTGATCGGCGATGCAATTCCAGCTCCCACAGATGAATGCTGTCGTTGTGTCAATGGGCAAGACACTTAACCCACCTCGTCCCCAGTGTAGGCGTACACTGGTGTATGAATGTGTATGTGAATGGGTGAGACGTTCCTTGTTGTAAAGCACTTTGAATGCCTTGAAAGTGGCAATTTTCTTTCTCTCCAGTGACTAGGTCAGGAATCGGAATACACCGTTTGCAAAAACCCCGGAAGTGTGAGTTCAGGCACCAGTCAATCAGCGAAGAGCCATACATTCTGTGTTGGCAACAATTCCCGAGGTCGAGGATTTAAAGCCGGAACAAAGATAATATTTGGTGAATTTTATCAAGGGGAAAGATCTTATTGCCTTTCTTCCTACGAGATTTGGGAAAAGCTTAATATACCAGTTAGCCCCATTAGCAGCACATTACATATGTCACGACCAACAGATTGGTTAAATAAAAAAGTACCTGTCTATTGTCGAGCGAATGAATTCTAATGCTGCGAGGTCAGACGAAGTGAAACCGGCTGATGAATCAGGCTAATGAGTCAGGACCCTGCAACAGAAAAGTACATATTTAAGAGAAAACTGCTTCTTTCAATGTGTCGCAGAGCCCTAAACCTTATGCATGAACAATAGGCAAATTCTTCAGCTATAAGGCATTTCTGCCCAAGCCCAGCTCAAGTTCCGGAGTTGGGACATTGGGCACTTTGCTGCAGTGGTCCACTGCTCCTGACAAGGTGCCCTAGTTCAGAGGCACCTGAAGCATGGGTCAGATGCAGAGAACATTTGTATCTTAACCTAACTGGTTATATGAATTCAAAAGTATTCTATAATTTTCGGTTAGTATTTTTGGCTTGCAATAATTACATCTTTTAAGGACCCGTAAGTTCTGAATCCAGGCCAAAATGAAAAAATTAAATAAAAATCTTCTTGACTTCAAACTGACCATTCTCAATAACCATACTGCCCATCCAACAAAATTGAGATGATTACTTTCTATTAAAAAGACACTGAGAGATTCCATTGCTTCAAAATGGACAAGCCTTTGTTCGACTTTTAAAACAAATGAACAACTGCCAGTTAATTCTCACTGGAGGATTGGGAGATAAAGTGTTCCAGCAACAATACCAATGTTCAAAATGTTGAACTGGTGCCACGTTTTGGCGATAATAAACGCTCACATTAAAATGCACTTCATTCTGGCACAAAAGGATCGCGTTACTGGCATCTCTTTGGTTTTAAAATAATGATATCGGAAAGTAAAAGCTCGTCATGTGGGAGTGTGTTGGCGTGTGCGCGTGGGTGGGACAAAGCAGATTGTAGCTAAACAGAGGAGAGATGGATAGACAGGGAAAGGGCCACTGCTGTTTGCCCATTCATCTCAGGTATTCGCCCAAAGAGCTCAAGCATGACAGCTCATCCATCAGCCACCGGGGGAAGCAGCGAGTCCTGGAACCGGACCAAAAAACGGAATATATCCATCAAGGGCCCCTCTGTTCTCCCACCGCTCAGATCTGCAGTTTAAGAAAAGAAAAGTGAAGATAACATGACTTAGAGGAGTATCATGCAAAATACACTGACTATGTTGCTGAGGCTATATTTAATGCACAACAATAGCAAGAATATGGCGAAGTGTTGACATGATACAGTAATAGGTTACATAGGCAGATTTTACAGTATGGCACAGCTAACACTCTCTTTTTAGGTGTGAACGCTATGCATACTTAATATATCAATACAATCTTATGCAAACTATCATATATTGAAACACTAAGAGCTGCACTGGGTACCTTCAATTTTACCTGATAGACCAAATAACTAAATCTAACCAGCTAAAATGTTATTGGCTGCCTATAATTCATGTATTTCTCTTATTGATTTTGTCTGTGTCTATGTGTCTCTAAAGATGAGGTTCTGTTTTTGCCTATAGATCTCCACTTACTTCATTTTGTTTGTTTGTTTCGTTGTCTTTTAGCAAAGTTACTATAATCATAACAATGACGTCAGGTGAGATGGTCATATTATAAAGTTTCAAGTATGATTTGCAGCCAAACACAAGTCTCAGGAAAGAGGAAGAAAACTTCAAAATATTTAAAAATAAATGTTGCATACACACACACACACACGTTAATTTTCCATTCCCTATATTGATTTATATTTCTTGATCCTGACTTCAACCACAGAATGTACTTTCCTACCTTTAAACTAAACCCTAACCTTAACAAATTTTAACCTGTATCTGAACTTTCAACCATATTTTGATCTAACAAAAAAGGATTACCATCATGAGGACCCAAAGACTGTATAAAGTGGTCTAAGTGATTGTGACATCACCTGTAGCATTCAGCTCCAGTCAAATGAAGCTCACCGAGGCTTGCAGTTATAGAATTTGGGGTCAGTTCCATAATAGGAATAGGAATTTATTTATGTACAAAATAGCAAAATAAAAACACCTGTATTATTAATAATATTAATATGAACATTTTAATATCAAAATTATGTTAAGTGAATTGGAGTCAGAGTCGATGGAGCTGAAAGTGCCCCCCCATTTTCACTTCTTATTTGGAACGTGGCAGCTAGCAGGTTAACTATGTCCATTTATATATACAGTCATTGTGGAGACCTCATTTTTGCCCCCATACAGGTGACAGGTCCCATGATGTGTGTATATTTAGATTTTTGTCACCATAATTTGATCACTACCTGCCCATACAACCACATGGCCTGGTTTCAAAAAAGATAATTCAAACACAGGTCAGCCTCCATCCATTTTGCTTACTACTTCTTGTGTACATTTAAAGAAAACTATACGAATGCAACTTTGTAATAAGCAATAACGGTGGTTTGCGATCATATGAAACACGTCTTTGTAAGCTATGTACTGTATATATTGTTGCCAGTAATCCTATATGGGATTGAGGTGAGATCACATCTTTGGTGTGAAGGGCTCTGGCCAAAACAGTGTGAAAATTATAAATGTAAATATAAATGTATGTAATGTTATGGGGTTGGGAGCTGTGAAAACAAACTCCCAAGACAGTTTCCCGATATCTCACATGATAGATTCAATACCCTGGAAACAAACTAGGAATCTAAATGTGGCATACATTTTGCCACAAAGCAAGTCACTTCAAGGAGGAAAATAGAAACTAAAATCAATCACAACATTTGACAAGAATTTGATGTCATAATCTGCGATGGAGAGCCTGTGACTCTATGGTCAATTTGTGTTTAGAAAGAAATACAAACTGAAAACGCTCATACGTAGAAACTTTTCCCTTTTGAAAGGTGCACTATGAAACTTTTTTGGTACAGGGTCTGTCACCTGCTTCTCTCTGTGGAGATGTTGCCTGGAATTTTCCATAGTATGTCATTATGCTTATTTATCTCTATGGAGACAACAGGTGACACCATAGGGCCAAGTTACATATCAGATCTTTGGAGAGGCAAGCCCACACAGAGTAAGAATGCATGTTTTTAACTCAATAAAAACCCATGTTATTGAGTAAATGCAAGATGGATAAATGCAGTGCCGTACAGGGACATGCCAGACAAAGCAACAACATCTCCATGGGGACAAGCAGATGGTGGACCTTCCCCAAGAAAAGTTACACAGTGCACTTTTAAGAATTGGCTCCATTAACTTGCCATATCAATCTTGGATCTTAAAGTTCTTACAACCGACAACAAGTGTATCTGAAAAGTGACAATATTTCAACTTTCATTTTTGCTGAATGAAAAGACAATGGGATTTATGCCAGTATTTGATTCATGTGGATATGTGCAGCAGTTACAGATGTATTAACAGTGAACCAAATTAGAATGATGCAATGTGACTTGAAAGCAGCCTATTACTTCCACTACTCATACTGATCACCTTTTTAAAGTATCTTTCTAAACTCACCAAGCCTGATTATTTTCTAATTACACACTAAAAACTAGTACTTAACCCTATCCTGAAATCCTATACAGTAATTACTTATTATGTAATCTATCAAAACCCAATCAAAACAAGCCAAGAAGCAAAACCAGAGTCAAATGAAACTACATTATGGTGTTTAAAAATAACGCAATTTCATCTTGAGTTTACTGTGTACATCATTAGGCTAATAGTGAAAAGTTTTGATAAAGTTAGAAGTTTGGAGCAGTTTGCGGCCTAAGCCAATAAGCGTAATGAGGGAGGAGAGGGCCCTAGGTGTAGAGCGACGGAGCAGCTGTCGACCTAATTCCTTCTTAACGCGGCGCTTGTGCTCTGATTAAGAAAGCGATCCGGCCTCTCATTTTCTCCTGACACTGGCTAATGCTGTGTGTCTCAATCGCCTCTCCGCTCCCTCCTAAGACCAATCGGCTACAAGGCAACCTGTACAACAAAGATGGACTGAATGAAAATACCTGGATCATTGTGTGAGAAAAAAATCTATCAAAAACAATGACACATAAAACCAAGAGCAAATCATTTTCACAGCTATCCCAGCAGATGACAAAACAGTGTCAGGGACGCAGCAGTGATTTTGGCATGACGGATAACAACATTAGGAACGGAGGTTGGTGGTATTTCTAAATCAGTATACGCAGCAGAAAGATGAAAAATATCTTTGACTATATGGTCGTACCCTTACAATTAGGGGGAATACTGTCATGGAAATTAGGGCAAAGTCTTTTCATTTTAACATATTTGGGTTTACACTATATAGATGTGTAAGCGACAAATGGGTCAGGTCCCATTTTAATTCTACTCAATACTATTTTTAATGTGCGTGGGGTTGAGGAACGTGGTGCCCTTAGGTATTTTCTTATCCAAAATGACCAATGGTTCACTATATTTCAGCAATCTGGTGCCATATGGACAGAATAAGGCTGGTTCAGCAGATAAAACAAGACACTGACAGATAATTCACTTCACTTGAAAGCACTTGGAGAGCACAGACCTCCCCAATGCAGTGACCTTATCTTGTAATGGTAAAGATATAGAACTGAACTAGAGATCTTTTAGCTTCTTAAGCCACAAAAGCCTTAACTCACTATGGGAAATAAACAACTTAAATGCTGTCATTTTTGGTCTTTGTGATAACTTTTTATTGTAAGTTCTACCAAAATCTTCTCAGTGTTTTTAGGGATGTATGGATACTGGCATCAGGTATTGGCTTTGATCCAGAAAATAATACTGTGTTAGGTATCGATTCCACAATTGGTTCATCTCTGTTTATGTTAGAATATATATAAAAAGATATTACTCATTTTATTTATATAAGATGTGGATCAGAGTTGAATTATTTGTGTTTTAAGAAAAGAAATATGCACTTCTAGTCTAAGCACTGTAATACTTAATGCCAAAGTATCGACATCAGGACAGAAAAAACTAAACTAAACTGATTTCATAGCCTAATTTAATATTTCTTCAGCACTTAACTCTCAAACAACAAATGTGTGTGATAATATAATTCTCATGACATATTAATTTTAGCTTATATCATTCTAAATGCATGTTCATTTGCATACAGTGACTGATTTGAATAATATAGTGAATATGCTGGTAGAAATAACAATATGCATCCCTCATAGCTCCCGTCCCCTGCTCTGCTTTGTATTGTTTCACTAGTATTAGCATGCAATGAATGCCCAGACCTTGTTACCCTCTGTGAACCCATGCTCCTGACTTCACCGTTTAAAGTCAAACATCTTACCACTGGTTAAATGTGTGTTTTAAAATCCAACTGTGGCCAATTAGGAACACATTAATGCGTAATAAGTTGAATGAAGCTATAATCTTAACATGTCTCGTGAATACATGATTAAGGCTGTTCAAAATAGCCTTGGGTAATAAAATGGGATGAGACGCATAATAATTGTCTGCCAAGTAGCGTTTGGACTATTTCAAACAAAGGTGCACTCTTTGGAGACCGCAAGCTCGGAGCTCCTGTCAGCTAAATTTGACTTTCTTATTGAATTTTGAAAGTAAACACCCATTGGATTTTATGTTGATACAAGGCTTTTATCGGGATATGTGTAAAAGTGGCATTGAAGCTTGTGTAAATATAAGATCTGTGACACATTCGGACCGTTTGCCATGTGGAGTGTGTGTGTGAGAGAGGTGGCGTTGCTAGGGAGCACCAGGTTGCGCGTAGAACGGGAGAAAGCGCGAGCGATGGAAGAGGAGAAGAAAGAAGTGGAGCAATGCCAAGAAGATGGTCCCAGGAGAGAGGGGACGCAGCGAGACAGTCAGAAAAGGATAGCTGTGATGGGGTGTTTACCACAGAAGCAGGCTGCTATTAGACTATATGGAGCATTGAGGAGGTCATTAAGGATCAGTATTTTAAAGGAGGAGATGGTGATGAGGGAACAGCAGGAGATGTTTGGGAGGCAAAAGCCAATCTGCTGCTAAGGGGCCTGTTTACCTATGAAACTTCAGCCATCAGTCGGTCAGGGCTATTTACAAGAACGTCATTTTCTCACCTCTACATGCCAGCTATGATCGCCCCCCACTTTTTTTTTTTTTTTTACCTCTCGTCCTATCCTGCTTTTAAAAAAACAGGGATTCGTGTGAACACTCTATGCAAATGAGATGGTTATTACCCCACTGCTCATCAAGCCGCGCAGAGGAGACATTAATAGGCTGATGAATATGCATGTGAATTTGTTAATTAAGTTAATTATTCTGCTGAAAATGCATTCGTCTTCCAAGGACATCTTCCCCAGGATTTCAACCTGCTCTGCTCATTAGTCATGCGATATTTCATACAGTGGGAGGGAGATTGAAGGGGAGAGAGGAGACAATGCTGCTTTTAGAAAGTGGGGGAACAGTTGGGGTTGTAAAAGTACGGGGGTAAAAAATAATGTATTTTTTATGTCGCGATGGGATGCAAAGCCGTTATAGGGAAACCACATCCCGCTTTCAGGATATGGCACATTATTCTCAAAAAGCCGGAGTTACCCGTTTTATTCTCTCCCATTCTACCTCACTGGTTACTTCTCCCTAATTGCTTATTAAAACCCCCTTAAATGAACTTTTTGTGCCAACTTTCCAACACATTAATTAATTGTTGTAGCCAATTAAGTGCCGTTGTGCAAATGAGCCTCATCACAAATGGTCCTATAGGGCTCACCCCTCCTCTTCTCTCCACGCTTCCTCCGTCTTCCACCGGCAGCCGCCAGTCTTTCCCAGCTGCCCTCGCACTTCCAAGACGATGCGTGCCAAAGAAGCAGAAACTGTGTCCCAATAACGCTGCACTGTTCGATGGAGCGCATCCAACATCCCTGGTCTCAAACTTGTACGAAACTGTAGGTACAAAGCAAAAGTCTATTCAAATCACAACCACCAATTCAGAACTAATTTGTTGTTTACTGTCTGAATAATTTGGCTGATATCTTTGCATTTTTCACCAAGAGAGATGCTAGAAAGAGGAGGGTAGGTTACTTCAAAGCGCTCAATGCACTTGCCAAGCTGTTATACGCCTCTTGTGTTTAAACTATGAATGCATGAATAAAAAAAACTGATTTAACTTTTAGGACTAAAACAAAGATATTGGAAAACTCTGCTGACAACAGAAATTTAAAAAAGGATTTGAATCCACCAGGTGTATGTTTAAAAAGAATCAGAGTTCATTCTTAAGTTATATTCTATACTTAATATATGTTTACATCTATTAGGTCTGTTGTTTCTAAACATTGGGGACCTCTTGGCTATCCATATACCTGCTCTTTATTATGCTTTAAGAGCTGCTTTGACAAATTAGTTTCTGAAATATCAGATCAGTAAAGTTCTATCGTATCTTAATGCTTGTGCACAGTCTTTCTAGTGGCTATATTTCTTACAACATACGGTGTAATCCTTCATTCTGCAAAGAACAGAGTAAGGATGCCCACCTTTGAAACCTTCTTACTACATCATATTATAATGAAAAAATAATAACAGACCAAATTTAGTTCTTATTTATGCCTCATGTAAATTTTACAGTTCTGGCGTGGTCTTGTGTCTAGACCTTTATAAAACTGAAGCTTAGACATGTTATTCCTAGTTTAGTAGCTGTTGTTCTGATTTGGAGCAAGTTCTTAAACTAAATATCACCAATATGTGTCTGTACTACAGATGGGAAGAGATACAATATCCACAAGACGAGATGAGACTTTCTGGAACTATAAGGGGATGTAATTCACAAGCACTTAACCTCTTTTTTCCAATCCAAATGTAAACACATGGGGAAAAATCTACAGTCAGTGTGTGCACAATCTTGTGGTAATTTTCTCTTGTGACATCTTGCAGCACAAGATCTTGTCCCATCCCTAGCCTTACAAAATAATAAAGTGATCATAAAATAACAAACTGGTTTAGTCCAAATTTAATCCTTATTTTAGTAAAATATGTATGTAAATCTTAGTTCTGGTATGATTTTATCTAGGCCTTCTTTTAAATACACAATTAGCCATCTTATTCCTAGTTTTGTAACTGATGTTCCAATTTCATATCTGAATTCTTAAACCTGTAGCAGTGTCAGAAACACTTAAGGTTGTGTAAGGGTACCCTTACACTTGTCATGATTGATCCTGGTTTAAGCCCTGTTTAGCCCTGATGTAGACTTGGTTTGGTCCTGGTCTAGTCAAGGTTTATATAGGTTTAGTCAGAATTTTGATGTGGTCTAGGTGCAACTGTGAAAATGACCAAAACAAAATCAGACCACCACTGTTCTGCATTACAATGAGCAGACTCTGAACTTTCCATCTTGTGCTTGTGTTCAGCTCTGCCCACTGTACAGACATGGCACTGATGCACCCACCGGGAGGATTAGAGAGAGGTTTAGTGCCAACCTCACTCCCAGTGCCACCCCTTCCCTGGGCACTGAGGGTCCCTTTTGGCATGGCAAGGTGAACTAGCCTCTGATTGATGGGCACTGTTTCAGCCCCGCTACTGCACTCCCTAAGGCCTCCCTTTGCCTTTCTCCTACTGAAGTCTTGGCAGCGGTGCCCACCTCCTCTTGATGCCAGGCAGCCAGCTAAAACTCCTGGTGGGCACATCAATTACATAGCGGCACCTCCCCTCTTTTCCTCATGTCTATCTGCGGGTCTGGACTGACTCAGACGGTGCCAATCTGGTCTCTCTCCATCCCCACTGCTGTGTATGGTGCGCATGCTCACTTACTGTATATATCATGATTTCACAAACACAAGAATAAATGCACAGCTCCTCTCATGAGCAAGTCAAGCTTGGTGGGAAAATCCTCCCCAGAGAGCCCTCACTCATCCAGACCCAGCTGTGTAGAAGGCTCAGGTGTGCACTCTAAAGAACAAGGCAAGAAAAAATACATGGTTAAAATAGCCTAAATGGTCTGCTATTTTCCCTCATGGTTATTTTATAAAAAAGGAATAAACAGAGCAATTAAAAAAACAAAAACAAAAACAAAGAAAAAAATCACTATTAAGGTTATAATAAGGCATAGTCGCTCTTTTGAAGTGATTTAACACAATTATTCTAATTGTGCAGTGGATTTTTGGCGCTCCATTGCTTTTGGCAAAACATGAATCATTTACTCGCGGCGATGCAACGCCATCTGGAGTATTTATTGGACCATTGTCTCTTCCACGCAGCGTAAATGAAGCTGAGATGATAAACCATATACTAGTAGTAATTCCAATTATTACAATGCGAACAAAAAGCTTTCTCACTAAAATATTATATAAACTTATATATATTATTATATATGATAATTATATATATAATTATAATAATATATATAAAATCTAAAACTTTAAAGAAGTAAAAAAACGTTTTAGGTTAGAACCTAAACCTAAAGCTATGTTTTATTGCTCTGTTAAACTAAATCTATAGAACTGTGAACGGAAATGTCATGATTTAGCTACTTTTCAAATACATATACATTCTACAAGTGTAACGCAGTTTTCTTTCTTTTCTTACTGTAAGCGAGAGATAGACTATACGGTCATATATCAAAAGTCGTATTGCAAGTTGTATTTTTGTTTCATAAGGCTTGATTTAGATGCTAAAAATACATTAGCGGTTTATTAATATATAATAAAGTAAAGACAACCCACTTGACCGGCAAAACAGACAAACTACGGAAGCCCGGACGGTGAAGCGAAGCAGGGACAGGAAATCAGGGACAATGGCGGCGGGGCCTGGAGTTTCAGTGCAAAGTAACAGTCCAGCGAGAGAACTAACTCTCTCTGTCTCACAAGGAGGCTTTCAGACTCATGTAGATCGGACAAAAACCGAGGATGTTTCAGGTAAGAGCACGCGTAGAAGCTTTAGTGTTTTTCTTTTCTCGAAATTCAACCATCTGCCAGGGCTAGGCAAACAGCTTAGGCTAAAAGCTAATAGTTCTCATTTGTACAGTCCGCCTCTGTTTATTACACCGTTATATCTAGGCTGTGGCGTGTAATAGGTTATTTTATGCCTTTAAGCACCTCAGACACCACGAGTATTTTATGTACATCAAAAAGCTTTGTTTTTAGAACTATCAGCGATTTTCATCTAGCATTTGGTGCTAACATAACAATCCATGGTAACAGTTATAAGTAATGTAGTAAAATAGACTTGTTACATGTAATGTTGTTTCAGTGTTGTCACTAACCTGAGGCATGACAGTTATGTTATACTTTCCACATTTGTCTAAATAAAGGCAGGAGGAATCATCTTGACACTTTTCACATTTGTTTACTCAACAATTTGCACTGGACACAAACGTCCCCGTACGTCACTCTCCAGGACGCTGCCATATGTCTTTAAAAAATCTTTCGTTTTCGATTAACGAAGGAATTAATACAATATCTATCTATCTATGAAATTACCATTATTCCTATTACTCCATTGTATGTCAGAATATATAAACATGTTTTACCTTTCATCTGCCTGTATAGAAGCAGAGAAGCAGAGCCGTGTCACTGCGTTGCTGGAGAGGCTTCATGCCAAACATAATGCCTCACGACCATGGCAGGAGACATCCAAAGTAGTCCGGCAAGCAATGGTAAAAAAAAGTTTGTCTTTACTATCAAACTATAACTTCATTCAGTAGATTTAAAGCATATTTAAAAATAAACCAGTATAGCAATGGTATATTTTTTTCTCAACTTACATGTTTTACAGGAAAAACGTGGCGTTATGAATGCTGCAGGTCACCAGCTTCTGCTGACCTGTCTGGAGACTCTGCAAAAGGCTTTGAAGGGTGAGGCAGCTCAACAGAACAACAACTATTCATCCCATTATTTTCTATGTGAAGATGTATTCTCAGTAATACTATGAAATATTATAATAATACATGTTTTTTTTTTCTCAGTGACATCTCTGTCTTCTATGACTGATCGATTAGAATCAATAGCCCGTCAAAACATGTGAGTAATTGTTATCTTAATGTAAAATTCTTTTTAATGTTTTCTAGATTGTCAAATGGATAATGTTTTTAGACTGATAGGGACTGGCTTTCCCTAACTTTCAGAATTGAGTAAACTACTTGGATGACATTTTCTCTATAAAAACTTTGTCCACATGACATAATTTAGCCTTCTTTTCCAATAGTATGTTTTATATAATTATATTTAAGATCTAACCAGTTTAATATGAAAAGTGTCAATGTAATGGTGTCTACTTTGTGCAGGCTGGGCTCACATCTCAGTCCATCAGGGACAGAGTGTTACATCACATCAGATATGTTTTATGTGGAGGTCCAGTTAGACACCACTGGTCAGCTAGTGGATGTCAAGGTGGCTCATCAGGGAGAAAATCCCACGGTTAGTACAGCTCATGACAGTGTAATTACAACAACTGTACAACTGACAATAAACAACTGGCAACTAACATGCTTAAATGTTCTTAGAGTTGTCCAGAGCTGATTAGACATCTGCGGTGAGTAAAATCCAGTATTCTTAATCTGAAGAATGTGTATTTTGTTTGTTGTATTACATTTATGTTTTTTGCTCTAGAGAGAAGAACTTTGAAGAATTTTCAAAACATTTAAAAGGACTTGTTGAGTTATATAAACTGCCAGGAGATAAGTACGTTTTAACAGTTTTTTGGAAGTTTGTAAATGTTATGCATTGAATATGTGTAGAATGTCTGTTAAGATTATCATTATTATTTTTCTCAGCAAATTGAAAACCAAGATGTATATTGCACTGCAGTCTTTGGAGCTTGATCTCACAAAGATGATGCACATGTTCAGGTAAATTTTTACAATAAAGTTAGCATTTTAGCATATCTAAAACAAAACTAAAAAGTCAGTTTTGCTTTAGGTTGGCAACTAATGCTACTACAGTGGAGACTATTCTTCATGGCAGCGTTGGACTTCTAACAGCCAGAAGTGGAGGACATCTTGTTACCCTTCAGTGTTATGTGTCTCCTTATGACATATTTGAGGAGGACCTGGACTTAACAGACAGCAATGGTAAGGAAGGCAGAAATGAATGTGAAACAAAAGAGTATACCTTGGCTTGTTATTTATTTGTTTTTATTGTAACCTTTGATATTGCAGTTCCAAGATCTCTGGGTATTAGTGTGTCTGTGACAATTGAAGGAACATCTGCTATATACAAGCTTCCAATTGCTCCTCTCATTACTGGATCCCACCCAGTGGACAATAAAGGGTAAGCACACTAATTACATTTCTGTGTATTTTACAAACACATGTCAGAGTGATGAAGAAAAGCTGAAGTTTAAATTTTATGTTGTAGGACCCCATCCTTTTCAAATGTATCCAACTCCAACAGTGTGGACTTGCCTGCTTGCTTTTTCCTGAAGATGAACCGGCCGATGCCTTTCTCTTTGTCCTTTATTCAAAGATTAGGAAATGCTACTTGTAAGTTAAGTAATATTACAATAAACTATTATTGTACCACTGTCAGTTCTATAAATTTTTCTTTTGTTTTCAGCAATTCCTGTGTTTGAGAGCCCTCCGAGCCTGTCTCCTCTTTATCAGCTAATTGTCCAAAGCCAGCTTCAGCTCCTGGAAGAAGGAAATGCCTCATCAGTACCACACAGCATGCATTTTTATTCAGTAAGTGAATTCTGTATACAAAAGAAACATGTTTCATTTCTAGAAAGGTCTGTAGTCGCCTGATATTAAGCTGAATTAATTGTTTACAGGTTTTGCCAGATCAGCAGCATTGTTACTTCTTAAATGGAGATGCCCCAGTGCAAGATGGTCATTGTCTCCAAGGTGCTCTGGTGACCAAGATCCCTTTTCGGCACCCGGCTCAGGTGCCCCTTCTTCTGGATATCATCCGCCACCAAGCTGCCTACAACACTCTGATTGGTAGCTGTGTCAAACAGACATCTTTCAAAGAGGGTGATTAAGTTTAACATTTGTAGTCAAGTTTATATATAAAGATTGTCTTGTAATATGGGTTTCTGTAATATTTTCAGATACAGCAGGGCTTTTACAGTTTGAAGTGTGTCCTCTCACTGACTCCAGTTTTAGTGTTTCATTCCAACATCCAGTGAATGAATCTTTGGTCTGTGGTAAGTCAAATACTCACAGTTGAAACCATAAAATATGCTGTTTCTTGTTAATCTAACACTTCTTTTCCTTTTTCTCTAGTTGTAATGGAAGTAATTGACTCTCGCCAAGTATCCTGCAAACTTTATAAAGGCCTCTCAGATGCCCTCATATGCACAGATGAATTCATTACCAAAGTTGTACAAAGGTAAGAAAGCAATGCTAATTTATCCATTCAATATAGTGAGTTAAATATTTTCAGTTTATTAATACATTTTGTTTTATTGTAGATGTATGTCTATTCCTGTAACCATGAGAGCCATAAGGAGGAAGGCAGAGACCATCCAGGCAGACACTCCAGCTCTTTCGTTGATTGCACAAACTGTGGAAACTATGGTGAAGAACAACCTGCCACCTTCAGGCAGTCCCACCTACAACATGGCAGCTGGGGACCCCATGGGACTTCCAGGACTCACCGGAGGGAACACACCCACTGGAGGAGGACCTGCTGGAGGGCCTAACTTTTCCGGTCCAATTACAACTTTATTTGGAATGAGAGAGCGACAGAGTCAAGGAGGGGAGTGTATGACGCCAGGCGGGGCAACTGCACAGCAACAGTTGCAACAACAACAAGCTGGTCATGGACATTCAGATGACTACAACAAAGTCACCCAGAATCCAATACTCACAAGTCTGTTACAGATACCAGGAAATGTAGGCTCCAGTCCCAGTTCCCAGAATGCACCACAACCTCACCAAACTCCTCCCCCCACATCCTCCCCAGCTAGCAATACTAAGAATCATCCTATGCTGATGAATTTACTCAAAGACAATCCGATACAAGACTTAACTGCGCTGTATGGCCCAAGTACTTTGGAGAGGCAGAATTCTTCTGGCTCTCCACGCACTGAGGGAGTGGGTACAAACTGCCCTGGAAGTGGCACCAAATTTAAGAAAAAGCGACGACCGACAGAAAAGAGTGGGGTGATGCCAGGAGCAGCTGCTGGTCCGGGAGCAGGAGGAGTGGCAGGTTTAGGTGTCAAGGGTTCACTGCCTTCACATCTCCAACACCATCAGGCCACTCATGAAGATGATTTCCACCGTGAACTGCTCTCCATGGATGTGGATGCTTCTCAGAATTCTATATTTGATGTGAATCTTGCTGGTGATGGATTAGATACTCCCCATAGCATCACGCCTGCACCCAGCCAGTGTGAGACTCCTCCCTCTGGCCCCAGTATACCCTACCCCCAATCTCATGTTCAGTCCCAACAGCAACAACCCCCAGGGCCTGTGCCACCACGTATAGGGCGCCTCTCGAGCTCTGACAGTATTGGGCCTGATATCACAGAAATATTATCAGATTTACCTGACCAAACAGGTAAAAGCAGTGGAGGGACTCAGCTTCCATTGGGTGGTGGAGAAGATGCTGGCCCCCTTGGTACTCCCATCCGTGATTCTTCTAGTTCAGGTCAAGGAAGTGCAGTCTTTGATTCAGATCTTTTCAACACCAACAGCAATGAAAATCCATTCACTGATGCTGCAGACCTGATTGCTGAGGCAACAGCAACAGCAGCCACTCCCACCAGTGACTCCTCCTCCACAAACTTCTTTCCAGATGCTGCTGACTTTAACCCTGACCTCTTGGCATCTGGTCATGGATTTTCCCAAAGCTACTTTGATGACAGTTCACCAAGTGCTGATGGAGACATGGATTTAGTGAAGTTTGGTGGAGGTAGCCAGCAGAATACACCATCCGGGACCCCCCAAAACCCAACCCCACATGGTCAGAGCACGCCAGACCCTTCCCTCAAAGATCCCTTTGACATGGGTGGGATTGTTTTTATAGGCAGTGGTGGAGGTAAACCACCTTTGGGTGCTCCAGATTTAGGAGACACTCACAGTGGCGGGTCCCAGAGCCCTATAATGATGGGAGTGGGACTTGGAACAGGCAGTGATTTTAAAAGTGGTGAAGCTAAAGTGAAACCACAACCATCCGGGGTGACCCGGCCAAAGGATGAGAATGGGAGCAGTGGTAACAGCAGTTCAGTGATGGGGAGTAGCTCATCAGAAGGAAAACAAGTGAAGCGCAGTCGGACACCCTCTAGTGAGGGGAAATCTAAAGACAAACCCCCAAAACGCAAAAAACCTGACACAGATGGAAAATCCCCATCCCATAGTTCAGGGGGGCGGCCTTACACCCCTCCAAGTGGAGGCCCAGGCTCTGGTGGGAGTGGAGGAGGCTCCAAGTCACCTGGTAGCTCAGGGCGCTCACAAACCCCTCCACGGATTCCTATCTTAACTATCCAAATTGGAAAAGGGACAATAACAGGCAGGAAAAGCTCCTCCCACAGCGGAGATAGCTCCAGTAGCTCCACCACAAGTAGCAGCGGGGGAGGAGGGGTGACAGGGAGCAGCAAAAGCCACCACTCTCACTCGTCCTCCTCGGGAAAGATCAAAACTAAGGAAGGATCTACACAGGGCAGCAGCTCCAAACCAGGAAGTACAGGCTCAGGAGGAGGAAGTGGGTCATCCCAGTCCAAAAGCTCCTCTCAGGGAATGGGAGTAGGCAAACCTGGCTCTTCGCCAATCACCAAACATGGACTGTCAGGACCAGGGGGCAGTGGCAGCAGTATGGGCAGTAGCAGTAAAATCAAAACACAGGGAGGCAAACCTTCTGGGTCTCTCATGAATCCTGGAATCAAGCCCAACATCTCCCCATCCCACTCTCGCTCTAGTAGTTCAGGTGACAAAATGTCCTCCCCTATGAAGTCCCAAGTGCCAGGAACACCTCCATCGTCAAAGGCAAAATCCCCCATAGGCTCTGGGGGCAGTGGGTCTGGTGGGTCAAAGTCTTCCTCAAGTAGTGGCATGGGCTCTCAAAAACCTATGGGAGGGGGCTCTTCGAGTGGGTCCGGATCTTCCTCAAGCTCTTCCTCTTCATCTAGTGGCGCTTCTTTTCCCGGAGGCTCACAGTCTCAGTATGGAGGCAGTGGAGGGGGGAGTGGAGGGGGTGGGGGTGGAGGGAGCGGGGCAGCGGCAGCAGCAGTGGTAGCTCGAACAGTGGAGCAAACAATCAAAACAACTCAAACAACCCCAATGCCAAAGGAAAGTCCCCAAGTCGCAACAAGAAGCCATCCCTCACAGCTGTCATTGACAAACTGAAGAGCGTTGGAGGAGTAGGAGAAGATGGGTGCGAGATTGGGCCACAGGGAGGGACGACTGGTCCTGGGACCACCCCTGGGAGCGGACCTGGAAGTGCCCCTAGCGGTGGAGTTCCAAACATTGGCCCGTCTAAACATGGCTCCTCATCCCAAAGCGGAGAATACAAGCGTGAGAAGTCAGACAAAGAAGCTAAAGCTAAAGTATCTGTGTCGGGTGGAAACAGCGGGGATAAAAAGATGATGGACTCGAAAAGCGGAGGAGTGGGTGGGAGTGGTTTGGCGAAAATAATTATTAGCAAACCTGATGGTGGTTCGCCTAGCATCAAAGCTAAAGTATCCCTCCAGAAAACTAGCGAAGGGTCTGGGGATTCAATGCGTCCCCAGATTTCCAGCCTCAAAGCTTCTCCCTTGTTCAGTGGATCAACACCCAAACATGATCGCTCGTCACCCAGCCACAGCCGCTCCCCAGGGTACACCCCACTCAACCATGACAGCGAGAGTGAGTCCGGGAGCAGCTCTGTGGCAGAAAAGTCCCACCAAAACAGCCCCAGCTCAGATGACGACCAAACCATGAGGCCTCTTCCTCCACAGGACTACATGAGCTCAATGAGTTCAGGAGAGAAACACAAGAAGCATAAGAAGGAGAAAAAGAAGCAAAAAGAAAGGGAGCGAGAGAGGGACAGAGACAGAGATCGAGACCGGGATAAAGAGAAAAAGAAGTCCTCTATGTCTATAAGCTCCTCCTCTCACCCCATTAAAGCTGACAGTTGGTCCCGCTCCCCGATCTCTGCATCTGATTCTAATCTGTCGATGATGGGCTCCGACCGCCCCTCCAGACCAAGCCCAATGTACATGAGAAATGAAGATGATGACCTCATGGACTCAGCTCTAACGGGAAACCTGTGATTTTATATATCAAAAAACATCTTGTCTTTCTGTATATTATTTCTGTTAACGCCTTTTACTCAAGTTTTATTTATTCAACACTGGCCAAAATCTGGACTGCAAATAGGATTGTTCAAGGAATCATTAACATGTGATTTTAAATATTTAACTGTCTCATCTGAATGTTGTTGTATTACGTCATTGGAGATTGCCATGGCATTTTTTTGAAGTATGTCCCTGAACCCTTACAACCATCTCAGTTTTAACATAAAACAGTATATTTTTATGTCCTTGTAAATTGCATTTCTTTGCTGTTCCTATGGAGCTTTCATTATCATATCTGATAATGTTTCATTTCCTCTGTATGTTGACAAAAAAGTTTTTTAAAGTATTGTACAGCTAGAAGGATTCCATGTTTAGTTGCCTTGTTTTGCAGAAACAACCAGGATTTTTATACGTGCGCATTTTATATGTAAATGATTTTGAATGAAAAGATGATGATGTTACAGTTGTTTATTCTAAATGCTAAAATTATCAAAGCTTGAAATAAATATTTCAAAGCTCTTTGTTGAGATTATGTACAGTCCTACTATATAAATACTAAAATTGCAAAGCTGATCAATTCTGATGTATTACGTTTTACCACCAGATGGCAGCAGCACTGCATAATGTTCAGAAGACTAAGTGGAGTGTGATCAGCTAAGATGGATTTTACACATTTAATTGTTTAGAAATGAGCAATTTTTATGCCATAGTTGAAGTTGTTTTAGCAGTAACTCTGTATTATTATACTGATGAGTAAAAGACAGTAGTTGTAGGAAACCAGTCATACTAGAAACAATATGGTAGCTGTATTATTATTATTATTATTATTGGAAGTATCGGCAGAGAAAGAGGGGTGATTTATGGACGTTTATAAAGACAATAAACCCTTCACATTGTATTATTGGTATTGGTCGTTATGGGGAGACAGCCATATTAATTCAAGATGGCTCACCTTTTCAATTATTCATTCCTTTGGGGCAGTGGCTGTCACTTTTCATCCACAACAAGAAGGACGGATTCTGGGCATTGCTGTAGTCAATACTGGCCTATAAAACAGTATCTCATTACAGAAAATCTAGATGGTATAGCAGATTCCTTTCCGGTGAGAACATATGAAACCTTATGTAAATGTCAAATGTGTTGCCTTATTTAGCCTCTCTCCAGTTCAGCTGACTCTGCATTTTATTTTCCCATAGGCCATGTCATAGCGCTCAGCTCACAAATACATTGAATCTCTATAGGATACAAACTGCTTCGTGAATGGTGTGTCATCAACTATTTACATTATATTGGCTGGCATCTGTTCAATGCAGCTGGTTGTTACAGTGTTTGGGAGGTGTCCTATTGTAACTGCATTCCCAAAGGCACCATATGTGCTATGCTATTATGAGAGGTCATTCTATCATAGCCACTGCAAGTTCTCATTTTCCACTGGTCAGGTTGCTGAAAAGTATATATTCATATTCATCTGCGTTTCAGCTCTGTGTTAGGTGAAGGGCATACAGGGCATGTGGATGTCTTTGTTACACATAGAGGGCCTGCGGGTAACATTTAGCAATATTATCTGATGTAAAATTAAAAGCAGGAAGTACGTCGTTAAGTGGATTTCATGGTCTAATTAAAGGTGCCCTATGTGACATTTTTTTGTGGAGGATATGACACCTGCTATTGCTTTGCTTGCAAAACTGTCTACAATTTATTTCATTATGGGTGTGTTTATTCATTTGCTCGTCTCCATGGAATTTAATGCAGTGCTATTTCCCTACTGTGGAACATTCCAGGCAAAGGTGAGCGATCATATTTCATTACGGCCGCTGCTCTGGGCAATAAACGTGTACTGGTGCGCGGGAGCGCGCGGGCTCCAAACACCGACAAACACTGGCGCACTGTGGCCAGGCCAGAAGGGCAAGACGAAACGCGAAGCAAAAACTCATCAAAATGTATGCTACATTGTCGGCACAGCAGGCCTACAGCACAGAGCAGGTCTACAGGTCTACAGCACAGAGCAGGTCTACAGCACAGAGCAGGTCTACTGCGATATGTCGGCTGAAGTTTGTCAAATAAAATACCAAATAAATCTGTGTTTGCCACGATGTACGTTTGGCTTGGTAAATGTGAAGAGGGTGCTATAAATACCACTGTAAAACAAGAGAGAGAGAGAGAGAATGTAACTAGGAATTTGAAAAAAAAAAACTGGTTTAAAAATCTTACCCACTTTATTCACTTTAAAGTAGTTTTCTGTAAACATTTATCAGATAAAATGGAGACAGATTTATAAAAACATTGATATATATGTGTCAAAATAACTGTAAAATACAAATAAATGTAGAAAATTACAAAGATGGTCTTGATTTGGTCTCGATGGGCTGTGGTCTCGGTCTTGTCTCAATCTCGACCCTCAGAGGTCTTGGTCTTGTCTTGGTCTTGGGACCCTGTAGTCTCGGGCAGGTCTTGATTAGTGCTCTTGACTACAACACTAGTGCATATACTGGTGAATCACCATTCATTTAGATAGGGCCTGGTCTTATTAACCCGAAATAGATGCCCCAGTGAACCCAGTTTGAGCACTCTTCTCACCTTTTTCACCCCTGACTCATTTTCATGCCTGTATATGGCAGGTGAGAAACTCTAATGACACAGTAATGACACAATACAATTTCATTAGTGAAAATGAAAAGAAATAAAAGTAAAATGTATAATCCAACCATTTCATATGCATTTTAAATAAAGTGATGACATCTTTAACTGTTTTAAGACAGGCTGAAATGAAACAGAAAATGCTAAAGGAGAGCACTTCATTGTCTGCGGAGAGGGAAACATTGTGGAGAAAAGGGAAGGAGAATGAAATATCTCTCCACAAAATTCTCACCAACCTCTAGAAGTTTGAGAGAAGCTTTTGAGACCTGTATGTGCTTTGAGAAACGAAGCAGACACCAAGAAGAGAGTATCTGAACTGGAGGTTGAGAATAGAAATCTGCAGGAATGACTGAAAGAGCAGATGGAGTCAGCTCCAGCAGGTCCAGAAACAGCTAGATCAAGATCCGCACGTGGCTAAGGTCCACTGTGAGGAGCAAATCAAAGCTAGCAACCTCCTCCAAGACCAAAAGGCTGTTCAGATGCTTAAGGACATGGACGCTCTTGCAAGTCAGAACCAGGAGCTCATGTGCACAAGAAAACCATGAACCAGCTCACTGACTATATAAAGGAGCTGGAAATGGAGCAGCAAAAGTCATAGGTCAAATATGTGCAATCCAGAAAAGCTTTTGAGAAAAAAATGGAGTTCATCATAAGAAAGAACCAAGAGAGGGTAAATAATGCTTTTATTTTTGTATATTTTGGGCAAAGAAAAAAAAAGTTACACACTGCACCTCAAAAATAACATAATTCTAGGTTAATAAAAAATAAAACATTTAAAATAAACACAACTTTTTTGTTTTGTTTTGTTTTGTTTGTTCAAGATGAGTTTGCAGTTCAGGTGTAGTTATTAGGGATGTAACAACCAAAATATCATGATCATGATATTCCAAAGTCTCACAATAATACCATGGGCTGTCACAATATATCGAATTACAAGTTTCTTTGCTTAAATGCATTTTTTTTTAATATAGTAGCAATAGCTAATAAATATTATGGGAACTACATATCCCATGATTCATTTCAGCACAGACAAGTTGAAGTTTGAGATGTAAAAAGATGTTTTTTACTTGAATTCTTGGGATTATGATGGTGATAATTCACATTAAATTCTTGTCAGGGTATTTTAAAAGCAAAAAAAAAAAAAAAAAAAAAGCAAAAAAGTGTCCTATCTACGGTTATATAAGCTTCTCCAAAATATTGCAATAAAAAGAGATTTGGATATCATTATATAGTTATTATGAAGTGGTTCCTGTTATTATTAAATTAATATTTTTATTGATTATTTATATTAGTCAATGCTGTAGCAGGATGTGAGAAATAAACTTAATTCTATGACTTATTTCAGACAGGAGGTGTTGGATCTGATTTCACTTGCACTGAAGAACCACTGAGCTCCACTGAAGACAACACAGAACAAAAAGCAGGTTAGACCTCGACTGTTGCCTCCATGAAGATAGAAATGGTCTTCTTTGTAAAGTGAAATATTCAATCAAAATTCCTAGAAAGCTAAAGAATAATTTGTTACATTTAAGTTATTGTGGTACAAAAGCGCATAGTATCTTATGCCTGTCATTGTCTGAAAGTGTGTAATTTCTAACCTGCCTGCCCTATAATGGTCTGATTTGGTTATTTTAAAATTTAATCCCCATTTAACAAATTAATTCCACCACACTTTCAAAGCAGAAATATCTTATTGTACTCCCCAGTGTGGTATAATCTCAGCCTTTTTACATTCTTCTCCATCCAGCCTGCCTACATTCAGAGACTGCCAAGCACTTCATTACAGTTGGTGTGTTCACTTGCGCCAGGTCTTCCCAACCAATTTGTCAAATGCCAAACAAAATAAAAGAAACCCTGAAAGTGCAAGTTCCTCCTGCCTCCAATTCTCTCTCTTCTTCCTCCGTCAACCTTTTCAAACTGCTGATGGACTCTTTCTCGCAAGCGAGGCTAATTTGTTCATTGTGTATACCGCCACTCAAAACTTCAGCCTGGCTCTTATAGGACGCACTAATGCTGGGAGCAGATTCACGGTGGTCCCTCCTCTCTTCTTTTCATCTCTTATTTCCTCTTTCATCATTCTTGTAACACACAGCCAAGCTCCTCTGCAGGTTTGTGATGTGAGTAGAATTTGACTTTTCTTCCCCCCTTAATTAAAAAAAAAAAAAAAAAAAAAAAAAACGCTTCTTGTATAATGCACAAAGTCAAATGAGCCAAGATTTGGGATTGTAGCTTCTTCTATACTGTAGAGTTATGTAATAGGTCTTGAACAATTTGACAGAGGAAAAATACTGGAGGTGGTGTGTGTGTGTAGACTTTATTTGACAGGACATATGTAAGTTTAAATGGAGGTAAAGAGTGGGAAGAAACATTAATTAAACCACTGAGTCCTTTTCACAATGCTGGGGTTCTCACAAAGCCGTTATGTAAACTGCAGCTCAAATTCCTTGGACAATACAGGACAGTGATAGCCAGGCTGGTGCCACCTAGTGCCTCCGCTCAATTATGTTTCTCTCCAGTGACTAGGTCAGGAATCAGAATACACTAGACGGTTTGCAAGACCCCCAGAAGTTGTAGACTGCACACCAATCAATCAGTGAAGAGCTAAACCAACCCGAGTTGTGATAGAAGACTACATACGCTATCCTCCTTTGGATTTCCTTTGTCAAATACAACCTTCACATTTTTTATTGCACCTTTAATTCGCAAGTTCACCTCGCAGAAACGACAATGATCGATGACAGACATGTTCACTCTCTGCTTTGTATGCTGTTGTGCCAGCAATTACTTGGACACCACTGAGCGTTCCGGTGCATTACATACATCACAACCATATAGTTAAATAAAAAAGTACCTGCCTACCGTCGAGCGAAAGAATCCTAATGCTGCGAGGTCAGACGATTTCTACGAAGTGAAACTGACAAATGAATCAGGCTACGAGAGTGAATCAATGTCAGAGAATTTTCTTGCAAACCTTTTCTGACCTATTGAAGATTAAAAGTTTGAGAGTGCTGAGTGAGAGTGTATGCTGAGGTGACCTGCACTATGGTCAACATGATTGGGTCCCTACAGTTCTGTCTGAAGTAGGTTAGCTGTCAATGAGAACTTTTTGGAGAGCTATGAATGATGAAAGATGAATATAGTGGAGAACTTGAGCCACTTTAAAAACTCTAGACTGTATAAAGAAGTGGACTAAGGGAATGTGACATCATCCATAGCATTCGGCTCCAGTCAAATGAAGCTCTATCTATATTAAGAATAGGAATAGGAATTGATTTACGGACAAAATAGCGAAATAAAAACACCAACAGAGATCAGAGCGCTGGTAAATATGAACATTTTAAGACCAAAATGGCAAGACTCACTGCAGCAGTTACAGAGAGAGAGGTGACAATTTTTCAATATAATGTCAGTTGAAGCCAGAGTCGATGGAGCTGGAACCACCTCCATGTTCACCTCCTATTTGGAACGTGTTAGTTACGTCCATTTATATAAACAGTCTATGTTAAGAACACACCACAATAGACATAAAGCATTAGTATCTACATTAGTAGATACATTAGTACATTAGTATCTCTTACCCCAAACTCCTAACCCTAATTAATTAATTGCTAAGCCTGAATCATTAACAAACTATTTAAGTATAAGCGATTAAGTCTTTGTCCATACTTTATTAAGATAGTTATAATAAAGTGGTCCCACAATAGATTTCCAGATTAAGTAAGAGTATAAGATGGTGGTCGCAAGTTCATTGAGTTCAGTACATTGTAATTGACACCTGGAGCAATAACCTAGTGCTGCTTTTGCACAGTCATGACTTCTGAAGAGCTCTCTCCAATGAAAACCCCCCCTGAGCCTATCCAGCTGATATGCAAGGAATAAGAGCCAGCCATTTGCCACATAGTTAAGTTTTATGGCGCTAATGTCGTCCGCTTTTGGAGAAGTGGAGAGAGAGTGCTGATGAGAGAGAAGTGAAAGAAAGAAATGTATTCGAGTATCATTATAATACTTAAGTCCTGAAGATGAAGACTGAACACCTCGCAGTGAGTTAACTGGGCAAGATTACAGGAAAGTTAGTTGAGTGTTTTAAGTCTTGTCTTAAGACCCATATTTATTCTCTGTACCATGTGAGTTTTGTGGTCCTCTGTGATTTTCATTTATTTTTATGGTTTTTGCCTTTTTATTTATTGATTAATTTGTTTTCTTTTTTGATTTGACTAGTTTTATTGTCTTAAAGAGGACTAGTGGTGTTAAAGATGCACTAACTTTTCAGTTGGGGGTCAGTCACATTCTTGTTTCTATGGCGATGTCATTGCTCTGCTTTGAATGTTCCACAAATATGATATTAAAAACGTATTCAATTCCAGGTGGTTTTATTGCTCAAAAATACCTGGAAAACAGGCATTCTGATTGTGGGTAGGGTTGCCTTTCCCTCTCCTCTGACCAGTAACCTGGCCTGGTTTGGTCTCCAAGATCAGAGAAAAGTTTAATGCCATACTGTGAAACATTTCAGACAAAGCAATAACGTCTCCATGGAGAAAAGTAGGTGAGGAACCCTCCATCAGGAAAGTTACACAAAGCTTTAAATAGAGCTTTATTTTATATTCCCATTGTATTGTGTGTGTGTGTGTGTGTTTGTGTTTTTTATCTGTATTGTGCAGCATAAAGTGGATTGGACTGGAGTATTTTTGCTTTGAGTCCAGACTGATAGTGTCACTGTGCCATTTGTTTGTGGAGCATAGCATCACTGTCCAAAATAGCACAAATGAATAGACTGCAAGTGCAATATATTTGAACTTCCTGCCAGTGAAGTGAGCCATGAAATGTAGTTCCCTTGAGGGTAAGAATTGTGTTTTATAAAGACATTTTACTAGCTGGTTTTTGAGTGTATGATTTGTTGCAGTGACAGTATAATCCTGTGTATTATTTCAAAATGCTTAGCCAGAGTGTATTTTATCAGAGTTGCTGAGGGTGACTGCTGTAAAGAGCTGTAAAATGTGCTGCTGGCAAAACATCAGCAAAAGTGAAGGGAGCCGACCAAGCTCAGGTTCATATCCGCAACTTTACTTAAGCATCTTTTGGACTGTATACTGTTACTTTTAATGTACCTGGTTTGATCGTACGCAACATGAATCTAATGTAACACATATGGGCTATGCTGTGAGAGGTTGTGGATTCAATCCCCAGTTGGCTGGGCCTAGGTAGTATTTGGATGGGAGATCACTGGGAATTCCAGGCGCCTGTTGTTGTGTCCTTAGGCAAGACTCTTCATCTAAATTGTAATAAAATGGAGTGTATGTGAGTGTTGGTGGTGGTCAGAGGAGCTGATGGCACAGATTGGCAGCATTGCTTTTGTCAGTCTGCCCCAGGGCAGTTGTGGCTACAACAGTAGCTTGCCATCACTGAGTGTGGGGTGAATGAATAATGAATTGTAAAGCTTTGGGTGTCTTGAATGGTGCTATATAAATGCAATGATTTATTAATTAATCATATTTAGGCTGAGCTCTTCTCTCAAACAGAAAACACTCTGTTCCACCTTGTGATATCATGTGGTGATATCAATAGTACTCCACCATGTTTTAAAACTCCATGCACCTTTACTATACTCATTAGGATCATTTCTGCTTTGGAATTGCCCATCTCTACTGTCAAAAGGTAAAATGTAGCTGTTATATTGAAAAATGCTACTACATGACATTACAAGGAAGAGAGTGATTTGAGCTTTGGAGATGTAGACAGACTAATAATAAAGCATTACTTAAGCATCAAGCATGTGTGAATGAAACAAAACAACTACAGGTATGTTTTTGAGGAGGTAACAACATTCTAACATAGCTTAAAACTCAATACTCAATACTCAATTTTGGGTAACATAGGACCTTTAAATAAGTATTATTGTAATACTGGTTATAGCCTCCAAAAAAATGTGAAATGATTATTTTAGCTCTAGCTCCCATCCCTATAGTTCCTTGCGACAGTAGCAGTTATTTCTGTGGTAGTACGTCAGTAAGGCACACTACTGGACTCATTATAAAGAAAGTCCATTGTGACTTAAATCCCAGTGGTGTGAGTCAGCAAATGGCAGCGTTGAACACAAACTCCGGTGTCGTCTTGGCCCTGTGCCTGCACCTCGTTCTATCTCTCCGTCTGTCATCCTCCACTTCCTCTTTCTCTCCTTCACCAACACTGCAGCTCATCATCCATCTTCCTCTAATGTGTAATAATGTCACTGCATTACCACAGTGGAGATAGAAGGGAGCAATATATATGAGAGCTCTGCTCCTGTGTGGATTTACTCAATGTTCCTTATTCTCATTCACCCATGGGACTAACTACTGTTCTGTATAGCAGTAAAATGTCTTGAATGAAAGCAAGTGTATTTTATAATATAGAAAACCATTCCCTAATTAAGTATCACATCAGCAAAAAGTCAAGTTCTGAATGAATTATATACTGTAATATGCTTTGTGTATTTTTCTCAAATTGGGCAAGACATATGTACTTTGTCTTATTACTGAGTTTTAACAACATACTTCTTAGTTTTAACAGCATTATATTCAATAGCTATAAAAACCTTTGGTCTGGTTTGGTCCATCTGTCAATGCCAGTGTTATGTAATTGCCTGTAATGTTCACATGTTTAAGGACAAGGATGCACAAGTTTGATGTGTGCATGATCCCGAGCATGCATATTACATGACTTAATGTTTGTACCGCCTGATGTCTCATATGGAAGAATACTATTTCAGTTGATTAAATGCAACAATGAATGTAATTTTGTCCCATGAATCTTATTTTTTATTGCTCTTCTAACAACAGGGTCAGGGGACTACAGATGAAAATAGCATCTTGGGTAATTCTGACTTTTTTACTCATTTTTAATCATATCTTTTATGAAATTGCCCTATCCATTTTCAAATAAACTAATCTAATCTAAAAATGTCTCATTTCCTTTGTAGATCCTTTTGCCAAAATGGCCGTCTTATTGTCAAAAATTCTCAACCTCAATCATCAAATTTTTAGAAAAGTCTTTCTAAAAAAAAGCTATATTAAATCTATAGTTAATTCAAAACTTGTGAAGTGTCAATGTCAATATAAACTGTACCATATGCAGCGTACTACATTCAGACAGAAATCCTCATATGAGCTTCTACTTACACTGCCCAGACTATGGCTAATGCATGGGAAAGTGGGGCATGTATTCCAGGAGGAGTCGGGTGTACGCTGAAAAACTCTTCAAAGTGATAAATAAAAAACAAGGGCTGTTTCACACACGAGCTAACATTTGCATGTTGCGTCATGAAAGAGTTTTGTCCTTCTATCACAAATTATTAGTATTTGACCCAGATAGAGACACTGTTCTTTACATCAAACACTTTTGCATGAAGATTCTTGTATTTTTAAATGGCTCCATGCTTTGGTTCAAAGCTTTTATCTATAATGTGTGATGGGACTATTGTTGGTGCTCTTGGGGAAGTCTTTCTGCCTCAGATTGGTTTGGTCACTAATCTTAATAAGCATGTTGTGCTTCACAGGTTTCTGAATGACTCCGTCCTGTACTCTTATATGCTTCAATGAACTTTAAAGTTAAGTACATGAAAAACAACTCAGTCTAACAATGTTAATAGTCTTCCACCACATTTCTACCCACATGAATGTTAAATAACATTTGTTTAACTGTAAGTAGTCAGCTTGGTCACAGTTTTCCTCCTAAACCCAACTGCATGACCAAATACCATGGTGACCATCCTCTGAGACCTGCACAGCTCTCACAATACTGCATGAAAAGAAAGGACTGAATGAACAAGAGTTTTTGTTGTCATAGAATGAGTCATTTTATCTTTCTGAATTCACAAAGGAGGTTTAGAGAAGTGGAAAGGACAGATTTAAAAGAACATCTGTAAAAGAAATAAAAAGTATGTAAAAATATTGGTCAACTGGATTAAAAAAACTTCACTTTACTTGGAAATGATGAACAGAATGTTGCAGACATACTCTAACAGACTGTGTGAACAATCAAACATGACTGCCCATTGAAATGCTGCTGAAATCCCCATTGGATTAATGGTCTTTATCTTGGTCATTGATTGTCACTAACTGCACCAGGTCTGAAACAGGAATCTGCTTCGTTGCCATATTGATATCACCTTTTGGTACAATCTGCTGAGCTTTCTCTCAAGAGACCTATTGTATGTTTCCACCATCAGCAGTAACAGGTTTGACTGCAATATAATAATGGACCTGATATATTACTATAATAAATGTACAAGAAACACTTTATACTTACGCTGCGGGTAGTAGTAATGACTTTTTACGAGTTACATAATGAGAGGTTTATGTGTGTGTATATTTTATAATACCATGGAATTGGATGTAGTTAATTTTGTAAGAATTCATGCTAAAGGTGCACTGTGTAACTTGTCCGGTGGTGGATCCATCATCTGATTGTCTCCATGAAGATGTACCTAGAATGTTCCACAGAATGGCCATGAATTTATGAATCTCCATGCAGAGTTTCAAGACAAATTACAGGTTAGGTCCATATTGTGGACAATTTTAACAAAAGCATTAACATCTCCATGGAGATAAAAAGGTTGTGGACCCTCTCCAGAAAAGTTACACAGTGCACCTTTAACCACTATTTGCTACAACACTATAAGATGTTTTCTGTTATTAATAGGGATGTAACAATAACCGAAATATCGTGATATGGTATTATGGTGTTCTCATAATAATATTGTGGACATCACAGTATATCAAATTACAAGTCTCTTTGCTTAAATTAAGAGTTATGGTGCAGCAATAGCTAAAAAAAACGGAACTACATAAACCATGATCCTTTGCTCCACTCAGTGTAGACTACAAGAAGAAATAACAGTTCTAAGCATTTTTAAGTCTTAGTTCTTTGGATTAAGTCATTTTAAGGCATTTTAAGAAGAAAAACAGTTAACAGTTTTGTTAGCCTCCACAAAATATTGCAATAAATATTGTACTGTGAGATGTATATCTTGAAATTATTGTACCGAGAGATTTGGATATTGTTACATTCCTAATCGTGAGCCTCCACACCATATCATGAGCTTTCCCTAAAATCACAATAAATATCATACCATGAGGTTCATACCATGATGAAATCGTATCGTGAAACTTGGATATCGTTACACCCCTAGTTATTAATAATTAAATTACATTTTTTTCAATCCTTTCTCAAACACAATGTTATTTTATTTTTGTATTTGTCCTTCACACTATTATTACACTCCAGAGAGCTCTGTGTTTTTGGGATTTTGACATCCGCCCCAACCCCTCAGCCCCATATCTGTCATGCTCCAAGAACACAGCAAGTCTTACCAAAGCGTTTCATAATGGCAAAAATCTCTGGCCCCTTGCACTGTAAAAATGCTGAAGTCAGCTCCTCTCTCCCCCTCACTACACTGCCACTCGTTGTGATACACAGCTCTGTTTCCTCTGAAAATAGATGAAAAATTAAAGCAGCATAGATGGTGTATGATAACAAGTAACCAAAAGCGTAGTGATGTTCTTTAAATTAGTGTCAAATAAAAAAAAAAAAATAGGGCAGTGTATATGCTAATTTGAAAGGATTTATCATAACAAACCAGGTTTCTTGCATTGTGAAGACAGAATCCTAATCCATGCCATTTTTACTTAGCTCTCTTCCACTGATATCCTTGTAGTGTGTATTTTCGATGACAGCTTAAGAAATCCAGTATGACACCTGCAAGCTGCACAAGGAAACAAGAAACATATAATCAGGAAATATGACATAACATCTTTTAGAGAACAATTTTGAAAGCATAGTGGATACTGTAAGGGTTGTGTAGAATAAGTAGAGCGAAAAAAGTTATCTTCAAAAGATTTAATAAAACATGATGCAAAACAGATAAACAGTAACAGCAAGGACGTGACTTAATAAAAAAGTGTAGCTTTATTGTCTGATGTTATGGGTCTGTTGTGTAAATTGAATGAGGTTTGACGTCAGAGTTTTAAAACCGGAAACCATTTTGTAAACTATCAATTAGGTTTAGTACAAGCAGGTGGGGAAAGTAATTGCGTAATATAATTTGTAGAAGGTCAAAAAAACGCTTGTCCTGCAGTTATGATTAAACTCTAGAGAAGCATCTTATCAGTGTCTCTATGAGGTTATGATAAAACAATACTATAGTTCCATTTGCATAATTACTTTGGTGCTAATGCTACAACTGTTAAACAGCTTTGAGAGCGCTCCTGCTTCTCAAGGCCACCCACTGTAAAAACGGTACACTGTGTACTCTACAATGAATTTTTAAAAATGGAAAATCGAATTTGACTTAAACATCAATCTATTTTTATATCCTGTTTATTTAGAATTGTATGCGTTTGGCTTTGACGCTGGAGTAATTGGCAGCTGGTATGATTTCATTGTTCTCCTATACGCTATTCTTAGTGCACAACAGCGTAGCACAATACATAGCACACGAGCCATTAAAGTAACATGAGCTGACCTGATAATGAAAATTCAATTCAAGGCTCGATGCTGAAAGTAAACCTAATTAGATGAGAATAAAGCCATGTAGTTTTTCATTCAGCGATGGTAAATAATTATTGAAATATAAGCAGGCTGAGCAGAGAGGAGGGGAGCTGTCCTTGGTGCTGAATCAGCCACCCATGTTTTGGCTATGGGCTCTATAACTGTACAGGGACTCTTCTGTCTGTCGACTCCACTAAAGCTCCCAGACAATTCTCTTTTTATTACCAGAGGCGGGGTTTTTTTTTTTTATTTTTTTTATCAGTATTATTTATTTTTTATTCTAAAATGAGTGTCAAGAGACCACTTTCTTTTATTTTTTACGAATATGTATAACAATTCGCTGAAGATCTATAACACCAGCATACTGCAATCTTGTGAAACGCTTAAAGAAAAACTCAGTTAACTTAGTTAGTCTTAATAAATCATAAACATAAGCCTATATTTGTTATTAAAAATGCGTTTCGGGAGGAAAGAGAAACAGAGACAACTATGCTAGCCAACTCCAAAAGAACAGTGTTTTAACCTAATTTTTGTTTAGGGTTATATGGGGAAAACCTGATATTCAGTCTTCAGTTATGAATTTCGCATTCTTTTAACTTTATTTGACATTGTTTACATCTTATATTAGTGGTGATATCGATGGCTTTTCTTTCTAAATTGCACTATAAACATTTTCGACTTTAGTTTAGCTTTAGCATATCTGCCCGCCGATTACCTGGCAGTCTGTGGTCCCGCCCTTTTTCTCTACGTTTCACATTTCAGCCAATCACGAAGCTCACATCGTTTGCTGTAACACTCCTCGACCAATCAGAGCGCGCCGAGCACTTGCCACGGTGAAATCAAAGTTCGTGTAGGAGCGCGGAGGAACGAGCGCGACGGGAGGCAGCGGACGGAGCACTGAAAGAACTGGGACAACAAGAAGAGGATGCTGTTCGCTGTGTGTACCCCTTTTTGGCACGGACTGGCTTTAATTTAGGTCAAGTTTAAGAGAAAACGTAGGTGTAATCCGATCTCACGGGAAACCGGGATGTGGACTTCTTATACGAGAAAATGACTTCACTTTCCCAGCATGCTCCGTCTGAAGAATATGCTGTTGTAGCGCGTTTTGGACCCCTGTTGTGAGCCATTAGATTAGAACGCCTCTACTGTGGACTTATTTTTCTTCTAGTGCTGCTACTGTAAAGCAGTTTGATGCCAAAATGACGGAAATAAATGAGAAGGAGAATGAACCATCGCAGAACCGGGACCTCCAGAGAGCGCAGGCTACTGTCCCCAGTCAACCCGAGTCCAAGGTAAAGAAAATAAAACCGGCATTTTGTTTTTACATGCTTGTTTTTACACTTTTTTAACGTTTTTACCACCAATATTTCTGTAAAAAAATTCCACCACGACAATGTGTACTGGAAAGCATTCATTTGCAAGCCATTCGCATACTGTAAGCTGGAGTGCTTTGTGGTTACAGGACTTACATAAGAGTCGTAATCCTCTTACTTGTTGTATTACACTGACCTAAAGTTAGAGGCCAAGAGATTAAAACAAGGTGTTTTGTCTGGCAAATATTGATACTGCTGTTGTATAGTGTGTGTCAGTTGGGATGAAAGAAATGCAAAGGGGCATGGATTTTGGTCTATTTGTTCAAATTTAAATGATTAAAGTTATTATTTATATTTTGTAATCTATAGTGTCCAGTTACATACCTAAACAGCATCTGTGAAAAAGCCAATTGGATTAAGCTCACTGTATTTATAAGACCCAAATGGAATCTGACAGTTCCTTGGCATTTAGTTCTGCCAGATCTTTTTGCTTCATCAACAGTTTAATCATTAAATTAAGGATAAAGGCAACATAAAGTAAACATTGACAGAGTTTAAGTGTGAAATAAATATTCTACGATCATGTGAAGCATATCAGATCATGTTGCAGCTTTCATTCGCACTCTGACTCAAATTACACACACTACACAGAGTACTTTTTGTGCCAGGAGGTACAAAGACATCAAGGGAAGTGTGCATGATTAGCAGGCTAGCTTCCAACCAGGGCACACAGGGCAGCTGCTACAGTCTAGAAGTAGCTTACCATGATCAGGTGCAGAGAATAGCTTAAGTATTTCTCTGCATGTGTCATTTTACAGGAAGACAGGAAGAATCTATACCAAAGCCTCACAAAAATAGATTAGAAAATAGATTTAAAAGTTGACAGAATGTGTACAATCTTCTTACATATCACATAAATCAGAGCAGAGGAGTTGGGGTCCCAGGGACTTAGGGGCCCAGAATTAGACCCCCCACTTATTAATTCATATTTGATTGGGGCCCATGTGATGCTGCTTGCCCCAGGCCCCCAAACTTCTGTTGATTGGCCTGCATCAGAGCAATGTATAGACCTTTTAACCATTTAATAAAGATGGGGTTACAGCTGAAATGACAAAGTTTTAGGACCTAGTGACTAATGATCAGGTTCATGTTAGATATTTTTATTACATATTTTTTGACCAGTTCTGTATAACCAATAGGAAAATCAGTTTTTCCCCCAGCTGGGAGTATGATGTCATCACAGTTAGAAACTGAAAATAACCACTGTGACGTTAATAGCCTTTTAGGGAGTAACGATATCCAAGTCTCATGATATGATATGGTCACGGTATGAACCTCACGGTATGATATTTATAATGATATCGTGGGAAAGCTCACGATATGAAGGGGAGTCTCACGATTAGGAATGTAACAATATCCAAATCTCTTGGTACAATATTTGCACAATATAAATCTCATGGTACAATATTTATTGTGATATTTTGTGGAGGCAAACAAAACTGTTAACATGCAACTTTTTCCTCTTAAAATGTCTTGACAAGATTTAATCCAAACAACAAAGACTTAAAAGTGCTTACAACTGTTATTTCTTCTTGTAGTCTACACTGAAATGGAGCAAAGGATCATGGTCTGTGTAGTTCCCTCTGTCTTTTTTTCACTATTGCTGCACCATAACTCTTAATTTAAGCAAAGAGACTTGTAATTCAATATATTGTGATGGTCCACGATATTATTGTGAGAACTTTGATGATACGATATCACGATATTTTGGTAATTGTTAAATCCCTATAGCTTTAAGTAATATTATATTGAACTAAGTCAACATTTTATATAGTTATAATAGAATTATATAATAGAATTATAATGGTGTTTTTGCTAATACCCTGCAGCTCTAATCAACACATTTTATGACACCTAGCGACCTCCCCTGGGCTGTAAAACTGTAACTCTGTGTCAGACTCCACACTGCTCCTCATCGATCCCTCCTGATGAAATTTTGGGCATTGTTTTACCAAACACCTGACCCAAATCCCTCCTCTGGCCTGTGTCTAATTGAGAACATAGAGCAGCCCTATAATTGCAGCTGCAGCCTTCTTCTGCCATCACAAATCTTCCTCTTCGCCTTTGTCATCCGGAGGGACCATAGGGAGCCTGGACAACAAGGCTGGCTGGAGCGGCTCCTTGTTGTATCTATGTGAGAACAGACAGCAGCGCACAATGGGGAGGGTGGATTTATGGAGCCAATCATTTAGCAGATGTTTGCTGTGTCTTGCAACGGGCTGGCTCATAATTCACACAAATAGCCATGTAAAAAGAAAGAAAAAACCTGGCTGCGTCATTTGTGTGTCTAGTATGTTGGTTAAAGCCCCTTGCTGAGGACATTGATTTCATTACACCAGACTAAACATTTGATGAGGTCATTTCTCGCTCTTGTCAGCACCTTTTGTCTCAGTTCTGTACCCTCCTTTATAGCTCCCTTATAGTGTATTTATAACAACAACCTCTGATCCAGGAGGGTACAATGAGAAACAGTGCATAATATTCGTCTCTTCCTAAAGGTAAGATGAAATCATATAGTACTACTTCAAGGCCTTACGATATACAAAACTGAACTTGTTTGAGCTTGCCGTATTGTTTCCCGCATTCAAACACATAATGTACTTGTTTTTATGTATTTTGTTGCATCTATTTTGATTAATCCAACAAATTAGACCATATACTTCCTCTTGATATTATCTTGTGGTTAGGTCTGTCATGATAATTACTATATCGACTTATCATTCAGTGTAGCAAAGCTGGAACAATATATTTTTGGGCTCAGTTTTTATCATGTGTTCTGTACATTTTCTTTGCGTTTATGGGAAATTTTGTGTTATTTTTTGTGACTATCTTATCGTTATCTATGTGGCAAGATTTGAGCCATAGTGCCACAATAATAATAACTTCTCTGACATAAATATGTCACCATGTTTAACCAAATTCCTTTTTTTTTTTTATATATATTGAGGGGTTGTTGGTTTAACTCTTTAACTCTTGCCCTTGAATTTCAAATGAGCAGTTTGAAATGAATTGCATGTATAGTGAGTATACAGTGAGTGTGTTGTATGTATTGTGAGTGTGCTGGTTTTATGCACTTTTGTGTGATTGTTGTTGTACTTTTCTCTGTCCTCTAGATGATTTTACATCAACATGCCGAGGGACTGAAGATGGAAATTAGCCACGCTTTTAAATGTTCATTAATATGTGCTGTCCCTTTACAAATAAATAAATAAGAAATAAGATGCAAACTAAATACTAAAGTGTTAAACTCTGCTGTTTATTTATTGCAGCAGGTTTTTAATCATATTGTAGATTTAGAACAGTTTTTGTGGTTCTGCTCTTGAGTTATTGTGTCAGTGACATACAAACAGTGAGTTTCAGTATTACTGTTTATCATCTATATTTATTTCAGCAACATATTGCATAAAATAAAATAAAATGCTTAGCTGACAGATTTAACTTTTGCTATGGACCCTATATATCTGCATGTATGAGGAATTGCACAGACATATTTTATACCTGTAGCTCCAACTTTGATGTTAGCAGCTAATCCTTCTTGCCAGATTCAAACTGCTTATAGTATAGCTGCAGATGGAGTCGTTTGTGATTGCTTTGGTTTAACACAAAGTTCTACGCAATCATTTTAAGTTTAATGTAGTTGGAAATAGAAACTAACTGCAGCATTAACTTTTGACAAAGTTGTAAAAGATGATTATGATATACTGAGCATCGCTGTGGGACAGGTCCTGGGCCAGAGCCATAAAAAACTCAGGGTAAATGAGTTTTTATGAGTCTATCACATGGTTCTCGCGTCCTCCACTCCTAAGGTTAAGGCTCTATTTCTTTTTAAGGAGTTGCTACATCAAATAATGTGGTATAGATATTAAGACAGATGCCCTTCCTTATGTACAGTAATACTCTTCAGCGTTTGGGACAGATACAGATTCAGACTACTTTATTAATCCTACCATGGGTAATTAGTTTGAGCAGTAAAGAGAAATATAGTGACAAAGAAATACTCAACACATGGAGCAACTCTGAACAAAGAGGAGCTCTGAGGACTAAGAAGCACTCAATAAATACATGAAAAAAAAATTCATCAGTTTTATATAGCACTTTTCTGGACACTCAAAGACACTTTACAGAGCATTATTCATTCACTCCACACTCAGTGGTGGTAAACTACTAGTCACAGCTGCCCTGGGACAGACTGATGGAAGCAAGGCTACCAATTTGCACCTTCTGCCCCTCTGACCACCACCATCATGCACACACCACTTTCATACTAGGCCATGAGGGTGAAGTGCCTTACCTAAGAACACAACTGGTGCCTCACTGTGGAACCAGATTTTCCCAGTGGTCTCCCATCCAAGTACTAACCAGTCCGGCCTTGCTTAGGTTCTGAGATCTGACGAGATCAGGCTCTGACAAGTTGGCATGGCGATCATCACATAGAATTTAAAAAGACAGGCAAAACTTGATTATTTAAATAACAGTAATGGACAGAATCATGTATGTGTTTATTTAGTAGAGACTAATCGAGTAATAATGACTTCTTTGATCTAATATTTCTCTTTGGGGGGATGTTGGCATAAATCGGGGAAAAGTTACACATAGAAGTTGTTGCTAATCACTATGGGAATCACAGGCCTGTCGTGATAATTACTATATTGACAAATGAAAGCTGGAAAAATGTTTTGTCATTCTTTATTTTGGTCAGTGTATGTACTTTTTCTTTGTTATTTTTGGCGAAATGATAAGATTTGAGCTGTAGAAGGGTGAGTTAATAACTTCTGTGACTCATTATAGATGCAAACTAATGACTAACGTTTCATTCTGCTATTTATTTCTTACAGCTCATTGTTTCATATTTACTAAAGCAATATACTCACAACCTTAGACTTGAGACAAACTGAAATTTAGCAATACAGCGTGTGTTTTTATTGGTTTTATTGGTTTAGACATGTTAGTGCATGTCCAAAGCCGAGGACTTCGTGTGGCTGGTATAGGTTGAGGGTGTAATGATAAATGAAGCAACCGCATTTAGGGCAAATACTATAAATCACTGTTTTCCAAATAGTGGGTCAGGAACCAGAAGTGGGTCACTGTGAGGCCGGAAATATTTTCAATGTTCAGCTTATTTTCAGCCTAAATATGAATCACAGTTTAAATACATGTGGCACTGTGTAAGAGTTATTAAAGTCATTTGGAAAAATAACTTTGTTCTTCTATTAAAAGTAGGTCACGATAAAGACAAGATCAGGCTGTAAAAGCAGCAGTTTTCAAACATGTAACAACTTAATTGCCCTAAATGCTTTCTTTTTACATGCAACACTCAGAAACCCACTCAGAAATCCAGAGAACGATTTACAAAAAGCCTTCATTTCAAATATAGTTAGTAAGTTTTTCACAACTATATTCTCAAGACTGATCAGTGCTAAAAGCCAAGATGCAATAAAAAAGAATTAAAAAATGCAAGATTACTAGAGCGATGCAGAGGCGAAGTAACAAGAACAGAGGGGACCAATTTTAGCAGTGCTATAAAAAGAGGCAGGTGAACAAACAGCCTATTTTTACTTTTCAAAGTATGATGCAACTTTAAAGTAATACATTCAAGAAACTCAAACACCTGCAATCTGTCTATTTTTTATCATTTCTAATAGCTTTTCGTCATTTGAAAATAATGTAGTTTGGGCAATATTGTTTTTTTGTTTTTGTTTTTAAATCTACTTAAAGGAGAGTATACAACTTTTCTGATGGAAGATATGCTAACTGCTTTTCTACATGATACAAGGTGTTATTGCTTTGCCTGGAATATTCCACAGTATCGCATTACTCATCTATCTCCATGGAGGCAAGCAGGCTATGTAACAGTCACATCAGTAGAGACGATGCTTCATGTAGAATACATGTTTTTCACAGTTCAGGAATAAAAACTGTAATCAGATATATGCAAGACAGACAGAAGTTAAATGTCATATTGTGGAACATTGCAGGCAAACCAATAACATCTCCATGGAGACCAGAAGCTAGCAGACCATCTGCCAGAAAAGTTGCAGAGTGTACCTTTGAGCATTGATTTCAAGGGAGACATTAACAATTTAGGTGATCATGTTTTTTCTTTTCTGTCTTTGCGCAGGATTGGAAAACTGATCATAAGGAGGGTAGAACAGAGAACAGTGTATAGGGGAAACATGACTGTACAAAAACAGCAGGAAGAGCATGTTCTTACAGCATGGTCACTTCGGTCCAGTGTTGACCAAGCATTGTTTTGATGAATGATGAGAGCTTTAATGACTGTCCTTGATTGAGTCAGAGGAGGTTGTGCTGAGGAGGCAGAGGGCAGTGTGGTGTCAGGGGGAGAGCAGGGTCTTTGGGGAATAACTTGTTTTACTGACCTTAATATAATGTTCCTATACGGCAAGCTTCATCACACAAAGGCATTGGGCTAAAGGAATGGACTATTGCTATGTGTATTTTTTGCTGTTTGTGTGTGTGCGTGTGCGTGTGTGTGTGTGTGCGTGTGTGTGTGGGTGTGTGTGTGTGTGCGTGTGTGCGTGTGTGTCTGTGAAAAGCTATATTCACCTTCATCTTCAGACTAAACAAATTCAATTATTTTTCAATCTTTTTTAAATAAATCGTGAGGTACATCATCGTTGTGACTCATAATTCCTTTGTGAAACCTCTGTTATTAGCTGTCCTTTAATTCAGATTGATATTTTTTAATCATATTTACCAGAGTGTTTAGGTCTATAACTTATACTTTTTCACTTGAATTTAATCTGATGTCAACTAAAAATACATGCATGAAATGATTTCAAAGAGCCTACATTAAATCTATATTAAAATGTGGTTTCCTCACCACAAACACAGCTGGGGTTGTATTTTGTTTCATTCACACATGTTTAACTCACAAACAGAAAGCACCCCACTTTGTGCCACATTGTGATGTTATGTAGTAATACAGGAAGTGCTCCACTGTGTTTTCAAACTCCATATAACTTCACTAGTGTCATTTGGATGATTTCAGCCCTGGAATTGTCCATCTCTTCTGAACAAAACGGCTACCACTACATGACATCACAAGGTGGAAAAGAGCATTTTGAGCTTTGGAGATGTAGACAGACTAATAATAAAGAGTGTCAAAGATCTAATTTTATTTTTTATTTTTTGGAAAGAGAGCCAAAAGCACAATAAAGGACCTTTAATGATTATTTTAATTATCAATTAGCTGTGTTTAATCAACCTGTTATAACCCTATTATCATGACTAATTATGTAATTAGTTAAATACACACATTTTCCACAGTATAACGGTCCCATATTGTCCCCATTTGTTCTCTGAATGTCCCAAACATGAAAGGGCTGCTGTGGCAGTCACCTTATGCTGAGCCTTATTGTGTGTCTAAGCCTTTAAATGGGAGGATTTAGAAACGCAAGACTCTTCTGCTCAGACCCAGACCAGACAGCTGCAGGAGGCTCTGCTCTCACTGGGGTTTAGCTGTTCTAGTCACATGACAATGCTGAAAAATGAAGAGACTCTATGTTACAGGCGCACTGTTTAACTTTTTGGATGGGGGTCCATCAACTGCTTTTTTCTATGGACATGTCATTGCTCTTTCTGGAATATTCCACAGTATGACATTAAATGGCTCTACCTTACATTTATTAAATTACAGGTGGTTTTAAAGCTTAGAAATATCTAGAAAAACAAGCATTCTGACTATAAGCAGGTTGTCCCTCCGCAGATCTGTCCTGTCACTTGGTCTGGTTTAGTCTTCATGAAGATAGAAAGGTTTAATGCCACACTGTTAAACATTCCAGACAAAGCAATAACATTTTCACTGAGAAAAGCATTTGACGGACCCTCCACCGGAAGGTTACACAACTTTGATCACGCCTTAAAAGATTTATATTTCTTTTAGCTACCTGTGTCTGTAGCATGCAAGGATCTTGGCATTATTATTGGCAACATTTGACTTCTTTCAGAGTAGGGATATGGCAAAAACTGAATGCTCTTTGCATTTTATTATTCATTCACTCCACACGGGGTGGTGAAAAGCCATAGCCATAGCTGCCCTGAGTTATACTGAAGGCTGCCAATCTGCGCCATCAGCAAAAAAGGATTTAGCTGGAACAACAGCCGAGAGGACAAGTGAGTGAGTTAGCTAAAGATGGATATATGTAAAATGGCAGATTAAAGTCCCTTTAATTTAGCTTCACACATTTTTACATGAACTCCCATGTAGTTGGTTGACAGTTTTAACTTTAACTTTTAACAGTTTTTATTTGACTAAATGATCGGCAGTGCATGTATTTGATCAACCATTAATTTTTTAGCCGACTATATCCCTACAAAGACTAAAGATAATGTAATAATTCTTCTTTTCACATACCAACCCAACATTTAAGCTGTTCCTCGACATCCAGCTAATTTCTCTTGGACCCCAGTGCAAAAGCAAAAGTATGTCAGAAAACATCATTGTGGCAGTGGGCACACATGAGCGAATACCACTCCCTCCTCACTAATCATTAATTTATCCACTTCTTCACAATAGACTATTTATAGAAGCTTCCACTACACATCTTAGCTTGGCCAAGATGCAGATTTGTTATAATTTTAGAGTGATATTGAAGGCATCTTTTCATTTCGGGGTCAAACACAGGTTATGTTGTCAGTATAGTATCCCTGCTGTTTGCTTTGAGCTAATTGCAGTCAGTAGTTCAGTGTGTGACAGCAGTGCAGAGCTGGTCATAAATAGTTCAAAGCCCTATAGAAGAGAAGACGAACGAGAAGTGGTATATAGGCTAATGCACAGGAGTGTCTGTGAGTATATTTAAAACAGTGTGAATGCAGGAAGGTGCTTTTGATCTCATAGTACTGCTTTGCACCAATCACTTAAATTTTATAAGTTATATGGTAAATATAAATACTTTTATGTATTCTTTATTTCAGACACAAACATTCAGTTCAAGAAGATTCCTTTGCTGTTAGCTGTGAATGTATTGACTTGAGTGACAGAAACTTAAAGCCTTATATGGCTTTGTTGTGAGAAGAAATTTAGTTTTTATGAGCTATAGATATAATTTTAACAGATCATTTTACCTCTATGGCAAACTATATGAAAAACTACTATATATGATGCCCATGATTTGCCCATATTGTTTCTACGATAATTTGACATTAAATTAGACATATTTTGACAAAAAACGTGTCCACTTGATGTCCCTGAATTAACTCTCTGTGTATATGTCATGATAGAAAGTCCATACCTGTACCCCTGCATTCATGTTGTCTAACTCTGAATAAGAGTAACCAAACTGAAGATTAGATTATTGATTCCTTTGGTCTCACAGTTTGACACTCCCTGTGGAGCAGTTTCCTATTTATTATGCAGCACTTGCAAATGAGAGGGTGATTTTAGAGAGTGTGTTAAAACATCAATTATTGATTAAAGAGAAGTAAATGTAAGGCAGCAAGGCCAGACTGGAGTATGTTGTCAAACTTGTCAAGAGGGCATGTTTTTGTGCAATGGGGTAAATCTGTGGACTAAACTTAAATTTAAAAGTAGGTTTAGAATTGTAAATAGCAACAAAGGCAAAGTACTTTTTTAGCTTGCCAATACCTCCTACATGGCTAGGGTTGTGGATATACTGTATTACTGACTTGTGTACAGCCATTTTAAAGGGACAGGCCAGAATTTTGGACATAGGACCTAATTTCTTCCATCCATCCATCCATTTTCGTCCGCTTATCCGGGGCCGGGTCGCGGGGGGAGCAGCCTAAGCAGGGACTCCCAGACTTCCTTCACCCCAGACACGTCCTCCAGCTCCTCCGGGGGGACCCCGAGGCGTTCCCAGGCCAGCCGAGAGACATAGTCCCTCCAGCGTGTCCTGGGTCTTCCCCGGGGCCTCCTCCCGGCGGGACATGCCCGGAACACCTCCCGAGGGAGGCGCCCAGGAGGCATCCGGAACAGATGCCCGAGCCACCTCAACTGGCTCCTCTCGACGTGGAGGAGCAGCGGCTCTACTCCGAGCTCCTCCCGTGTGACTGAGCTCCTCACCCTATCTCTAAGGGAGCGCCCAGCCACCCTGCGGAGGAAACTCATTTCGAGCGCTTGTATCCCGATCTCGTCCTTTCGGTCACTACCCAGAGCTCATGACCATAGGTGAGAGTAGGAACGAAGACTGACCGGTAAATCGAGAGCTTCGCCTTTCGACTCAGCTCCCTCTTCACCACAACGGTCCGATACAGCGACCGCATCACTGCCGAAGCTGCACCGATCCGCCTGTCAATCTCACGTTCCGTCCTTCCCTCACTCGTGAACAAGACCCCGAGATACTTGAACTCCTCCACTTGAGGCAAAGACTCCCCACCCACCCGGAGAGGGCAAGCCACCTTTTTCCGGTCGAGAACCATGGCCTCGGACTTGGAAGAGCTGATCTTCATCCCAGCCGCTTCACACTCGGCTGCAAACCGCCCCAGTGCACACTGCAGGTCCTGGCTCGATGAAGCCAACAGAACAACATCGTCCGCAAACAGCAGAGATGAAATCCTGTGGTCCCCGAAACCGGACCCCCTCCGGCCCCTGACTGCGCCTAGAAATTCTGTCCATAAATACAATGAACAGAACCGGTGACAAAGGGCAGCCCTGGCGGAGTCCAACATGCACCGGGAACAGGTCTGACTTACTGCTGGCAATGCGAACACAGCTCCTGCTCCAGTCATACAGGGACCGGACAGCCCTTAGCAAAGGGCCCCGGACCCCATACTCCCAGAGCACCCCCCACAGGACACCACGAGGGACATGGTCAAATGCCTTCTCCAGATCCACAAAACACATGTGGACTGGTTGGGCAAACTCCCATGAACCCACGAGCACCCTGATGGAGAGTGTAGAGAGCTGGTCCAGTGTTCCACGGCCAGGACGAAAACCACACACTGCTCCTCCTGAATCCGAGGTTCGACTACCGGCCGGATTCTCCTCTCCAGTACCCTGGCATAGACCTTACCGGGAAGGCTGAGAAGTGTGATCCCCCTATAGTTGGAACACACCCTCCGGTCCCCCTTCTTATACAGAGGGACCACCACCCCGGTTTGCCAGTCCAGAGGTACTGTCCCCGACCGCCACGCGATGTTGAAGAGGCGTGTCAGCCAAGACAGCCCCACAACATCCAGAGACTTCAGGTACTCAGGACGGATCTCATCCAACCCCGGAGCCTTGCCACCAAGGAGCTTGCCAACCACCTCAGTGACTTCGGCCAGGGTGATGGATGAGTCCGCCTCCGAGTCCCCAGCCTCGGCCTCCTCGGAGGAGGACGTGACGGTGGGATTGAGGAGATCCTCAAAGTATTCCTTCCACCGCCGGACAACGTCCCCAGTCGAGGTCAGCAGCTCTCCCCTGCACTGTAAACAGTGTTGGTGAAGAACTGCTTTCCCCTCCTGAGGCGCCGGACGGTTTGCCAGAATCTCTTTGAGGCCGTCCGATAGTCCTTCTCCATGGCCTCCCCGAACTCCTCCCAGCTCCGAGTTTTTGCCTCCGCGACCACACGGGCTGCAGCACGCTTGGCCCGCCGGTACCCGTCAGCTGCCTCAGGAGTCCCCCGAGCCAGCAAGGCCCGATAGGACTCCTTCTTCAGCTTGACAGCATCCCTTACTTCCGGTGTCCACCACCGGGTTCTGGGTTTGCCGCCGCGACAGGCACCACAGACCTTACGCCCACAGCTCCGAGCAGCTGCATTGACAATAGAGGCCGAGAATGAAGCCCACTCGGACTCCAAAATCCCTCTGACAGAGGGCTCTGCCAGACGTTCCCAAAAGACCCTCACTACACGCTTGGGCCTGCCAGGTCTTTCCGGCTTCCTCCTCCGCCAGCGAACCCAACTCACAACCAGGTGGTGATCAGTTGACAGCTCAGCCCCTCTCTTCACCCGAGTGTCCAAGACACGCGGCCGGAGATCAGATGACACGACGACAAAGTCGATCATCGACCTCCGGCCTAGGGTGTCCTGGTGCCACGTGCACTTATGGACACCCTTGTGCTCGAACATGGTGTTCGTTATGGACAAACTGTGACTAGCACAGAAGTCCAATAACAAAACACCGCTCGGGTTCAGATCGGGGAGGCCGTTCCTCCCAATCACCCCTCTCCAAGTGTCACTGTCGTTGCCCACGTGGGCGTTGAAGTCCCCCAGGAGAACAACGGAGTCCCCAGTCGGTGCACTGTCTAGTACCCCTCCCAAGGACTCCAAGAAGGCCGACACCACAGTGAGAGACCTGTCCCCGACCCGAAGGCGCAGGGACGCGACCCTCTCGTTCACCGGGGTGAACTCCAACACACAGCGACTGAGCTGTGGGGCAATGAGCAGGCCCACACCAGCCCGCCGCCGCTCCCCGCGGCCAACGCCAGAGAAATGGAGAGTCCAGCCCCTCTCAAGGAGTTGGGTTCCAGAGCCCAAACTGTGCGTGGAGGTGAGGCCGACTATATCTAGTCGGTAACGCTCAACCTCCCGCACAAGCTCAGGCTCCTTCCCCCCCAGCGAGGTGACATTCCATGTCCCCAGAGCTAGTCTCCATGTCCGGAGATCTGGTCGCCGAGGCCCCCGCCGTCGACTGCTGCCCAGATCTCTCTGCACCGGCCCCATATGGATCCTCCTGCGGGTGGTGGGCCCACGTGAGGACGGCCCCACGTCGCTCCTTCGGGCTGAGCCCGGCTGAGCCCCGTGGGGGGAGGCTCGGCCGCCAGGCGCTCGCTGGTGAGCACCCACCCCAGGCCTGGCTCCAGGGTGAGGCCCCGGTGACGCCAATCCGGGCGACGTAACTGGCCTTGTTGGTGTACTCATCATAGGGGCTTCTGAACCGTTCTTCGTCTGACCCGTCCCCCCGGACCTGTTTGCCTTGGGTGACCCTACCAGGGGCATGAAGCCCCCGACAACATAGCTCCTGGGATCATTCGGGCACTCAAACCCCTCCACCACGATAAGGTGACGGTTCAAGGAGGAGACCTAATTTCTTATGTTGGAGAATTGTGGAGACACTTTTTTAAATATTCCATCCAATCTTTGTATTTGCAGAGGTTGCTGGTGCTAGGCGAGTGCATGTCAATTATCATAGTTATCCTGCCACTAAAAACAGTCTTACCCACTCCACAAAGCACCCAGAGCAAAACAATTAGTACACCAGACTATTGATGTGAATGTCTGTGTCGATAGAATAATTAACCAACCTTGCATTTGAAGGATTTATGTCTGAGCAGCAGCAGTGAGTTTTACTTCCTGATAGAAAGCTTGGCAGCGGCGGACTGATATCACCTAGCACCTATCTTTCCGGAAAGTAAAATTCCACTGCTGCTGAGAAAATAGTCCATCAACTTGCGACGATTCATGCAATGCAAGGTTAGTTTTATTTCAAACATTATTCTATCAACACAGACTTTTACATCGACAGTCTGACATAATAATAGATTTGCTTCAGATGTTTTGTGTAGTGGGTAAGACTGTTTTTAGTGGCAGGCTAACTATGGCCAAAATTCCGGACTGTCCCTTTAAGGTGCATTGTGTAACTTTCCTGGTCAAGGGTCCGTCTCTTGCTTGTTTCTATGGATATGTCATTGTTCTGCTTGGAATGTTCCATAGATTGACATTAAACAGCTCTACCTTACATTTATTCAATTACAGGTGGTTTTATAGCTTGAAAATACCTAGAAAACAGGTATTCAGACTGTTGGCGGGGGTGCCTCTCCACAGATCTGACCTGTAAATTGGTGTGGTTTGGTCTACATGAAGATAGAAAGGTTTAATGCCATACTGTGAAATATTCCAGACAAAGCAATGACATTTCCATGGCGAAAAGCATTTTATGGGCCTTTCACGTTACGCAATGCACCTTTAAGGTAACAGGGTGCACGACTTACTATTCTTAGTTCATGTCCTTATTGTTTGTATGCTCCAACCAAAACCAGTGTTGTGATGAGTTTTGTCTACTCTTCTTAAAGGGCTTAAACTTGTGAAAGCTCCTTCTGTAGACAACAGTTCAAAGTTGGGGAAGTTAAAAAAAAGTACCTCCATTACTGAAAGGGCCACAGCTCGATCCAGGAGAGGGCTATTAAGCAGAGGAGGCCCCGCTCCCTGTAGAAACCGTTTACATGTGCCTCTCTGTAATGGGTCAGGCGAGAGGACTCTTTTCATCACTCAAACTAATTGGTATCTGTGAATGTGGGCCTTAAAGAGGGGAAAAGCTGGAACCTGCTCGATGCTATTGATTGAATGTACGTCGGAGGAGCACATGAGTGAGTCCAGAGCTCAAAGGGGCAATAAGCATCATGGCAGAGGCTGTCTTCAACCAAATCAATTAAGACTCTGCTGCTGTTAATGAATAATTATGAAAAAAGTAGTCACATTAGGAAGTATTAGGAAGTTATTTCAGGCATTTTAGTTTAATATAAGAAAAAAATTAAAGACACATTTTCAGCAACAATAAGTTCTGGAGACTAGCAGTTGGCGATATGGCAAACAATTTATGCTTCAGTTTCTTTTGAAAATTCACACATCGCTATGATTGGTTAATAGATTGGCAAACTAGAGAATCATAGTATGACAGATTTGTTATAGTGATTAAATCACAATTTTTCTTCTCGCACCATATTGCTCAGCCCAAGAAAAACAACAATTACACACATCTTTGCCCCAGTTAACGACACTGAAGGCAAGGTTGAAAGGAAGAATTGGACTGCCATGACCTGCTGGATATTAGTGAACAACTTCTGGCCCTTCTGACTTCGGCCCTTCTGACTACCCTAGTAGTCAGAAATCAGCAATAAAACTAATATCGAGACTAGATACTCATTTGAGCAAGTATCGAAACCAAAAAAGTCATATTCCAGGAGAGAAATGAACCTTTCCTGGATAATTTTATAATGATTTTGAGCTGTATCAGAACAAGTATAAGACCTGGATGACTGAGGGATTACATAGATATAAGGCCACATGATAACATAAAAGAAAGTGTAATCATTTAATATCATTGTATTGTTTAAATAAAGAGTGTGTTTTATTATCATTGTGGTAATGGAATCAGTATTGAGTATCAAGTCTTTTTTTCCTTAGTATTGAAATTAAGTTTGAACTTTTAGTATCGATACAATGCTACAAGTTACTACAAACACAAGTGTTTAAATATTATGTGGTGCTTTTATGCAGAATAGATTATCAAAACAACGCCACTTCTCCGACAGCTAACAAGCTCCTAGTAAATTGACTGTTGGGTGTTCAGAAGCTGTTACATTCTTGGCCTCATTCTTCAGGCCATTCTCTTGATGTATGAGCTCACAATCGTAATTATTCCCATATATCAGATCCTGCTTCACCTACTAACTGTTTGTCATCATCAGTCCCAATTTACTGTGCCCAGCAGCAGCAGAGGAAGTGTTAGACAAGAAGAGAGAAATACAGCCACATCACTGAAAACGCAAAGATGTAGGGGGCTCAATAAGTAATCACACATGAATTTTAAGAGCTATCGACTAGAGACGACCGATGTTGAGATCTAAGAAAAGAGGGATTGAGCCAAAGCAGGCCAAGGGCAGCCAGAGGTGGATGCTATCAGCTGATTTTCAAGGTTTCAAACAGTTTAACACTTTGCTCATTTTGTTTCTGGTAGATGAGAAGGTCTGCTTCCTGATTTTCTCAGGTGTTATTGCATTGCCTGGAATGTTGCACAGTATGGCATTAAATATCTATAATATCATATCAATTTTTATGAAAACAAGCAGGGTACAAAACAAAGCCAGGTTAAGTCAATGCGAGCCCACTCACAGTTTTTGAAGGTATTTTAGAGCAATAAGTATGCCTTGATGAAATAAATTATAAATAGATATATTTATGTCATACTGTGGAACATGCAGGCAAAGTGATAACAACTCCATGGAGAAAAAAATGTGGCATACGCTCCACCATAAAAGTTACATGGTGTATGTGAAAGTGTCTATGCTTTAAAATCGAGTATACCCCTATAATCATTAGAACAAATTAGTGACCATTTAATAGTTGCCTAATTAGTTTCTTTTTTCTCTTTGCAGTTGCAGAAGCTAAAGAGATCCCTGTCCTTTAAGTCTGTTATGCGCAGCAAAAGCATGGACAACTTCTTCCAGAGAAATGGCGACTCACGTCACCCCTCTGCCCTCATCACCACGTCTCACCCCATCTCTCCTCCTGCCCCCTCCTCGGACTCTCCTCTGGGGTATGAACGCTCGCCCTCCCTGTCCCCCTCCGCCAGCCCAAACCCCTCCCTCTCCTCGCACTCCCCCTCCATCAGCCCGTCGTCCGTGGGGTCCCAGGTCAAAGTTCTGTCCGTGAAGACCCACTGTTTCCAGGAGCATGTGTTTCGCAGGGCCACCAACTGTCAGAGATGCAAACACGTCATCCAAGGTGAGCCTCATTATACACTTGTGTTCAATTGTGTACTTTTCATGTCAATTATGCCCAATTATTGACTGAGAGATTGTTTGCCAATTTGTGATGTTAATTACACTTGACGCAATGCACGCAGCTAATGTAAGTGTATTTTCTAACATTATCGGTCATATAAGGTCCCAAGTCTATGTTTTAGTCCAATTCTTGAATAAATGTATGTAAAAATTACTGTGAAATATGCAATTGACTGCCCTTTGCAGTGGTGCAGAAACAATTAAATAAGACTGATAAATGATTCAGCCAATAAAACATTTACTTTCTCAACAATTATGGGAGAAAATGGGCAAGGATATAAATAAATTATTGCAGGCTGTTACTGTTGTCAAATGTGGAATATAATTATGTCAAGCAATCAAATTTAAGTGTGTTTTTGCTTTAGTTTAATGACTCATTTGTGCAGGAAACTCGAAGCAGGGGCTGCGATGTAAAGCCTGTAAGATGGCTGCCCACCTCTGGTGCTCCTCTGAGCTCTCTCAGCTGCCTTGTAATGGGAAGGTAAGTTATTGTAGCTCCACATTTCAGTATGCTCCTCCAAGTACTTAAGAGCTATACATTACTGCCCACACAGAGGCAACCATATGGCAGCAGGCTCTCAAGTCATAATCACTTTATGGTGAGGGGGTACAATATAATGCAATAATACAGGTCTCAAGTTCTTTAGCACTGCACAAGATACTTGAAGAAACTTGTATTGAATTAATGTATTTGAAAACTAAATAAAGAAAACACCTCTACTAAGGCACTAACCCTAACTCACAATCGATTGGAATGCACAACCACACAAATACATTCAACACAAGAGTATCTAAACCCTGTAATGTCATCAGTACTGAAATAGCCTTAACTGTAAACCTAAACCCCCGATTTTCTAAAAGAGGATAAAGTCCTTTTGTGAGGAGCTGCTATACCGCCGAGCCAAACATCTGAACAGAGGGAGATATGAGCACAGGGGTGAGCTGTGAGATCAGATTGTCCAAAGGCTAAAAATACCATCAAATCTGGGAAGACTGACGCTGATAAAAGTTCATTGCCAAGTGTTGCCTTTTTGTCCTTTTCCTACATGTGCTGTTCTTCTCACATATCACCCTCTGCTCTCTGGTCCGGTGCTACATTTCCTTCCTCTGCTCTAAACTCAGTAGGAAAATCAATATCTGCCTGTAGCAGCTGGTCGGCTAATTTGCTGTGAAATTCGGTGTGTTTGGGGCACACACAATCCCCAGAGGAGGCACCACAGAGTCCTGGGCAATGTCCCTTTCTCATCACTGCGCACTCATCGGAGCAGGCATTAGGCAAAAAAGAGGGAATGTTTAGGATTTTGCTTTGTAATTGCTATAAAACCTACAGTAGAATCTATAGTTATATAATGTGAACACAAATATTTTATATTTTGGACATCACAACAAACTGCTATTGTTCTCTCAAAACTATTATGTATTGCTGTGTATCTGAGCGAAAAGCACTGCACATGAGTTCGTGCAAAAATAACTATTTATACAGAAAAAGTATGAAAACACTATATTTATATAAAGACTTAATAATTAAACTTGATTAAACTAAATAATCAAGTTATATTGTTACCCCGTATAAATTCTTATCATCTAAAATTCTATCTAATCTAAATTCTAGTTGATATGATCAGTTGACATTTTTGTTGGAAATTTTGGTCGACTACAGCACCATCGACTAAACTAGATGATAATCAACGATAACGATCATATAAACAATTAATCGACTAACAATTGATCGACTAACAATTGATCGACTAAATGACTAAAGCCCTACACCTCTAGATTTTATAAAGTCATACCATTCATGAATTAATAATTTCTTGTTACTTTTTAATTCACCTTGCAGATTAAAAATTACCAAACCAACAGTCAGAAAAACTGGACTTATGATGAGTGCATTTCCTGCGTCACTGGCTCACGTTCAGCCCATTTGCTGAGTGCACCTGTTTATGACCAATTTGTTTTAAATACGCTTCAAATCCAAGTGCTTAGATTGCTTTGGAAACCTGACAAACATCTCTGGATCGATGTAATTAAATGTAAAGATGTATCACAGTTTGATTACAGCAGTGGGCAGCTGAGGTCTGCACTAAATAATTGGCTTTGCAGGAAATCGTCCACACATCGCCCTCACTGCGGGACATCAGGTTTAATTACTCAGGCTAATTTAAGGTGTGTCACCTTCAACTGGTTTGTCTTTCACCTTTATTTAGTCATACATCACAGTCCAATGATCTGTTTAATAGAGATGCACAACATTAGACAGAATATTATTACAATTTAAATATACTTTTCTATTTACTGCAATAGTTAAACAATTAAATTCAAATTTTAACCAAAACCAATCTATGACCAAAATAATCTAGATTAGGACGAACTAAACTTTTTGTATATTTATTTTAAAGTTGTAAAAGGTTTCCAGCTGCAGATATATTATGTCTGTAGTCTCTGTTTTCTAAAGCAGCAGAGCAGAGGGCTGTTGTGTTAAGGGTAAGATAAAAAGAGACCCAGGGCTAAAGCTTCTCTGTCAGTTAAACACGTAGCCATAACAGCTTACAGCCATCTTTCACTTTTGGATGACTTCGTTTGTTTAGACTTTTATGAATGTATTTGAAATGACTGCTGACAGTAGCTCAGTTGTTAGTGTTTGTCCACTGATCCAAAGATTTGGCAGTTTGAATCTCGCTCTCAACATAAACTTTGGTTGAGTGGTCAGATCCACTAACCCATAGGTTAGCAGTGAAATTCCAGCTTCCACAAATGAATGCTGTTATTGTGTCCTTGATTCACCTTGGCCCTAGTGTAAACGTACACTGGTGTATGAATGTGTGCATGTGATATAGGGTGCTTAGAGTGCCTTGAAGGTGAAAGTGCTGTATAAAAATGTGACCATTTATCATTTATTTCTAAAGTCCATTCATCTGCATGTTATGTATGCACTTTGGTTAGTAATATTTTGAAGAAAAAAGTTTAGTATAAGTAATAAATGTGAAATTCCATGTAATTTATCACTTTTAAAAGAGTACATGTGTAATGCTTAATCCTATTTGAGTCATATTTTGTGGGAATGCAAGATATGGCTTCACATAGTTATTCCAGCCATCAGAGGGCAGTACGCAAATGTGTTGTTACAGAGAACTTCAATCAAATAGAAAGGAGCTGTCACTCTTGAAATAAAAACACTGGTCTGTGTCCCCAAAGTAACATGATGTACTGTATTATCACCATATTTGTTGCTGTTGTTGTTGTTGTTAATTTTAGGACAGTTTCCAAATATAGTTCAAATAAAACTTAAATAAAGCGAAAAATAGAACATCAGAGTCGCTAAAATTAGACCTTTAAAACATGCATCGATATAAACACCTAAAAATACCAGTATGACACTTTAGTTTAAAATATCTGTGTCAACATGATTAAAATACATTGATGGACAGTTTCTTTGCTTCTTGGCTTGAAAGCAGTTTAGAAAAAGCTGTGCTCACTCAATGAAGCCTAGGGAAATGGTGTTTAAGCTAATGTGAAAACTAATGGAGAGTGCATTATTGGCAGCACTTTATGTTATGTAATACGAATAGTGTAATAATGCAGAAATAATGTCTTTACTGGGAATGGCATTTGCCTTGTAACACCTGGGACATAGTGACAGTGTCTGGCATATGTAAAAAAGACACTTTTTACATACTGCTCTTTGCCTTAATGTAATATGGTCAGTGTTGGAAGATAAAAAAATACAACAGTAAAAGTTCAATTAAGTACAATTTTTAGTACCTCTACATCACTTAAGTCATTTTTACAGTGGATACTTCTTACTTTTACTTCACTATGTTTGAGAGCATGAATCTATACTTTTTACTCCACTACATTTTTGAACTGTCCTGAAAAGTAAAAAGTACAGAAATGTCTGAGACTTATTTTTAGACTTATTTTTAGCACTTTCAATTGGAGTTAATGTCTCAGTTTTGAACAAACCAAATATACAACGCAAAAGTAAACACAAATGCAAAAATAGCTTGAAAAATTAATAAATCGATTGAATTTGAATGTGTTTTTGAATTGAATTTGATATTTTAAATGTTCTCAAAATCTTTCCAAAATACTAAAAATACTAAAAGCCCTGCTCTACAGAGATTTCCTTCAGCTTTTGTAAACTCAGATTGATTGATTTCACTTTGTCCTCTTTCTGCTTGGAGTAACATCTCCTCTGTGTCCTTGTGTTTAAATCCACCAGAGCGGAGCTTTTAAAAGAAACTTCAGCTCTCCTCTGCTCAGCATCGATCCTCTGGGCGTGGTCCGAGAGGCTCCTGCTGCCCAAGGTGAGTGACAGACCCCACCGTCAGATTTATCACTGCACAACAAAATAAAATATATAAATACATGGCTCCAGGAGTGACTGATGGCTGTGTCCATGGCCTTGAATTCTGACCGGAAACTGTTTGACCTGAAAAACTGCACAGACAGGGATCAGCCATGATAGGATGACAAGCTCCAGTCTGTGTCATGTTATATGCTGTGTCAGACCACATACTCAGGTTCATGATCCTATTCCCTTCTGCAATTTATGGACATAGAATAGAGATTGATCGATATAGGTTTTTTCATGGCCGATGTCCAGTTGTTTAGAATCAAGACCAACGATGGCCGATAAGCTCTGTCGATATTTTTGGGACAATATATAGTATAGGGCCGAGTTTCAATAATTTCCCCAAATTATGTCATTTAAATTGACAACAAACTCACCCACGGCCCCCTTTTTTTTACTACAAACCTTTAAGAGAGTGGTGTAGTCATGTTTTGTGCGGCTGTCTCTTCAAATTAAAGTGTTATTATGAAGCTCTATGTCTATTTTTTTAGGCAACAGATCGACCAAAACAAAATATCGGCCTATGCTGGAGATTTTAAGACTGATAGCTGACATGCTAAAAAGTCCAAATATTGGTGATATATTGGTCAGCTGTTATATCCATCTCGAATATAGAATGCCCAGTCTCGTCTAATCTCTGAAGTGAAGCAGAGTGCTGCAGTGGGAGTATTTGTACACCAGCCTGAAGGTCGGCAGATTGATTCCCACAGTAACAGGGGGACAGTAAAACAAAACAAAAAATTTATGTTGCAGCAATATCAAGAGCTATTCGCTATTCAGAATCTTACAGATATATATTTTTTGTCTATATGCAGAAGGAGAAACCAGCGTTGTTGACCCTGTGTACGAGGCGCTGCGCTATGGGACATCTCTGGCACAAATGAGTCGATCAAGCTTCAGCAGCATTTCTGAGTCTCCGTGTCACGAGGTAAAGATACAAGACAAGTCAAACCATCATCAATCTAGGAATGTACTGTAACCGTATTACACTGACTTATGCTTTATCTTATTCTAGGGGAAAGCTTTGGACAAACTAGAACACCAGCCCATTGCAGAAGAAGAGTCTATACCAGGAAGTAAGTCAGGAATCTTATCACCATATAACATGTAGTTCACTAATTCTAGATCTGGTATGAATGGAATCAAAAGTGAATGCCCTGCAGATTTTTCTATGTTATTATTATTATTATTTCATATTATTTTTTTAAACATTTCATTAATTAGTTTTAAACTTAACTCTTCTGTGTTTTACATACATTTACACATTTACACATCATTTCAGTTACTTTGTGCATTAGCCTGACATAAACCATACCTAAATTATGAAAATCCATAGCATTTACACTTCAATCTTCATAGAGATTTGGTACAGACTTGAGCACAGTTAAATCCTGATGTAGACTTGGATTGGTCCTGTCCTAATCTAGTCCAGAATTAGTTTAGAAGAACCAATTTAGTCTCAGGTTTGATGTGGTCTATGTTCAAAGTGAATATGCCCGTAATGGCACATAATAACAATAAGTGACCATCTTAAGTTTAAAATTCCTAAAATAATTATGTTTATACTGCATTTTATATTGATTTAACAGTATCAGCTCATATCTAATCAATTACATCTAATCCCTATTTTTACAAAGTGCAGCCTCAGCTAATTTCACAGGACTAATGTGCCCTCAGTCCCCTTGCCCCTGGAGATAGGACGCTCTGTTTATTCTGCTGCTCACATGACCTTGTCCACTGCCCCACTGCAGTCTGTGTCCTGTGTGTGTCCTCTATCTACCTTTCTCTCATTTTTGTCCAATAATCCCCCTCTCGTTCTCTCTTTCTCTCCTCTGTGTTATTTTATCTGTCTGATGTTCCAGTGCTCACGCCGCCTGAAAGTGAGAAGGCTGATTCAGAAGACAGGGTCAGTCTGAAGGTGTGTAGTCAGCATCTCTGTCTCCACTTTCAGCTTTTGCTTGATTAAACGGACACTGGCTACTCTTATAACATCTTCATCCTCTTCCTGAAGAGTGGGGTTAAATAAAACAAAAAAATAAATAAAGAGAAGTATAATGTAAAATATGATCAACCCAAGAACTACTCCTTTCACTACTACTTTTACAACTTCTACACACTGATCATTTAGAGCACATCTATTATTCACTAACTAAAGTGCAAATGAGCATAGTTGTGGATATTTTGTCTTTTTATTAGCATATAATTCATTTATTAATTCCAGATTCTATATTGGTTTATTCCACAATTAAGTAGTCATTAGTTAGTATTTGACTAACTTGACTGTTATTGATAGTTAGAGATTAAGGGCATTTCATCCACTAACTAGTATGCTCCTCACCACTGTTTCATAAGTCATAGATAAACATGATAATAGGTGATCCAACATTAATACTCAAATTGCAGCCAGAGCCTAAAAAGACTTTATGAAAGATCTATTTTCTAAAATGTGCAAATGTACAAGTTTAAGTATAGAAAGATGCTTTATATAATTCTGTTATATTTGTGCTTACAGACGCCGAAACGTGTTGAGATCCACTCCATCCACACATATGTAGCTCTGTACAAGTTTCTGCCCCAAGAGAAGAACGACCTTGAGCTCCAGTAAGTACAATAAAGTACAATATTAACACAGGCTTCTCACCATTACTTTAAAGTATTATATTAGAGAAACATTTCAGTGAACCAAATAAAGGTGCACTATGTAACATTTCTGGTGGACGGGGTGCCTGAAATTATTGCTTTGGTCACAATATTCCACAGAAGGGCAAACTTGTCTATCTGCAGAGATAAGCAGGTGACACCACCAAGCCAAGTTACAGATGTCCATGCATGACAAGCAGACAAGCAAGTGTACCTTTAAAGAAAAAAAAATACTGAGGAAAAAAAAGTTGGACCATTGCTATAGCAACTAATCAACCAATCTTTTGAATGGTGAAAAGTCTTCAAAATGTTACCTATAAAACGACCAACACCAAATGTGTTATATAAGAATGTTTACAAGTAACCAAACGTACTCCTTATTGTCCTTACTCATGTGGAAGATACCTGGGCACATTTTCACTGACATTCACACACCATCTGTCCCCCAGCGGGACAGTAAGGTGCAGGGGGTGCAGTGTTTGGAGAAGGAGGGGTGCGCCTGATAGGAGGGCCCAGAAGGACAAATGGCCATGCTGCGTTGACCAAAAGAATCTGTACTTGTCTGTCTGTGGGAGGCAGCAGCGCGGTGGGATGTCCGGAGCTAATCTAGACTGCAGCACGCCTTTAGTCAACACAGATATGCACTCCATGTAATCGCTGTAATGATATTTAAATTAGTATTTGAACTGGTAGATTTCTATGGTTCTGGAGTGTGCAGAGACAGAAAGACTTTTTTACTTCACCCACTTCAATGGTGCCTTTATGAAATAATACCAAAAAAAGGAAATGTTCAACTAATATGTGATATTTAAAGGTACACTATGAAATATTTGAGATTTTATTGCTTTGCTTGGAATGCTCCACAGTATGGCATTAACCAGGTAAGATCAGTGGAGAGGCAACCCCCTCACAATGTTAATGCATGTTTTTCAAGGTGTTTTAAGCTATAAAAATGTAATATAATGCAAGATAGATACGTTTAATGCCACATTTAATGGGGAGTAAATATATCTCATTTAAAAACACAGGAAAGGTGAGAGCTTCAGGTGGTTCTCTTACTGAAAAATACTGAACAGGTGCTCCTCAAGGACAGGGCTAGAAAGCAGTGAAAATGACCCTGTTTGTAGTATAAAAACTTAGTGAAACAAAGTTTTAAAAAGTGGTCAGAAAGCTCCAATGCCCTCTGTTAGAGAAGGTTAAAGCCCTTTACTGCTTACATGGGTTATTTAAAGGTGCACTATGTAACTTTTTGGTTGGGAGTCTGTCACCTGCTAGTTTCTGAGATGTCATTGCTCTGGCTGGAATATTCCAGAGTATGGGATTAAACAGCTCTACCTTACATTTATTAAAATAGAGGTTTTATAGCTCAAAAACACCTTAAAAAAACACACACACACACAAACCAAGCATTCTGACTGTGAGCGGTTGTCTCTCCACATGATCTGACCTGTAACTTGGACTGGTTTGGTCTAGATAGAAAGATAGAAAGGTTTAATACCATATTGTGAAACATTCCAGACAAAGCAATAATATTTCCATGGAGACAAGCATTTGACTGACCCTCCACCAGAAAAGTTACACAATGCACCTTTACTTTATTACCAAAAACTTTGCTTTAGCTTATACAATGCTATATTGAAACACTAAAAATAAATGTGAGTCACTATCATAAAACATCTACCAGATAATCTTATTCTTGTTTCAGGCCTGGTGACAGAATACAAGTGACTGACGACTCCAATGAGGACTGGTGGAAGGTGGGTTGGTTTCAAGTACTTTAATATACATTCATTGACTTCCCACTCACAGTTATAGTCATTTTTGTGCATTACGCAGCTCTTAAGTAACAATATGACAAGAGGCGCTCTGAAGGACGCTGTGTGGGTGTTTGAGCTGGTTACCATAGAAAAGAGAGACGATGCATCATAAACTGTATTTAATGAGACGAGAGCCAAGTCTTCACCTGTCTGTCAAATAGTCTCGCTTTTAAGTACTGTAAGGAAAATTACTAGAATATAGTTTCAACCACCCACAAAGTATTTATCGATGCAACTACAGATGCATATGGTGTATTTACATGGTACTACAACACAGATACTATTTACTAGCAAAAACATGTCCACAAGAACTATGTAATAAGCTCTAAGCATGGTGCACAATAAGTAGCTTCCTGTGCGTTTTAAGGGCTGAAAATTGGCTATGGGTAATTTAATTAAAGCAATTTAATTAATTAGCTACAAAAGCAACTACCATTCATTTTGGTAGATTATACATTTTATAATAACTACACCTTAAATGGCTTTAGTAAAACATAAAGACAGACTTAATTCACAATGAACAAATAGTTGATTAAGACTGATTCGGTTTAGTTACTGCTTAATTAATACCCTAATTCTTAACTCCTTAATTAACGTCTTATTAAGCCTAAGTCATTTTTACTAAACTATTAAATCTGTCTTTCAATCATGTTTTAAAGCAGTAAATACTATACTATACTGATACTATGGTTTCAGTTTGCTTACTCACAAAAATTAGTATATAGCAAAACAGACTAGACATGCCACTTACAGACAGCTACAGACAAACTGGCTATTGACTTTGTTCCAGGTTTGTTCCACAACCATCTGCCCACAACTGCACAGCTCAACATCATGTGGTACCCCCGTGGGCTTTGTTTTCTCTTCCTCCATGGTCCCAACAGACAATACCGGGGATTATAGCTCCACAAATACTTGAAATCGCTTTATGGAGCAGTGTTGCAGAAATGTTTTTTTGCTTTTTTGCATTTTTAGAAAGTAGATCATTCCAGGATGGTTAAGACTTGATTAAGCAAATTACAATGAAAACCTGAGCAATAGGTTGTCAGATACTCCACTCCTCAGAAGACATGTCCTCACTAAATAGGTCAACGTTCTAGACTGGGTTTTTAAATAGCTCATTACGAATCATATCTTTGTACCTCTCATGGACTAACAGTCTGTTGCCTCCATGTTTGTTTGTGTTCAGGGGAAAATTAGGGACAGGGTGGGCTTTTTCCCAGCCAACTTTGTGCAGCGGGTGCGTCCCGGAGAGAGGGTGTGGAAGGTCACTGCTGGTTTCCATGGCAACCGAGACAAAGGCCAGATGAGCGTCAAAGAGGCTCAGGTGAAACATGCACACAACACTAACAACAACTCTGTCTGTCTCTATCTCAAGTCTCTATGTATCTGTAGCAGTGGTAGAGTATTGTCTTGGTGGTTTAAACCCAACATCAACTGGTGCTTACTGTTGTTGTGTTCTTGAGCAAGACACATCACTCACCTTGAGTGATTGGTGGTGGTCGAAGAGGCTGTTACACCAGATCATTAGCCACACTTCTGTCAGTAAACCCCATGGCAGCTGTGGCTATAGTTGTTGCCTAGTGTGAAGAATGAAATGCAATATTAATAATAAAAAATATATAATATTAATATTTTTGAGGTTGTTACCAAATTATAAAGTACCTTTGTGTGCACCTCAACAAAAATGTACACAACCCACCCCTCCACACATTCCTCTCCATCCCTCTTTCTTTCTCTCTCTCCCCATCTCTCTCTCTCTTGCTTACATAAAGGTAATATGATGCAAATAGATGCAGGAAAATGCTGAAATAACAGAGGATGGAGTGCAACGGTTTTCTAAGCGTTTAGCCTCAATCTAAATGGCGTAATTGAGTATACTTTATATTTACTCAAGGTCAGCACTGTATTAACTGTACTACTGAGGACTAGTTTGAACTTTATAAGACTGTAGAAAATAAGTGATATCCATACTTTGATCTACTTCATTATTTTGTTTGAAACACATATAACTAATGGCAAAATGGCTGTGGAAGTGTGTGCTTAGCATGCTAGCTATTGTTAGTTTTAGCTTCATGGCTCTGTGAATAATGAGAATGCCCTGAATGCTTAATGCTAGTGAGGACTAACTTTGGACCACTGCAGACCGTTTAAAATGAACTAGTTCTGTTTTTTAAGACCTTTCATTAAATTTACTGTTATCCACATAATGTCGGTTTTTGAGCCTCTTAAAATCTGATGTTATTGGACCCTTCTGATTTCTGCAGATCTGCGTGGGGAAGAACGAGGAGATCGAAGGCTTTTTGCGACTGAGCAGTGGGAAAAAGCGAGGCATGGTCCCAGTCAAGAACATAGTGGAGATATGAAACTTTGTCAGTGCACACGTCTGTCCATGACCCCGGAAATGGTCACTCCCCTCAGGAGCTTTAAGCCGAAAACCTCACCGAAGCCAGCTATTTCAACATCGTCAGCTTGAGTGGACAACCGCGTAGCTCCTCCCACAAGTTTGCTTTTTCTGCCTGAAGACTTGATAGCGCAGTCTGCCAAGGGATTTCTTTTACATTTATTCAAGCTACTCTCTTTGTAGCATTCTCAACAGAAATGTAGCACGTGAACAGTGGATAGTCTGGCTACCTCAATAGCCGTCTCCAGTGGCCTGCGTAAGACTTAAATGATGTCAATATGTTGTTACTAAAGAGATGTGGGGACTTTGTGAGTATGCATTTCACTGTATCTCACCAAACATATATTTAATTTATGTATGTACAATATTTATTTATGTATCTATCAATTTATTTTTTCCATAAGCGTGTCTCAGAGTTTTAACACCAAGTTCAAAGATATTAATTACAAGGACATATTTGGCATTCAAAGTCATTATATTGATTATATAATCTAATTGGGTATTGACAATACCTTAAAAATCAGAAAACAGAGATTAAACAGAAACTAAACCTAAATTGAAATCCACTGTTCTCCAAGTCCACTTACCACAGTTTGAGAAGCACTGATTTTGCATGTATGTCTTTGTTTATTTTTTGCTATCATTTGTACTTAATGTAAGTCCACGTAAAGAAACACGTGTATATGTCTTTGACTCTATGGTCAAATGAAAGTCAAACAAATGCATCGTTTTGTTTGAAATCTCTGGTGATTATGTGATGTTCCACTCTGCTCTTCACAGCTCCAGAGCCTGGGGACTGTGCATTTTACCCTCAGTGTGCCCTCACTTCAGTCACACTGCGGTTCACAGACTTCACAGCCCTCTCTCTCTCCCTGCTTCAGTAGAAACAGCTTCCTGTCATTATATCCCTATCTATCTAACACTGTTTATCTCTATGTAATGTCCCGTAATACTCTTGTCATGTCTAATTGTGTACAGCAGAGCGAGGGTGACTGTTATCAAGGATCTCTGATGTGCTTGAACTATTTGAGTGGAAAAGACAGGGGGAAAACGTGACTCTTGTTGTCAATCACACTTATTTTTTTTAACTGATGTTTGCGCTTTGTTGTTGACATTCCCCATGGGGTTGTTCCAGAGTTATTCCACGTTTTATTATGATGGCAGAGGTAGGCCTGTCACGATTACAGATTTTGGGACACAATATTTTGCTACAGAGATACATCACAATAAACTATAACATTGAAACTAGGAAAAATAAAGCAGGATAATCCCAGTAAGCAATTTTAAATATAGAATCATTAAAAGACATTCTGAAGTGCAAAAATATATATATCACCTATTTAACGATAAGTCAATATAGTAATTACTGGGACTGGCCCAGGCATAGGTCTGCCCCACCAAATAGAAAGTCAGTGATACTGGTGGGTTGAAATAATTCTTGCCCTACTGTAATATATAGGTACTCCTCACTTTATGTCAGAAAAAGAATTGTATTGGTTTTGTTGTGTTGTTTTCCCTATAATAATAGCAATGTTTAGCTGTTTTTTTTTTTTTCTTCTTTTCACCAAATCCAAATGCTCCACTAAAAAGCTTCTTGGACTGATACTATGTCAGCACACTGTGGAGTTGCTTCGTCATTCAGACTTTTGCCAAGTTTTATCAAGTCTGGCAAATCTTGGAATGACTCTTGGAACAACCTTTCAGATGCTTGTGAAATGTCAGCAATATTTTAAGGGTGGACTATAACTTTTCAGGCGAGGGGTCTGCCAGGTGCTTGTCTCCATGGAGATGTTTGTGCTTTGCCTGAAATGTCCCACAGTATGAATCAGGTTGCTTCTCCACAAATCTAATGTGAAATAAAAGCATGTAGATCATCTAAAGCGGGTTAATACGAACATTATAAGATCAAAATGATGAGGCTCACTGTTACAGAGAGAGGGTGACACTTTTTCAATGAAAAGTGAATTAGACCCAGAATCGATGGAGCCGGAAGCGTCCCCATGCTCACTTCCCATTTGGAAACAATGTTCATTTATATATACAATCTATGGTTCCCATACCCACCAAAGCAATAACATCTCCCTGGAAATTACTAAGTGACAGACCCTCACCCAGAAAAGTTCCATAATGCAACTTTAAAGGAGAGGCACCACTCATCACTTGGTTTGGTATAAAACAGGAGACAGTGTCAGATAGACAGCTTTTCCCATGGCAATAAATGTAAATATGACACAGCTTTGTACATAGACTTCTACAGACTGTACGCACTCGGTTCTTGGTAGCGCTCTGACCACAGATTGCTATTCCAGAGCCATATAAGGGCATTACATTCTCTAAAAGTACAATAGGCCCCATATCCACTTAAAATGTATGCATTTCAAGTAACATCAGCACAAAAAGCAAAATACTATGCACAGTTCTAGTCACACTTTATTTTGTACTCCCAATAAAGATACAATTGAACATTATCTGCATTTATCTGTGCTTATAACATAAAACACTCTATACATGAGCGGCCATCTTGGATCTGAGTCTGTTTAATCTTAGACATTTCCTTCTGTGACTAGAATGAAGATTGGCTCAGGTCTTTGCTCACCTCAGTACACACCATCAGGCTAGTTCACTGCATGGCTAGCTGCTCTGTTATGCTCACCTGTCAATAAAGTCGCATCAACTATTCATGTGTGGCTTACAGTATTGTGTTTTTGTTGATTTCAGAGTGTTTAATCTTAGCAACTCAACTGTTTAAATGTTTAAACACCTTTGTGAAAGTGTTATCTTAGAAACTAATTCTGTTGTTGTGCCTCTAGTTTTGTAGCCAGGCTGGTGACACATAGTGCCTCCACTCAATTAAATTTCTCTCCAGCGACTAGGTCAGGAATCAGAATAAACTAGACGAGTTGCAAAAACACCAGAAGTGCGAGTTCAGGCACCAGCCAATCAGCGAAGAGCCATATATTCTGTTTTGTCAGTGATTCCTGAGATGGAGGATTTAAAACCTGAACAAAGTGAATGTTTGGTGAATTTTATCAATAGGAAAGTTGTTATTACCCTTCTTCCTACAGGATTTGGGAAAAGCTTAATATACCAGTTAGCCCCGTTAGCAATGCATTACATACATCATGACTAAATAGCAGCAATTGGTTAAATTTTTAAAAAAAGCAATGAAGTGAATAAATTCTAATGCTGCGAGGTCAGACAGTTTCTACGAAGTGAAACCGGCTGATGAATCAGGCTACTAGTTTTGGTGATAAGGTTGGAATCATTTAACATTTTCAAAATAATTAATTGAAAACGCAGTACAACATGCATCAATGAATGTATTTTATTGAGAGGTTTATGTTACCTACCTAAAACATAGACCGAGGCTAACAAATAGAAGTGTGTAGGAAAAGTGTGTGTTTGACTAAAGAGCTTGAACAAGAGCACATGACAATATATCATCTCGCCCTTGACAGTTTTAAAATTGTTTTTGCAGACAACACCACCTTCACACCACAATTTCTCTTGGATCATACCACCACTGTACACACACTGCTGCAGACGGGCAAAGTGCAGGCTCCTCACGAACTCTGTACCACTGTGTCATCTCACACTTTAATCCATAATCTCACCCCAAACAGAAACGGTCTCCCTTTGTAGCCAGAACTCAAATATTTCAGAGCCATTGCAGAGAAGCATGCACATCCCTAATGACCATAAATAATAAGATTAAGTATTTGTGAAATTAATTGGCAGCAGAAGAGCTAGTACTGGCAGCCCATAAACTACACTGGTACTGAGCGGTTTATGCGTGCTCTGTGAGAGACGAGCATTTCTCAAATCATGACTCAGTTCTGTTATCACATCAAATCTAATGTGATTTTTGGGTCTCAGAAGAAATAGGCAGAGAGGAGTGCAGCTGATGTGGTTAAAGCTCTCAGTGAATTTCAGACTCTGAAACTCAAATCTGCATTGTCCATTGTAAACCATTATATAAACCAGAATAAGAATGAAATGTTATTGCATTGCCCAGAATGTTACACAATATAACATTAAAGTCATCTGGAAACATCTAGACGAAGACAAGCAGATGACCAGAAACTTCTGATGGACAAAATGAACTGTTGCCCTTAGTGGATATCTCTGTATATGTCAGCCCTCTAGTATTAATGTTAAACCCACAGCAGCAATGTCACTCTAACCCCAGAAAAGTTTTTTTTTTGGAGGCCTGGTTTATTACATTACACCAGATGTCCTCACTTGCTGAAATATATTTATTTATTATGATTTTTTTTACAAAATAAATTCTTTATCCATTCAAATGTTTCAACTATGTATTAGCGTAAATCCGCAGTATGCCAATTTAAAGATTTATTCTGTTGAAATATGCATCTAAACAACCTTTTCATCAGTGATTAGACAAGCTCCTCAAACTCCATGCGAATTCTGACCCCAGCGTTAAACAAACAACCACCCACAGCAGAAGGTGGACTAAAACAAATCATTGAACGTGTGATTAGCTGCTCGATGCCTGGCTGTCATGTGATGGTTTGTGTGCGTTTTCCCCTCTCCAGCAGCCGGACACACTCATAGGGGGGTGAGGGAGCAGTGTTCGGGGTGTTAATACGTCAGGATAATGCAGCAACTATTCAACCCCATGAAAGAAAAACAATGCTGAAAATAGGACTTGATTACACAGGCGAGGAAGAAGCCGTCACCAGAGAACTGTGGTGTGGGGCTGGAAAACAAAAGGAGCAGCACCTTGAAGAAGTCAGATGCAAATGTAAAGGGCTATATGGAGGAATCTACAGGACCTAATCTTGTATGTAAATATTTAAATATGGTGAATGAAGATATGGCTAGTGTAGCACCTATGCTAGTAGGGAATAAGCTACTGGACCAGTTATAGGTTCGTAGGAGTGGTGAGTGACATGTAAAAGTCGCAGTCAGAATAATTTTGAATGGAAAGCCGGCAAACTTTAATAACAGTTGACAGACATACAATTAACAAGTACTGCAGGTGCTTAATTTATATAAGGTACCTTTAAAGACTCTGTATTGTTTCACCCTTAACATTTCAGGCTAAGTTCAACAATAGATTTTAGTTTTAGTTCTATTTGTGTCTTAATTTTTTCATTCCTTTAATATGACCGGTCATTTAATTTAGAAGGCTTTTGGTTGAGAATCTAATTTTACTGGCTTAATTTTAGGTTTAAGATCTAATTCCAGATCAATTTATCCACCCTGTGCACTTTTCAAATTATACCTTGTGTCCTTTTAAAGTTTACAAAATTGCCATAGATTCAAACAAAACGATACAGTATGCGTAGCAAAAACAGAACAGTTCTTTTAAATGTTCTTTAATTTAGCAAACGCTTTTAGTGCTCCTTAGCAACATTTCCCGTCAGTGGCAAAGTGCTCCTCAGTGTCTTTGAGATCCACGGGGAAAACGGTCAATCTCCTACCGCAACCTTGGTAGTGTTTGTGGGTGTGAAGGTGCTCTATGTGCCGTCCTTTCCCGCGCTTCCTGGGCAGGCTCGCCTTCCGTGTGTCTGTGTCTCCGTGTCTCTCTGCGGGAATTCAGGGTCCGGGGTTTTTCCCGGGGGGAATAAAACCTGGCCTGCAGGACAGGCCATGAAGAAATTAATTATAATTAGACTTTTGCTTTTAGTCCATGAAATAAAACTACTTTAAATAAAAACTGAGCCGTCTTAAAAGGCTACGTGACTCAACAAAAACTCAAAATGGCGGTGGCTCAACGTCCACACCGTTCAGTATTACTAGGAGTTAGCGTGTTCCACACCCAAATATTCACCCAAAATACATAACATAAAATACCTTTACAGTAAAATAAGATTCACATTTCCCAACAGAAATATAAACAGTAAAGATGTGCCGCTCTCTGCCGTCTGCGGCAAGTCCAATTCGGCCCCAGTCACACTGCTAGTCACGGCAAAGTGCACTCTACAAATGGGCAAAATATAATGCAATATATATATGAAACTCACAAAAAAAACTCATAGTAATTGTCGGAAACCGTGTAACTCCGAGTTTTGCTCACACCCCTCCTCCAGCCTGGTTAGACAACAGGTTTACGTCTCTGTAGCTTGCGCTAATAGCTGCTCCGCCGTGTGTGCTCGTTCGCTCTGTCGTAACAGGCCTTGCTCCCTGCTACGCAGCCTCTCGTGGGTGGGGGAGGGGCGTTCGAAAAACTTTATCGATAACAAAAAAGTTTACAATATTCTTTTTAAACTAAAATAAATTAAAAAAAACATGAATTTGTCTTTTAAATGTTATTTATATTTTTATCATGTTATTTATAACAGTTTTAATCCAGTTTTAAATCAAATTATTTATTAGTATTTATTGACCCTTTTTACTTTTTATCATGTAATGCTCTGTTACTATTGGGTCTAGCATATTGTTAAGTAATAGAGCAATTATCAGCGGCACTAAACCTAAAATGCACCATAGCCAAGTTAGTCCTGAGTGACTGGGCCTATAGCTCAAGACTTGGATATGGTCCTTGGGCACTGCATGATGGGGCCCATTGCTCCTGACAGGTTACCCTAGTATCATTGAAGGATGGATCAAATGCAGAGGACAAATTTCAATACAGGAATAATAAAGTACACATTCATCTTAACCTTAGCTAGCCAATGTAAAAAAATTTATTTCAATTGTGCATATGTTCTTGTTCTTCTTTGACAAAGCTTACCAGTGTTTTCTGTATTCCGTGCAGATTTATACTTAAATGGCTGCAAAACAAGAAAAAAATAAAAATAAAAAATTTAAATCACGCACTTACTTGCTTGCTTTCTTACTACCACCACCAGAAAAAAGTTACATTGTACTTTTAAGTTAGGTTGTAAAACATGTAAAACAAGTAAATTAATGGATTTCTGGTCTGGTGGAACCACATCTTGCATTGCATTTTTGTTCAATCTTAAATATACTAGTCGAGTGTAATTTTCAGTGTGTCATCATATAGTAGCAGTTAATATTTAGGAATATTTACATTATTTGCACAGTGTGTTTCTGTATCATTTGCTTTTCTTTTTCCTCCTGATTCAGCTCCATAAGCTCCAGTCTTAAGTGCAGCGTCACTGAGCTGCTGTGAGGCTGCTGCTGCTGGTTTCTTTTAATTAACAAAAACACTCCTAAATCCACTGGGGTTTATGAATAATGAAACACAAGGTCTGTCACCGCCACTGCTCCGCCTCAGGGTCCCCTCCACTAAACCTGGCCACGATTTTAGAAGAGCTGGAGATGTCTCATGTTTCTGTTTACATTACTCAATAGCTCTCAGCCAACTTCACCATTAAAGGCAATAAAAGGTAAGATACAGACTCCTATAGCCCGTGGGTAACACAGCCAAAGCTTTATAAATTGGAATAAGAGGAGACAAAAGTGATTTCAGCTCAAAAGGGACCTGTAGCAATTTTCCACAAGACTATAGAAATGCATATGTCTTTCTGATCAGACAAAACTTCTCAGCTTTACAATTCTGGATTGTTTCACTCCCATAATGCACTGCCATAATGGGACCTGTATTGGTTTACCTGCAGAGATGTCAAATCCACAATTACTGTTTAGGACAAGGGCACAAGGGCACAAGGACACACCTCTCAACTTAAGTGAGAGTGTTTATAAGAGCTGCTTGTCCAATCGGGGCATTTATTTGATCAAAAACGACATGAGGATGATTTGTTGACTTCAGCTTCTATGATGAATGAGCTTTAAAGTCGTCCTTAAGAAGATCTTGTAATCAAGGAAAAACTATAACCTATTTGATAGTTAGGCCACTCCTAGTCTAGACGATGTTAAGATGAAGGTTAAGACTTATGTGTTTCTATCCAAAATGCAAGATTAGGATTCATACACTTAACAATAATAAGCATAGTTAGAAATGCATGCTTCTTTTCATTTGCTTATTTTATAGTTTATTTTTGTAATAATATTAATGAAAAAATGCTGACTAGCCTGTGTTGTCTGTAAGATTTACAAGGTTGTCAAAATAATTGGTCTTTTCTGTTTGAAAAAAGATGCTTGGCTTGCTCTCAGCTGAAATTTTTATCTTGCACTGCTCAAATCAACAAAAACTCTGTACTCTGTTGTGACAAACAGAGACAAAGAGGAAGAAAATACTGAAGAATCAGCAGGACGCACTACAGGAGGCTTTCTTATAATAAATCTTAAAAGACTCACAAAAAGAACAAGGTAAAAAACTGACATAAGATCACTGCGGTGTAATAGATTATCTTGGTCCCTTCATCAATGCTCTAGTATGTATGTATGGTATATAAAGCCTATATTATAAATAGTATTACCTTATTATTCAATAGTGTTACACCCACCACACACTGGACATCAGCATTTGACCCATTCTTCACTCTCTGTGTCAACCTGTCTGGAGCAGAGGGCAGAGGACAGGTTTAATCTATACTGTGGAACATTCTAGACAAAATAATAACATTTCCATGGAGACAAACAGGTGGTGGATTGTCCACTTGAAATGTTACGCAATGCACCTTTAACTACTGCTATGCTCCTAACTAGAATCTGCATAAAATAGTAGTCAGCCAAGTAATATTTCAAAAGGTGCTAATAGACAATACAATGATAATGAATAATTGTCTATTTAGCATATTTCTTCGTTGTAACTTTGAAATTAATAGTTTTCCATTGTCCATTTATTTTGTTAACATGCTGAAATTACCTAACAATAAAAACAATCCATTGTCTCCTCTTTATTCAAGTGGCACTTCCTTGACCTTCTCTTAACCTCCGCACGCCCCATTCAGAGCTCATGATTTGACAATTGACCTTTACAAACCCACAACTAAATATTCAATATGAAATGTATGAAATATATAAAAAATTGTTGTGTGAAAATGCATTGCCACAGAAAAACAGACTAATTTTGCCATTTAATTGACTTTTGATGAATTGGGCGTCGCTGACTCATTTATTTTTAAATGAAGTGTTTAGTGCAGCTCAGTTTGCTGCTGTATTTGCTGTGGCCATAATTACATAGATTGATTTTTTGGGGTTGGTGTGAAATTGGGAGTGTGCTTTTTTAAATCCAATCTGACAAGAGTAAATGAGCTCAATTACACAAATAACAAGCAACCACATATGAATTTAAAACTGGAGTGAAATAGCATGTGCATAATAGGGTGTAACAGTATGTTTCATCTCTTTGTTTGATGTTAGAAGCAGGAAAAATCTACAAGGACATAATCTAAGGGAGTATGTTGTAGCCTGTAACAGTCAGAAAGTGCAATGTGGTACAACTGTCATAGTTTACTATGATGAGAATAATAATAAAAAGAAAAACTGATTCACAGATATTTTATTGATCCAGGGGGAAATAAAATTTTTGCTGCAGCAACATTTACACTGTGCTTTGTCTTTGTGTCTCAGTCAAAGTCTCAGTGCAGTTTAACAGGAGGACTGATCAGGTAGGGTCAGCAGATCTGTGTCAGGGCAGCTTGAGGAGAGGAAAAGCCAAAAGTGTCCCTACTTTGTGTCCTGCAGCATCACAGCAGGGTCCAGGAGGAGCCAGGTAAACACAACAAGAAAGGTGTCACTCCGCTGTGGTGCTTCAGTTGGTGATTGAATGGTTAATTTGCTCAGTGTTTCCACTGGAAGGTTTTCTACATGGTGTAAGAAGCCACATTTGTTGTAAATATGTAAATATAAATGTAGGTGTAGAATATGATGCAGGGACAAAACATTTTTTTTACACATCAGTTGGCATAATGTGATATTTCCTTTCTTCAGGATGTTAAAGTCTCAAGTAAAACATTCAGTGTAATAACACATTTATTATTATTTACACAATTATTTTACAAAAGTGAAAAGTTCTGAACACAACTTCAATTTGTGGGCCTTAAAATAGTAGTAGTATTAGTATCCATATCGGCCTCATCAACACAAAAAATAAAAAACCTTGAATATCTGAACTTCTGAGCAGATGGGCTCACTGTATTTATAAGGCTTGTTTTACATTGACCTTTAAATGATGTAAAACCACTGACACTTGAATGTACACAGGGGCATGTGACCATTGCTCTATAACCTTTTGTTCAGACATATGGACAAATATTTCATAGGCAAATATAATTTATGTCAAAGATGGACTAAGGCTGATAGTGTGGAAATTTAAATCCACAACAAATTAATAATGTATGATGCTTATTTGTTGATTGTTAGCAACACAGTGTCACAGGCCACTATGAGAAAAAAAATATAGCTTCCCTAAATAGCAAATTATGTAGGAAGAACTATCCTTATCTGATCACATGTTATAACAGCTTCTTTATTTAGCCATCTGCAACATGATTATGACCAAGGAGAAAAATCAGTCTTCCTTCCTCACGTGTGCACTCCAACCAAAACATAATTTTACACAAAACTCAATAAACAGGCTGGTAATGTGGAGTCAATATATATCTCTGTCTGATTATGTTAAGCCTTTAGTCTGTATCAGGTCTGTGAATGAACATTCAAAAAGCGCTTATTGCTCTACAGTGTCATTCAGAAAGATAGCCTATAACAAAAAATGGTTTAAGAAATCTGTAACTTTGTTAGATTTGTAAATCTCAAATTGTAATCTACAGTTTGAAAAGATCTTTAACTTTTGAGGCATACTTCATTTTTCTTTAGGTTGAAAGCCAGCTGTAATAAAGTCCCTATCTCAAACCATTAAGCCTCACGGTTCAGGAAATAGTGTGCCTCTCGGTAATGAAGAAATGCATTAACAGGGCTATGAAATGGCCAGTTTTCTCCTTCCCGCTGAGCTCCAACACTGTATATCCAAAGATTGGTTTTGTCCTCCACATATATAATCATTACATCCACTTGAATGGCCTATTTTATTATGATCTAAGTATTGCATGGGAAGCAGTGTGTGAAAATTAATTCAGGGTGTCAGGATAAACAGAGCATTATGCCACATTAGCTGTCAGCCCTGCTCCTCGGGGCCTTTGGAATCTAATATATTGTTAAAGTTGTGAGGGCTCTTACTTTGTTAAGTTTTGCTTGTATCTGTAGGACTTCACTTCCAGCTTACTTGGGTAATTAATTTATGGTTCATTAATTTAGATAAAACATAATGGTTTCCAGTTAATTTGCATGAGATCTACCAAGTTGCAGTTTTATAACAACATTTAATGAATGAATGAAAGTCTTCCTAACTGTGAGTGTATAACTGAGCATAACGAAAACATCGGAGTTGTTGTAGTTGTAGGACATTGCCCTCTGGCGGTAGTTTAGTGTATTTTCCTCATTTATCCGAATGTAATTGAATAATAATGGAGTATTTCAGACGATTCATTCATATTCATCTACTTAGTGCATTTAGATTTAACCAGCTATGTTACTCAAGCAAATTAATTTGTTTAATTAACTGACCACTTTTTGCAATAAAAGCCGCGGTCTTTTGTTCTCTACTCCTGCATATTTTCTTACTTGGCCAATAACGTAAATAAAAAAATGTATAACGATACACGTCATTATTGTTCAGTTTAATATCTTTATTGTCATTTTTATTTATAATTTCCTTCGCTTTTCGGCACTCTTACTTAGGTATCCTAGCAACGCGTACACATTCAAGGTAGCATCGGTATTTGAGCAGCGAGTTTAGACAACGGAGATAATCTCAGATCTGTAAGGTAACTGAATGTGTCAGTGTTGTGTTTTTGCTTCTTTATGCAAGTTGTTAATGTTAAAATATTTATTTTTGTTTTGCTGTCAAATGACTAGTAGTGGAGAAGTGAGGAGGAAAGGTGCAGTAGCCAAGTGTAGCTAAGTTTTCAGGTGGAGGGTCCATCACAGGCTTGTCCCATGAAAATGTTATTCTTTTGTCTGGAATTTTAAACAGTATAATATAAACTGTCTTGCATCTATTGAATAAATACAATATGGCAGAGTCTGGTGCTCGTCTCTGTGGAGATTGAAATGTTTTATGCCTTTTTTGGAACATTCCAGGCAAAACAACATCTTCATGGAGAATGATGGTTTTGGATCTTCCACCTAGAAAATTATACGCTACAGACTGTCGAGAAATTTTGTACCTCTTGTGGGATGGTGCTCAGATGAACTAGATAGAAGTGATGGACAATAACGTATTTTTATAGACTAATTTTTAACCATGTGTTTTTGTTCTTTCTATTGCTATAGCCACCTCCCATCATGTCTGGGGAAGTGATAACAAAACCTATGAAGTCAACTCTATTGTCTTCAGATTCTCAAAACTCCAACTTGAGGAAAACTTCAAAAACTCTCAAGCAACAGCCCAAAGAAACAGTGCAGTTTAAGGAGGAACAAAAGGTTTTAACCTTATTGGAAAACTGCTTCAGTCAAGTGGAAGTGGCATTGACTTTGCAGCCGGACCACGTAGCTGACATCAAGGACATTTCACTGTGTAGGGCACTTCAAACACATCAGTCATTATGTGAGAGATTAGAGAGAACGGAGGAGCAAAGCGGTATAGTGGGAAAAGATGGTAATGATGCACTATTTAAAAGTGAATTCAAAAGGTCCTACAAAAATGTGAAGAGGTGTTTTCGAAATGCTCCTGCTGATTTTGCTCAAATAAAACAAGGATTAGATACAGAAATGGGAAAAACGGAGCAGGTGTTCTACAAAAATCTCAACAATAATTCACTGTACACTTGAAGAAACCAAAGAAGAAGAAACCATGTTGAAGATCTCTCCTTTGCAAGATCCTAAAAGCGAGGTAGCACTAGATGAGAAAATTGCAAATTTGACCAAACTGATGAGCAGAATTGATGAAAAAGTAAAACACTTTCTAAGCGTTCTTATATAGGTTTCATAATGTATTACTATTAACTAACTTTAATTACGTCTTTGCTTTTCAGATAGAGGATTGTAAAGCCAGTATGGATAATTTGAAAATACCACAAGAATCTGAGACACCTCTCACAGATCAAGAATACCAGTCATACGTGAGCACACCAGAGCAGCAAAGACTTCAGCAAGAACTGGACCAACTCAATGCCCAGCTCAATAAGCTGTTTTTGGAGGACAGAATGAAAGAGAGAAACATTCAGGAGGTAATTAAAGGTGGACTTTGTAACTTTTTTGATGGAGGGGGTCTGTCACCTTATAGATTTTATTGCTTTGCTTAAAATGTTCACTGTATAATGCAGCTTTCATTAAATTAGAGATTTTTATTGCTAAAAATATCTTGAAAAACATGCATTCTTAAAGTGTTTGTATCTCTATGTACCCAAGCAGGTAGCAGATAGTCCATCAGTAAGGTTACCTGATAATGCCCCTTTAAGAATAATCTGTTTTAACACATGTTTATTCTTCAGGGAACTGATGTGCTGGAAGCAGATATTGAATATGTCACTGAGGGATTTGATGAAAAAATGGAAGAGATTCAGGTAAATTCATTTATATTTTATTGAGAAATCCTGATATATTACAAATTTAATACATGATGTTACTCAGAGTGCCCAGCATTTTAAAATTATAAACTGGGATATTATGTAGATCTATAGACCGTTAGTTGTTTAGTCAGTTAACTGGTCGAGGCTGTCTAGCTGAAGATTTAGTATTTGGTATTTAAATTGCATGGATTAAACTCATGATTCACAAGTTTAATTTAAATGTTTCTAGTACTTTTTTCAGTGGTTGTTTTTACATGAGCCTCTTGTGAGAGTGCAGTTAGAATCAGATACAGAGGCCTCTTTTTGGTCAACTAATCGATCGGCAGGACATGTCTTTAGTCCACCAAGAATTTCTTTAGGGGTCTACCTCTAACCCTAAAAAATCTATGATGGTATTTCAGGCTGATCTGGAGGCGAGAGAGGCTGAGCTGCATAAGAATGAGGAGGAGCTGAGCAGCCTGGCGGTACTGTACAATACTCTGGAGGTAGAGTATGATGAGGTGGTGGCCAAACGGCTGCTGGCAGAGGAGAGGATGAGAGAGGAGCAAAGGAGCAAAGAGCTCAAAACTAAAGCTGCCACCATCATCCAGGCCTGGTGGAGAGGGCACTGTGTCCGCAAAGTCATGAAAAACAAGGCCAAGAAGAAGGGTAAAAAGGGAAAAGGCAGGAAGAAATGAATGTGTACTGTAGGATTCTGCCAAAATGTTATTTCAGTATACCCATGTTTTTTTTTATTGTAATGGAAATGTTTGATAGTAAAGATACAATTTAACTTTTCACCCAAAGTGAGAATATACTGTACTCTTGCATGCATTCTACAGTCATAAGTGATGAGGTGTCAAAAATATTAATTGGTTGTTGGAAGAAATTGGTCATAAACACAAGGGAGGTCCACACTTGTAAGCAAGAATTAAAATTAAAACATTCATCATTTGCCATGGACTACAAATCTTGTTAACCACTGTTGCCCTCTTTTGGGATTATGGATAATATTATAAGTCAAAATAAGTCTATTAAGCAGAGAAAAAACTAACAAAAACAATATTTTTACTTAATTTATTTAACAAAAGGAGTATCACAAGAATATACACATTGAAATTACTTCTTTGTGGTTTCCTCCTCCTTTGACAAGTTCTTGATCATTTCTTCTTTCTTGGCCTGAAGACGTTCTTCTCTACGTTTGCGAGCTTCTTTAGTCTTAGTACGACGAGCCTCTGCCTGGTCACTGTAATGAGATCACAATAAGAAGTTACACATTGTGTTTACCACTGTAAAAAAAAGGCCTGATGATAATACATAGTTTAATACAAGAAACTTACGCAAGGAGCTTCTTGCGAGCCTTATCAGCCTTCAGTTTGTGGATGTGCTCCATCAGAATCCGTTTGTTTTTGAAGACGTTACCTTTGGCTTTCAGATACAGACTGTGGTACCTTAAAGTACAAAAATAAAATATGGATTAAAAGAGATTGTGGTGTTTAAAAACACTTTAGATTCAAATAATTTTGTATTCATACATGTGCCTGTCAATCTTCTTTGACTCCCTGTAGCGACGGAGAAGACGGCGAAGGATCCTCATGCGGCGCATCCAGGAGAGCTTCTCTGGCATACGAGCATTAGCGGTACCCTTCCTCTTACCTGCAGGGACCACAAGTCATTTATAACACTTGCATGACAAACAGAAAATCAAATCTAAGTTATCCATAAAGAAAAACATGACACTCACCATAACCTGTGTGACGCCCCTTGCGGCGAGCCAGGGTGTTCTTGCGGCAGCGTGCGCGTGAATGAACTGTCACCGGTTTTCTGATGATAAGACCATCTTTCACCAGTTTACGGATCTGCTGGCCTGATAATAAATACAGTATGAAATTCAGCAATTCAGAAATATCATCTAAAATTCGTTTCTTACAGCTATAATCACTCACGGGAGTTTGCATTGGCAATTTCATTGGTCTCATTTGGATCCAACCAGACTTTCTTTTTGCCACAGCGAAGGACGCTGGACGCCAAGCGTTTCTGGAGCCTGAGCATGCTGAGAATACAAGAAAACAGTGACAGGTGAGCCAATGGTCTGAAGAAGTGTCATTCCATAGACAGTGCATATGTGCCATTAGGATGTTTAGAAGAACACAAGGGAAAATGCGTACGTACACACGTAAGTAACTCCTTATCAACATAACTTGATCTTTATTTAGTTATATAATACAAGTACTGTCTGGAATTGATTGAAGGCTAAATCACCACCACAATGCTTTGGTAATCAAAAGTTGGCGTACATTCAAGTGTGCAAAGAACCATTGCCAACTTATTGGATTGCACCGAGGCCGAATTGCGGTGTTATGCTCTGACATGTCTCACTTTAGCTTACCCACTAATCTTAGACTGTGTGAGCGACTAATCTTACTGAAAAGCGACTAATTCTGTACATTTTTGTTTTGTTTGACGCTCACGAAACACAACAGCAGCAAAGTATCACGTTAAAATACGAAGAGCACTTTAAAAGTCAAACATTTAGCTCACCTCATGGCTGCAGCTAGTGGCTTGACGAATAGAGAGGAAATAGAAAGAAAGAGACGCTACCATTATATTAGTTTGTTGTAGGTGAACGCACAACAATCACTCTAACTTATTTTAACAGCAATTGAACACTTTATCATTTAATTTGATTGAAAATATGAATCTGACTTTAAAAGTAATGTTATACATGCGGGCATGCAGGCCTGAACATAAAAAGTAAATCGTTGCCCCCCATTTGAAAATATAGTGGTACGGTCCACAAGAATGTAATTCTAAAAATATCCACTAGATGCCGCTCAGCCCTCACAGTTATTATAGTTTTAATAATTCAGTCGCTTCTTTTGTAGTTTAATACAAGGTAAAGGCTAATACTGTTAATATGAACAATAATCAAATAATTATGCGATTATGTTATTTTCATGTCACATTTATTTTCAACCTATTCAAAGTGATTTTTAAAAAAAGCTGAAATGTTCACAAAACATCAGAAACACAAGATATGTGTTAGTATTATGTTTTTGTTATTTTAATGTAGTGTTTCTTAAAACTGTGGTATGTGTGAGGTCCTGTCCAGGTCTACTGTTTAAGTTAAAGTCCAGTTCATCCATATTTTAGTCTTTCTTTTGCTTAGTTTCTTATTTTAAACCACTGTAGTTCTATTTTAGTCTTGAATTAGCCATAGATCTGGAACATAAGTAAATGGTAAATGGTAAATGGTCACATTTTTCTATAGCGCTTTTCCACCTTCAAGGCACTCAAAGCGCTTTACAACAAGGAACCACTCACCCATTCACACACACATTCACACACCAGTGTACGCAGTCTTGGTTTAGATCTGGTGGTACTAGAAAGCCAGTTGTTTTCTTAGGTGGCACCTAATAATAACCTCTATAATATGATATTATTTATGATATGTTATTTTAATAGATCCATGTATGATATCAGTATACTTCCATGGGCGGTACGTGGTATGAAAGTGTCTCTAGCGCCGCGTGCCGGTCGTATGTGTAACTGCGCCCCCGACTTTCCGGTGCCGCCTGTCGACCAAAACATCAGCGCTCTCTCCTGGTCAGTCACACTCCTCTGCTGCATGGAGGAGCTGAGCCGTGTCCAGTCCACTCAACACGACCAGGCGCCGGTGAATGAAGCCGGGCCAGTGCTGCGGTACCGGACATTCGTGTGGACTTCGTAATTTTTGAGATATGAGTCAGCGTAACAGTATATTAGAGGTAAGTGATGATCTGACTCGAGCAAGCCGCAAAGCTAATGCTAAATGCGACTCGATCTATGCTAAATAAACCAGTATTCCGCCTCGTGGATTGGTATAAAGGCGTGAGTTATGATTACAGGCTTGCAGTCGTGATACTGATACTATTCTCTATGTTTAACCACTCAAAACAGCTTTAATTATATCGTTCTACGGCAGTGCAGTGACATTGAAGTTCGAGTGGAGCTCATTCAATGTTATGTACTAGCCCCCTGCGCATAAGGTCAGGCTAAATTGGGTTTCATTGAAAGCATGAGCGCTGCGTAAAGACACACTAGGGTCACTAATTGTAGTCCAGTTTCCCATTTTCTCATGTGCTTATCAAGTGCGGCGCCATTCAAATATGTTAAAAAACACTCACACATTTTATTGAACGGTAAGGCTTAATTGTCATACTGTAAGTGATGAGACTCCCCATTGGACAAACAAAACGCGGCCAGCTTGCCCAGTCAGTACGCTATTGTTGTCTGTACCGACCATCTGTCACTCCGACTGTAGTAGTGTATGACCCGCTTACCGCAGACAACCCTGTGTGTATGAGACGGATTAACCTAGTGCCCGTGTTTTGGTAAAATATTCGTTATCTTATTTTGGTATTAGACTGATGCTTATTGACCTTTACTGTCTCCAATAGCGTCGGGGCCAAACCATTGACTGTATACGTGGTTATATTCAGTATTGCAACAAAAGCAAGTCTCAACCTGCATTATTATCAATCACTTTTCGAGTCTAAGATTAGAAAGTACAAAGGTTTAAATTGGTGATCTCCCCTCTCCTCATTTGCTCTGCCATGGTCACTCCACTGAGAGGCACTTTCGGTCACTGACCCGTTGAAAACCCAGCAGCCTCACCAGTGTGCTTTTCACCTATTAACAACGGGACAATAGCTCAAAGGGTATCCATTCATAAAGACTCACACTAAGCCAGGTATATGTGTGTTAAAAACACGAATGCCCTCTCTAAATGTTCCTGAAAAGCTGTTAGGCAGCGCCTGTTATACAACTGACCCACTGCATTGGGTGTGAGCACATTCATTCATAAAAACGTGTCACTCTAAATTCTGGGACTGTTGTTTCCTAGAACTTTTTATGTGAAGACAAATATTCAAATGAGAAGTCTTTGAGGAAGTGCTTGTTAAGGAAACATGATAACCTAAGTAAAAGGTGCACTGTGTAACTTTTCTCCATGGAGATCTTATTGCTTTGTGTTGTAATATGTTTTTAGACTAGATTTCTTTTTTAAAAGCACATGATGCCACCAAGCTAAGTTACAGGCCAGATGTATGGAGAGGTAACCTCACTCATAGTAAGAAAGAAGAATGTATTTTAAGGCAATCAAAAAAAAAAAAAAACTTGAGTTGAATGAGTGCAAGATGCATACTTTTAATGCCATACTGTGGAATATTTCAGACAAAGCAATAACCTCGTCAAAGACAAGCAGGTGACAGACCCTCCTCCTGGAAAGTTACGCAGTGCACCTTTAACAGCAATATGTGTGAAAATTATATAGCCTAGTAGCAGTAGTTACTGTAGGAAAACAAATAAATATCAAGATTATTATCAGTGTTACTCAGCTGGTGTCAAGAAATGGAGGAGTGACTTTACCCTTTCACTATTTGGGCGTGTAAAGAGGCGTATTTGGCAGGTTTGATCAGGACTCATGGTAAAACAATGTGACCTTAAGTAAAATGCGATTGTAAAACTTGGTTATACAAAACATCAAACTTGACATTAAATACCCATTATAAGAGAGAAAGTCACATCTGGTAGGGTACCAGCTGAAAATAAACAAAAGTAACAATGATGCACTATCATTTAAATAAATGGGTTTTGCCTAAATAAATTGTTATGAATGCATGACTGTCTTATTAGGTGTGGCTGAGCCTGAATAAGTGATCAACATTACAAAAGAATGCCTCAGAAAAGTAACTTATATGAGAAAATGGCTTAAACTTCAAAAACTGTGTATGAATCATTTATGTTCTCTATTTTCAGCTGAGCAGTTAGTGGGGCCTGCTCTCTGGAGTCATGGAGCCCTCGGACGGCCTCCTGCTGCAGGTGAACAGCAGCGAGCAGTGGTGCAACCGCTGGAAGCACCCCAATGAGGACTCGGTCAGTGTCACAATTTGGGGTGAAAAATCATTGCTGTCTTCATCATTGTGTAATTTAATCTCTGTGTTTTGGGAGCAATGGGTTTATTTTACACTCTCTGCATGTTACACTTTTTTTATCCAATGAATTACGTGCATCTCAAAGATCCCATGTTATGTTCTTGGCACTTCCATTTTATTGTATATTCAGCTGTTAGAAGTGAATACAGTTTACCCATTGCAAGATTATCAATTGGACTGCACAGTAAAGTAAAAGTCACAATTTGTTGCAATTAGCAAAGGCTCCCATATCAAGATAATTTGTATAAACCTGCTCACCATGCAAGGCTACAAACATGTTCTGAAATGCATGGTATTTCTCTATTAGTGGAGCAGTTCATACATCAGTCTTACCTCAAGCTCAGTATTAGTGAGAAAAATCATAATTAGATATGAAGGTAACATACTTCAGGCTTATTAACATAGTTGAAGCTTCTCTAGTATATTTATGTATTCGTGATCTTACTAATAGCGTTATGTGTGAAACAGGACCGGAGTACCAGCCCGTCTGTACTGCGCTGTGTGACGAGCACGTGGAAGGAGGGACTACTCAACAGAAAGAGGCCTTTTGTAGGACGCTGCTGTCACTCCTGTACACCACAGAGCTGGGTAAAGTTACGCCAAATCTAATTAACTGTAACGCCAGGATATGTACTTGGGCTCAGTCTGGGAAGTGATAGTGGTAACATAAAGTGAACATTAGTGTCACATGTGGTATCTGAATTAAAAGTTCTAAGCAATTACAAGTGTACTCCTTGTGCATTGATCCAAGCTCAGATAACAGGAGAGGTAGGAATTTCATCTGATACAGGCTCTGCATATAAACTCAAAGATTCACAAAAAGACAAAGACAAGAAAAGAAAAACTCAAAGTTTAAAGAAACGAAATGTTGACCCTATTTAAATCCATGGTGTTAAGTTTTTCTGCTTCTAAAGAAGCCATGATAACTACAAATTTAATCAAAGATATAAAATAATAGATAATATAAAAATCCGTATACTCAATATTAGTTAAGTTATTTTTGTAGCAATGTCCTAACTGTTTCTTATCAGCACAGTTGCAATCGTAACCCTAAATAACCTTGTACTACTGATATTCCTTACACTTTCCCCAGGTTCATATTGATCATTTCAGGACTCAAAGTCAGTAGTCAAGGCAGAGGTCTTCAAAAGTAGTTCAAAAGCTGATTTTATGTATAATTGCTTTAATGTTGTCATATGAATGTAGATTTCAAAGTTAACATGATTGATCGTAATGTTCTTTCTATTTGTGTTACAGGAGAGACTGTTCAACTCCAGCATTCCTTCTCTGGGGCTGCGTAATGTCATCTACATCAATGAGACACACACCAGGTACAGGACTCACTCACACAAGGGAGATGTTGAATCTAATCTGATCTCTTTGAATGTATTGAAGTCAGATGGCCGTGTACAGTCAGATATTTTGAATTATTTTGAAATAACAAACTCAGTTAATCGTTGTAGGTGAAATGGTTTTGTGGTGCTGTTGAATGAGCTTCTACCCCTGCAGTAACAGTTGGAGATTATGAGTTTGATGCTGGTCTGGGCGCCGTGTCTTTATTATTGCAGTCAGTGCCTTGGAGTTAGTTCCATGAAACTATCGATAGTAGGTTCGATTTTGTGTTGTTTAATGAAGGTTTTTATGGATGAAGATTTCTCAGTTTATTGTTCTGTTTGCAGTCTATTACAGTATATGCAGAATATTAGATCATCTCTCTGGAACAAACTTGACACTGGGCCAATAATAAACCAGCAGGACAAGCACAATCTTGTGACAATTTTATCTTGCTGGATGATTCAATGTGACACAAAATCTTGTCCTGTTCCTATAAATCAGACACAGGGAATAAATGTCTATCTAAAAGTTTCAAACTTGCTGTAGCTGGTTGTCTTCCATTTGTCTCTTGCACCTCTGCTTCTGACAGCTGTGAAATTACACGGTCCAGTCAGTCATTTAGGTGCCTGAAGCTACAAGTCTACCCAACAACCTGTGTATAATAAATGGCTCTAGTTCAGTGGAAAGCTAGACGTCTGAATTATTCAAACTGTTTGTCAGAAGACACCAGTCACTGAATTCAAGAAGCCAGACAAGATGGCAGTAGAATTTTAAGCTTTAGTAAACCAGCATTGTTAGGCCTGTCACAATAACAAACTTTGAACTTTGAAGTACAATATATAGCTGAAGTAAATATAGATGATAAACAATAATAACGAAACTAAGTTGTTCACTGACACAATAACCAAAGAGGAGATTTAAACCACAAAAATATTCTAAATGTACAATTTTATTAAACAAAAAAAGAGCTGCAATAAATTTTAGAATAAACACTTTAGTACTTAGTTTGCATCTGTAATGAGTCATAGAAGTTATTAATACAATTTTATTATATAGCCAAAAAATAACCACGCAGCACAAAGAAAATGAACACACAATAAATATATTGTTCCAACTTTCATATAGTGAGCGATAAGTTGATATAGTAGTTATTGTGGCAGGTCTAAGTATTGTTAATATAATGTAATGTTTTATTTTCTTTTGCGTGCAGGCAGAGGGGCTGGTTGGCTCGCAGGCTGAGCTATGTCCTGTTTGTGATGGAAAGAGACGTGAATAAGGATATGTTCCCCAGAAATGTGGTGGACAATGTGCTCAACAACAGCAGGTAAGTGTCAGTGTAACCCAATACGTGTCAGAGAGGTCTGACTTTACATGTTCTCTATATACAGGATGCAGGAAGTTTTCAGACCCAGTTAAATCATTCAATTTCATTATGGTGTACCTGGAATGAAATTGAGTTAATTTGTATTATTCTACACCTGTTGCCAAACTATGAAAAATATTAAAGTGAATTTTAGAAAGTCTGTATACACTTTACATAAGTACAGACCCCACTAATAACATTTTTAGTTATTAATAATGACTAATAACAAGTATTTTGTTCTGTTTCTTTTGAAGTACATTATAGTCAAAACACATGTAAATTATGTGGATAACTGGTGTGATGCAAATGAGTGTCAGAGCTTAAGCAAATTTTCTGTGCTTATTTCATCTGGTGATCTCTCTGCATACCGGTATTATTTAATGGGCCCATATTACACTATTTTCTTATCTGTTATAATGTTTTCCTCATCACAATTATACCCGGAGTTTCATTTTCTTTAATTTACACATGTTTAACATGTACATGTTTAACACACAACCCTGAGTTATTTTCTCAAACACTCTGTTTCTACCTTGTAATGTCATGTGGTAATACAATGTGCTTTTTAAACTCCATACAGAGCATTTTGATCTTTGGAGATGTAGAGTACAGACTAATAATGCAGGATTTCTCAAACATGTGTGAATGAAACAAAACACAACTCCAGGTATGTTTTTGATGGGTAACACCATTCTAACATGGCATAAAGCTCACTAGAGTCAGTTTTGATGTATCCTAAACTTTTGGCCCATTTTAGATACCAAACACTGAATGAATATAGAATAGTTGTGAATAGATGTGTTGTCTTTTTGTGTGTTTAGAGTGGAGAGTGCTATTGTAGAGGTAGCTTCAGAGACTGATGCTGCTAACTCGTCCGGAGCTGCCAAAAAAGTTAAGCAGAAAGCACGGTCCTTCCTCCAAGAAATGGTGGCTAATGTTTCACCTGCTTTTATCAGGTATTTCACAAATTCACAAAAGCACACAAATTGTACCATTTTATTCATTCATTATTTTAAAAGCATACTTTTGTGTTCAGACTGACTGGATGGGTGTTACTAAGACTCTTCAATGGTTTCTTCTGGAGCATTCAGATCCACAAGGGCCAACTAGAAATGGTTAAGAAAGCTGCTTCGGAGGTCACCAGCTTAATTTTTTATTTTTTTTTATATTTCTGGGTCATATTTACTTTCTAAATTAAATGAGGATGTTTTTGTCCCTACAGCAGAACGTGCCCATGGTCTTCCTCCCAGTGCACAAATCACACATTGACTACCTGCTCATAACTCTGATCCTATTTTGTCATAATATCAAAGCTCCACACATTGCCGCCGGCAACAACCTGAGCATGCCCATCCTCAGGTAAAACACTCGCATTTGGTTTGATATGTTTCATCAATACAGTACAATACATTACAATACAATACAAATTTGTAGTATTTCAAATACTTAAAGGAGCACTTTGTAACTTTTCTGATGGGGGTCTGTTGCATGCTTGTGTTTCCGTAGTCTGGCATAAAGCTTAATTCAATTACAGGTGTTTTTTCTTGCCAAAAAAAACAATGGAAAACATGCATTCTCGCTGGTAACGGGTTCACTTCTCCTTATATCTGAACTGAAACTTGCCCTGATGGAATCACTTTCTTGTCCTCATGGAGATAGATAATTTTATTGCCATACTGTGGAATATTCTAGGTAAAGTATTAACATCTCAAAAGTATCAGCCCACCACCAGAAAAAATTACACAGTTTACTTTTTTAAGTTTATGATATGTTTACCAATTTACCTTAATACGATGTTACATTTTTAATGTATTTACTTTCAGCACCCTGATCCGTAAACTGGGAGGATTTTTCATCCGTAGGAGAATGGAGGAGACAAACAATGGGAAGAAAGATATTTTGTACAGATCGCTTTTACATGCAGTAAGTTTGTATTGTTTGTATTGAATTGCTTACTTTGTCTAATATAAATAGAGGAACCGAAAATTCTTGTTTTTATTATTAAACACAAGAGGTTTTCACACAGAAGCTTGTCATGTTTAGAAACAAAAAGTGCATTTTGTTTTAGTTTTTTATATTTAGTTTTAAATAGTTTAAGAAAGTTCCTCTCAAAGATAAATAGACCTGGATTTGACCTGATGTTAAATTATCTAATACAGAACTCAAACTAAACTGTTCTATCCAACAGTCTATTTCAGGATGTTGTCTCCTTTTAAAAGTTGTCTAAGCAAAGGGCAGCTGTGTATATTTTCCGAGCTACATGAGGCGTCACACAGCAGTACTTTTGGCCCCAGTCCAGTTCTTTTATGAGGGTCAAATAGTTCATTCACTGTAGACTTGTATCCGGTCTCAATATAGTCTAAGGGTGGGTGCTATGGCAAAATGTTAATATATTTAGATATTTGATACAATCACGATTCATGTACATTTATGTAAAAGTATGTATCTATATTGCCCTTAAGAGGTAAAGAAAGTGATCTTCTGCCTTTTTGTGAAACTTCACACTTGTCAGTCACTCAGAGCATGGCTTAAGCTGATTGGAGGTGTGGGGAAAGTGTCTTGGTTTGAAAATAGATCTACATTCACTAGCAAGGGCGATGCCACAACAATGGTATAGGATAAAGATATGTATTGGCAATTGATAGATTTGATGGCTGGTTGAAGACTTGGGATGGGGCTCTGTCTCAGATGTTTCACTGGAGAGGAGCAGGGGGAGGCTCCAGAATCTCAGTCCATCATATTAACTCCATTTTAAAAGAAAAATATGAGATTTTATATTGTGACTAGGCATGGGATGTTGTATCATTAATTAATGATATATGATATATAATTATTAAAGTTGCTGACATTTTAAAAATGTTATGGAAATGATTAACTATAAGTGTAATATTATGAATAAGTTCCATATTTAAACAACTGTTATAGAATTGTGATTGAAAAGTGAAAACAAAAATGAGGTAGAAGAGAACATCAAGGCTTCATGCATAATGAGCTTTTTTGTGCACATTCTGGAGATATAATGGCCATTATCACAATTATATACCGTAATTATTATTTATTGTCCCATCCCTAATAGATCATAAGAGATCATAATTAAATTTTATCACTGTATTGCCTTAATATAGTCTGCAGAATATATAATCTTTAGTTGATCCAATTTTTAAAAAAGCATCAAATGAACTTTATATTCTATACTCTCTATATAAAATGTTTTCTATATTCTCACGTGAATGACTTTGTGTATCCGCAGTACACAGAGGAGTTACTGCGGCAACAGCAGTTTTTGGAGGTCTTTCTGGAGGGGACTCGTTCTCGTAGTGGTAAAGTGTTCCCAGCGCGGGCCGGCATGTTGTCCATTGTGGTGGACACTCTGTGCAAAGGAACCATCCCAGACGTGCTCGTTGTCCCCGTAGGCATCTCCTACGACCGCATCATCGAAGGCAACTATAACAGTGAGCAGCTGGTAAGAGGTTTGACACTGTTACTGTGTGCAGAATGACTGAATCTTTTCACTTTTTGGACTTAATTCAGCTAACAGACAGAAAAGTGTAAACAAGTAGGTGTGTTAGTTTCAGTGTAGTTAGCTTCTCTCTTCAGGAAGATCTAAGGCAGTGTCCAGCGGCAATTTGACCAGAATTTGAGCTGTTGAACGTCTTCACTGAAAAAAAGCTTTTGTCCAGTTGACGGAATAGAATTTTTCTTTAGCTATAATATCACTTACATTGCAAATTAAATATCTAATTTATTAAAGTAACAATTTCATCATAATTTATCTATCATTTCTCTCTCTCCAGGGCAAGCCCAAAAAGAACGAGAGCTTGTGGGGAATCGCGTGTGGTGTGTTCAGAATGCTGAGGAAAAACTATGGATGTGTCAGAGTGGATTTCATTCAGCCGTTCTCCCTCAAGGTTATTTTGAAATTTTAGTTATAATTAGTGAAATACAATTTGCAAAAAAGGAGATGTTTTTTGTTTATAGACTGTAATATACATCGGCCTAAATGTGTGCATTTTTGTTAATTTTAGGAATACTTAGAGAATCACACCAGCCGCCACGTCCCTCCCCCTATGTCCCTGGAACACACCCTGATGCCCAGTATCATATCAGCACAGTATGTTTAAGCATTCACTACCTATCTCATTGTCTGCCTCTAATACAGGCTTGTGTCTTGTACTATGATAAAAGCACTGTGTTCAAGCTCTACATTTTTTATTTGTTAATTTGTTTCATTCATAAAATATGAAAAAGAGGTCAACAGTGTCATAACATTAAACATACAAGAAATTAATAAAAAGGAGCAGAAAGAAGAATTATCTTACTTTATCTGACCTTTTTTCAGACAATACATTAACACTGACAGTTACTTTACAACATACATTTCATACACATACTGTTAACACATCAGACAACTTTATAAACATCAAGGAATCTACTGTACCAAGAGCTAATCTAGTTTAGCTCCCTCTACTCCGACTGATATTTACACAAGGCTTTCACTCAGTAAGGAGTTTGCAGCAGCTGGAGTCAATTCTGTTATTCAGCAGATATTCAACATCATTACTGCTGACAGATGCAATTTCTATTTGTATCTTATTGTTGTAGATTACACAGTACAACAAACTGATAATGCTATAGATTACACAAGTACTTTGATATTTGTCATTTTGTAAACTAAGAAGTTTAAAAATATCAATTTAGTTATGTTTTATGTGAAGGATTAGTCAATATTTTGCATTTACTGCTGATGAATGTTCAAATGTATTAACAAAAACAAAACAGTTTTACTTACTTGGATCTAAATGATGGCTTAAAGGACAAACGTGAAATGCAAACTTGTCAGTTGTTGGAAAGCAGTGAAAATATGAGAAGCTTGCACAGCGCCTCTGTAGCGGTCGTGCTGAGTGTCCATTTTTGTTTTCAGACCGGACGCGGTGCCGTTCGATGGTGAAGGTGACGAACAGGACAACAGAGAGCTGCCCGATGAGATCTTTAGACGCCATCTGATCACGAATTTGGCCAAGCATGTTCTATACAGTAAGATTAAGATTAAGACACCTAAAGGCATTATGTCACTGGAGCCATGCATTATTCTACTGGGAAACATTTACTTTGCACATCAGATTCCAGCCTATTATGCTTATTCATGTTTGTGTCAAGGCTGCGTGATCATGGACATTTTTTTTTTTTAAATTTACATTTATTTGAACACTGTGAAAAAAATTATTTTTCATGGATTAGTTATAGTTTTATTTTGGGATACATGTTTCAAAAAACCTTGGATTTTTGTGGCTTTGCTTCCAGTTTTAATAGGCTGAATCAAGCACCCATTATTCATAGCAAAATTGAATCAAATGCTTTTTCAATTACACATTTTTTATAACTGATTGAAGCAATAATTATTGAAAGCAGACTACTGGGTACTGTCTGAAAAAATCTATAAATAAAAATCTAATATTGGACCCTGCTTTTTAAAAATAATGTAATATTTATTACCTTTCACCTACCACTACCACTCATGTAACCATTGATTGAAATTGATCTCTGCATCAGTCTTTTCCCTTAGCATCCCTTTAATCACTTAGAGCACAACACAAACCGGTTCTCCCCAGCTTTCTCCCCTCCATTCTCACACACTTTCATTTTTTTTTTTTTACTTCTGGACCAATCACAGAGCCTCCTGAAGGATGGCATGTTGTTTTTAGCCAATGGGAGGCAGGAGAGGACAGGGAAGCAGGACAGGGGTGGAATGCAGCACAAGTGTTCACTAATGTAGAACACTCCAGACCTGTATGACAAGGGAGGAGGATGAACTTTAGTAACCTCTGTAACCATGACAAATACTTGAGATGCTTTAGACTCGTCATTAGAAAACCATAACCACACTCTAGGTGAACCTGATAATTATTTAGTTATTGTCATTTGTAATTGCCTGATGTTATAAGATGAGAAGTTCAAAACGTAATATGGTTTCAAGTTATTTAAAAAGAGTAAAGCTTTTATAGTGTATAGATTCATTATAAATGTATATGAACACAAAGTTATTGCCCAGAATCTTGATCTCTGAGGACAATGTACAACTGGACAACTGTAATAATGGTTAATTGGTTCTAGTCAATTACAGTTAAATTTATATTTCTGCTCAATTACTAACGTAAAGTTTGTTGTTTTAGTTTAATAGTTGAAAAATGCATAATTAAAATTTTTACATTTTAGCCACTATATAGAAAAATTAAGGCATTTTTTTTTCCTGCAGTAAATCATTTATTGTGATGACAATGGACAATGATGAAGATATTAAGATGCAGAATTTGGGTCATTATAATTTTATGCACCTGTACTGTAGCTCAACCATTACATGTGTAAATGTCAAATCAAAAGTTTTTCTCCATAATCTTACTTTTTAATTTGTCCCCCAGAGTTTGAGAGTTAATCTTAACAATATGGAAGTCCATGTGGGCTCTGACAGTATGTCCTCTGGCTCTTGTCTCCCACAGCGGCGAATAAATCATCAGCCATCATGTCCACACACATCGTGGCCTGTCTCCTGCTCTACAGACACAGACAGGTACGCCCACATACACCACACATTCTTTGTTCTCCTTTATCTTTTAGTCTGGCAGAACACTACACCTGCTGCAGACAGAATCTAGTGAGCTACTGCCCCCTAAAGGACTATAGTGGGAAATATGGGACAATTCAAAACTCCATAGGTTACTTATAGTCCGAATACAGGATGTACTCACTTTAAATAAATGATTCTCCCAGGGTGTGTTTGTTCCTTGTGCAAAATGTATTAACTTATTAAAAGTTTACCAAATCAATATTCTGCTGCTGCCCTTACATCTTTTACATCACCACTGTTTATACAGCTATATCAAGATCTAACTTTTTATAATTTATATTTTTATTTTTTACAAAATATAGAACAAAATGAAAATGGCATGACATGACACAAAACAGAAAATAGATGGATAAATACGTAATTTATCCCAAAGGCTGCAACAGTGATACATATGGTAATAATAATAATACAGCAGTAATTGAATTCAAATAAAAACAGTGAGGATCGCAAAATCAAGATTGGAAAATCTAAATCGAAAAGCAAAACTAAGCCCAGCCAATTTTGTTGTAGTGACACTGATTTAACATACAACATCAAGCTATTCCATATTTGTTAAAATACTTAAGAGCTGTATTCTTCCTCAGGGGGTGGTGCTGTCCAAACTGGTGGAGGACTTCTTTAACATGAAGGAGGAGATTCTGTCCCGGGACTTTGACCTGGGCTTTTCGGGGAACTCAGAGGACGTGGTGATGAGAGCGCTCCATCTGCTGGGCAACTGTGTGAATGTCACCAGTGCTTCAAACCGTAATGGGGAGTTCACAATAGCGCCCAGCCAGACCGTCAATGCCCTCTTTGAGCTCAACTTCTACAGTAACGGCCTGTTTCATGTCTTCATTCCTGATGCAATCATTGGTCAGTACTTTTCAGACAGTAACATTTAATAGTGTACTTCTTTATTTAAAATCCTCTTTTGTTTTCAGCCTGTAGTATCCTGGCATTGCAGAGGGAGCTGTTAGTGGAGTCGGAGTCACAGATACATGAGAGCCCCTTTAACCTCCTCTTGAGTCAGGAGCGACTGATTCGAAAAGCTGCAGGACTGTCTCACTTTCTCATCAATGAAGTCAACGTGGCACCGGTGAGTTATGTACAAATTAAGTATTGTTAAATAAAGCTAGATATTGCGCACAAAACCACATTCAATTTGTGAAACTGTATACTGTGTGAATAAAACTGCAAATCTCTACATCTGCAGTTGTTTTATAAATATTGCATGAACTGTATTATTTGGTTATGTATTATTCTTTATTATAAAACTGTATTATTCAGTTGGTTGATTAACATACATAGATATCCTAATTCATTAATCAAATTTGCTAGTTTCTCTTTCTCTCTTTAAAGTTGGATTGTAATTTTTTTTTTACAACATTTTCCATCTGTCATTCCACAGCCATGTGTGACCATTTACCAAGTTTTTCTCGATGCTGTGAATAGACTCATCCAGTATGGAGTTCTGTATGTGGCAGAGGTCAGTCAATATTGAACCAAACAGGAAAACTGGAGAAAACATGTGCGCTAAATCAATGTTTGTCTTTCAGGAGGATCAGGAAGAGCTGAGCCCAAGTCCCACTGAGGAGCCATGGCCCAAGAAGTTTCCTGAGCCTCTCTCCTGGAGAAGTGATGAGGAAGATGAAGACAGCGACTTTGGAGAAGAGCAAAGAGTACGCTATCTGAAGGTCAGACATTAAAATTATTATACTACACTGGGTGAAAAAGACATATTTGGATTTTCATGATCATGATTTTCATAAAAATCACATAGTAAGAAGTGTGTTAAAATATGCTTCAAGATGTCTTGGTAAGTATTTGTTTGAAATATCAACTCTTCTTGCTACTTTTTTACATTTATTATCTCAATACCCATCTGAATCTTATATTTTTACACCTTCCAAACAACAATTTAGCTGTTATCTTGTACATAAGCCGATCTATTCCTATACATACACTAAAATCTCTTTAATCTCCCTATTTTCCTTTTCCTTTGAACAGGTGAGTGTTTCACCAGAGCATCAGGAGTTCTTCTTGTTCCTCCAGCGTCTCCTCAGCCCCGTCCTGGAGGCCTATGGTGGAGCGGCCATCTTTGTCCACAGCCTGAGTCAGCCCATGGCCGAGTCTGACTATACACTGCGTCTCTTCAAATACCTTCTCACGCGCACCGAGAAGGGGGTGGCAGCTTACGGTGAGGGAGGGTCTCAAAATGATTGTTTGGACTAACATTAGACTTTACAGAATTATTAAAATGACATTATTTTGTCCTGTGCAGGAGAAAGTGCAACTCACTATCTGGTGAAGAATACAGTGAAAACATTCAAAGAACTTGGGGTAAGTCCAGTAAAATATATTTTTGGTTGTAAAAATTGTTGTTTTTATACCACTTTCGAAAACATAATTACGAAGTGCTTCACTAGTTATCTGAACTAACCTGAGAACCATTCCCCTCATACTGAAGTAACTCAGTGCTTCAAGTTTATAGGAGGCTATATATGAACAGTGCGTTGTCTTAGACTGATCGATCTGATTGGAAATTGTTGAACAAATCAGCATTGCATTTGTTATCAGTAAATTATATTATTATATTTAATACAAACATGCATTTACCATGTCTGCATGCATGTCTCGGGACACAGATAGTTCATATTATAAACTGTAAAATCAAACCTTACATACAGTTCTTTTTTAAGTATTAGATGCTGTGGTATCACCTGAAAACCTGTCTAAAACCTACAATGTTTTGTCCCAGGTCCTAAAGGAGCGTAGAGAGAACAATATTACAACTTTGGAGCTGAGCAGCACCTTCCTACCTCAGGCCAACCGTAACAAACTTCTCCAGTACATCCTAGCCTTCACCTTACTGTGAACAGGACATGCTCCTTCTGAACCCTCTACAATCAAGGGCTTCTTCTGGTTCCTCCTGAAACAATCCCAGGTGCTACGCTGTGGAAAGCTTTACCAGGAAGTGCCTTTAAGTGACATGCTAACACCTCTCCACTGTTAGCAGAAAGACTTGAAGCTGTCTTCCTTTTCCGTTCCAGTCAAAAACTTGCCGATGTAGTGTTGCAGTAGTTAGTCATAAGGTTTTAATATCACAAATGTACTCAAGCAGGTCAGCTGTATCATTTTTGTAGCCTAACCAACAGAGCAAGATTCCTCCTGGCGATCCATTGCTTTCAGAATGATGAAAACTGTGGAAGGTTGCCATAGCGATTAACAATTTAAAAACAAAAAATGATATCGTCTCAATGGTAAAAAGTCCTCAAAATGTTGCCTATAACAGGAGGCTGAAACCCATGAATAGAAAATGAATATAAAATATGCATACTGAAAAAAAATAAATTAATAAGTAGTCAAATATTTTATTCACTCTAGTGCTGTATAAATAATAATTGTGTTTAAATATGAACAGTGTTTTCAATTTAATTAATGTGTACAATTATAGATAGTGGAAAACTAATATTTTGATACAAAATTTGCCAGTGCTGCTTTGTCAACTCTGTTTAACCTTCAAAATCACTTAAAAAGTGCATTTGAAAACATATAGAAGTGCACCTTTTCTCATATGTTTTATACATCATTTAAAAAAACAAACAGTTGTCATAATCAAAAACAGTTTTGTCACGCCTTTCAGGGGAAGCATTTTCTCTCACAACACCTTCAATAAAAGCCTTCACCACTTAGACTGAATGAGGCTGGTACGTGAAGGGCGCAGGTCCGCTATGGGCATATGAGCCAATGAAAAGTTGCTTTGTGGTACGCTGTCCAGACACTTGAAGATAACAGTATGCCTTCCTCTTTTAGATGTTTACTTTTTGATACATGGCTATAGATTGCAGGTCTTAACATTACTTTATTACATATTATATATTACAGAGGCATTAGAGGATGTGAAACTGTCATAGTTGAATAATCCTCGCAATTGTGATCGTACAATACCCCGGAAAACCATAACAATTTTTTCAAACCATTTTCTCTATTAAGTGTAACTTTCCAAGTCAGCTTTGAGGTTTATTGTGTTGGCAAATTGTATGCCTACTGAGGGCAGGAAGAGATGGACTGAAAAGATTTCTGGCAATAAGTGGTAAAAAAAAAAATCTATATTTATGTTAATACGCTGGTCAAAATGCTGCTTGATGTTACTCAAACTTTATTTAATTTTCCTGCATATTTTCAATGCAGTTTTCTCACCTATTTATGAAGCAAGATGATGAAAAGAAAAGCATGTTGGTGAAAAGAAACGTATGTTATTTAAATGCAGCAAAAAATACGCACAAAAGCTTTTTTATGCTGAAGTGGAGAGACAATGAAAAGGGTGTGAACGCATCTCTGAGCCTATGTCCCTATCTCGTCCCCAACCACTTGTACCACTAAGTACAGCATGTTTTACTACGGGCTGCCTTTAGTTAGCAGTTTTTGTATGTATAAGTGTATTTTGCAGCCTATAGAGAATAGAAAATAGCAGAAAGATAGCAGTTTGTTGTTACCTCTTGAATGTATATCACCCTCTACAAGTCATTGTAATATTCTTGGATACTGATGGTACAATTGGTCTAGATTTACATTGAAATGTTTATTTACATTACTGACATCCCATGATATGTAACTACTGTATAGGACTAATGCCTGTGTTTTGTGAAGCAGGTGCCTTTATAAATGCACTGTAGTGTTTATTTTGGTTGTTTTTTGTTTGTTTTTTTCATATTTTTTGTTGTGCATGTTACAGTTAATCTTGTGCGGAAATCGCTGTAGATTTTACGTTAAAGAAATAGACACAAAGATGGACTTGTGACACTGAGAAGAATCACCAGCTTCAGTCATAGTTTTGTTTTTGCTTTTTCAAAGCAAAGCACAATTGGCATTATGACATGTAGTTTTTAAATAAATGAACAGTAGACTAACAACATTATGTGGTTTGATGTCTTTATTTGGTGTAGTTCAACTTTGTTTTCATAATAAGAGGTAGGCTTGTTTTTGCAGGCTGGGGAGGACACGAGTGATTAAAAGGGCTGAGAGCCACTGAGGTTAATAGCAGGATGAAGTCCAAAGCAAAGCGAAAAGTGTGTGTCCTCCTGCCTAATAAGCAGCGTCTGGACTGCAGCTTAGGGGTGAGTAGCAGATTTTTCTTATAAATCATGATAGTGGATTTGGTGGATTATAAACTTTGACTTTAAAGGGTCCATGTTACGTTATTTTTTGATCTACGTATGTTATAATGTCTCTTCATCAAAAATATACTTGGAGTTTTGTTTAGTTGGATTCACACGTTTTACACAATAATCCTATATAGTTAGGTGGAGTTCTCTCAAACAGAAAATGCTCCGTTCCACCTTGTGATGTGGTAATACAGGAAGTGCTCCACTGTGTTTTAAACTCCATACATCTTCACTAGTTTCATTTTGATGATTTCTGCCCTGGAATTGCCAATCTCTACTGAACAAAAAGTAAAAAGTAGCTGTTAACCACTACATGAGGTGGAACAGCATTTTGGAGGTATAGACAGACTAATCATAAAGGGTTCCTCAAACATGTGAATGAAACAAAACACAGCTCCAGGTATGTTTTTGAGGAGGTAGCAACATTATAACATGTCTTAAAGCTTACAATAGTCAATTTTGTGTAATATGGGACCTTTAAAAACAGCAGTCTTAGTGTTCTTTATTACAACTATTCACATACAGTGTGAGTGTGCTCATTTGGACTTGTTTACCTTCTTATGGTGTTTTTATATCTTTTTCACCACCACCAATTTTGTGGCTCAAAATAGCTGTACTATCAAGCTATGGAAATGAAATAACTATGTTTTTTTTTTTTCAAATTGTTTCCAAATGGCAAATTCAAGTACTTATGAGGAACTTGCATACATTTAGTTTCATTATGACACAAAAACTTTATTTTGTCTTCATTTAAGATGAACGTTTAAACTATGCGAGCCATTAATTTTTATCTTTTAACTTTGATTCTTTGCAAAAAAATAAAAGTATTGAGTTGCATTTTCATGTGTATTCAGTTGAAAAGTCGGGGCCAGGATGTGTTGGCTGAAGTGTTGGAACAGCTGGAGATCAGTGGACTGCAGATCTTTGGCCTGGCTATTCTCAGAGGTGAGAGGGAGACCAGGGCCTAAGTGGAGGGAGGGTCAAAGCAAATGTTTTGAATCAATCTAACGCAGAGGAAACACTGATTAAACAAAACAGCAATTTCAACAGCCCTAAACAGCAATAAGTGTGTTTCTGCTTTTAGATAATGAATACCTCTTCATTGACTTGGAGCAAAGGTTATCAAAGTATATAGGGCAAAGATGGAGAAAAGCATCTAAAATTGTAAGTCTGTCTTTTTTTTTTTTTTACTTTGGAGTTTTTACAAATGCATTTCACATCACACTCACCATATTAACATTCAACTCTACTCTGGATTTTCACAATTACAGGACCCATCCATCTTATTTCTGAGAGTTCAGTACCATGTAGACAGTGGGCGACTGATACAGTAAGTTTGGATCAATGGTCGGAAGCTGCATGATTTAAGTTTTAGTTTATCATTGCAATATTCAAGATGATTTTTAGTTTTAACAAATTAGTTGTTATGAGGTAACCTTAATTCATTCTGTATTAACACTTCTTTAGTAAGATGATTTAAAAATCAAGTTTAAGTACAGATACTACAGATATATTGTCATCTGCTTCTTCACACAGTAACTGAGTCAAAGAAAGAACTCATCAATTCAGCACAAGATATTGAACACAAACAAAATCCTATTGTTTTCAAAGTAAATTTTGCTTTCTTGTATTATTACCTCTTTGGCTGACTGCATATGCAAACTCCCATATACTCCGAATGGACCGGTGCCTAAACAAATGTAATATTTCAAAACAAACACAGCTTTAGTGGCCCAGAGTTGATTGATTTGATATATTTTCAGGAGCGGGAGGGAGCTGCGGCTTTACTACGCGGCTCTGCGACAGAAGGTGCTGCGTTCACAGATCCGCCAGCAGGAGGCTCTCTTCTTCCAGCTGGCATCGCACGCGCTCCAGGCTGAAGTCGGAGATTTGGAGATCCAAGGAAAACACAAACATTACTTTCTTCCTGAAGATTATTTCCCCTCTTGGGTAAAACCACTACATAATCCTGATCACGTCAGTTCATTATTATGGGTGTAAATAAATTGACTGTACGGTAATATTGCGATATCAAAAGTTTGAGGGACGGTGATAGAGAAGGTTTGGGGTTAAACTCCAGCTCTGACCAGTGCCTGCCGTTGTGTCCTTGGGCAGAACACTGTGCATACCCATTAAATGTGGTGTTTGAGTAATTGTAGCAATATAATTTTTTGCATTATAATTTAACCATAAGCACTTGGGCCCACAGTGCATTGCTTTAGGTACAATAGCTGGTTATCCCCACATTTGACTACCCCAACTTTAAGACTTTTTAAAGACTAAGACCAACATCACAACCATTATGCAGGTGAAAAACACCAGGTCCAAATCTAATAATGAGCAACCAACTATTTAGAATTTAAGAGCCACTGTGGATTACACCTACACTTCCCCATAATCCATCCAACGTCTTCCTCTATTCTACTGATTCTTTATTCATTGCTGCTGGCGCCAGAAACCAAAGTATTGTGATTTCCCATTGTTGTTTTTTTTCCTCCCTCCATTTAACATTGCACTGCAGCCCGGTTGAGTACATAAAAAATAGACTAATGAAATTTAAGACCTTCGTGAAAAAATAGGACTTCGACAACATAATTTAAGACTTTTTAAGGCCTTAATTTAAGAACATGAAATTTAAGACCTTTTTAAGACTTTTAAGACCCCGCGGCTACCCTGAGTAAGTATAAAAACAACTACAAGAAATGACTGTTCTTCAACATTTATTTGTTACTCTAAACTAAATTTTGTCTCCAGGGATTTTTAAAGACTAGCAGTCATTCCACTGTAGCACAAGTCTTCTCACAATATGGCAGCTGTGTGTCAAAACTGTATGCCTTTGGGGGCTACTGAGATGAGATCTGAATACTGCTGCCCTAGGTATAAAATGCATTTGATTTTTGTGGTTTGTTGAAAGCTCATAAAAAGAAGAGGAAGAAACTACCTACTTCAGCATGGTCCAAAGTTGCACGAGGAGCTGAGAGGAGTGCCAAAAAGAGAGTCTGTTATGGAGTTTGTGAAGCTGGCCAGCACAGTGGAGGACGTGCCAGTGACTGTGTACAGGATGAGACAGGTACAAACAGGCATTTGCAAGATATTTTTAATTTGTGAAATTGAAATAACTGTGTATGAATGCATAGAACAAGAAAGAACAGAAATTTTCCATCATTTTTGGAGTATGTCCAAATGGAGTCTGTTTTTATCAGGTAAACTATACACAATCTACTTTGATTTGAAGTTGTTTTCTACTAAAACTAAACTTATTTCTGGATCAGGATGTAGAGGGGAAGCAGTGTTTGCTGCATGAGTTTACTTGGACAGATCTGGAGCATGTCTCTTTCCAAGTGAGTGTCAGTGCTATCCACATTCATACAGGAGCTTGTTCTGTCCATCAAATTAGTACTGACTGTTTGGGGGTAACCTGATTTTAGATTTCATTATTGTAAGAAGATTACTAATTTTCATTGTTGGTTAACTTGAAATTCATGATATCACAAGGTAGAGCAAAACATTTTGAGCTTTGACTGTGTAGACAGACTTCTATTAGACAATTACTCAAACATGTGAATGAACAATTCCAGGTATTTTCTTGATGAGGGAACAACATTATAAGATGGCTTAAAGAGTCATTTTAGTGTAATAAAGGACCTTTAAATCAGATATGTAAACATAGTGAATTGACATACCTAATATTGGTATTATTGAGACTTATTTGTCTGTCTCCAGGGTTGCCGGTTTGAGATCCATGCAGTGGGCTCCCTGTGCCTGCCTAAGCTGGTGTTTTACAGTCAGTCTGCCCTCCACAGCGCGCTCATCCTAAAGCACCTCAGAGACAGTCACCGCTTCACCATCTCAGTCAGAGATGCGCTGAGCCATGTCCGACAGATGGAGCAGATCCAAGGTCAGCACCAACCAAGGAGACAAAACCCACGGGAATATGCAATGACAAGCTGCAGGCCTATCACAAATGAAATGTTTTTAAACCAAAATAAGTGTTTTAATTGGTTGGGGTAAACAAGAAAGTGCAAAATCACAAAAATACCATTTTATTTCAGGCGTAAGCTATGCAGAGTGTTTGTCTACTACAGGGCTTTAATTATTTCTAAATATTTAATGTGTCTTATTAGTCAAATATTAGGGATTTAAAGGGTCAACAAGTTTGGTAATGATTAATTTTATAATGATAGCACATAAAACTGACTAGTACTCCAAACTAGAAATTGAGCAGCATATCTTATAGCTGTGTCTAGTTCTGTATTTGCTTATTAGACAGGCACATTATGCATGAGGGCAAGAAAATGTAAGCAAAAAAGGAAAGAAGAAGCAAAAACTCTCAATGACTTTTTGCTGAACTGGAGCATACCCTATAAGGTTACATACCATTTTAACAGTTTTAAGATAGGGCCAAAAGAAACTAACTTATCAGCCTACAAATTGTTAAGACATACATAATTTTCTTCTGTTCAGCCTGTTGTTTGTACAGGGAGGCTTACATCTGTGACTCAGCTCTTCTGATGCAGAAACTTCACTGTTCAACGCCCTCTTCGTCTTGCTGCTCCATTGAACTGGAAACCATCACAGAAGAGGAAGAGGAGCAGAGCTGTGAAGGTGGCTTCCTTTGACAGAGAAATATAGTGATGTTAAAAGTAGAAACTAAATATCTGAACTGTAATTACTACCCACAAATAAGAGAGTTTAAGTCAAATGAGGTACACTGAGAAAAAAAAAACAACTATAATTTTAGTACAAGGGGGCACTAGTGTAGTCCTAGCCAATTCATTATGATAATCACCGTAAACATGAACAGAGATAATTTGATGTTGTGTTCTGTGGCAGGCTATTAATGTTTTCCATCTTTACTATTCACTTTTAAACTTAGATATGATGTACCATTCAAACGTTGATTTTTTTTTTGTTTTTTTTTTTGCAGAGGACATGAGAGTGCAGGAGTCAGAGGAGGTTTTTGTTGATAGTCCAGATGAAGTGCTGTGGCTGGCTGAGTTGCTTTGTGGAGTCTCTGTGGACAGACCTTTAGTGTTACCCACATCGGATTGGACAGGTTAGGTCTAATGATAATGCTCTAATTCTAATGTATTCATCTCTGATCATCTGTTTGATTTTTGTTGCAGCTGTCACTATGGAAATGAAGCAGGTTAGTGCACAGACACTTTTTATTCATGTGATGATAAAAATAGAAAATAGATGTCAAAGTTAATGTCACTTTTGGTTTTACAGGTTTTGAAAAAAAGACCTGACATTGGGATTTCTGTCGACTAAGAAGACTAAGGAGCCTATCCAACAATATGTGTATTTGTAATCAGATGCATGTAATATTATGAAAGACCATTGATTTTCAGTAATTAATCATCTTAATTGTGTCTACATTGTTTTATTTAGTTTAATGCAAAAAACACATTGCATGTTACCTTATGAAAGCACTTTTGTAGGCCACTTTATACAGTCTACGTCAACTTTGTCTCAACCAATCAGTGAAGTCGGATGTGAACCAAACACGGAAGTAGACTAGCAAACCATGGAAACATGACTGTAACTTCTCCAGCGTTTTAACCTATAATTTAACTATTTGTGCGTTTGATTGAACATGTGAGGCAATAAAATTGCTACTGTCGTTACGAAGTATCTTTGTCATGGCGTTGAGTTGGTTTTATATTGTTTTGACTCTATGTTGCGCTGTTGCATCAGTTGGGATTGCCATTGTGGGCCAGGGTCAAAGTAAGTACATCGAGGACTTCACACAAATGAAACATTTGCTTTTGACAATAAATATAGTTTGGGATATTTGCCATTTTGTAACTGCATAACTAGAGGAAGAGAAAGTTAATATCAAATGAAATGTGAACTAATAGCGCCCTCTTTTGTCTAATACTTGTCATGTCCTTGTGTAACTTCAGTCATACCGTCTCTTGTTGCGGCTCTCGCCCTGAGCACCGCTACCGGAATGACATTGGTTTTGAAGGAGTTCAGCTCGAAATTAGGAGCTGAAATGCGGCCGGTGGGGAGTGTGCTGAGTCAGTATTTGGCGCTGAAGGTGGTGGGCTGGCTGGGCAGGAGACAAAGGCGAAAACTGGAGGAGGATACGCGGAAAGTGGAGCAGGTTCAGGAGGAGACTCTGCTGAAGCGCCTGCGTAAACACGGCGGCACCACTTATGGAAGGAAATACGACTTTAAGTCACTTAAAGGTGAGAGAAAACTGATTTCATTCATATATGTGGGAAAATTTTTGACTAATGTTATTGTCTATTTGGCTACTAAAGGCATAGTCGAGTGAAAGCACAGACCATTGTAATTAAGAAATAATAAGCATAATATAATAACATAATTTTTGGCTCTTTGAATCATGGCAATATTAAAAAAAGAGAACTAATAAGTTGTACGATTTTTTTTTTTTTTACATCAAATGAGTTACACTCTCTTCACTGAATGAATCTGAATTAGGCCTCTCTTTCCAATTCTGATAAGTTTAAATTAATGGGAATGATGAAAGCTTGCAACTTGAAAATCATATTCTTTTGTATTTTTTCAAGAAATTATTCAGTATAAAAATCACCAAACAAACACAATTTCAGTTGACCATATAAATTAACTGTACTTTCCAGACTCTGCTGAGTTCCGCGCACGTCACCCCATCACCACATATGAACACTACAGGGAGCTCATACAGAGGGTTGCAGCTGGAGAAGAAAAGGTGGTCATCTCTGAGAAGCCCCTCATTTTGGCCATGACGTCCGGGACGTCAGGGGCCAGTGCCATGCTCCTCAGCACCAAGGACACCAACACTGAGTTCTTCCTACTGGTAAGCTCAGTTACAGATTTGTGCTGTTTCTGTTTAGGCTGTTTTACAAGTTATCATCTGTTCATAGATAAATTACTGTCTTATGAAAGGTCCGAAATTACACAAAGCAGATTCTTGTGAGATTTAAGCCATGTTATAATGTTGCTACCTCCTCAAAAATATACCTAGAGCTGTGTGTATAGTAATCCTGGTTTATTAGTCTGTCCACATCTTCAAAGTACAAAATGTGGTAGTTTACATTTACCTTTTACCTCAGTAGAGATTGGCACTTCTGTGGCTGAAATTATTCAAATGATAGAGTGAAGGTTTATGAAGTTTAAAAACACAGTGGAGCACTTCCTGTATGAATGTTTTAAGTTTGAGAAAATAATTATGCAGGGTTTGTGTGTTAAATCTGTGAAACAAAACTTAACTCCGGGTATGTTTTTGATGATAAAACAACATTATAATCTTGAATAGAAAATAGCGTATCATGAGCCCTTTAAAAGTGAAATTTGAAGTTGCACTATGTAACTTTTCTGGTGGAAAGGTAGATAACGTATAATGGGCAATTGGACCTATAGTTGTCTAAATGATATAGTAATAGAAAGTTCATGTCCCTTTTTTTTTTTAAATTGAATTGATATCATCTTTAAGCAAAACATAATATGTGATCCTACTTCTTTCCCTAGGGAGTGACAGTGTGTTTAGACGCCATGAGAAAAGCGTTCCCAGCCACAGAGAGCCTCCAGCGAACCACCAAGTTTTTCTACACTCCCACCCTGCGTCAGTCAGAAGCTGGTCTTCCTATTGGTCCAAACTCCTCAACACCTGCCTCCTCTCGCCACATGCTCAACCTGTACACAACTCCAGCTCCGGCTTTTGAAGTAAGAGTAATACTTTGGTGACTTGTATTGGAAACATTGACATCGCTGACATTTATTTACACACATCAGTCCATACAAGAAGATGTATAGTATAGTATAACTAGAAAAGCACTCAGAGAGCGCAGACCTCCGCCATGGACTACCCCCATTTTTTATATAAATTGCGATAAAATCAGTCTTCTGGATCAGATCCGGATCAGCCTTTGGAATATGAAAGAGGATCCCATTGTCCATCCCTGAGTCAAATTTCATGGGGTTTGGTCAATAATTAACCAAGATATTGAGAAACAAAATTTTTGGCCCCATTTACCACAGGATTTCTTCCGGATCACCCACAAAATGAAATCACTTCTTCCTTTTCACATTTCCAACAAATCCTGAAAATTTCATCAAAATCGGTCCATAACTTTTTGAGTTATGTTGCTAACAGACAAACAAACAGACAAACGCCGGCAAAAACATAACCTCCTTGGCGGAGGTAATAAGACAGTTATAATTATAGTGGATTATATAGCATTTATAATTTACAATGTAGTAATGAAATAGACATAGGGCAGATATAGTCCACACACATACATCTTTTGTTTCTTTTCAGTGTAGCAAACAGCAAGAAATTCTGTTAAATGTTTTCTCTAGAAAGCCAAAATCATTTGAAATATGACCCATGATTACACAAAGAGCTCCATCAGGATATTATTGTTGCACACCTAGTCAAAAATATCACTATAGAAATTGTCCTGAGATCTTTGACTTGGATTTTATTAAATACATCCGTACACTTACTACTATACTGTATATACTGTAGAAAAGTGTGGCATCACATTTTGTTTTGTAGGTTCCTAGTGAGAAGGACACACTGTATCTTCACCTTCTCTTTGCACTGAAAGACCCCACCGTAGGAACTCTGGAGTCCAACTTTGCGTCTACAGTCTTTTATGCCTTTGTTTCATTACAGGTAAAGTAATTTTAGTAAACTATTTTCCACAATGACTTTGGTTAGGTTTTTGTTAATGTTTGGTGGTTACATGCTAGAAATACCTGTATTCAATTTATTATAGCACTTACCTAAATCACTGTAGCTGGTGTGAATTATGTACAGACAGGCAGTCTCATTAGAAATGTGTGGCATCACATTTTGTCTTGTAGGTTCCTAGTGAGAAGGACACATTGTATATTCATATTGTATCAATTATGCAAGATATTTATCACCATAACTATTGTAAATACACAAAAATATGAATTAATACATGTTTATAATGATCAAACTATTGTTGATAACATATTGCTTTTTGTTATTATGCTACCTCACATGTTATCTACTTTGGCTGTACAAAAATGCTTTAAGTCTTTAATTTAGTTTTCAAATTAATATTTTGGAAAAATACAGAATCCAAGCTGTGACCAAAATTAACTTTATTTTGCCTGATGAACTGAGGATTAACAAACTAATTCCTCCTGGCTTTCCTGTAGGAGCATTGGCAGGAGCTGGTGGGGGACATAGAGCGTGGGACAGTCAGTAAAGCTTTGGCTCTAGATCCCAAAGTACGGTCCAGTCTGGAGGCTCTGATGAAGCCGGACCCAAAGAGGGCATCCCAGATACAGGCGGAGATCCAGGATGGGTTCAGGGGCATTGCAAAACGACTTTGGCCAAACCTTAACCTGGTGCTGGCTGTGGACTCTGGCTCCAATCAAATTTACGGAGAGATGCTGAGAGAGAGCTACTGCCAAGGCGTGCCCTTCTACTCACCTTTTTATGCTGCTACAGAAGGTATAAAAAACTGTTGGGTTTCTCATGACTTCAATTAATTCTATTGGATTCTGGTGGGGGGGTCTGTTATCATGAAGATGTTCGTTTTGTTTTCATGGGTGATATTAAATTTATCTAACATCTGTTTCTTCTATCATCGGTGTTTGTAGTGCTCAAACACACCTTTAAAAACACCTTTGTTAGCAAGGTCACTTCTCCACAGATATGACTTGTAAATTGACCTAACGGTGTCTCCTGCTTGCCTGTATGGACAGATAATTTGTTTAATGACATACACTGGAATATTCAAGGCAAAGTAATGAAATCTCCATGGTGACAGGTGGCAGGTGGTGGGCCCTCCTCCAGAAAAGTTAAGTAAATAAAACAAATTCTCGACTAGAATCTGACAAACAAACAAACTGCTAACCTCTTGTCCATGGAGATATGTGATTGGATTGTTCCACAATATGGCCTTAAACTTGGCTATCTTGCATTTATTCAGTTACAGAAGTGTTTTTTCTATGGCTAAAGACATATTGTACCTTGCAAAACATATGTTCTTACTGTGAGCAAGGTTGGCTCTCCATTGATTTAAATTTGGTATGAGCTGCTTGTTTCCATGGAGATAAATAGGTTTTAAAGCCATACTGTGGAACTTTACAGACAAATCAATAAAGTCTCCATCAGAACAAACAGAAAGGTCACACAGTGCACCTTTTAAGTAACAATTTGAATGGCATATCTATTTTTAAACCATTTCTAGACCATTTTGAACAGTACACTATTTTGAGATCTGTAAGTGTTGACATCCATTCTTGATTTGTGAATGAATTCTTGTGCAGGCCTCATTGGGGTGAACCTGTGGCCAGAGGAGACCAGCAGACGTTACCTCTTGTGCCCACGCTCCATGTTCTGTGAGTTCCTCCCTGAGCACAGTCTGGAGCAGGACGACCCACCCACTCTGTTAATGCAGGAGGTGAAGGAGGGCCACAACTACGAGCTGGTCATCACAAACGCCTCTGGGCTGTACAGGTGAAAGATATTTTCAAAAATAACAAAAATATCTGTTCGACTTTTCTTTCATATTAAACAAAGACAAAACACAACAAAAGGATGTATCATATTTTAGTATGTAACGTCTCAGTATTAGTTTCAGTATTAAATTCAATTGTCCACAAGGCTGTCTTCCAGTTCCTCTGAATATGGTTAGAGAATATTTAAATATGTTTATGAATTTTATTTTTAGCACTAGTCTTTCAAATAATTTCAAAAAAGTACAGAAGAATTGTATTTTAATTACATCTGGAATTGTACAAGAGCAAAATAAAAAGTAAGGTTTATTAGTTGTTTGAAAATGAATTACATATAAATAACGTACACTTAGGATTGACATGGTTTATCTTTACATTGTTACAGATACCGCATTGGAGACATTGTGAAGGTGGTTGGATTCCATAATCAGTGCCCTATCATTGAGTTTCAGTACAGGTATGAGACATATGGGCTACTTCCTGTGTTTTGTAACTATGCGTTTTTAACTAATCAAGAGTTATATTTCCCTTCTCTCTCTTTGTGTTAGGCGCGGTCAGATGTTGAATGTTCGAGGGGAGAAAGTGTCTGAGCATTTGTTCCTTGGAGCTTTAAAGAACGCGCTCTCTCAGTGGCCTGGGGCTCAGCTGGTGGACTACTGCTGTGCTGAGAGTGGAATTATGGGTAAACACATTGTACCTGTTTAGCATTTTGTTCAGTAGTTAAGGTTGCTCATCTTATTCTAGTTCTAACCATGTACTGTCATTGTATCCTTGGCTTTTCTCACCTGGCGTTTATATTAATGAATTGTTGGCAGCTTACCACAAGTTGAGAGTGAATGGGTAATGGTCTGCTGTAGCACTTTGAGTAGCTAGTGAAGTAAAATAATAAATATAAATAATTAATCCATATTATGTACATTTTTATAGGTGACTCCAGTGGTGGCTCAGACCCTCATTACCAGGTGTTTTTGGAGCTCAAAGGAGTCAGAAATCTCACAGAAGAACAGCGCTACAAGGTAAAAAACAATTCACTTTAAATATTTCTATAAATTAGTATATTTTTAAAAACACATTTTTCTCTCTCCGTAAATCTAGTTGGACATATGTCTGCAACAGGACTCTGCGGTGTACAAGTCTTTCCGGATCAAAGGCAGTATTGGACCAATGCGAGTGCAGCTGGTGGCACCTGGAGCCTTTAACGAACTCTCCAAGAAAATGATGTCCTTTTCTGAGACAACACCAAATACGTTCAAAATGCACAGAGTTATTCGAAGGAAAGAGTATGCGGACTTCCTTTTGGGCAAAACACTTTCCTAAAACTTTCTGTGGAAGTACACACAAACTGCGATATGTACTGACTGAATATTTGAAGTGCCATTTGTAAAGCAGCAATTATATTATTGACCTCCGCAAGGTTAAAAGGTTCATATTACACTTTTCTGATATGTTATAATGTTTGTTTCCTCATTAGTTTTGTTGCATTCACACGTGTATTTTTAAACTCCTTACACCTTCGCATTTAAACAATTTCAGGCCTGGAATTGCCAGTCTCTGCTGAATAAAAATTAAAAAGTAGCTGTTAACTTGAAAACTATCACTTCATGACATCACAAGGTGGAACAGAGCTTTTTGAGTGTTGGAGATGTAGACAGACTAATAATAAAGGATTACTGAAACGTGTGAATGAAATGAAATACAACTCCAGGAATGTTTCTGACGAGCACCTTTCTAACAAGACTAAAAGCTCGCAAGAGTCAATTTTGCATAATTTAGAACCTCTAATCATATTTTATAATAAATAAAACTTCATGTGACTATGTATTTATAACGCTGTCTCTTAGGGCAAATGAACTTGCGCTAGTATTTTGCTAAATACTAATCTGTATGATTTAGAAAAATTACAGCAGCGAAAGTGCCTTAAGTATAGAAAAACAAATCAGCCACACATTCATATATGAGTGAAAATAATCTTTATTTGAAGATAAAAAGCAAGTGCAAACTCAAGATTATTGCCATGAACTGATGACGACAGCTTCATATCTGTTGATTGTCTTCAAACATATTTATAAAAGCTCATAATAAAACTAAATAATTGTCACAGATGCTTCTTTTAAATATCCAAAGTACATTGTATAACTTCCCCTCCCCACTTAGTGCTTTCTTTTCTCTTATCTCCGTACAGCAAATCAGATGTAATATTAGCATTGATGAAAACATAAAACATATAAATAATACTAATCAAGATATGGTGATTATACATACAGTGTAATGCTGCCAGTGGTGTAAATATAAAATTAGCTGTATCGCCTTGCAACAGGAAAAATATCAATGTTTGATTTGATATGAAAGTATGTAGTTACATGATAAAGACCTTTCCATGCAAAAAATGTAATGTTATCAACATGTTATTTTAATTATTTATTATTAACTTTGTGATAATTTCATATGAATATCAAGGAATTTCGTGAGAGTTTGGGTGTTAAAATGTGATACAGCTGATTTTTTGAGTACACATGTGACAGCACTGTGATGGTTTATTTTCTATATTTTTATAAACCATACTGACCATATCTGACAACTGTGAATGCATTTAGCCTCTAAGTAAATGACAAAGACCTTAAACATAAAACTTATATTATTCAATTGCAAGACATTTTCCTTTTGTATTATTTGTACTTTATATGCTATCATATTTATCATATTTGACTCTTTATAATATATATAAAAACTAACCACACTACAAACATTAGAAAAGTTAGTAATTGACAGGTTAAGGTAGAATATATTAGTTAAATGTACTGGTTAAAAAATGATTTTGATTAAAAAAAGAAAAAATGTTAGTTGCTGAATAGATATAGCATAAGTGCTGAGTTTTTAAAAGAGTAAAGCTACATCTGTCATGCTATGGTGCTACATGACACTACAAATCTAATTGCTAATTACTACTTTATGCTGATACAAAAACATCTCTACAGCAGCTGGACAGAGCAGACCATTAAAGAGAATAGGATTTCATAACACAAATATGCAATAAGCAGCTAATTTCAAACCAGCAGCACCATCTTAAAGAAAATATATTTAACTGATAACTTAGTTGGACGGATATTAAAATTGTAAACCACTGACTTCACACTAAAGCTGCCTCTTTTGTTAGTGGTTTTATTTACTGAGTTTGTTCAAAGGTTAGTTAGAGACAAGCTTGCTTCAGAGTTTTTTTAAAAATACAGTAAATATAAATGCCACATTAAAATAACTACCTCCTCGTAACACTGCGTTATCTGTGTGTTTGTGTGGTAATACCTTTTGTGTTAGAGTATGTGTAGTGTGTCTGATCTTCAAGTTCAAAGTAGGAAACCACTGGTATAGCCTGACAGTGTTAGGCTTCATAGTTTTTTTATCCCTTTAAAATAAATACATTAAATAAAAAAGTATATTTTTTCAGCAGATATTCGGAATAACTGATATTCAATGAAAGAAAAACTGTAAAAGTGCACCATGCCATGTTTTTTTTAAATTGGTCAATTTGAAGCCACTTCAGACCTGCCACTTCCATTATATCAGTGTTATTGGCCACTACTGTAAAATGTGCATAGAGAGTACTGACATCTTCTTTGGTGAAGTCTTAAGGTAGTCTGGGATCCAGACCTGCACTCTCTGTATATTTTATACAGAAGATCTTCAGTCTGATCACCACCTCCTCCTCTGCGTCTCAGGCCAAACTCAAATGAAGCATCCAATCAGGTTTGTTTATTTCATTGATGCAGAGAGAACGGAGGATCTTATTTATTATCTGCCAGTTATAACAAAATAAAACTTCTCTCACCTTAGATTAACAGTATTTAGTGCTTCACTTGTGGACTCTGCAGAAATGCATATTGTTTTTCAGTCCTTCCTTATTTTGTTTTCAAAGGATTTGTTTGTTTTGATACAGGTGGGCAATGCATGTCTTTGACTGGTTAATCCATCAGTCATGTGTAATCGTAAAATCGATGCCCAGGCTGCACGTACTCTTAAGTTTTGGAGAAGCGTGTATTCTTGGCTGACTGTTCAGGACAGGTACTCAGAGTGCCTCACGCCCCTCACAGAGTCTGTTAAAAATCCTTTTGTTTTTTAGTGTTTAGCAGCTAAGCTCTTGGATGGAGACCTGCAGGGACTCCTGGTGCTGCTGTTGCACGGGGAGATTTTAGCGTGAATGAAGAGAGAGGCAGGGGACAGACTAGAGCCATCTGACTTCAGCAGGCGCACATGTCGGTAACCTGGTGAAAATCAAAAACATGGTCAGCTTTGTTGTTTCTTACTCACTGTAAAAACTCAATATTTGCATGTCTTTAAATCTTTTGTATTTAGTATGTGTATAAAGATTGAAGTGTTTCAAATGAATTCATTTGTAGATCTTGAGAATTTTTTTAAATTTGTTTTTCGGTTATATCTCAGTTTTGTTTCAAGAAAAAATATCTGTCCAGGTATTTTTTTTTTTTTTATTATTTTGTTGATTCATTCTTTTTTTTTCTTATATCCTACTGACATTTTTTTCTTGAAATAATGAAACTAGTCTAAAATACCTTGAAACTATTCCAAAGATCCACACCAAGTAGTTAAAACACTAAGCAAAAGATGTTCATTTTGTCTTCTTATATACTTTAACTTCTTGGGTTCTTTTTAAAGACAATGCAGTAAAGTGTGTTTACCTTGTTGACATGTTTCGGCTGCTCCAGAGAACACCGGGTGACGGGAGGCGTGGTCAGTCTGAGCGACCTGCCAGGTCCATCAGGCTGACCACGCCTACAGGAAGTAACAACAGCTGATATACGACACGTCATCACCAACACCGGTGACAGTTCTGAAGATGGCTTGCAGCTAGCAGCCGAAACATGTCAACAAGGTAAACACACTTTACTGCATTGTCTTTAAAAAGAACCCAAGAAGTTAGTTAAAACACTACCGGGAACTGGGACTAAACCTGTAATTAAACCCAGACTAGACAAGGACTAAGAAGAAGACTAGATGAAGACAAAACCAGGTCTATATATCATAGATAAGCTTGAGCCAAATCCAGGAAGATCAGCTGATAAGTGACACGTCACAGCAGTCAGATGATGCTTTGAGGAAGAGGGCAGATGCTCACCAAAGCATGTCAAAGTAGAAGACAACCTTTTTTGTCTTTAGGCCCAAACAAAGGCATGTATGTATGCAGTCTAAATAAATCCTAACTAGACAAAATAATCAAAACATTGTAATTCAGCATTTAAGACAATTTAGTAATGTAGTTTGTCCAGTGTTAATCTTCCCATTTGGAGTTTTGACACAAACCTGTGCGTACTCATGAAGGGCAGAGTGAACTGTCCTAAGAAGTCATTGGCTGATGTGTAATCATGGTCCTCCACCATGAACCGAACCAAGGCCAAGTCTGGAGCGTGAACCGTGAAGTTAAAGGTACAGTCCCACCGAGGATTAAAACCTGGAGGAATGTTTGGAAAAAAATAACTGATTACAACGTACCCATAACAACTGCATATTAGTGTATGATTGAAAACAAGATGTATTTTTCATTACACTTCCACATTTAACTACTTATTATAGTACCTTCATAACAGATATGTACATGGAATAACTGAGTTCAAACTAAATCACTAAACTAAAATACTTATTTCACATCATCTGTTGTTATTAATGACAAATTGCACATTTCAGATTTGTTGGTTTGGGTTTATCTTTCAATCATGCATTCTAAAGTAATTGTATTGCCAGAAGAAATTACTGCATTTGTGTAAGTAAATGCAAGACCTAAAATTAATCAAAATGGACTTTATCAGTACATACCGTTATTCTCCACATAATGAGTCTTTTTCTTATTGTTGTCTATTGGAACACCGTGTATTTCAACCCACACCTGCGGGTCCACTATAGATGTAGGCTTATCCCATTCTGGTTTAGGCAGTTGCTGAGCTGAAATAATCTGGAGTAAAAAACACACACACAAATAATAAGTGTACCAGCCTGTATTTCTGCATATTTACTCTTATTTGTCTTTTTTTCTAAATAACATTATTTTATTTTTATTAAGAATTATTCAGGGTTAGTCAATACTTCATTAATACACAAATTCTTCTTCTTCTAGCCCCTTCTAACCCCTTAATTAAGTAGTTACTAACCCTGAATCATTCATAATAAACAATGTGTACATTATTAAATAAGTTGTTCATGTTTTATTAAGGTTATTATAAAGGGTTTTTAACGCTACAGTCTGTAAATATGTTGGCCAACCTGTCTCCCGTTGTATTTTCACATATCACCATATGCAATGTAAATAACTGTTGTCTGATAGTGTGGCAGGTTTGACCTGACAGAAGAAGACCTGAGGGGAGGGGGAACAGGTTTCACATCGGCCATTGACCGGTAGAAAAAAATCTAATACACTTGCAGACAGTAACTTGTAAAAACGAGGATTATTGAGCTAATTCGTGTAAGTAATTTCTATGTAGATCAATCAAAGTTTAATAAATTCAGTTATTATACATCCTGTTGATGATACACAGGAGATCTTACCCGGATGGTGAGAAGGAAAGGTTTGTGGCCCGGACCTCCCCCAACATTTTCAGGGTTAAAGGTCGTGTCAGGGCAGCACATGAAGGGGGGCTTCAGGACATATCCACACTGACCATTTTGGAGAAACCTGCCCCGGTTCAAGTCCATCTGCTCACCTGGAGTCTGGAAGTTTAGAGCCACTACAAAATACACACAATCGTTTCATACACCAAGATGTGTACCTAGGCTTATCACTGTGATGTTATATTAAATGAAAGAAAAACAATGCTATTTTGGACTTTATTTTCATTAGTGCATAACTTTCTCTGCAATATGTTATGAGCTATACAGGGTCACATCATTACCCTATTCATTACTTACAGATGTTAACTAACAACTAAAGCACTTCATAGCGCTATATATTCATTATAGATCATGATTAATTTACAATGTGGTTCATTTTAAAAGGGTTAACTGGTATTATCATACTTTAGATTTAGATTTATGTTATTGTGTCATAGACATAAAATGGTCCTCAATGTTATTATTAACATATTTTTAGCAATATATCACACTTCAAACCATGACAGGTCTGTGTATATATATATATATATATATATATATATATATATATATATATATATATATATATATATATATATATAGGTGTTTTCATAGTATATATTTTGCTCACCCATATGACAGCCTCCATTCCACATGTCCTGGGGGTTGTAGTTGGATGACTGGAGGCGCTGGCCTGAGGGGTAGATTCTGCTGAGCTGGTGACTGTTGTGGCGGACAAAGTGCATCCCTGTGAAAGATAAGTTTTGTTATGAGTTGATATGTCAAATATATATGATGAATATACTTTAAAGGGGGACAGAGTAACTTTTCAGGTGAAGTGATATACCAACTGCTTGTCTCCATGCCTAAAATGTTCCACACAATGGCAATAAACTTTTCTATCTAGTGTTTACTTCATTTCTGGTGTTTTAATTAATCAAAAATCCCCTGACCTGTAGTGCCACGTATTTGTTTCCATGGTAATGAGAATATGTTAATGCCATATTGTGAAACATTTTAGGCAAAGCAATAACATTGACATGAGGAAAAACAGGTAGGCGTACCCTCTATTGGAAAGGTTACACAATGCACCTTTAAATAAGATTCAAATGTCAGACCTGCTTCTTTGATGAGTCTTAATGCCTCACTCTCAGAGAATGAGGATATGTGGCTCTCTGGAGCTGGAGCCTGTTGAAACCCTTTAAAAGGAACACTGCGCGTGTACAACACCAACTCTGACAGCTCAGGGCTCAGTTTGGAGGCTCCTGCCTGAGATCACACACAAATACATTAGTTGTGTATGTGAATATATGTGATGTGATATAAAGGTCACCCTTGGTCATACCCCAGGGCCCCAAACAGGCTTTTACCTTCTGCTCTGCTCTCTGTGTTTTAGACCTGGCATCCCTTTGACTCTCTTCATCTGAGGAGCTGAAGTCCGAGGCACTGTAGTGGTCCTCACCTGAGCCCTCCCTTTTCCCTTTTATCAAAATTTTCCCTTTAAGATCCTGTAAAGCAAAAGCATCAACTGTGAGTATTACAAGTGAAAACATGTAAATAGTCAGTAACATTTCTGCAATCAGCATTTAGATGATTATAAATATTACACCAGTGAGGAGTATCTGCATGGACAGAGTTACCTCAGGAGAAGGCAGGTAGCGGATGTCCCAGCCCTTGAGGGGCTTGGTGAGCAGTTTGTCTCCCAGGATGGTGCGCAGGTGTCGGGCCATCACAGTCTGCTGATCCACACTGCAGTGGTTCTCCAGTGACAGAATCAGGGGATAAGGCGAAGCCTGTGTGACATATAAAGGTTCTTTTACACGCACTTGTGAAGTGAAATTTTTTCTTGATGTGGTCCACTCACTTTGAAGGCATACTCATTGATAGTTTCAATAACTTCATCAAAGGGCACTTTGGAAGTCAGTGTGTGTCCGTGGTAGATGACTGGCTCTCCCTTCTCTCCATCCCAACAGTCCAGCTCCACACAACGACAGCCTTGGTTCAAAGCTCTGTGAAACATACATGATTTACTGATTTATGATATAAAAAGGGATATGAAAGTGCTGGTCCAAATATCTGTAACTGACCGAATATAAGGCTCTGTGCTGCTGTCCCCAGTCAGCTGGTCCTTGGTGAGGTAGGTGTTGTGTGAGGAGGAGATGAAGTAGTGAGACAGAGGGTGGTTCATGTCCTGGTAAACCCGAGCATGGGCGGGGTCAAACACACAGTTCTCTTTGGACAGCATGTACATGGTGAAGCCATTAGGGGTCATGAAGTGGTTCTTCTGAGCTGTCACAGCAAAATGCATGTTTCATGTTTGTTATATCTACTTCTGTAAATGACCTCTTCCTGAAATTAATGAAGTCAACTGTGTTCAAATGACAACAATCTAGGTACAACAAAGGTCATGTGCTGGAAATGTCTTGCTTCACATTGCAAAACACATCATACACAACACATGATATAATGAATGAGGATTCATTTACTTAAGTCAGTGAGAGTACTTTACAAATCTAGTCTATTATATTTTTTCTACCATCATGAGTTTAAATTGCCTGTTGTACATATTCTCTTGGGCCCATGGATTGTATATATAAATGGCCCTACCCCAGGGGTTGAGCTCATAGGTGAGAATGAGGCTCTGAGCGTGAGTCACAGAGGCGTCCTCCTCCTGGTCCCTGAGGAAGTCTCTCAGGTCCACAGTGGAGAGCACACAGTCATTTGCAGAATACTGAATGAAGACCGCGTCCAGCTCTGGTCTCCGGAGCAGCTCCCTGCAGAAGATTTCAATTTCCCCGTGGTCCAAGCGTCCGTCAGCTGAGCGGTCACACTTCTATGGAACACAAACAGTAAACAAACATTACAGAGAGTGCAGTACAAGGAACACTTGAAATGACCCTACAGAGTGTGAGTGAGCACCTGAAAGAGGCTGCGTGCGTACTGTTCGTTGAGGTCGATGTTGATCATCTGCAGTAGGTTTTGCACTTCGTCGTAGCTCATCTTATCATCATGGTTCTGGTCAGCTCGGTTCAAGTAAGCATGGATCCAGGTGAAAAACGGCATTAAGGGAATATATCTATTCCAGGCCACTATAAATATGAAATTATATAAAACTGAATAATACATAGATCTCAAATAGTTAAACATTCATAATATCTGCCCGTTTGTGATCTTATATTATCTATATTATCACATGGTGAGTTGAAAAAGATATTGGTCAAGTTTCTCCTTCTGTGTCATGTTTTCCACTCGTTCTTGGAGAGTACGGATGCCCCGAGCCCAGCGCCGGGCCTCCTCGGCACTGGCACACAGTAGATCCAGACTTTTGCGTGGTCCTTTGAAAACCACTGTAAGGCACTGGTTTTCAGGGACAGAGCCAACCATGCGACGCAGCACCTCAGACTGACAGCCTTCACGCACACACTCCACATCCAGGACAGAGACTGAAGATACAAAAGAAAGAAAAACTATAAACAGCCTATCAATATGTCATTGTTAGTGCTCATGACATTAGGGTGAATGACATCAACATAAAAAGCTGAGGTACCAGATTTTCAAACCATAAAATGAAAAAGTATGTATTTAAACCTATCTGACTAATTCCTAGCTTTGGCACATTGCCAGTTTATACATGCATTTTCTGACCACCAGCATATCTTTAGAACAGCTTGTTCAGACAGAAAAGAAGATTGTGAAACACATGGCTTTTTCTTACAAGTTTGCGATAGACAAATATTTCTAATCAAATCAAATATAGAGGTCTGATTTTTGTCACAAAGTTCTGCTCTTACAATACAATTTATGAGTACTTTAGTTTTACTTCAGGTTTAATAACTGATAATATGTCAATATATATTTAACTGTAACTGTTTATGTTGTTGTTTTCTTCCTTTTATTTATTAATAATTTTGAGCATTTCTGCGTGTAGAACGCCCATTGTTTTCTGTTGTTCTGCAAATTAAAATCAGTGGCTTAATGATTAAGTGTAGGTTAGTTTATTTGCCATCTGTAGTTAAAAAACACATTAGAAAAACATTGCAAGAAGTTCAAAGTGCACTATGAGACTTTAAATACAACTACCTAAACAACAATACACGATCATTCCAAACTAAATAATGATGCTGTGAAATAGACAAGCTACAAAGATGCCATCCATCCATCCATCCATTTTCGTCCGCTTATCCGGGGCCAGGTCGCAGGGGCAGCAGCCTAAGCAGGGACTCCCAGACTTCCCTCACCCCAGACACGTCCTCCAGCTCCTCCGGGGGAACCCCGAGGTGTTCCCAGCCCAGCCGAGAGACATAGTCCCTCCAGCATGTCCTGGGTCTTCCCCGGGGCCTCCTCCCAGTGAGACATGCCCGGAACACCTCCTGAGGGAGACGTCCAGGAGGCATCCGGAACAGATGCCTGAGCCACCTCAACTGGCTCCTCTCGACATGGAGGAGCAGCGGCTCTACTCCGTGTGACTGAGCTCCTCACCCTATCTCTTAGTGAGCGCCCAGCCACCCTGCGGAGGAAACTCATTTCGAGCGCTTGTAGACAAGCTACAAAGATGAAGTAGCCAAAATATAACTGCTACTTTAGAGTGTTTGACATGGCAGGAGCATTACATTTTGGAGATTAGGTAGAGTATCTTTGTTATTAACGATTCTTATTTTGATATTTTTAAATTGTTCCTTTATGTCCAGTTGTGTGTATGTAAGATGTAGTCCGTTAACCTGCAGAAAGTGAAGAGAACAAGACTCCAGGGCTGGTACATGAGCCACATCACAGTAACATCTGCTCATTACATCTGCCACAATCACAGACCACTCCCTGCAGCATCTCCTATAATCTAACCATTCAAACCAAAGCATCATTCAGGATTTAGGCTGGAAATAGCCACTCTGCCTCTGTAATCAAGTGTGAACGCAGGCAGACTCTGCACTAACTCTAAGTAGTGGCTTTTCTTTACACACCCACACCCACAAACTGTATTCTAAAAACAGATCGATTCTAATTTTGTAGAAAGTTTTGTGGCTGGGACCTCACACAGTCTGTTGGATAGCACATTTGAGTGTCCTGAAAAGCACAATATAACATTACCAAATATATGTGAAGAATCCCTCAGTCATCCAGGTAGAGTCCCTGGCGAGGAGAAAATTCAGTTTGTCGACTGGACAAAACTTTTGTCTGAATTTTGAGGGATTCTTCACACATTAACAAATATAATATAACAAATTATTACTCACATGACTGCTGCTCTTTGGCTCGACTGGAGGTTTTATGAGACTGGCACCAAACTGTGACCCCATCCTCCAGCAGTCGGACACTCCTGTGCTTCTGCCACCGAGGTGATCGCACCTGGACATATACTGTACATTTTAACATGCTCTTCACAAGAATTCAAAACACTTGCTATGGTTACATGCACACAAAAATCTGATCATTATCTGATTTCAGATTGTGATTCAGTTTATTGAAAGGTAATGTGAATAAATGACATCTGATATGAGTATTCGGATTTCTTTTTATCAAGGGTCTGACAAATTTACGCCAAAAAAAAAACGAATGTGGCAAAAAAAAAAAAGGGAAGATAACATGTTAAAGACTGAAAGAGTTCTTTAAAAAAAATTAATTGCACTTCCAGTTACACCACTCTTCGACTGACATGTGTTTTGCATTATCTGATTTCTTTCATTCTTGTAAATACAAACCAATAATAAAATGTAATTTTTGAGTTATCCGCTTATTCTATTTCTGATCACATTTACTCTACTCATTGTAAATTTGTGTTGATAATCAATCATGGGTTGGTTAAAAACAGAAAATTGTATAAATTATTTAATTCGGCTAGTTGTGAGTGTGGAAAACAACATGTATGTGCCAAATATTTCAAGCAGGGTTGGTATATGATGCCATGTTTTCGTATTAGCAGCAGGTTCCTAAAATGTGACTGTGTGTGTGAATGATGCAGTCTTCATAAATTTGTATCATCTTAATATCAGTAACCTTGACCAGACTCGAGCCCTGGAGCATGTGCTTCACGTCTTCATCGTCCTGGACTCCTGTATGGAGACACACACAAGAGTAAAACTGCACAATGTGTTCAAATATTGATATCGCAATAACCAATAAGAAAATAAACATATTGCAACAGTGTTTCACAGAAAAGTTTTACCAAACGGTTTACAGAAATGTACCTTTTTGGAAGAACAAAAGGAAGATTTTATTCATTTTTTGTTTTGTTGGTTTTTGTGATTAAAATTATTGTACAGTAAAGTATATGAAAATTTAATAAAACTGTTATCGCAATAAGAAAATATTGCATCTTTTTCTGATAAGGTACAACTCTACATAAGGCATGGGTGAAGGGGGGCAGGGCGGTCCCAAGCAGAGTCCGCTCCTGCTCTACTTCATATTTTGAGAGGGAAGAGAGGGGTGGGGTTCTGCTGCCGTTGATGACAAGGTTTAGAGACTAAAACAGAACAGGCAGTTCTGAGAGACCACAAAGAACCATCTCATTAGGTCAAACTAAACGCTTTCATCAAGAAAACCCATGTAAGTAGGACGCTGCAGTTTAAGTTTGGCATATAAAATAACTTTAGTAAATAAAAAACTCCAATCACAACATGATTTTTATTGTTTTGGTTCATGCTGTTCCAAAACCCAGTAAACTGTTTGCAAAAAAAATCCTAAATTGTAGAAAGCATAAAGAATGTATGTTATTGTGATCAGGGTTAAGGTATTCTCTGGAAACATAAGGGGTAGAAAACATAAGAATGCACTTCTTTCTGACACCTTTTCATTCATTTTTGACACTTGATGTCATTCATATTTTAAGAATAAATTAAACAAATAATTAAAACTAATGAAAGTAAATAAGAATGGCAGAGAAAGCTTATTTATAGCCTAATACTTTTTCAGCAGTTGTAGCCCAGCTGTAGCCACAGAAATAAATGGAAGAATAAATATTTATTCTAACCATTCACACCAGATTTCTACAGAATGGTTGCGCCATGATCTTATTCTTAATCTTCTATAACATTAAGGACCACTCACTCACAATAGACGGGAATGCATTTCCAATCTGAATGTGAGTACTTCAAACAATTGGCGTCATTTGCTCCTGTCCTTATCGGAGGCAAAGTGGAGCGAGGGGGCGGGGAAGATAACGGGACCAGGATAGACTAAACCCAGCTTTCCTCCGCTCCCCGGGCCCCGTCTCTGCAAAAACTCACCCAGGTTTCGTAGAGGATCAATGGCCTTCTGGGACGTCCCGGTTCCGTCTTTAAGGGCTGATGCCGCTTTCTTTTTATTTCCCAGCATTATTCCTGACTGCGTGTTAAATTTGAAGAGGGTGAGCCGCTGAAAAACATGCAGGCTCGCCGAGGTCCTGTGCGCTGGGGCGGGATTAGCGCATGAGGTCCCTGTGGCACCCCGACTCTTGTGTGGGGGCCCTGGGTTTTATTGTAGACGCCAAACCCACAGCTGATGTCAAAGATTTACGCACAGCCACTAGATAAACCGCGACAACCCAGCGCATCCGGGACTGGGCTTTCACAATAATACACTCCAAGAGAAAGAGAGAGGAAAACTTAATTTATTTATTATTTATTTTAAAAACACACAACACGCGCTTTTATTAAAGATGGAAAAATATACAGTGGTAACTTAGCTTAATCAAATGTTGGCCTTAATTAAAATATATATTTCTGTGAAACTAAAGAGGCTAATTTAACTACACTCTAACGGTCTCTGCTGCTGGGCCATTTTTTCTGCAACTGTAGATGTATTCAGCCTAATAAATAATCTGCTGCTGCATGATTGCCAGAGAGATTTATTTGACAGGTCCATGGCTCCTGGACAGGCCATAAACCACCTTTTATATTAGTATTTTATTCTGAAGCATTTCCTGTTTTCTTACATGTACAAAATGCAAAACGGATTAACCGAGGCGCATCCATGGTGCATGGTCAGTCTCGTCTTCTCAAACCATTATTAGACTAATCTTTTCAGCCACTTTGTATGCATTTACCGGCACAAGCACAAGCAGGTTGTTGTTCATTCATAAAAATAATCCTGCAGCTGTCTTTGCAATTGCTATGAAACCTACAGATGCGTCATATGGTCGCAATAAATAGATAATAAATAAATAAATAAATAATAATAAATAGTTAATTAGCCTTTGTTATAAGCATAGACTGTATTATATATTTTTTCTATTACACAGTTATAACTTGGTATTAAGAGTTTGGGGTCATGTGGCGGTCACGTGACGTGACAGACACGGAAGTGTTGACCATAGACGCCTAAACAGAAAAGATCAGCTGAAGTTCAAACTGTTTCTCAAAGTGTACATTAGGCCCCGTTTATCTAATAGTGTATTGATTATAATTAAATAGAGCTGTGAACAGTGGGGTTGATCAGCAATGAGTGGAAACAAAACCTGCAGCCAGTGAGGTGAGAGAAGGTTATTGCTCACACAAGCTAAAACCATATGCTAAACACCGGGACAAATCAAATAGATTGTAGTTATGCGCAGTTGTGCATTGTGTAGTCACTTTTTACCTCCCTACTTTTTAAAGAAAGTGTCTGTCAGGCTGATTACTGAAAGTTGTGGACTTTAGTCGGATTACTGCATTCCGGAGCAGCTGATGAAGGGCAACTCATTTGCCTATGATATTTCCTCTCTAAATCCTTTTACAGTCATTTTATTGTTATGTGTTTGATTAGAAATATTTTTTTATGCTTATTACATGTCTCTGTCACTTAATGTTTCATGGACAGTATGTTTGATGCTTGTATTCACACAATCACAATTGACTGATCACTAGGCCACACATATAATTGTATAATTTAATCTTCTTTGTTTTCTTTGTTTCTCTTAGGGCCTGATGAGCTGCTCTATTCAGGCCTCCCCTGTGTCATGCCTGTGCCAACGATGTCAGAGCCTGCACTCGACCACGAGCGGCGCTTCCAGGCTGCCGTGGATGTCATCCACAACCTCCCTAAAAATGGTATTTGCCCAGTCCTGTCCTTAGACTCAGCGTACTCAGTGTGTCCTTATGTAACATCGGATTCATCAATAGTTGATCTCCAAAATTAGACACTCTAAAAACGTATACATTCTGCATGTGAACTTAAATATGCAATATGTGAGTGAACTGCTAAGACCAATACGGTTGGTTTTGTTCAGGTAGCTACCGGCCATCATATGAGGTAATGCTGCGTTTCTACAGTCTGTACAAGCAGGCTGTGTGTGGACCATGTAAAGTACCTCGCCCGGGCTTCTGGGACCCTGTTGGGCGATACAAATGGTATGCCAAGACCCCCTTTCCTAATATCACAGGCTCAATTGTTCAACCAGCTAACGAGGTCCTCTTCGTTATGTTTGTGCAGGGACGCATGGAACAAACTGGGTGAGATGAAGAGAGAAAGTGCCATGGCGGCTTATGTGGACGAGATGAAAAACGTGGCTCAGGAGGTATTTGTCATGATACAAATGTATTAAAAGTGCAGTAAACAGCAGGGAAGGCTGTTATATATTGTAAAAAAATAAATAAATATTTAAATTTAAAAGTGCAGTAACCAGGAGAGGAGTGTTAACTGTGCATCTTTTGGCTCAGGTCATTGACACAATGCCCATGGATGAGAAGACAGCTTCTCTTTTCCACCACTTTGAGCCTCTCTACCACGTGATCCATGACATGCCCAGGCCCCCAGAGTCTCTGCTTGTGTTACGAGAAGGTCACAACTTTATTACATAACTTCAGTTTAAATACCGTTCATACAGCATACGCAAAAAAGTACAATATCGATCGAATATGACCTTTTATGGATTTGTTTTGCTTCAGATCTGATGGAAAAAAAAGACAGAACCAAAGACGAGTCTGAAACTGTGCCTCTTATTGACAGTGTGTGCCATGGTAAGGTTTGCCAGCTCATCTTCTAAGGGTCCTGAATCCCATGAGCGAGGTCTAGTTTTATGAACGGTTGTCTAGGGAATAATACATTTGATGAGCACTTTCTCACAAAGCCTTTGGGACATTGTTAATATTCACATGCATTAATTTTTGGGTACATACAAGGGTTTAGAATAGCTTTTTTCATATGACGAAGTAAAAGTTAAAGATAAAATACTTTATTATTAGATGCTGGCAGTTAGCAGTGCTGCTTTTATTTATTTTTTTAATGTGTACTCAAATATGAGTACCCCAGTTAGTTACAACTACTGTATCTTATTTTGTGTCAAATCTTCATCATTGCTGTCATTAGAAGGACCACTCTTACCAGTGTTCTTGTATGGTGCAGACTCGGGTCTGTCCGAGCCCCTGGTCCTGACGAGTGACTCTGAGAATGAGATTTTCTGTGACTCAGTGGACTCAGTGGAGCAGCTGAACACAAAGGTAAGAAATGTGGGATTGGCAATAGGACAGCTTTACACACTTATTTTTGTTTTGCTTTAATTAGCTGACAATATACCCAATAATGTAATTTTGCATGTTACCAAAACTGCAATTGCAATAGTTCGTTTAATTTTTAGTGTATTGATCAACCTTGTGCGTATAACTAAATGTCCCTACTTTAACAGGTCTTAAATGGCTTCTGTGAGAGCCACCCACAAAGCTCAGTGGAGAAGAGAACAGACGGTCGACAGGCAGGGGCCGGTCAGGGAGGAGAGGGCGCCCACGACAAAAGGGGACCAATGAGGAGCCGGGACAGTGGACGAGACGCTTCTCACTGGAGGCAACGTAAGCTGCAGATTGATTTTACTGAAGCAAACTTGGGTGGTTCAGAGGCAAGCTTTTGGTGTCACAGTGTGTGCTCAGGGGAAATGGGCCAGGTCTCCTGTCAATTATTTTCACACAAACAATTCTCACAAATCTGGAGTTAATTGTTAAATAAAAACATATCAGCAGATAGGACTACAACAATTGCAATCAAGTTGAAATCATGATTTATGAATGAGCGCAAATGGCACATTGCAAAGGTTGAAAAGTAACAAAATATCATCTCTTTCTAGGAAACTAACTGTGAAGACAGTAATGTATAAAACACATCAGCAGTGAGGGTGTAGTTAGTAGCTACAGTATGTGTTTTGTAAATGTAACTAACTATCTGTGGTGTTTGCAGGTGGACTGGCAGAGGGTGGTATGAGGCGTCCAGGTGTCGATGGAAACAGGGGCGCGGGTGGAGCAGGCAGAGGGGGTGGAGGGGGTGATGGAGGGGACCAAAGAGGGTCCTTGGGCGTCCATGAGGCTCAACTCCAGCAGCAGATCGTACTGGCCCTGCACAGGCTCCGAGAAGATATGAGGAGCGTGGGGCAGCGTCTAGAGATGCTGGAGCGGCTGGCAGCATCAAATGTGAGAATTGTATACTTTTGCTTGACTGTGATATTGTTGTTTATGGAGATAATGACTTAACTTTGTTGTTTCAGGCACTGAGTTCAGAAGAGCCTCCATGTTGGCACTGTCCAGGTTGTACATGTGAGGTAAGAGGGACTTTTTACTATACTATTTGAAAATTGTATATTAATGTTGATTCTCTGATCTGCTTTGCTCCTCTGGTTTGATTTATGGTTTGTTTTTATTAGGAGAAATGGTGGCCTTTCGATGTGTCCTTCCCAACGCTACTGGTTTTCCTGGTGTGGCCCTTTGTCGCTCAGGGACTCCTGTCCCTGCTCAGAAAAGGAAATCACCGAAGAGGAATCTCTTCATGAAACAATTATATTGTCATGAATCTGAAAGAACTGGTCCATTTAAACAGTCTGAGTTTGTTCACCAACATAGGAAATTAATGATTGAAGAGAATAGTAGCTTTTGGACATTTATACCACTGACTTTTGAAGTTTAAAAAAGGATCATCGCAATAAGCTGACTATGGCTGGCAGTTCTGTAAATATCTCTATCTATATGATTTGTGTTAATGGGCACAGCTCATGCTAAGAGTACTCATGACATTTCAATACAGTGCCCTGGTGTAAGGCTATAGTGTGGGTGATTTTGAAATATACGACACTGCTGATTAAAAATTAAGTTAAGCTGAGTGTTATTGTTATATTTTTGCAAATATATTCAGATTTTCCTTGTGTGATGGGCATTTGGTGACTTGACAAACTTAAAAGATCAATCACAACAAAAATAATTTGAAAAAGACAAAGATAATAATTTAATATTTATATACATGTATAACATTTACATAGTACAATAGGTTAATTTCTCAAGGCTTTGTACAAGGGTTACAAAACATGCCCACGCACAGGGCACAATATTCAGACAGTTCAACACATGGAAGGAGCACTGGTCACTGGGGCTTGCATTGGCAATGCACAGTGATTGTACAAAGGATAGAAAACTGATTTGGCATGACTTCACATAGCTGCCTCGTGTCCTTACTGTCCCAGATATTTAGTACATCACGGTTACTTGCCACAACCTTTGGGCAGAAGGCTTTAGGTTAACTCCATTGGGATGATTTGAGGGTTACGTCCAAGGCAGAGGAGAAAGCTACTGTGGGCAGCGACACACTGATGAGCCTGACAGCCTGCATAGATTTAGTTAGTCTTGGCCATGGTCATAGCTTGAAGTATTGACAGACATTTTGGAAAGATGTTGGAAAAGTAGGTCAACTAAAGATACTGAATCTGTTACTCTGAGAAGCCAAAACAATTATGCATAGTCATGTAAAACATCTTTTACAATGTTTCCTTAATTTAAGAGTCACTTAAATGTAATGCTGTAATTGGCCTATGTGAGCATATAACTAGTCAAATGTTACAAACTCACAGGTCAACAGAGGATCAGAGGATCTTGACAACATGCTTCCACTAACCATCTTCCTCTCATCCCATCACCCTCTATGAACAGTATATTAGAAGCTCCCAGACCTGGACTCTTCTGGGCCCCCACACTGACCAGAGTGGAGGGGCTCTTCTCTACTTTAGTGTTTGCCACTATACAAGAGTACACAGGTTGGTGTATGACTGTGTTCTGTGGCTAACCTGGTCACTGACTGGAATATGTAAAATAGATCATTTTAAAGTTAAAATTGGCTGTTGTAGTTTAAACTTGGATTAAAATCTTGGTGTGTTGCGTTGCAACATTTCATACCACCACTGTGTGGCGCCGCCATCCCCGGTTCTGCACCTGTGGTTTTGTTAGTCTTCTAAGAACCACTGAGGACCTCGAGAGGCTGGGTTCTGACCAGGGACAAGTCCCAACAACCACCCAGGAGACTGGAGGGCCCTGCTGATAAGACACTGTTGCTATAGCAGATCCCTGTGGAACTCCACTCTCATTGACCCGTATGACCTCCACCTTGTCTGTTCTCCAACCTCTGGCTCTGTCCTCTAGTTCAAGGGTCATGGACAAAGCCCTGGTTCGAGCAGTGAAGCTTTTCTTACAACGCAGTGGAACTGCTGGAGTCCAGTTGCCCGACTGGGTCCCATAGAAACTAGAGGTGTGAGCAGGAGGGAGCCTGGAGAGAGATACCCAGGCTGGGCTCCCTGATCTGGAAGTGTATGTGTGCAGTGGGACAAGAGCCTCAGGTGGAGGCTGGAGGAGATGGAAACTGTGAGGACGCAGAAGCCTGCGCCCCCTTCTCATACCCACACTCTGCCTCAGCGGCCTGGGCATTGTCAGTGCCTCCAGCTGTGGTCTGTCAGGCATTTCAAACTTTACTTTGACTTCTCTTTCCACCTCTTCTTTGCTGGAAACCTTCTCCAAATCCGTGCCCTCCTGCAAGGTTTGACCCTCCTGTAAGGTTTGACCCTCCTGTAAGGTTTGACCCTCCTGTAAGGTTTGACCCTCCTGTAAGGTCTGACCCTCCTTTGGGACCTCACTCTCTGATTCAATGCTGTCTCTGTCTTCTGCATTCTGTCTCCTCAAGTTGCTGGATTTGACTGGCTCATGCTCCAGGTTTTCCTCTGAGCTGGTTCCTGGAAGACGGTCAGGTGATATCTTGCGTTTGCGGGTTACAGAGGAGATTAATTCCTTGGCATTTGGGTCCTTCTTAGGGCTCAAAGAAATCTGTAAAACATGTGTTTGTATTACACAACTTTTCTATATGTTCTGCTGAGTTGCAGCAAAGTTTAGATTACCTTTAGTTTAAGTGAATCGATGGTGGAATCTAGAAGAAAGATACAAACATATTAGATTCAAGAGACTATTCAATGCCAGTATCACTCACAGCACAGGTTGTTATGGTAAACTATTGATAGACACTAATGCAAAATACATATTTTAAATAAAAAGAGGGCCTCAAAATGTCCCTCCAATCAGGAAGAAGTGGTGTCAGTGATTCGAGATCTAAACCTCCAAAATATACTGAAATTGTATTGTTCATTCTCCACTACTCATTTATCACCTTTCATTTTCCCTCCAAAATTAAAATACAAGAACAAATGTTCAAACTAAAGATGACATAACTGACTTAAAAGGTAATCTGCAATCAAGGCTTTCCATGTCTATCAATAATATTACACCCATTGGATAAAATGGTCAAAATTCACAATTGACTTCAGGACAGGACGACAATGTAAAAACAATCAGGTGGGGGCACAGAGTCACAAACACAGAGGTCCTACCGCAGTGGTGCCTCCACTTTTTCAGCTGCAGCGCACAGAAAAGGACACAAACCATTAAAGATACACAACTATATCATTCCTCTGAACACAGCCTATTGTAAAAGAGCTGACTGTGGCTCTGTGTCTGTGCTGGTCACAGAGCAGAGGGTGTGTAGGGCAGACTCTCACCTGGGCAGTCTCCGGGCCCCCCTGTGCGGCCGATGTTACACAGTAGGTGGTCGATGTTGGGCACTGGAGAAGAGTCGCTCTCATGATCAGGGGCCTTCACAAACAAAAGAAGTGTGAGATGTCATGAACCCAAAGAGAAATAAAGGTCTGGACTTGCCACATTTACCTTGTCTTCTTTGTCCAGAGGTCCGTCTGAGAAGAACCAGTCACACTGAAACACAAACAACATTTTAACAGGCTGGATCTGTTTTAACCTCATCAAAGTGTCAACATCTGTTATTATGAACTCCGATCAAAATCAAAAAGATATTCAATGCTGCTTTTGGATTTAGCATGTCTCTAGAGTAAATGTGTAGCAAGATTTAGTGTTTTTGCACAGAGACAGTTTCTTACATGCAGGATCAGAGTCTCTATGATCTTGTAGCGGTCAGGCATGTGCGTCACCATGTCCATCATGTTGTCCTCAGATGTTCTGACCAGAGTGGGTCCAAACACCAGGGCCAGGTTCCGGGGCTCCATCTGAAAAATTGTCACACAAAACATGAGTTTTGGACTCTTGAACAGAATCACACAGAATCTATTCCACTTAGTGTTTAAGACATGTAATATAAAGTGCAATTATAAAGTGTATTTTTGTGCCTTTTTGCCTTTATTGCCTTCACACCCTTAACATGATCTCAAGCAGATACTTGTAAACTATTCACACAGGTTATCCACTCCCCAACTAGTGAGTGGCCTTTGAACCTGTACCTTATTCTTTTCTGAGTAATCAGCCACTCTTCTGAGGTGTTCCACCAAGAACTTGAGCGTGTGAAAGTAGTGATCTGGGAGACTGTGGATCTACAACAAAAAGTATTTGGTTTAAATCAAATAAATAAACAGAGAGAAAAAATAAAATAAGGATTGGGGGTTAGGGTTGTACATTACACTGACCAGTTTCTTCATAGTTTTGAGTCTGCTGTCTGTGTCTTCTATCCGATTGGCTTCAATGAAGGAACTGTACTTATCTATGCACAAAAACAATGATAAAATATTGAAGCATTCATGTGTGTCTGCATTTGCATATAGTTAGTTCTGCACCTACCATCCGTAAACAGTGGCTCTGGAAGTTTCCTGAAAAATGATTTTAGCAGACTACTGATGACGTTCAGGTCCTGGAACCTCTAAAACAAAAGGCAGGACAGATTATGGTCACAAATGTGTTTTTATTCCACTAGTTTTCTATACAGCCTTTACCAAGGGAAAGCATATGCACTGTTGCTACAGCCGCAACAGATATTCTACAGTTTTTGAATGGGCTGCGATATGACTGTGTTAGTATTTATGGAGAAAGAATCCCACATTGCAGAACTGCGTCTAATATTGTTATCTTTTTCTACTGGTCTGTTAGTTCTGTCTTGTGAGAAAATGTCCATACCTCATCTCCTGTGTTGATATCAAGCCCTTTGTTGAGGTGCTCCTGCAGACTGGACACCAGCGCATTGTTTCCTGGGACTCTGTAGATGCCAGTGTATTCTAGACCCGTGCCCTCCACCACACCACAACACATCTCCACAATTAGAGGCACAAACTGTTGGAAAAATAGGGGAAAAGAGGATTTTAATTTAAAGGTCAAATACAGAAACAGATAAGTAAGTAATATGAGCGTAGTTGGTTCATTGAGCAACACAGGACCCTTTTTACTGAGGATGTACCGATGCAGCTTTTTCAGTTCCAATACCAATAGATTTAAGTATCTGTGGATACCTGATAATAACAGATACCAGTGCAGAGACTGAAAACAACATTTATATCCTCTAAACAAACATAAAATAAGACAAAGCTGCTCCAAATCTAGCTGTTATTTATCTCTGAAGTAACTACAGAACAGCTTTTTTTTTTTTAAAGTTCAATCACTATGAGACTTTCTGGGCCAACTATGACCAGTAGTCTTAATACATGAATTTATATGTTAAACCACGATATTAGCTGAACCGCTTTTTAAAAGCCAGTATCCAATCCTGCAAAGCTTTCTATATTGGCATCAATATCTGAAGCCATTATCGGATTGGTGCATCACTACTTTTTACATTGTCCATTTTCAATTTTTTTTCACTTGCATAATATAAACTACATGACTTTACATACAAACAACAGTGTAAGATATACAGTAGTTGTATGTATTTTTATGCTGAGTGCTCACTTTATGGTTGATGGCAGGTTGGCAGTCCTCTAGTCGCACTCCAAAAGCCTTGGGATTATTGCTCTTCTTGCTTCTTTTCATGAGATTGATGGCCCATGGGGTCTTGTTGTCATCTGCAACACAGAGAAGTGACCAGAACTCAGTGGGATGGGGACTCTGCCACAAAAAACACCCCCACTTGATCTAGAGGCCCCCCCATCCTCACATGGCCTAGGGTCCCACCTCCTGATCGATGCTCACCACACTCTTACCTGATTTGTTGTCTGTCTTGGAAAGAAGTGAAGGCGGCACAATCCGATGGCTTTTGGGAGAGGAGTCTTGCCTGTGACCTGTCAGACTGCACACACAAGTACACATTGGCCCAACTCATTCAAAAACCACAGTAATTACATCTGGTTGTCACACTGACAACGTGAAACTGTCATCTGAACATAGTAAACGGTTGAGGACAGATCCACAGTAAAAGTTTCATAATAAATCTGGAAATGTTTTTTGAAAATTCTATGGGACTATTTACACAGATACAAAACACAAACTGTTACAGACACTCAAGTGTAAATGAACTTTTCTTTTCCAACAATTCTATGATGATCTTACAATATAAATTGTATATCCATTCTAGAGGCCTGCTTCTTTGCCATAGACTGACCTGTGTTTTCTGTAGTCATTCAGCTTCTTATTAATCAAAGCTTGTCTGGAGAATCCAATATCCTACAACACAGAAATGACCAAAGATTTAGAGTTTCTTATTAGCCAATACTCTCCATATAAATTACATAAACCCTCACCTCACTCTCACTCTTGCTGTGGTCTCGGATGGCTTTAATCCAGCTGAGCATGTCCTCACGGCTCTCTGCCTGCAGAAGGTATTCACAGAAGTCTTGAGTGGTGAGGCGCAGCACGTGTTTGCGTTTGGTCTCGCTGTAGGCGATGTCAATGAGGCAGCCACGGACACTGATAGGACAATGGTCTTCTTGCCCTGGAACAGCTCCTGCCCCGTGAAGAACTGCCTCCCTCTTATCTTTATAGAGGAACAGTGAGTGTGAACGTAGCACTGAAAAAACACGCTTCCATGGCCGAATGCCACCCCCTAACTTCTGCAAAAGCAAAATCAACAGGGGACATTTAAGCTTATGTAAAATTATATACTTTGTACTGGTAAAAAGCTTTCCATAGTGACACAGTCGTACCTTGCCCTTCTCACTGAGCACCTGTTTGCAGTGCAGCCAGCCCTCTTTGCGGACATCGCTGACCACAGTAGTGCCAAGCTCAGAGGTGGAATGGCGTTTGGAGCGGGCTTCTTCCTGGGCACGCAGACTGTCCAGAGACTACACAGGCACAGTTTTAACACACTCAGTCAATTCACTAAAACCATTTAGGCAAATTGTTTACACTCACCCCATCCAGGAAGAAGCTTTTCACTCTTTTTGGAAGTTTTCTAAAAAGAAGCACAGTATTGTTTGTTAGACAAAATGTAATTTCACAGCTAAATATTGTACAGGTGTCTTACGAGAAAACTCGGCCTTCATCTTTGAAAATGTTGAGCCCTTCATCGCAGGATTTGGATCTTTCTGTGGTGACCGCCAGCAAGTATGACGAGCGGCGATTCTTCATACTGGCTGGGTTCCACAAAGAACAACATGAAAACGGGACATGTTTAGATAGATATTAAATTAACAAGCCCTAAAAGTGATAGGTGACCATTTAACTTAAAGGGAATAGGACATCATATAAACATAGAAACAATGACAATCTATGAGAAGTGAGGATGCTCCACAGTGCACAAAAAGGAAAGCCCCAAAGTCCGGACCAAAGGTTGAAAGTATGAAAGTACTGTACTGGGTGCAGAGGAGCCTTACCTATGAAAGGGATGGAGGACAGTGATTCGAAGGCTTGCTGTGCCAAACTGCCATTTGCCCTGCTGTTAGCAGCTGAAGGCTTCTTTCTCAGGATGACTTCCTGCTTTAAGGGTGTTGTCCCCTCCTCTGCAGGAGACAGGGCAGGGGAGGAGAGCGGCTTCTGGGGCCCCTCACTGTCACAGGGACTCAGCTCGGCTGTACTGTGGCTGTCTTCTCTGAAAGTGTGAGCATGTTGGAGCAGGTAAGTGCTCTTTCTGCTGAAGGATGGGCTATAGCTACTGTAGCCAACATCACTTATACTGCGTGGAGCCTGGGGTTCTGCTACCTGCTGACGCCCCTGTCGGCCTGTAGGCGGCGCAGAGGTGGACAGTTCTCTCTGGGACTCAGGATCTTTGTGCTGAGGGTGCTGGCTGTGTGATGATAAAAATGTGGAGGCTTGTTTCAGTGTTTCTACAGAGCGACCATAGTTGTGCTCATAATCTGCGTAGGCAGCTAATAGGTTTTGGGAGCATGCTCTACTTCTTGTATCAGGAACATCTCTACCACCTCCCAGTCTATAGGAGTCTTGAAATGTGGCTGTAGCCACATGCCGATGGTGCTGCAAGCTGTCTGTGTGGTGTGGCTCACCAAAGCTGGAGTCCACTCCCAGTGCTATGCCCAGCCCGGCCAGCCGGTCCTGGGACACTCCGCGGCTGCGGGGGGACAAGTGCTCTGCAGCCTGAGCCTGGCTGTAGTACCATTCAGACAGGGCCTGTCGGCACAGGGCCTCGGCCCGGGTAGAGGCAGCCAGACTACTTTTACGAGGGGGTGGGAGTGTCGCCGAGGCAATGGCGGCATGGTGGTTTGCAAAGTGAAACTCCAAAGCATTGAGAGCTGAGGAAGAACGGATCTTGTTTGTGCTTGGCACATAGTCCTGACCAGTGTCTGAGTTGTCCAGGGGAGAGAAGGCAGCTCGACAGGGGCAGTTGTCCAGTGTGCTGAGGGGGCGGGGTCTGGAGCAGGAGTCACAGAGAGCTGAGGGTCCTGGCGGAATGTGTGCCTCTCCACTGTGGGGATGATTTCTCCTGAGATAGGGGTCCTGGGAGCAAGCCTACAGAGAGATGGTAAATAGTACTGTATGTGTATTCAATTAAATAGTAACACTACGTGATTAAATTAATATTAAGAGGGATAGCATGGCAACCATTTTGTGTGTTGCATGTGCATTGCTCAAATCCTCAAACTTACCAGCTGTAGAATGTCTTGGTCTTTGGGCACAATGGACAGCTCCAGCACACTGTCACTGCAACAGAAAAACACAGCTTCTGTTAGTGCACCCCCAAAGCCATAGAACTATGGTCCTATGGGCTGCCCATGCAGTATTTTTTTTTATACTCTTATATAATTTATTTTAAATGTGGTTTGAATGTACCTGTTCTGGATGAGTGCAATGACTTGAGAGTACGTTTTGCCCAAAATGCTCTCTCCATTGACTTTAACCAGGCGGTCCCCTAAAAAGCACAAAAATATTATACATAAATTATACATTTCTTTTAAGAGTACAGTCTAGCGCTGCTTTAGTCTTTTACCTGTGCATAGTCCTGCCATCTGAGCTGGACCATTCTCCCGAACACTTTTCACAAAGATGGTGTCCATAGGCTCCAGACGTGAGTGCACACATCCTACAAAATGTCCTAATGATTAGTATTTAAACATTCATTCATCCTCATTTATTCAGTATGAGCAGAAACCGTCACCTTTCACTGGTGTGTTCCCGTTCTCTTTGTCCTGTCCAGACAAATAGACAACTAGATGTCAATGTTACATATATCTCAGAGCAATAATCTGCATTATATTAAAACCAAGATATATTAGACAATGGTTTACAAAGAAAGTCAAAAGTTTAAGCATTAAGCTCCTCTTCATGAATCTCCTAGCATGCTTCATTGCCTCACATACCTCAACACTAATTACTTAATGCTCATTCATTTATAGAGCAATTTTTATCAAAGTCTCTAGAGAATGTGGTTATATCATACTTCCAGATGGGCAGCAAGGGCCTGATTTCCCTATTGATTACGCTTTATTTTGCCAGAAAGTTCCCAAATAGTACATTCAAATCCTGATTATTTCTTTAATTTATTAGACCCAATAACTCGCTGCTTCACAATAAAAATCTGCATTTAAAAATATTCATTCATTAATCTGTAACATTGGTCTATAGAATGTTATGAACTGCCAAATAACCTGTGATGATGTTCTTAATTTGGTGGTAATTTTGTTGTAATTTTTTTAACCATTATAAGACTGGACAATGTACCTTGAGAGAGTGGAGAGATGACTCTGGTGGATAGACAATAAAATGGCGAAGAGTGAAGCCAAAGCCCTGGGAGTTTTTCTGGAGCACAATGGTCCTGGGTCCCCGCCATGAAAACCCCTCTACCTCACCTGAAGACAGGGGGCGCCGTCGGTTCTTATTGGACAATGTAATGCCATCCCTCTCCCCCTTAACCTGTGTTCAAACAAAAGTAGGAGAAGAAAAAAAAAAAAAAAAGAAAAAAAAGGAAATGGGTGTAGGCCCGATGCAACAGAATACCATCAATGCCATACATTTGACTCAGTTCCTCTCTAAAGAGCATTGTCTGAAACTATTCATTTGTTGATGCATAATGAGTTATAAATATGATACCTATTAATAACAACAGGAATCAGGCCTCATAATCAGTATTATAATCAAGCATGTACTGGTTTGAGTGAAACTTCGGCAGGTCAGTGAGTGCAGGAAATGCTGAGCTGAACCCAAGCAAAGATCTAGTACTGAGCTGTATATTAAACAATGCACACTCAAATCTATGCATAGGCGAAATAACAGGAAGTCTGTTTGTGCACATAGGAAGTGTAGGGCCCTGCCCATTAAAGACAGCTTGAAGGGTAGTTTTAAGAGCTTAGGTTTCTAGTTCACTCTGGACCTTAGTAATGTGTAGTGCACTCAGAAAAACAAATAAGTGCTGAAGTGCCACTATAAAAGGCACACACACCGGCACCCTCCATCAGGCTCAAAGCTCCAGTGCTTTTATTTAGACACCGATGTATAATGGTTAAAACAAGGTTTTACCAGATGAAGAATTTTCTTCCTCGTCTAACAAGACCAGTATTCATACCTCTACTCAAAAAAGACAATATATTATAATTAAATCACAGATAGAGATCAAAATGTGGGACCTGAGACCCAGGTCCAAAAAGACCGAACATGCAAAGCAAAGAAGATATGAGAGCTGCACCATTCATAATACTAGAGACCCACTATTTTTCAGGTGGTGTAAATTTGATGTAAACATTAATTATACTATTCTATGATTCAAGCAAAAAAATGTGTCAGAATAGAGTAATTCTTTGTAGCCCTAACTCACCCCTGTCATGTGATGGTGCAGGAGCCTGCGAGACCCCTGTAGTTGACGTGACTTTGGAGGAGTGGGCTCAAAACTTGGTGAGGCGCTCAGAGCAGCCAGCCAAATGCAGCGTGGTTCTACATCACTACAGTCCACTCCCACAGAACACTGGAAGCTCCACTGTGGTCCCATAGAAACCGGGGCCAGGTCTCCCTCCAGCATACTCACAAGTATCAGTACAGTCTACGCACTCACATACCAGTCCAGACACTTTCACATGCATCTGGACAAGTGAACACCATCCTTTATGGTTATGGCTAACAGCTAATATCCAACTGATCCTGGAGTTACAAAACAACTCATATAAAAACACCAGCTCCTTATCCACACAAGGTTGAGGACATCATCTTCTGTTTGTGAATTGGTTCTGTCAGGAAGACCAGACATGACTGGACATAAAGTAAAGAAAGTGCCTTCACTGTTCATGTATTTTCTGATTGCTCTTCAAGGAAAACATGTCAAAACATTGCTGGGTTTTGCTGAATTGTTCCACAGCAGTCCTGAGAAATCCATGTAGTTATGCAACAGGAAATCAGTCTTTCAGCCATGATTTTTCCAGACCAGCGAATGTTGAGTTCTTTGTGTCCACAATACACTCCACTGAGTATGTTGAGTCTTCACCTTTGTCACGAGTCAGTGGCGCTGGCCGTGGATGATGCTGTTATCTGTGCTGTGGGTGGACTGCAGGAGAAGACCATCTTGATGCTTCGTTGGTAATGTTCCAGAGCATGCTCCTTCTCCCATGGGTGACATCTCCCTCTCTGTTTGTTCCAGCGCTCACTCTGTCCTGTTCTCTCCAGAGCAGCGCCTGTCACCTCCATTTACACTCAGCCAAATGCCACAGCTGAGGAACATTCCTGACTCTATCGCACTAAACATCTATAAGGTCTTGGTTCATCAGTATACAGAAAATAAAGAAAATAACAAAAACACTTTGCTCAACACAGAAGCACAAAAAAAAAACACTACTGTGATTCTCTACTGCTGTACAAATTCTGACTGAGTGTACGAGGGCATAGATGTTGTGTTGGGGTAAAAATAAGCACACTGACTCACATCTCTTCTGCCCTGATTCTTCCTCCTCTCAGTGCCTCTGCTCAGGGCCACCACATGACCACTGTGTGCATAACAGCTTCCATGTCATCAAACAGCATTCGAATTAACTGAATCAACTCTTCATTATTCCGGTGATGTGGGGTCTTTACTTAATTACATTTTCATTAAAAAACAGATCTCAGTAATTCTAGGCCTTCTTCCTCAAACATCTCCATACATCTCCATGCAATTATTCTTATTATCATTGCTCATCATGCTCACAACATAATTGTTACATAAAATCAAACTATTTAAAACCATTTATCATCAGATGTGACAGTTTGAGAGAACATATGCTGATGCTGAGGGAATGGAGAGAACGACCTATTTTTAGTCAGCTGTGAAGATGGAGCTAAAAATATGCACAGCCTCAGTGTATTCTGCTACGCTCTGACAAACAGAAATGAGTCCAGATCTACTTTTGGCAAAGATGAGCTTGAGCTGCCAACAACATAGAAGAATGAAAAAAAAGCAATAACAATACACCACAGCTCTTCAGATGAGGCCCAAATATACTTGAGTAATAAAAAAAATCATAATTTATCATAAGATGCAGTACTAACGTAGACTATGTCCAAGGTCTAAGTAAAACCAAAACCATTAAGACCCCCCCTAATTGATTTCATAATTTCAAAGTAAAATACACTGCCCATTGTTCAAGCTGTTTCCCATGACATGATAATGAGTAAATGTTGCAACAATAAACCCATCATTACAGTGTCGTAACATGCTAACATAAATTAATCCAGTCTCTGTTTACAATTAGATTAAACTGATGTTAGAAGATGTGAAAAGAGATGCCCTGTTATAGTATCACAACAAACATGTATCTTTTGTCACTAGTCACAAGAGCCAAAACACCAGTGTCACCTGTAAAAAGCATGTCTTCACTGTAGAGACACAGAAGTAAAACCCTGTCAGAGCCACAGCAGCAGTGGGTGTATCAGAGAGGAGCAGGAGCCAAGCAGGAGGCAGCAGTGCTCCATAATGGACACTCTGTGAGGAGTGCGTGTGGGCTACAGTTTGGAGGTCCATGCATTCCATTCTGAATTCTCATTGTCTGAGTGCCCAGTGCCCACTCAGCCGCACCCCTCTGCCACCGCACTTAGAGCACTGACTCTGCCATGGTCCCAGATGCTGAAGAACTCTTCCCCTGATGTGAGGAATGTATAACCATCATTGTGTGGGCTGCTCTCCAGGGCACGCCTTTCCCAGCACTCACACAACACTACAGTACTTCTGCAGCGAATAAAAAAACAAAACATAGCATATTGTGGTATAATAGTATTATAAGTATGCTGAACAAAATACGTCTAGGTACAAGCTCATTCTTTACGAAAGCAAACATCACATTTCACTTTACCATCCATTTCCACAGAAGAAAATACACTATCTATTGCTTGTTCTATGGTTTGTTTTTGTTCAGTGTAAACATGAGTAGGACTATTCTAAATCCACATGAACCTGGCCGAAATGTTGAAGGTGGATGACAAATGCCATGCCCCTCTTATATTTTGCCCCGTGAGCGCGTTCTTCTCGGACTTACTTCAGAGACAGGTGGGATCCCAACAAGACAAAAAACAACTCCATCTCCACTCATTGGATTCGCAGTAGTAGACCAGACACCGGAGCCCTTCAAAAGAACCGGAGCATTGTCACAAAGGCTAGACGTCCTGACACTCTTGTTAAGGTTCACACGGACCGCTCTGCGCTGCAACGTCCTTACCTCCCCGCGACGTGTCGCGTCAGTGCGCGCAGTCATCACACCGCGTCACGACGCTGTTTGTCAAACCCACACATATAATGGCAATGGAACATTTTGTGATAAAGTATCCTGTGGAGTAGCTCAAAAACACAATTCTTTGTTATGATTTCTCCCTCTGCGCGCGCGCACATTGTTAATTCTCAGCTACTACAATCCACGGCTCAGCACTTCACTGCTGCCACTGCACCAAACAAAGACATAGTCACATGACCCGCATGTTTTTGGGACAGGACAGTGATTATGTGTTGGGGAACACATTAGGCTAACCAGCCCTTTACAGAATAAATTAATCCTTCTGTGATCCCACAGCAGGGGGCACGGGCAGTGGCAACTTTTTTGACAAGATGAACAATGAACGCAGATTCTTGGACCCGTGTCAGCCTGGTTCCGTCCAGACTCAGAGGGCACTTCAACTGAACCAACCGTGATGTTATGCAAATGTGTATGCCGTGGCAGCACAATGTTTTGTTCTATCATGTAGATCTATGTCTTATATCCAGGGCAACGGGGTTGTGTTATGTTTGTGAGGAGTGGAATCTTTGATTTTTGGATTTAAAGTCTTAAACTGTCAAACATCTGTCAGCTCCACTACAGAGGGCATGTGCTGTGTGCATGTGGGGGAGGCCACACTCACCCTTATCTATTTACGGCACTACAGAGATTTGTCTAATCCATGTAATCTGCTGGGGCCCACAGAGTCACAATCAGACACTAGAGGGCGCTGCATAGAGCAAGACTACTGAATGAATAAACGTCCACTTCTATTTATTTCGCTGCGCACTGCACACCCATGAATAAGGACAATAATCGTGATTATAGTCATACATTAGTCACACATTAATCATACATACCTTAACCTAATTTTTTTCTGTTTCTGTTTTGTTTAAAAAAAAAAAAAAAAAGGGTATTGTAGAGTTTTAGGTTTGGTGTAGTTTTTGGATGTACTTACTCTCAGGCCACCAGTGTAACAGGGTGGACAGAGTGGGGACATGGGGCACCTCTGATTATGTAGCGGTGTTTGTCACAGTTGAGCACAATCCCCAGGGTGTTACACAACTGGCCACATGTGCACCCAGCCCTGTGCCACAAAGCTCAGGCGTCAGAGACCCAAACTCACACAGAGCTGGGACAAGGCTAAACGGTCCTATTTAAAGCTCAAACAAGCAGAGCAGAAAATGGCACATACATCTCTCCAGAGCTGCACATGGGGCACAATGTGATGATGTCATACAATACTCACTATGATTGGGTAATCCTGAAAGCTTGCAAAGATACATTTTAAGTCTGAATGATCAAAATCCATTCTCACTCCTAATTTCACAAAAATATATTGATTTCACATTATTTTGAAAAGCCACTGTGACTTTTGAAAGTGTATCTTAGTTGACTACAAATGTGCAATGATTATTCAGCTAGAAGGGAGTGTGGAGTTGCACTGACTAAAGTTCTCAAAATAATACAGAACTTGCGCTGTGAAAAAGCAAATTTTTCCAATTTCCAGTCACTCCTAAAATTCCGGTCTTTGCCTCTAAATTTAAGTGTATATTAAATTTTTATAATCCTAATCCTAAAATTTTAAATATAAAAAATCTAAACCACCATTGGCCAATTAATAAACTAAATGACTAAAGGAAACAGCTACAGCCTTAGTTTATAGATAATCACTAAACAGAATACCTCTCTCTTTGTAAACTGTGCCCAAGACTTATAGTAAACACAAAAGTATAATTGGATCCACAACTCCCACAATGGGGTACAAGTCAATGCTTTAGCTGTAAGAAAAGAACAAGAACCAGCAGAGCCATGGCACTAATGCAGCTGTGCCATACAGATACACTGACCACTGTAGAGTTAAACTGCTCGCTACATCTTCCTTTATTAATGCAGATAGAACAAAAACACCAAGAACAAAGATATCACACAAAGACTGAATTGAAAAAGACAACTAGTGCACAGACATCATAAACCCATTTTGCAGTTCTTGGCACATGCAGCCCTACAACTAAATACTGCTTAATTGAACAAAAGCATGGAACAGTTTTACAATAAACCTGGAAAATAATAATATGGTATCATTTGTTTTTGTTATTGTTTGTTTTTTATGCAACTTCAGCTCCCAATCTTTTCTGCTATTATTTGTCCATTATATATTTATGCTACAAAATACAGGATTTAAAGAAAAAGATGCCCAAAAGATAATAGAATAGACAATTACTACTCATTTTCTCAAAGTTTGTTAAACCATAATCCATATTGCAAATAAATACATTAAGTCAAATGCTAAGATCTATTTTATATTTATTTTTAAGGTTTATTTTTCTGCCACTGCCTAAAATGAAAAGCAGTAGAGACAAATTTAAACTTGTGATCCTTGTTTGCATATACTGTGATGTAATGATGTGCCTCTATCTGATAGACTGACTGGAATGTGTTTTATAAGAACATTCAGGGTTTGTTTTTTTGTTTTGTTTTTTTTGCCTAACCTGGTCCTTTTTGAAATGTTAATAGTGAACAAATGTAATTAAACCTGTATGTTAATTTATTTGATTTGTCACATCATGCAGATTTATTGAACACTACCTTTGGTTCTATACTCTCACTACCAGCAGACCTAATTTAGTTAGTGGGTCATTTCACAATATTATATTCAGATGGGGGATCCCCTCTGGTTCAGTTTCAGTCTCTATTTCTAGCTAGAAATGGTGTCAAAGAAGAAAGAAGCAAAGGACATAGGAAAAGAGAGCAAAGGATCCATGGGTTTCAGAATGATGAAAAATGAGAACACTTGACATAACAATTAACAATTCAAAGCAAAATATTTTATGTTTTGATTGGGAAAAGGCCCTCAAAATGTTGCAGATAGCTTTGTTAAACATGGAAACTGTGTGTGTTAAACTAGGATAAATCCATGGGCAGAATTGTGTCCCTAAAGAGTGATAGACCCCCACAGCCCCCTCCTTTCAGTGTGTGGCAGGATATCCTCTCATTCACCAGCTTTGCCACCGAGAGCCCCTTCACGCGCATATGTACACACTGGCTCACTGCTGGAAAATAACTGACCACAATAACTGATCACGGTTACAGAATGATGACAATCTAGCACTGTTGCTATAGCAATTAATACACCAAAACAAAATACCATATATTTTGAATGGGAAATAAAACATATAAACAAGAATCTGAAACACATGCATACACTAAAAATATTTAGATATAGCACCAACAATTTTGAGCAGGGCCCACCTCTAATATGTGCTGCCTCTGTACTCAGTTGATTTTTTTGCAATTGTCATATAAAACAATTAAATTAGTTTTCATATAAAGTGCAATACCTAAGGTACAAGACCACATTCAATAACCCCATAAAGAACTCTGCTACACAAAATAGTAACAGTTTTGTGGTGTGTGTAAAGAGAGAGTGTGTCACCTGCTTCATGATGCTCAGGACCAGTGCATGGTTCCTCTGTTCTCCTGGCTCCTGCTGCTCTCCTGACTCTCTCGTGCTGGTCTCTTCTGGTTTCAGTGCTGGGCTTGTTGTGTTGAGTTCATGTGCTGCCTGAACGTGAGCCTGCTCTAATCTGCTCTGTGGGCTGTACGCAGCATTAGAGCCGGAGCGGAGGGAGGATCAGAGGTGGTCATGTGACCCGCTGTAGTACAATCAGCAGCTGTCGCTTCCACACGCTGATCCAGGAGGATTCTCAATGACACTTCCATACCCCCGGCACAAAGGCTTTAAAATAAGAATAAAACAGAGAAGCTTACAGAGTCGATTTAGCATGTTCTCCTTTCTGTCAGTGTTCACTTCTGGTAGGAAGTGGGAAGGCCTAGATATAAGACCAATAATGAGGAATCTAGATTTACCACTGCATTTGAAGAGTATCATTCCTTGTGACTATTGCATACATTTAAAATTCTTGCTTATATAATCTGGAGACCCACTGAAATCATTTTACGGCCCCCAGGTTGAGAGTCAATGCTTTCATAATAAATAAATAATTTTAATAATAATAATTTACTCCATCAAGCTTAAATATCTATCTAGGTTTAAACTAAATCTTGGCAAAAAGCTAAATTCTCTAGGTGCTGAGACCTGGAGATGTGTCTCTGGGCACTGCAGAAAGGAGACCCAAGTCCTGCTCTGGCGGAAGGACAGGACATGCCAGATGTTTAACCTTTACTGCCTGCATGTCACATTGGCCTCACATTGAGCTCCTGCATCATTACAGTGTGATAATTGTTCATGTGTCTTTTGACTCTCCTTATTTTTAAGAGCAAATAAGCATTGCCCAGAGCATCGCTGAGTATGAAGCTCCCAACAGTGTTTCATCAGGAGCAAATACAGTAGATGGTAAAGTACAATATATACAGATTTTACTGTGGTGGCATCATCCCCTCCACTGAGATGCCTACCTCTGGGTAGAGGAGAAAAAGTATGGACTTATAAGCATAGGCATGGTCACAGCGCTGGATGTGGGTGGTGTTAGCTCTTCCTGTTGTTGTGGCTCCACAGGATGTCCTTTTCCTCATTCCTTCTGAAGCGTGAATTCTCACCTCTTGCAATAGCTAAATGTTTTAAACATTTAAAAAAATATGTTAGAGTAGACATGGTCTGTTATATTAGCCTAAATAGACCTATCATTTTTCAAATTCCCTGCAGTGACATTTCTTTGACTATCTAGAGTTAGAGTCATGTAACTAATTCTGTTTGTTGCATGACTCATTCGAAGAAAGTTCACTTAACAATTGAATTAATGATTATATCAGCAGGGGAAAGGAAAATGGAAAGTCTAATACATTGATACAGTAGTGAACAGGATCCACCATTGTCTGAAAACATGATTCTATTCTGGCACTTGCATGGATCAAGGTTAGAGTTATGTGTGTGTGTGTTAATGGTCCACTCTGGGGGGCAGGCGCCACCATTTCTGTTTCAAGGGAGGTAATATAATAGGTATTTCCTAAAAATAAATATCCAGAAGGAAAACCCACAAATGACAAATGTTAATGATTAAAGTCATTCTCAGACTATATTTATTTGCAACCCCTCCCCAACCCCACCACAATATCTCCATCTGAACTTGGATTTGTTCCTCAATTGCATTGCCTGACCCCAAAGAAGAGGTCCGAAGGGGTCAGGTGTTGTACACCCGTACAACATATTGGAAGATGTGACACAATGAGATTAGCATTTGTGGTGAAATCCCAGCTGCAAACAGTGCATTCTGTTGTTGTGGCCATGTGCAAAACACTTCATCCACCAGGCAAATGAAGCAACTGAGTGAATGAAAAATTTAAAACTTTGTCATCTTTTATGTAACATATGAAATAACACAACACCAAGTTCTGTTATTTCTCAAAGTAGTAGCTGTACAGCTGTGTTTTACTGATATACCTGCATTTGGTATGCTAGTTTACCATAGTTTACCTATCCATTGGTTGTAATTTTGGTTTATCAACCTGATGTTCTGGCTGGCCAGGTCTTCAGATTATTATCCTCTTTGTATATCCAGTGGAGGGCAGCATTGCTTTGAGCTCGGTTTTGAGTCTGTCGCGAATCAAGAAGAAGAACGTTGTCTTTGTTGTTGTCAACCTGCCAGGTGCTCTATCTGTGGGCCTAAAATAAAACTCTGTTGTTGCAGGAGCGCAGAGCCCGAAGAGAAGCGCACACGGCTCAGTGTGTGGAGACGAGACGCGGGACAAGAGAAGCGGTGGGAGTGGACTGCTCTGTACCTTTGAGTGATCGGGCGGAGTGGTAACGTAAGGATTCTGATTTAGGGAAACAAAATCTGAAAAACACACGTGTTCCTTATTACTGACAGCATGGACTTTTACTGCTTTTCTAAATAGCGTTACATTAATATGCTACATTAATATGCAGTGGGGCGCCAGTGGCCAAAACTGTCGTTGTGACCTTAGGCAAGATACTTTACCCACATTGCCTAATATGAAAGTGGTGTGTGCATGAGTGATGATGGTGGTCGGGGGGCCGATGGCGCAGATTGGCAGCCTCGCTTCCGCCAAGGTGCCCCAGGGCAGCTGTGGCTCCAGTAGTAGCTTACCACCACTGAGTGTCGAGTGAATGAATAATGAACTGTAAAGCGCTTTGGGTATCTTGAAAGGCGCTATATAAATGCAATGATTAATTAAAATAATAATATGCTTCTGTGTAGTGGTGGTACTCTCTGTATTTTCTCTAGCTCTAATTCACACAACAATATAGCCTATTGCTAAATTACCTACCTTATTTATCTGACAATAAAAAAAGTATAATAATAACTTATAAGTTGTTTATTTTTCCTCTGTTTCGATGGCCTTTTTAGAGTACAAACCTGTGGAACGTCAGTGGCGGACACCCCCTGGAGGATGAACAGTGCGGTACAGATGCACTTGCTCCGTGCTCTGGTCACAGAGTGTTTGTCCACAGCAGCAGAAGAGATCCTGCGGCTGGTGCACAGTACCCTGCTGCCAGACGGACAGCCCTGTACCAAGTGGGTGGTGGACAGTCAGCAGCTGGATGCAGCGCACGGAGGTAATACGGAGTCCTGCTATCTCATATATGTCTCATTTGAAGATTCAGTGATCTTAATGTGCTTCAGAATCGGAGCCCGTAGGGCCACAATCCAATGTAGAAGATGTGAAACTGTGTTGGGAGCTCCACGTAGAGGACCAGCTTGCATCTTCTACAGACACACCATGAAGAAAATGAGAAGATGAAGTCTCACAAAACCACAAAGTGCAGCCCTGATCACACAGACTGTGGAGCAGACAGGAGTGCTGAGTCCAGATCTGGGGCTCTGGCTTGTGAATCTCCACGACCATTATGTCTCTTCAGAGTCCAGCCAGTCTCTCCTGAACGCAGGTGTCTAACTCTCATAAAGTCCAAAGCAGCGCGTTATGCAGGGTCTAACCAACCATTGAGCCATTCACAGAATCTGCCTAAAAAGATCAGCCGTCTTAAAGCAGGCACAGAGCTGAAGCCCTATAAGTGCCCCTGCTGCCCCAGGGCCTACTCTCTGACCAAGACTCTGATCCGACACATGAAGGTGCACGCAGAGTCATACCAGTGCAGCGTGTGTGGGAAGTGCTTCTGTCAGAAGTCCCACCTGGCGAGACACATGCGGCTACACACTGGGGAGAGGTCCTTCCACTGTCAGCTCTGCCCAGAGACATTCTCACATAAGAGGAGCATGGAGAAGCATATGAATAAGTGCCATTTGGAAGGAATTTAAGCCTTTGGTCGCTTCAGTTACACAGCCGATGGTGTTTCAGTCGACCCAGTTTTGAAAACTTTGTAACATCTTGTGTAATTACAATTTTTCTTTGAACAGCAACAGACTGTGTCCATATTTTTTTTTTTAAGTCTATGTAGTTTCAGAACAGATACATTTTTCCACCCAAATGCATGTATTTAAATTTTTCTATGGTAAACTTTAAATACACATATGGCGGTGTGAAATACAGTACATGTACTAAAATGAACTGTATGTGTCAGTATCTTCAATCATCATCGAGACATGGCTCGCTAAACTGTAATGCAAATAACCCGCTATAAAGTCCATAAAGAATTTATTGATTGGCATTGGAAAAGATTTTTTAAAATAAATTCCTCTTGGACACAAACACGTAGGTTTTTATCTATATGGCTAAAATCACCAGTGCTATCTGAAGATAGTTTGTTATTGGTTAATGTCAGGGGTAACCAGGTGTGTGGGGATGCCCTCCTCCAATACTGTAAGAGCATCTTGACTCCAGGGCAGGTCCACTGTCTCCTGCAAACATGACATCATTATTAATCACAAAACAAGGATTTTTATACTACTTTTTTTTAAATAGATTTTTAATATCGCTTTTTGTACTACATTTAATATCCTATGATCAGGTAATCAGTAATATCCCCTACAAACAATGAATGAGAAGGGTCTGACCTGAGCACCTAGCAACAGCTCCTCTTGCCCTGAGCTCAGAGCCTTGAACAGCCGGTATTTCTGAAACAAACTGTTTGGACAACATGAATATCATACAGAACAATGTCTTTCCTCTAACAAATTTTAAGCCCCACTATGTAAAAATAGACTACAGATTTTTTTTTTATTATTATTATTATGTTGAATGTTTTTGAACTGATTTAATTAATAAACTTCTTTTCTTGAATTAAATGATGACAACTGATACTGGCCTGAAGCAACATGCTAATGTTAGCAATAACAAATATATAATCCTGCAATTTTATACTTTTTTATATATATTCACAACATGTTTGCCCTGACATAAAAAACCTCAAAGTAGTCAAAGAAGTCATTTGTAACTTGATACACACGTGTCTCTGATGAGTCTGATGAGACCCTTCGCCTCCTTGGGACTCAGGAGAGGAGAGGGACCCTCAGCACCAGAAGGGCAATGGCAGGCTACAGCCAGTGCTTTGGCGAACTCCAGCACATTGTCGACAAAGTCCATACCCTTCTCTGTTCAACACACACAGTTCTTGTTGTTGCAAGATTCATGTCTGATCCAAAAATACCCTCACTACTTGGATTATTCATAAGCATTTCAGAGATCAAGGAATTATCTTATGACAGATCATGCAAGTACCCATTTAATAGAATTAACCAATAGCACACTCTGTGATGTCAGAATTATATTCCTCAACTTTGAGTCTTAAGAGGAAGGTTCTCTGACCTGTAATATTGTGGAACAGTGTGTCCAACACTGCCATACTGAAAGATGTTTGGAGGGAGCTGAAGTGAGTGTCCTGGGCCCAGCACAGCCCCTGGAGGTAGTATTGGAGCAGGGCAGCCTCCCTCATACAGATATCTGAGTTGGTCAGGTGCAGCTTGTCCAACAGAAGTCTGTGAATAGCCAGAATGTATGCTATTTTATCAACTATGGTCTGGATCTCTAAGTACTGAACAATATGCCAAAGACTGAATAACAGACCATAGGAACACATTACTACAGACGAAGTCATTAGGTCAGACTAGTAGAATACAAATGTGATATAGCTTATTGGCTATAGCAGCAGTAAAAAAGTGAAATAGGCCCATTTGGACTGCTACTTTTCTCAGTAACTGACATTATAAACCTATGAGTTAATATATTTAGTTTTGTACTGTCAAAGACTTTGTGTTGGCAGCCTATGGCTAATAACTTAAAAAGATTCCTAAATTGTAGTCAGCAGTGGGACACGTGTTGTTACGAGTGGGAAGCCTACTCACAACTGCAGCTCCTCCTCGCTCTTTCCCAGCGCGACTTCAAGCTGCTCCAGCGACATCACGCCCCATTGGAGAAACGGAATCGCCTCTTCTTTCTAGGCAAATTTATGAGGATTTTTAAAAATTTATTTCGGCTAATTTAAGCAGATAAATGTGACTGACTTGAGATGGTTTACATTAGTCCTTGAATCACTTTCTTTTGACAGATATTTGTTAGTACGTCTTCCTCCCGCAGACATGTCCATGCCGTGGGTGTTGTGTACGCGTTGTCATGACAACATCTCCTCCTCATCATCCAAGATAATGGAGATGGAACAACAGCGGCCACTACTGGCCACCTCCTTCACCTGCGGTAGTGATCTTTTATTGGCTTACTGTCCAATGATCATAAAATGAACAGGCTACGTAAATCGGCAGATAAATCAAGTGGCTCACACCAGTGTATTTATTAGTCTGATACGGTCCAGTCCTTTTTGCGATTGTAGCCTATAGACCTGTGGTAGATAAAATAATCATGTTGCAAATCTTTTACACTGTGCACAAGCGCTAATTGCACAGTAGGCTAACCCATTTTTCGTCTGGGCGTTTTTTTTAAGTGGCAGACTGCTGTAAGCACGAATAGGCTACACCTCTTTTTTCATGGCTATTTAGGTCCTCACCATCCTGTGCTTCCCAATGCCCTTTTGTGGTGATTTGTTCAAGCAGGAAAACAGTTCAATAGTTCCTAGTATTTCTCTTAATCCTGGTAGTTTGCCAGGTGATGGAGCAGCCTGGTGACGTCAAGGTTGTCCCACGTGCCGCGTGGGTAACCGCTACGTCATAAGATGCTGTGAGCGCGCGGCAGAACGGAGGAGCGTCATTCCTCTGTCTCCGCCGAACTAGAGCAGTCCTGCCGCGCAGGTAAGCGCATTCTCCCTCAACTTCCATATGTGATGCTCCGACAATTTTCACTAGATTATCTGCGGCTGCCGGCATTGCACGAGGATCTTTTGATGTTGCCGCGTAAAACTAAATGCCCGCGAGGTTCGAGTAATGTGTATTTAACAGACCTCAAAACATTCTGTGTGAAAGTTATGCTGTCTTTGTTTTATGTCATTTGGGAACATTTTAAGACAATTTAATATTCACTGCATCGTTTTGCAGTTACAGGAGTTGCATTACTTACATTGTCCAATGTTTGAATAAAATCAAACTTCGGACAGCACAGTTTTATGAGCCAAAGATTTTATTACATTTTTGATTGTGTATTTGTGCTTTTAGGATGGAGGCAGTGAGACTCAGTCGCTCCAGCCTCCCATGGATGGTCCAGGACAGAGTTTTCCAGAGCTGAACGGACTCCAGTAACACAGATGGTGAGTGCAGTGTAGTCCGCGGTTCTACTTAAATCTGTCCTATGTTGTTTGTGCATATTAGCCTTTGTCTAACCATTACAAATGCAGTTCAGTGCAGTGTTGACCTTTGGTGCAGGTTATGTTCCCTGATCATGAGGTGCATAGAAATCACATGTACTCTGTCCCTCTCAGGGTGACCAGTGGAGACCCCTCTGTGTGCGTCCTTATGTTCACGCTGTTTGTTGCAAATATGAGGCTCTGTACAATGGGGGTGGACAGAGCATGATGCATAGACTAAAAGCTTAATTACATCCTCCAGCTTGTCAGGATTTTACAAGCCCTAGCTGAGAGTTCAGTGGTCAGAGCTTTCTTTCTCAATTTTAATTTGTAAACATTGTAATATAGCAATTAGACTCAACTATTTCAGCCATCATGTGACAAGCCTCTTGGTCTCTTGTAACAATGATTATTAACATCAACAAGTCATATACTCCTCTGCCTTTTCTGTATTATTTATGAAGACATGGTGGCGGCTGGAGCAGTGGGCTTTCAGCGCGTGGAGGAGCTGAGAGTTAGTCAGCCATGCTGCGTCTAATAGATAGTGGTTCAGTGGAGCGCGATGAGATGTGTGTTCTGTAGAGGCATCTCCACACAGAGCTCCGGAGCAGAATTGGCTGTGGGCACTCGGAGCCTCTGAGTCAGCCTGCTGCCCCCACACACGGCCTGGCTTACACACTCACACACACATGCACGCACACACAGAGACTACACGCGCTTGGAACGCCAACTGTATTCAGGTCAGCTTTACATGAAAGTCCTCAGCCCTTGGGTCTGCTCCCTCCCACTGTCCCCACTCATCATTCAGAGCTCATAGTGCTCATGTGCACGCCGTCTGAGCGATGTGCGGGACAGGTGTGTGAGAAAGACATTAGACAGTACATCAGAAAAGGAAGAGCGTAGAGCAAGTGCATGGAGGACTTCAGGCCTTACTTACAATTTAAACAAATGTTAAAGCAACTTTCATCACCATAAAATTGTCAAAGCTTGTCTTGTCTGAGCATGTATCATCAGCCATAAACTGGCTTGGACTGACTGGTTAGCCTTTAGGAGTTGTGGTGAATACTGTAGGAGGTCTGTCAAAATTTATAAATAAAAATAACTGACATGACTGGTTTCAAACAAAAGCGGACTTTTAGTTGACCTTTTTGAAAATGAAATGCCTCTAACTCTGGAAGGGCCAATCTGGCTCTGGCTCTGAGCTGGTGCTTGTGGCAGTCTCAGAGACCCGTCAGAGCCTTATCCATGTTTAATGATGTGCATAGAGTTATTTTAAGGAACTGATGTCAACACCACACTTACAGTGCACAACATCAGCTGAGGACCTGCACATGCGTGTGGCCTCATTATGTCTGTCTGTGTGTCTTCTTTAAATGCACATCAGAGATTCTAAAGCTCATATGTGGAGTGTGGACTGAGCTGCTCACTGATATAGCCTGTTTAATGCTCTTGTTCTGCAGGACCTAAAGCGGGTGCTGTCTTTCCCACCATACCCCGGGGACTACCTCCACCCGGTGGTGTATGCCTGCACAGCTGTCATGCTGCTATGTCTGCTCGTGTCCGTCTTCACCTATATTGTGCATCACAGGTAAGATATCATCCCCATAAGCCTGGGCCCAGACTGTAAGACCATATCCAGGCACTAAAGTTTTGGACACCTGAAGAGATGCTCCAGGACTGATCTGTTCTGTTCTAAAGACTGGACACTGTTGCCTCTCTCATATCTCATTTCATTTATGCGTTGCACTTATGTTTATACTATGCTGTTGCAGAGTCATTGATTACAAGATTCTGTGCATATTTAGAACAGACTGTTAAATTCACCTTGTTTTAAGCATCAGCAGATATTGATAACGATTGATAACGGGTATCAGGACTACAAAAAAACTCTCTTTGCCCATCTCTGCTGTAAACCATTTCTGCTCAACTGTTTAAGTATTACTCTATGATTAATAGTCCAATACAGCAAAACACAGATGTTTGCCAAAGAGGGAGGCTATTATTATTTTATTGGCTCTAGGCTACAACAACCTAAGGGAAAGCAAACCTGCTGCAGCACTTGCGCATTTCAGATATAGGTTGTTCACTCATATGACAGTCTAATGCTACTGCTTTTAAGCTTTGATTTTTGCCATATTTTTTTGAGTGAATAGTATGCATAGTGACTTGTTGTCACACATCCTCTACTGAATGTCCCACAGTGTGATCCGCATCAACAGAAATGGGTGGCACATGCTGCTAAACTTCCTCTTTCATACTGGTCTCACGTTTGGAGTCTTCACTGGAGGCATCAATCAGATCAACATGCCCTTTGTCTGTCAGATGGTGAGATTATTAATTCAAAATATCCCCTATCATCTTATGTACATAAGAAGAAACAGCTGGGATAATATTTTCATGTTCTCTCTAAGATCTGTGTTTGATCTCTGTCAGGTTGGTATGCTCTTGCAGTATGCATCTCTGTCCACCATGCTATGGCTGATGTTTACTGCTCGAAACATTTACAAAGATGTTTCTAAAGACCCTCTGAAGGCCTCAGACAGGACTGGTACGGCCAAAGCCCACTCCAAACCCACAATACTTAGGTAAGATAAGGAAGGACAGCTTTCTTCATCATACATCGTAATTATTTATTTTTTGGAGCACACGATAACTCAGCCTAAATAGACATGACTATATGTTTCAGATTCTACATTGTGAGTGATGGGTTCCCGTTGATAACTGTGGGAGTGACAGCTGCTTTTGATGTCAACAACTATGGGAGCAGAGATGGTGCTCAATAGTAAGTGACTCGCCACACAGCAAATATAAAACTTATTTTTGATATCATAATAATAACTTACAATAATAATGATAAATACTTTACAGTTTTGCAAAGCTTCTCAAAACACTACACTTTTACTTACTGTTACACTTTTATTCACTCCATACTCTGTGGTGGTGAAGTACTACTGTAGTACTGTTCTAGGGTAAACTGCCAGAAGCAAGGCAGCCAATCTGTGCCATCAGCCCCTTTGGCAAATCATTTACATACTTACCTCACACCTCATTCATACTAGGTGAAGTGTTTTGCCTAAGGGGGCTGCCGAGCTTTGGGTTGGTGGATGAGTGCTCTAACCACTGAGCCAGCTGCAATATTACCGTACAACTTGTTTAGTGAGTGTCTCTGTTCTTGTTTTTATTCAGTTGTTGGATGGCCTGGGAGCCCAGTCTGGGAGGGTTCTTCTGTCCAGTGGCATTGGTGGTCCTGGTCATGTGTGTGTACTTCATGTGCACTTACATCCAGCTCAAACGTCACCCTGAGAGGAAGTATGAGCTGTGCCTCCTGAGTGAGGAGCAACAACAGATGGACTCCAGGGGTGCCCCAGGGGACCCTCTGCCTTTCTCTCCGGGCATCTCCATGCTGGCCAATGAGCACTCCTTCAAATCCCAGTTGCGGGCCACAGCCTTCACACTCTTCCTGTTCCTGTCCACATGGGCGCTTGGGGCACTGGCTGTGTCCTTGGGGCACTTCCTGGACATGGTTTTCAGCTGTCTGTATGGAGCCTTCTGTGTCACACTGGGCCTTTTCCTCCTCATCCAGCACTGCGCTAAACGGGATGATGTGTGGCACCGCTGGTGGGCCTGCTGCCCCTCCAAGGACAAGGACAGTTGTAAAAATGGGGCAATGTTGGGTCCTGCAGATGAGGTACATCAGCCCATCTGTCAGATCAGCTCTTCTTGCCCTGCTCCCCTTATACAGACCGTCTATTCTCCACCCAGTCCCAAAGCCAACCATTCCCCTCAGTGCTGTGGGACCATTCTGAGCCCAGACACACTTCAAGATGACCTCCCACGACCCGCGCTCCCCTTACAAAGTTGCCTTATGGATCGCGCCAAATCTCGCTCCTTTAATCGACCTCGACCGTATTTACAGGATTACCGCTCACACTTCAACTCCACCAGCATGGACAACTCGCTCTTGAGCGCCCCTGACCCTAGTCTGCGGCTGCAGAGACAGGATTCAGTCACTTCCTCCCATAGCCACGCCCATAACATGGCTGACAGCACCACGTCCTTCCACAGTCATGGTCCCAATATGGCTGACAGCATCATGTCCTGTGCCAGCCTCCTGCTGCCCTCTCACAGCCCGCACACATGTCAGTGGCACCTGTATGGCCCCCAGGAGCCCTGCTCAGAGGACATGGAGCCCTACAACAGCACACCGCAGAACTCAGACAAACAGAACCGCCTTTGTGTAGAAGTTGAACCAAAATCTTTTCCTAGAAATACACTTCCACGACAGCATGGTACCATGGGCCGGCGTGGACCCATCGGTCGAAACCGCAGCCTACAGGAAGATGGGATTTTTGGATCAGACTCCACGGGGAACATAAGAACAGGGCCATGGAAGAATGAGACTACTGTATAGTAAACTGCAGTGCCATACACTGCATTGTGCCATACACCTCTGCTTCCCTGTGCCCAGTTCTTTTGCTAAACACTCAAGTTGGGCTTTTTCACTAAAGCAAAGTTAGAAGTAACTCAAAGATGGTTTTAGAGACCATCAGCCATAAACCATAAGTGGTCCAAATAAAAGGCTTTTCTGTCTAGATCAGCAACAGAAAAGGGCAGCCCCCTGTAAGACATATGCCTAGATGGGCTTCTATGAGAAATACGACATAGAAAGTAGACAATAGGTTGGTAATACGTCACTTTGTTTACAGTGGAGGTGCTGGTGACCTCGAGTGGGGCTGTTTTCAGGCATGCAATGCATAATGGAAGCAAAGGCAAAGGACTTAAGTGAGCCAACGTCACAAGGCATGTTTCTATAGTGCACACTGAACACCAAGGTTGTCCTTTCTCACTGTTCTATTCCTTTATTTTTAGACAGGAAAGTGTTAGAATGATGTTAAACAGATCATTAACAGTGTAAAAAAAAAAAAAAACAGCAGTAAACTTTACAGAACAGGTCTACCTACCGTATCTACACATCTCCATCAAATTTATTATAGAAAGGCTGTTAACTATGAGGTTTAATGCCCCAAGACATCAAGTTCCCTTTCTCAACGTCTTTTAACTCTTTTAGAATAATTTGTGCAACCAAATCTTTTCATCTCAGCTAATGTATACGAAGGATTAACATATGTGTTGACATATTTACATCAAAACTTTCCCTTACAAGTCTAAGGTTCATGAAAATGGGACATCCAATGCATTTGTGAGAAATGCTCCAGTGCACTGATCTGCACTAGTTGTTTTCTCTTTGCACTTAGATAAACCAAAATAGAGCCAGCACTCATACTGCTGAAAATAGTCTTAGATTTACCTAAAAGGTTCATGTTTTTCATCTATATTTTACCTCCCAAATTTAAATATTAATTAAAGGCTGCACATATCCAACTATAAAGTTCACAAAACACCAGTGAGGAGAGCCTTGGGTGAGTGCAGTTTGTTCTGTGACATTGTAGTGGTTCTCTGTATTTATGACATGCACATGTGTCAGTCAGAGCATGCGTTTAGTAGCATATTAATGTGATTCTGTGCATTCTGTGGTCTGCATATTTAATACTGTTTAATGAGGTGTTGCATCTGTTTCTAAACATAAAGAATTAAAATAGTACTTTTTGTACACTTTCTGATGTTGACAGTGAAGTCCCATTGTCCCCAGTGTTTCTGAACTGTACCTCACAGCAAACCTTTACTGTGTGGGCTGTGCACCATCTCTGCTCAGTGCCAGTTAATACACAACACACTCAAGCGATGTACAATCCCTGAACTCAGGTTTACAGCACAAATGTGTGAAGGCCCACATCCAGCAGCTCTGGAAACCTAGCCATTATTGAAAATTAGTTTTGTTCTTACCATTGCCACTATTTCTGTAAAGGAGTCCATAGCCATTACTGTAGTGGTACCTCTCTCTTGATCCATGTTCCATGTAGTGTAAGTTTTTTTTTTTTTTTTTTTTTTTTTTAGTATAAATTACTAATATTGTGAAGAATAACAATACAAACTTTGACTAAAAATAAAAAAAGAACACTTTTTCGTGTATCATATGAAAGCTTTACAGAAGGCACCTTTGAGGTCATTTTGTGAAGGCTGCTGCTATGCAAAACAACTGTTTGATTTGTTTTTGTTTTGTTTTTTTGTTGTTGTTTTTTGTATTGTTTTGTTTTTTTGTTTTGCTTTGTTTTTTTAATGTTGAACGTGGAACAAAACTTTTATATGAAATAATAAAGCTCACCATGACCACCTTGAGTTATTTTCTCAATGATTTGAATTTAGTCTGGTCTAGTCATTCATTGATATTAAATAGGAAAACAAAATATTATAGGCTAATTAAGAGTGTTCTTTTTGTGTCCTACTTCATTAGCTAATATATAGACATAGGCAACATTAATTAGAATGTAAGGGCCTGAAGGACTGTGTATATTTGTATGCACATTGCGCACACACATACTCTCTTGGTCTAAACCCGTCCAGCAGCAGTCAGAAAAATCAGGCCCGTGTCTTTGATATGACCTATTTAAAGTCAGAGGCCTCCACACAGGGCCCGCTGCCTGCACCTGCCCCAGGCCCCCGTGACGATGCAGATGAGCCCCCACCACGCACGCACGCACCCACCCACCACACCCCCACCCCCAATGTGCCCCTTATTTTAATGGGATTCTAAGTTCAAGCGCTGCCCTCTGGTGGCTAAATAACCTTCCACTAAACATGTAAAGGCCATTTTGTGGAGGATGGATTATGTTTAACACTGAGAGGCCACAAAGTAAAACAATTAAAAATACCTAATAATAACTATTATCATGAGAATTTTAGAAACAAAAATGTAATGAGATTTTATATCCATTAGTTTATGTCATATTAACTTCTGATGACTGAGCACCACCACAGGCTCCACATAGTAACTCTATTATTGTGACATACACAGATTTTCACTGTTCACTCATGGTGATGGTGTCACTAAATCTAATTGTAAAATAGTATCCTCTCACTACAATTACAGCATAAAAAATATATATATATTGTGACATTTCAAGTCACAAGGACAGAAAGGCCATCTGGATAAAAAAAAAAGAAAAAATTCACCTTTAGGTCAAGAAACAGCACAAAAATGTAGGGAGGTCTGTACATTTATTAAACAAGAGCATAAGGTCAGACAAAATACAGAAGATGTGTCGACCAGTCCAGGGGACGCAGAGGCACTTGGAGAGGACAGAGGTACCTGCACAAAGGAGGACAAGCTACACCTCAGAGTGCACGCAAACACATTCATCCATTCAGAAGTCAAAGGCTGCTTTTCAAAGAACCTGCTCACCACACCTGATTTACTCTCATTTAGTGGAGTCATTTAAAAATGAAAAGCTTTTAGTACACTATATACAATGTATTATGAATGACTGGCCATTCAAACTCAACAATAAATTCCAACATGATTTAGGCAAAAAATGTACAAAGTAAAAATACAGAATTATATTTAAAACTTTTTTGATTTCACCAAACAAAACAGCACTGCAGAGTAAGTAATGTTTTGGTTTTGAGTGATGCCCAAATTCAAATGAATGTTCACAGAAAGAAGACAGGCAACAGAACATTGTCCCATAGATGTCATGTTTGTACCAGTTCTTAGAAAAAATATCTGGGCTTAGGTTTAAGTTATAAAAATGTTTTCATATAACTGAATTAACATCAAAGTGGTGACCACGACATGTTACTCAAATATTGATTGTCCATTATTGATTTATGGCTCTAGTGGAGAGTTAAATTATACGTTGCCATATATCATTGCTCTAAACCAAACCTCTTTCAAAAAAAGATGCATTAATGATGATTAACTATCGGAAGGTTGCTTTCAGAAGTTCAGTAGTGGAAAAGTGGGCAGATAACATGCAGTTACAGTGCAACAGTGATTGACAGCTGTCAGACCATTATAAACCCCCTCTACAGCAGAATCATCTAACACAACAGTGAGGGACAAGAGTCAGTAAGGAGAGGGGTGGAGGACGCATGACACTGTTTTTAGAATATTGTTTTATGTTTGTGCAGTGCCTATATGCGTGTCTGTTACATTTGGAAATTACCTCAAGAAAACGTCAATAAACAGTGCTGAGGCTTTGAGGGAGTATTTTTGGAGCCCTGGATGAAGGCATTTCTTCTGTGAAAGTTTCTTTGAAATGATGATAGAGGAAAGTGTTAGGAAAAATAGGGAGAGCATTGGCTGCAGTGTTTCTGCAGTGCTTTGTACACTTTTGCATATTGGGGAATGACACATTCATTACAACAGCACCTTTTTGGTAAACAATCATGAAATAATGAGAAATAAGCATCTTGCCACTAAACAAATACTATAAAATTATACATTTACTGAACAGCTACAGGGTGTTACAGCAAGTAGATTTTACAGTTACTATAAAGAAAAGGTAAAACAGAGTGAGTGAATAAATAACAGATTATGGAGTTTGTACCCTGCAATCAGAGTGTGGTCCATTTGGCCACTTGAGGGGCAGGACATGGGAATGTAAATTAAACAGGACCTACACATTGTTCGTAACACACGTGGTGTATAACCACGTTTAGCAAAAATAGACCGGAATTTGGAGTTACCTGAGCAGTGTATTGATGTGCATATTAAAGATGTGTCCCTCTGTAACAGTGTTCTGAAACGAGGGTACGATTTCAGTTAAATCTGACCTGTGCATGCATGCAACATCCACACTTTTCATTTGCATTATAATTTACTGGAATATGCACTATTGAAAAGATGAAAATCAAATAAAAATCAGTATTTACAGTACAGAATATTTCACAATTTCAGGTCCTTAAAAATGTTGTGTTTACACTAGAGTGTTCCAGTCTCTTGTGGCCTCCAACAGATGGCGCTGTCCATGGCCGATCCAGGCCTCCTGACTGTTAAAGTGTCGGCCACAGAACCAACAGGTAAACACTACAGACTGCTGAGGGTCCGGAACAGTGCGCACCAGCCGATACTTCTTTCGGCTTTTTCTCCTCAACTTTAGCTTGAGAAGATACCTCTCACGGACCGAGCTCTGCACTGTGCGAGGCTGAGGGCAGTCACTTTGAGATGAGTTATCTTTGGTTGAGGATTTAGTGGCTGAAATATCAATGAGAGCTTGGATAGTTTTCTGAGAGAGGCTGACTTTGGTGACAGCTCCTCTGTGCCGCTGAACCACCTTCATGATGTTAGCCACCTCAGGAATGTCCACGTCCGGATGATTGAGCACCACTACAGGCTGGCACCGTCGAGGCCATTTAATGTGCTGCTCAGAGCTCAGGGGAGAGAGCCTCAGGGTCCTCTCTTGGTCTTTGGCTACAGGCCTCCATAGAACAACAGGCTCCTTTTCAGGCAAAGCTTTGTTGGAGAGCTTTCGAACTTTATGGCTAGTCGCAGGCAGTTCATCAAATAACAGTTTCCGACGTCTCTTCCTTTGACTTGGTGGTCGAATCGGACGAGGGGCTAGAATAGGTTTATCAGCTTCACAAGGCTGAACCTTCACTGGAGAGTGAAAAACACTTGCCTTTCTTACAATGTTCTGTGATGAGTTTTGTACTGCAATAAATTTCTTTATACCAGCAGAATGATTGTTTGGTGATAACAGGAAACATTGTGTCTGAGGTCTTGTGGCCAAAAGCACAGGGTGACTGCGAGACGCAGGAGAGGCATTAGAAAGAAGACTATTTGGAGGACTTACAATTTTAAAAATCAATTTGTTCCCTGCATTGTCAGTTGGTTGGGTATGTGGTCCGGTAGGTTTTGTCCCCTTTGTTTCCTCATTGGACACCGGTAAGCCTGATTTATTAGGAGAAACATATCGAAGCAAGAATGTTTGGCGACCACTTTGCAGATTGCCTGTACTTTCTGCCGAACTTGCTGGCATAGCCAGAAGCGGACGTGAGTTAAGAGAAAGTTGTGTACCGGCAAGCCTAAGTCCTGGAGCAGGCGAGGTTTGAGCCACCGGTAATGCTGACCTTTGGAGCACGTAGCAAGTCTTTGTGGTTTTGTCAGCAGGTGTGCTATTTAATGTTCTAGGAAGGAGTAAAGGGCGCTTCAAGTCTGATGTGATTAGGTAGTGGTTGGAGGAACTGCTAATGCCTTGTTTAGATGCAGTTAAAAGTGCTGCACCTTTCCCTGAAGGGACACCTATTATCTTGCTGTTTGAGCCTAGTACAATCCCAGAATTAGCTGGTTTTTCACCTGCTGGTTTCATGTAGGACACATTGATCTGGGGATTTGTTGAGTTTGTGATGAGTTTAAACCCAGGTGATGCTTTGACATGCAGTGGGACAGCAAAGCGACTTTCTGCGGTCCTCAATAATACAGATTGCTTGCCCTCTGGTAACTGAAGGATTCTTAATGTTGTTTTGTTTTGCTTTGTTGTGTCAGTGTTTTCTGAACAACCTGCAGATTCTGATTTTTCTTTATTGGGTTGTTGGATTGAAACAGTTTCAGTATGTTCATTTAATGCTGGACTAGGATGATTTAATGGTGGATTAGATATGGGAATGTTATCTTCTTCTATTTTAATAATGTTAAAGTCTTGCAGCACAGACTCTGGGTTTTCCTCCAGTTCTACATCAGCAATGCATCCATCTATTTCTACATTACTACTGCCCTCTCTGTTCCTTTCTTCACATCTATTCACATCTACATCTGCCTCCACTCCACCCTTCTCTGCCTCATGAGACTCAGTCAATGCCAACCTAAACTGTGGTGACACATCCTTTTCAGCTGAAAGCTCAAATGAACTGCTGGAACCAAAATCAAGTGAAGAGCTAGTGGTCTCCTTTGAATAATTATGAAAAGTGAAGACCTCTTGTGTTGGAAGAGAGCCATTTCCTGCATCTCTGCAGGAACTGGAAGAAGCTGAAACTAAGTTTTGGTCTCTTTCTGTAGCAGCAGTGCCTACGGATGAGTCTCCTGCAAGGACAAGCTTGTCTGTTGCTAATGAATGAGACAATAATGCATTTATACACTCACCATTCTCAATATGAGAATTCTTTGATGGTAGAGCTGGGGATACACAGGAGTTTGTAGCATTGCTAAGCAGCTGAGTAGTAAGAGAATTTATGTCTTTAAAGGTTCTTTTACTGCGAGCAGGTGGCAGAGAGGGACTAGTATCCTGATCAAAGCTTTTTGTTATATGATGTTCCTCTGAAATGGAACTACTACATGCATGATTACTAACATCTGTATCATTTGAACTTGAATCTAAATTGGAAACCAAGGTTTCTTCCTCTTCTACTTTTACCTTTACGGTCATTATATCATCTGCCTGCAGGCTGTCCAGTGTTGAATTTCTACCATTGGAAAACTCTCCATGATCTAGCTGGGCACAAGAATCAGATGCTGTTGATGCTTGTATTACTTTAAGAACTAAGTGCTTTTTACCATCTACCATTTTGAAACCAATGACTTTGGTGGTGCAGTTAGGAGGAAGAGAGAGTTTGTTTTTTACTCTCACAACAGTCATGCCATTGGGACTGTTCTGACTTGAATCAGAACTCTGAGACTGCTCTGCCTCCTGTAACACATCTGCCGCTGCTGATGTTTCTAGCTTATTGCAGTTTTTGCCGTTTCTATTGTCCTTTTTTGCCAATGTGTCTTGAGATAACTGGTTAGCTTCATCAGAAGTTGATAGTAACTTGTCATTTGTGTGCAGTTTACTCCCAGAAATTACGTTCACTTTAGGCATTTGATGATCTTCCTTTGAGTCTTCAGATGGAGGTGAGGTCTTTTTAAGTAGAAGTTTGAGACTTGCAGGTGAATTTAAATCCCCATTGTCTTCTATGGCAGTCCAGACACTCCTTTTCTCTGATTTGTGAATAGCTGCTATGTGGTTCTTGAGGTATTCTTTTTTTGCAGCTCCATATCCACAGATGTCACAGGTGAAGGGAAACGTACCAGAGTGTCCTTTCAAATGCTTTTGGTGTTCCGCTTCACTCAGGCTCACGTGAGAGCACTTTGAACATTTCCAGGAGGTCTCTTTATGGTGATGGATGTGCTGCACAAACGTGCCTGCATCCACAGTGGAGAACTGGCACCAGTCACAGGTGAAGTGTCCATTTAGGCTGTGACACATGGTGTAGTGCCTGGTAAGGAGGAGCAGAGAGTACTGGACCCCATCCTGACACAGCTCACAGGTCACCAAGGTGTTCCTGTGCTCGATGCGATGGCGCTGCAGGACGGAGAACTCATTGGTGACAAAGCCACACAGATCACATGGGTAAGTTGGAAGGGCCCCTCTGTGAGCTAATCTGAAGTGTTTTAGAAGATCATTAGGGCTGTAAGTGAAACAGTCTTTACATACAGAACATCCAAAACTGAGAATCTTCCCAGAGAAAAATGCCCCCTGCTGAACCCTACAGTGGCTTTTGCTCCGCACTATCCTCTCGTTCCGGGCACTTCCATCCTCCATCAGCACTGGGTGATCAGTGACCTCTCGGAAATGCTTGTAGACAAAGTCCTTCATCTTTTCCCGCTCGTCCTCCTTTGAAACAATCCCACAGCTTTTGACAGAATCCTGAGTTATGATGTGATCCTCCATACTATTAGGTCCACAGATATCTGAAACAACATGAATATGCAATGAATATAACATAAAAGCACAATATCTAATAAAAAAGCAAAGGCATATTGGGTTGGCATCTGTTCTTAAAGGATATGTTAAACTGGCTTTTTCAGATTTATACCATGTAATTATATTTAATGTAGTCTTCTCATCAAATGGAGTTGTGTTTGTGGCAGAAACTAGACGAAATGAGACTGACTGACTGACTACTACAACATAATTTGCACATTATATACTTTTAAAAATGTTAGTTTATCAATAAAATAAAATTAAAATAACTGAATAAAAGGCTATTTAAAGTAGATAAAGTTAGGTTCATTTCGAAATTACAAAACTTTGCAACAGTGGCTGTTATAATTTTAAAAACATATTACTGATTATTATTGAACCCGTGAAGGCTGGATTAGGTTTAACGTTCACTGATAAGGCTTTACATTTCCATGGTAAAAAATCTGAAGTAAAGAAGCTCATATGGCATTTTAGGGCAAACAATTTAGGGCAAACATTTTTAGCACAAAAGAGATAAACAGAAAATGTGTGTAAGCAGTTACCTGTATTTTCAGACAACAGATCTCAAATATTTTTCAGACCCCAGACCTGCACCTGTGAACAAAGACGATCAGATCAGATCAGGGAAAAATACAATGACAAAAATAAAACAACATGTCAGATGTATCCCAATCTAATGGTGCAGGGATATGTAAAAGCTGCATCATTTAAGATAACTACTGCTTTTATCCATTCACCAATTCACACTGGCAAATAGAAATATATTTTTTTTTATCTAAAAAGTGCCATCACTACTAAATATTAATACACTAACAAAAACAAAACATCATAGAGGTCTACATGGAGAGCACAATGGACATTAAATAATTATTTAAAACACTGAAACATTCTAATGTTTTTAATTTAACATTTTTAACTTTGTTGAGGAAAGTCTGACTCAAAATATATTGGCTTTCAGATGCTGTAGTAGGATGATAAAAACCACAGTCTTATATGAGGGGGCAAAAGCAAGTTTTTCCATTGATTACATGTTATTTCAATACCAATACATAGATTTCAACATTTATTTTCAAACCCAACTACTTTAACTCACTATAATACAACATAGATATCCATATTAATGGTAATTTTGCATCCCCTCCACCTCCTTTCCTATTATATGCCTAGAGAATGTTGTGTTGATTGTTCTGAGTAGTTTTCTGAGTCCAATAGATTAGAGTAAAAAAATTTCAGACTCCTATTCTGGGTGTAATCTAGTCTGGTGCACTTCCTCAGTTGATGAGGACAGACTGTAAACACTTGAATTACTCATAGTAAAAATAGTATTCTCTTGGGTTAGTGAGACATTACACGTACCTATAGCATTAACTGTGAATCCTGCTTTTAGAAAATGAGTTGGATCGAGTCTCTTGTCTGCTGTCAGCTGTGAGCTCTGTGGAGCGGCAGCCATATTGGATGGAAAAAATGGCTGCCATGATTTTAGGCTTTAACCACTTCAGGCTGTATACTGAACTCCACAAATGTAATTACACAGTCAAGTACTTGGATGTTATTCACTCCTATTGACTCACATCTAAAATAATTGTAGATATGGCCATAAGGACCACATGTAAAATAATAATAACACAGTAGTGATTAAATTCACATGGCAACTCTCTGTGTGGGTGAACACACAGGTAGGATTTACTGGGACAGCCCAGATGGGACAGTGAGACAGGGGCTACCCTGGCACAAACACCAATGAAGCTTGCTCAACTAAAGGTCAAGGTGCCTCCCTGATGCGGACAAAAACTTAAAACTGTTTCACGTCTCGTGTGAATGCTGTTTGATAGCACTTTATGTACTGTTGGTTACATAGTTTTTCCCTGAGTTTGATAATGGTGACAGACATTGCATAAATAAGTAATAGATAAATAGAGACGCGTCCCGAAAGAGGAAGTGCGCTCATCTTGAAGACAGACATTTATTAAAGCGATAGTTATTAGTTAGTTATTCTACACCTAACATTCCCCCCGCCCACACCAACATGTTTAAAGTTATGGAACAACAAGCAAATCTTACGAAGAACTCGATGTAGGTCTAGGTGGTGTGGCGCTGTCGTCCTACATTGTAAAAACAATGTTGAGCTCGGAAAAATCTCCAGCTGAGACATTCGCCTTGCTCCTCTCCTCTCTGTGGAACCACAGCGACGGCGGCCATGACACTTCATCCGGGTACTGTCGTGCTACACTCCAGCACCGGCGGAGGAATATGGAGCTGTTCCCCAATACCAAACTAGTCCCAAGAACAGAAAGTAATGGCCAACAGAAAGTACTCTATTTAACAATGAAAAACAGTATATTGCTCACGCAGTTATAGGGAACATGTATTGCTCAAGCACCTGAATGTCAGATAGTTGAACGTGTGTGTCTTTGAGCGTAGGTGGAAGAAGAAGGCTGACTGAGCTGCCATGGCGGATGTACGCCATTTCCTCTCGATGGTGTTTTGCGGACGAGATGCTGTTGGCTTTTGTTGTTGTCCTAATCTGAAAATCTACTGCATTACCTCTAGCTGAGAAGCATTCATTTAACCAATGTGCGGTACAAGTCTGTGAGTCTCAACAAAAAAACTTAAGCCTTTACTATGTGTTTATGACTCACTCTCTGTAGGATGTGATGATTAAATCAGCCAGGGTGCACTACTTTTACACAATTTAAGAATAGACGTGGATCACTCAATGCAATACTCATGGGAGCATTTCTGTTTTTATTTCTATATGAGCTTTCCCAAGCATCCTAAAAAGAATCCAGATGTCCTAACTAGACCAATTTCAGATGCATTCAAGACCAATATGAAAGAGAGCCATGTCTGGATCAATGGTTCTCAAAGTGTGACACTAGTAGGGGTCCTCTGTCAATGTAGTACTCATAGAACTATTATAAATAGGCCAATGTCCATGGTTGAGAATCTCATAAATTTAGCATAATGTAAACGTATTGGCATTTTCTGTGTTTATTAGTTAACACACTTTTACACTTAACACCTCAAGTTTGTTCTAACAGCACAAAGATGAGAGACTCCTTCAACCCACACTTTTTGCTCCCTCACCTTTGGCTTGACTCTTTTAACCACTGGCTGAATGTAATGCCATAGTGCCCATACCAGCTTGTCAAAGCTTGATCTTGTCAGTTCTCGGAAGCTAAGCTAGGCCGGGCCTGGGTAGTACTTGGATGGGAGACAACTGGGAACACCAGGTGTTAATTGCTGCTGTGTCCTTAGGCAAGACTCTTCACCTGCGTTGCCTAGTAAGAAAGTGGAGTGAGTGTTGGTTGTGGTCGGAGGGGTCGATGGTGCAGATTGACAGCCTTGCTTTTGTATGTCTGCCTCAGGGCAGCTACAACAGTGGCTTGCCACCACTGAGTGTGGAGTGAATGAACAATGAACTGTAAAGTGCTATAAATCCAATGACTGATTAATTAATTAATTAATAGCGTGGAACTACATTCCATGTGAAGCATGGAAATCCTCATGGAGTCTCCCACATGAACAGTAGCGCTGCATTAATCTTTGTATAAGCTATCCCATTCATGGGATTGCACATAGTCCTTCCAGCATGTCCTGGGACCCTGGGGAAGACCCAGGACACGATGGAGGCACTATGTCTCTTGGCTGTCTGGGAACAGCTTGGGGTCCCCCCAGAAGAGTTGGAGGAAGTGTGACTGCTGCCTCCCTGACCCGGCCCCAGATAAGCAGAAGAAAATGCATGGATGGATGTTTTGCACATGCCCTTCATTTACAGAAAAACACATATACATACCCATCACAATTTTCTTACAAGAACTAACTTTTACCACCTCACTCAAAGTCGTACTATGTACATTTTCTGGCAATATCTCAAGATGTTAACCTGGAACACTGTATGTACTTTCAACATGGAGATAAGCAGGTCACCAGGCCAATTTACAGGTCAGATCTGTTGAGAAGTGAGCCCTGTCAGAGTAAACATGCTTTCAAAATGCATCAATGGGTGAATAAATGGAAGATTGGAAAGTTTAATACTGGGTAACATTCCACATGAAGCCTGAGACATGAGAACATGCAAATTCCAAACAGAAAGGACCAGGTGCCCCAGGATCAAACCAAGAACCTTCTTGCTGTGAAGCGAGAGTGCTATCCACTCAACCACTGTGGACTTAATATGGTAAAATTTGGTAGAACTGTTCAAAAACATTACTAGAACCTGTTTATTTACTAGATGCTACATTTTGGTTGCCTCCAGCCTTTGTCAGAAGATTGATGGTACTGTGATGTCTTGGCAGATGGTTTTAATTTTAAAGGTCCTATATTATCAAAATTAATTCTTGTGAGCTTAAAGCCATGCTATAATGTTGTTATCAGCAAAAACATACCTGGAATTGTATTTTGTTTCATTCACACATGTTTAAGTAATCCTTGTGTATTAGTCTGTCCACATCTTCAAAGCTCAAAATGCTCTGTTTCACCATGTGATGTTATGAAGCGGTAGATTTCAGATTCAACTACCCTTTACCTTACATTCAGTAGTTACTAGAAATTCCAGGACTGAGATTATCCAAATGATTCTAATGATGGTGTATGGAGATTAAACACAGTGGAGCACCTCCTGTACTACCACATTACATCACAAGGTGGAACAGAGTATTTTCAGACTGAGAGAAGAACACTGCCTAAACATTGCAGGGTTTCTGTGTTAAACATGTGTGAATGAAACAAAACACAACTGCAGGTTTTTTTTTAGATGTGGAAACAACATTATAACAGAGATCAGAAAATAGTGTGAATAGTGTGAGGAAATTACAGAGTTGTGACAGAAAATACAAGACAGCAGGATAATTAAAAATATGCATTCCGAATCAAAAGTAAAAGGCCAAAACAATACAATAAGTGGTAACATGTAAGTTGCACAATTCAGCATATGGACAACATTAAATAGCTGTACAGGTGGTGAATACTAATAGTAATACTACTACTACTAATAATAAGAAGAAGAAGAAGAAGAAGGAGAAGCTGACCTGGGGTAGACTGACATAGTTATGGCTGTCTATCTGCTCCACCAACTCCTCCAACAATATCTCTCACACACACATACACGCACGCACACACACCTGCACACACTCACACACACACATCTACACACACAAAAACACACTCACCTACTGTTCCCAGTGGTAGAATGTTATAAAGTAAAAGTAGTACTATATAAGTAAAAGTTGTAAAAAGTAAGTAAAAATTTTAGGTACTTTATCTAAGTACAGTTTAAAGCTGATAACTTTTAATTCTATGTTACATTTGAGAGCAGGTATCTGTACTTTCTATTTCACTATATTTTTGAACAAGACCGAAAAGGAAAAGTATTTTGGGTCCGGTTAAGCGGTAACGGAGGGAAGCAGGGGCAGATTTTTTTACATTCAAATAGCTCTTATTCAGAAACTAGAGGGACTATTGAAATAAGTAAGGTATCAGAATGTAGGAAAGAGTTAACACTCCAACAGGGTAAAGTTAAACCGCGATATTCTTTCAAGTTGTTGACAAATTTAAAAACTCATGTCGGTAACGGAGGGAATGAAATATGTAGCACTTTTTGGGCAATAAATACAAACAACGATGACTACCGGTTCTCACTTACATATCCTTAACAAACTGGTTTGAATATTTGCTTAATATAGTTTTCTACCATATGGTACAAGATTAGGTTGAAAAACCTCTTACTTTTTGAGTAATGAGATTTTTTATTAAGAAAGGTCATGGTAACGGAGGGAAAAGTAACGGAGGGAAAATTGTGCAAACAAGTAGAAGGTGCATGATTTTGCATAATTTGTCAGCTTTTTTCTTTTGAATACTTTAATATTACTTCAAAATGAAAGGTAACTATTTCTATAAAATATGTCTGTCCTTCCAAGCAAATTTTTATCATTTTAAATACTTCTTTTTTTTTAAGACATGTACCTTCATCAGCAGTTCAAAGATCGAATGACACAAGATATGATGAAATACATCAATTTATTTACATAATTTGCAGGTCTTTGAAATTTGGGAAATAATTTTTGTTCCATGTTTCATACATGGTCTGTTTAAAACGTATGTAACTTTAGAACCAAAAATGGTACAGAAAAAAGGTAAACAGTTTCATAAACTAGAGTACATATGCTATCTGTTGAATACATTTTTATATCAGTTGTATTAACTTGAATTTTTGGCCTTGGTGTATACTTCTGCTTGACCGGGCCCTTTTTCATTATTGTTTGAGACCTGCTGAAAAGACTGCAGGATTTTTTTTTTTTTTTAAATCAAGTTCATAGTTTGAGCAAACTAAAATATAAAAATAAAAACAGCTATCAATCAAATCAGTCAATAAATTCAGTTGTTTCTGTCATCACTACATTTGAAGCTTTATTAAATCTCAAAATCTGCGTGAAATACTTTTACTTTTATACTCTTTAAGTACATTTTTTAAGCAGGTACTTTGATAGCAATTTAGTAGATTTTTTTTCATGTGATACTTTTACTGAACAAAATTTAGTACTTCTTCCACCACTGGTTGTTTCAGAGGTCCCCATCCCAGTAACCATGATTGAGCATTCTTAAGGTGGTTTGAGTGTGATGTTATTTCTCACCCAGTTCATCCCCTCCCACCTCCTGCTCTTTGTTTACTGTCTCCACTGTTTGGGCAGAGCAGTGCTGATTACTGAAGAGGCAGCCACCTTGGTGGCATCTTGCCCCCCTCCAGTCCTCACTTTTTTCTGTCTGGAATGCCAGGAGGGGGTCTCGTCCAGGGTGCCAATCAGTGTAGGATCGCCACTGCTCACAAGCATCTGTATGTAAGTATCTGTATGTATAATATAGAATCTTTAAAAATTCAAGATGCTGGTAAAATCCCTCGGTCGTCCAGGTAGTATCCATGGCAAAGGATTCTGTTCAAAACAAAATATTATCTTTTGAAGGGTCAACAGTCTAACAGAAATACAACAGAATGCTGAGACCTATGAGCAGTACTTACACTTCTTGAAGCCACCAGGTCTTTACTTATTTAATTTACAACTTGTATCCAAAATAATTAATTTATGTTTTTATAACAGTTGTGGAGGAGTTCAGTTAGAATACACTTGATATATTTCCCAGTAAATTTGCCACCACAAAGCCCAAACCTTAACCCCACTGAGGGTACAAACTGGTCAAAAAAAAAAAAGAAAAAAAAGTGGTACATGTTCAGAGTGGCATGTTGGTTTATTTTGATAATCTTTTGAAATATCAAACCATGTATTTCAAATTTTCTCTCATTTTCAGTTGCTAATGAGAGAGTTGTATTACAATTTAAAGTACTCTGCAGCACAACCAGACTCCTATTTGGGTTAGATTTGAGATTTTATGATGACCAATCTATGTAGAAAATTATCTCTTGTATCACAGGCATTCATATAAGCATTTAGTTCAGCTCTCTCTTGGAGAGAAAGTGTGAAATAGTGAAATATTCTATAGATCATGTAAAAAGCATGTGAATTGTAAGCCCACTGTTCACTCAAGAACTGTTGTCATGGAAATATGTTTGGCAAGTTGAATGGTGAATTACAAATGATAATATGTGTGCACACAAAGCTGGAGAGTAGCTGAACACAGAACAGAATCTCCGAATCAGTGATCGAGCTGGGCGAGGTATGTGGACTTTAAACCCAGAGCTGAACACTTGAATAAAAAACTCCAGGTGTTTTTGATAAGGGTTGAAGCTATTAAAGATACTCTCCATCTGTTTTCTCGAGCTGTTTTTATCTTGGCCATTGTATTGATGTGCCCAATAACACTAGCATTTTGAACTTCTATTTAAGTTTTATGAAGATTACTTTGAATTTTTGCCTACTCTACCTGTGGAAGACATCACCCAGAAAACTGCCCATTGACCAAAGTCCACTGACATTACTCAAAACAAGTTGCAATTTTTTTTTCTAAAAAACTACAAACATAAAGATATATAATTTATGTGTAAAAGCTTTAGTGCTTATTTACAATTGTCTGATTGAACTAGCTGAAGTGAGGTGATCTGCATGCAAAAGCAGGCACACACGCACAGAGGACACATTTTAGACATTTTATTACTTTACATTGATGAGGTCTGCTATATACAATACATTTGCACAGATTCATATTTACACGGTAAAACCCAGCTGAGCACCATTCTTCCATATTTCTCCCTCTGTTGTACCTGGACACATCTAATGACATTCAGGAAACAAGGTCTAAAGCACTGAATACTGAAAACATACATTCATGAATGAGAGAAGTTTTTCATGTGGTTGCTGATGGCTGGCTTTAGACTCTGTTTCAGTAGTGCACTATGAACAAAATTTCTATGTGTCATTCATGGCACTGCAAGTGTTGCTGGTAAATCACTTTAAAATGTGTATGAATATTCTTTTGGTAACAGACAGTTTTTGTGACTGAACCTTAAATTTCCAGTCACATTATGAATTTACGTAATTTATTCTCAAAAGTGAAAGTGATAGCTGAAATTATTATTATTCTTTCTTTTTTCTTTTTTTTTTTTGGAGAGTACTGGATCAAACTACAGCTTTAGTCGATATGGGCATGTTTCTGTCACTTCCCTATGGTGTTTAGGGCAGAACTATAATAGCGCTTTTGGTTCCACCTGACATCTTTCACATTTGCATCGGTGTGTGTGAAAAAGTTGTACATCTAGTGGGTGGTTTTTGTAATAGTTAGTGTTTCTTGATTGATCCACTTGTGAATGTGTGAAACTTTAATAAAGTGTGTATTGTGAAGATGCGGTAGTAGTAGTAGAGTATAATGGACTGTAACTGTTTTTATATGAGTCTGAGGGACATAATCCGGCGTGTTTACATTAATGTGATGCCCTCATGTATGTTCATTAACATGCACTGTCCCTGCTGAATAAATTGAATGGAAGGGGTTGCCTATGAGCCACTATTTCATCAACGTGGTCCTCTGATTAGGTCTCCATAATAAAAAAAGAGGTGATGAAAAATACTTAATTTAATTTAAGACGAGAAGTTCACTGGAAAATCAGACTCATGTGCTTTGAAAAAGAAAGCAGGAAGGGCTGGCTGGCGATATTACAGTGTTTCAGTAAACAGAATTGTTTAATTGAAAGTTATTGTCATTATTTCTTTTTTTAAGAGCCATGTGTGCTTTTTTAGAACATTATATGTAGTGTAGCATAGTGTGGTTGCAGGCACTAAGACATTTGTATGGTATTACATCCATTCAAAAATAAAAATAAAGGCAAATCAGCATCCTACTTTCAGATCATGAGCAGACAGGTGTCCTGGCCCCAGACACGTATAATATGTGTGTAATGCCTGTGATGAACTCTCTCATTTATTCTTTTCCAGTGTCCGTTATGGTCCCTTCATGTCAGATTTTCATTCCCAGTTTAGCTTTCTGTGAGGAGATATAACATTGTTATTATAAGTGGTATGTATTTCCTGTGGGAGCAGAAAGCCACTGGAGTAGTCACAATTAAACATACAATGCCAGATGACTGCTTGGGTTTGACGCTGTACGATGCCTTCTCTTTAACTTGTCGAAAACTCTCCTCTGCTGCCTTGAGCCTGAAACAGACACAGAGCTTAGTGTGGAGTCTGTAGTTAGGACCGTGCTCTCAAAGGATGCTGTAGTGACACCTCTCTTTTAGGATGGCTCTGTTCTCCCTCTTCCACTGGTCTTTGAGGTCAGAGGAGAACTCATGCCACACGCTGAAGAAGGTCTGCAGGGACACCTCCTTCTCTCCAGCTTTGGCCTTCACCGAGAAGAAGACAGTGAGCTCCAGGAAGCTGAGAACACAAATTTGGGCTAGTAAAGATTTATTTATTTATCTAGATCTAGTATAGATTTGTTTGTAATGTGCACAAAAGACTTACAGAGTGTGTGTGCTGCTGAGCTGAGAGTCAAGGGTTTCCAATTCATTTTTAGCTGAAAAGAAAATAGGCTTAAAGTTATTGTTTAACATTAAACTCTAAATTAAAATATAGCAGAACTTACCCTGCGAAAGGAACTCCTCCATCTTATCTTTGAATGGCTGTAGATGCTCCTCTTCAGACACGCTGCAAACCTTTTCCACCTCTGTTGTGCACGCTGACACAACACACAGGTCACAAGTTTAAATCTGTTCATGAAATCAGTTTGTAGAAAAGCACAGGGAGTGAGTAGTACCTCTCAGATCCTTGCGAAGTCGCAGCAGGTCTTTTTGAAAATCTTCAAACTTCATCTGTGAAGCCTGGAAGAGCTCATGAGGCTCTGGGAGAGGAAAGAGACAGGTTTCTCGGCCAGCGTCCTGCCATACACAAGACCAGACAGAAACCACAGTGTTAAACCACACTGTTATGAATAATGACTCATATTTCTCTCTTTCTTTTTTGAAACCATATGAATAAATGACATCGGAGTTAAGAACATATTTTGTTTGAACTTTGAGCCCTGTCCACTTGACACACAAACAACTGTCTGATACAGTGTTCCTCTTGAAAATGCACCATGACAGAGAATGAATTTGTCTGGTACAGTGTCAGGCAGTTGGTTTCCTGTGTTTCTTAGTAATCCTATGCCTGATTGGGTGAAAAAGGTGAACCTGTTTTCTGTATGTGCCCCTCTGTAGTTATTACGTGCAATGTAAAATGAATAGATTCTATTTTAAGGTCTCTTTTTTCTTATTTAGCAGCTTTTACCATACAATGCATGATGTAAAGAGCATTTACTTTAACAAGAATAATTTACAGGTACACACTCTTTAACTGGGTATATTATAAATGAGTCAAGACAAGACTCACACACACATAAAGAGGGACAGATCATGGACATACCTCAGTGAAGTGTTGGAGGAAGTATCTTACGATGTAGGACAACAGGCTCTTGCTCCCATCCTGGAACCAAAACACAGTGTTTGATTAAGACGTTTTGCATATATTATAAAGAAATTCATGATACGCTGTACTCACACTGCTCTTAACATCTTTTAGTTTGGGAAGAATATCAAGTGTGAAACCATCCGCCTGGCCTCGAGTTCGATTTCCACCATTCATAAAGTTCCCAAAAACCAAAACTAGCCCCAAGACCTGCTTTACGGTCTCGCTGTCCTTCAGAGCCTACAGCACAGTTCAGTGGTTATAGAGTTTTGTACTTTTGTACAACACATATAAATAATATAAATATTACCGTGCACATTCTCTGCAGTACCTCCAGCTTCCTCATTATTGAACTCATGCATTCATTGAAACTGCTCTGAAACAGGATACAGAAGACTCGCCCGGAGAAGTTTGGTATAAGGGAGAGCTCAAACAAAAACCTGTAAAAGTGGTATATAGTTTCAAGTTGTATGTGTGTGAGTGAGCAATAGAAGTTATGGGAATGTGTATTAGTATTAATGCATCTAAGGTGTACAATGTAATTTTTCTACTGGACCCTGAAATGTTACACAGTATGTCATTACATCGATCTAGTTTGCATTTATATTTATTTAATTGCAGTTTTAATTATTATAAAAATGCCTTGAGATGTAAACATGTATTCTTATTGTAAGCGGGACAGTCATCCCATGCCTGTTGCCACGGTTTAGGTTTAATGACACCATGGAACATTCCAAAGCAATAACATCTCCATAGAGACAAGTGGCAGACCCTCCACCAGAAATGTTACCAAGGGCACAGTTAATCAAAAAAGATTCACTGAGTTACATTCTCCTATATACAGTCCAGCCCTGGCGCATTAGGGCAATAATACTAAAATTTCACACTGTATTTACAAAAGACCTGATACTACCAATTTTGATGCCACAATGATATAAAAACACAATGCTTTGGACAATTAAATGTAATTGTCAACACAAAATATCAGTAGTACTTTCTTTCTAATAGTAATAATTCAGAAAGGTCACAATGATTATAGATCTATTCGGGAAATGTCCAGTTTTGTCTTTTGTATGTAACTTTTGTATTGATATGGATATTTGTTTCAGTATTGATTAGTTTCTGGGTATACATTTTTTGACAACCCTAGGGCCCAGCGTATATTTTTCAGTGGTATGTAGGAACACCAGGGTAGGATTGAGAGTATCCAAACTCCAAACTCACACTAACTGGGAATTGAACTCATTACCTTCATGCTGTGAGGCAGAGGTGCAGAGGTAACAGCCCTACCCCAGTGTGAGTGGGACAGTTTTTGAGCAGCAGGTGAATTACTCACTGCTCAGGTTTATCCAGGGGCTTGGTGCTGTCCTTGTCTTTGGCAGTCTTCACATGTTTTTGAATCTTGTCCAGCTCTTCTTGCTGTGCCCTCTGTCAGAGCAAAAATACACAAGGAGCTTGTCATCATACCATTGAAAAACTGGGTACCACTTTATAATAAATACACCTTAATTACCCTTATAATGCATTAACAAAGACTTCATAATGAACAAATAGTTTATAAAGAATGATTCAGGCTTAGAAACTACTTAATTAAGGGGTTATGGTTAGCATTTAGCGATAAGGTATGAATAACGTGGTTTCTAAGCCTGAATCTTTCTTAATAATGTTAATGTTTTATTAAGGCTCATTACCAAATACCAAAAAAATGAAATACATTTCAGTAGCTCACATTCTCATAGAGAGCCTGCAGTGTCTCCAAGTCAACCACAGTGTAGTCCAGGTTGAGCACGGCTGGTTGGAGCAAAGTGAAGCACATGAGTGACAAACAGAGCTTTTCGCATGAACTTTATTTTAGTACATTATATATGTATGGAGTATTTACAAACTGACCGTGCTGAATGTCCTTCATATCCAGGTGCAGTGACGACATGAAGATTCCTACTGCCTGAGAGCGCTTGTTGTTAAGAAGTTTTACAACCTAAAAAAATTGCATGAAAACTGCATGAAATATTGGCATGTTCTCAAAAAATATATGAAATGTAAAATCTAACCTTTATTTAGTGTGAAACTGTACACAATTGTACAGTTTCACTGTCTGAATCTTATGTATATCACAAGTAAAAGGCAGGCTACATCCTTTTTTTGTTTTGTTTTTTTAGGTCTGAAAGTGTGGTAGTGAAGAGTGGGAAGAGACATTTAGTAAACTGTCTGAGCCCCTCAAACCTCTATGTAATTATTTTGGAACACACAGATCTGACAGGACAAAGTATGTATAATTTTGTGCATTACACATTCTAGCAGCATGATCATTTCACATAGACTCTCAAACTGAAATAGGCCCACAACGCTTACAACCACACATCTCCTTTTAGAAAAAATAACAATCCTGGAAAACTGACCTGCTTAGCCTTGGACTTGGTGATGGTATCAGAGAGAGGCTGTTTCTTCACCTTCACCGCAGTCTTGGAGAACAATTCCACAAATTCCTCAAAGTCGACTTCAGGCTCTTCGATGGTTTCCCACACTGATGACGTGGAGACTTCCCTAGGAAGAAGTAACTTTACTGAATCTGCAATGTATGGCTCCAGACATAAAACCCCACTACTCTCATCAAACTTCATTGAGGCTTTTATTTTCACATTTTTGTACCTTGCTAAATAAATTCACTATATAGAACTTAGAAGTTAGAATGATTGAAGCAACCAGGTATTATTCTCAACTTTGCCTGGTCTATAGAATGCCTAGAGATTTAGGCAAAGTAGAGAAGTATAGTCTACCATTTGAATGCAAATGGGATGCAAATACACAAGAACCCACCAAAAGTAGAATTTAATGCTTAGCCTTACTTTTAATGCATTTAATCCATGAGTCATTGTTTTGGATATCTGCTTGCTCTATTCTCCAAAAATCTCTATTATCTACACGTCATACCGGTTTTCTTGCTTTAGATTTTCTTTAACACAACCTTCTTCCATCTTGTGAAGTCATTCTACCAGATGCGGGCAAAAGCAATTTTTTCCTATGGATGCATTGCATGCACATGCATTATTTAAAAGATTGCATACTTTTTGGTGTGCAGCTGAATCCTGGTCCAGTATAAGGGCTTCATTGGTTTGGGGGGCTCCACTACTGCTTTTCGAGGAGGCTTTTCTTGGGTCAGACCCAAAGAGTATAGTCCCAAAGGCAGAGGAGGAGGAAGAGAGCCGAAAACTGGGGGGAGAGGAGGGGGTATGCACACTGCACCTGGAAGAACGCCACCCGGGAGAGGGGGAGGAGGCGGAGGAGCAGCCCCAGGGAGAGGGGGAGGAGGGGGAGGAGGAGGAGCAGTACCAGGTAGAGGTGGAGGAGGCGGTGGAGGAGCAGCACCTGGAAGTGGAGGTGGAGGGGGAGGAGGAGCTGCCCCTGGAAGTGGAGGAGGAGGGGGAGGAGCCCCAGGTAGAGGGGGAGGAGGGGGAGGCACAGCAGCTCCAGGTAGTGGAGGAGGTGGAGGGGGTAGAGGAGCAGTCCCAGGGAGTGGGGGCGGTAGGGGTGGAGGAGGAGGAGGAGCGAGACCAGAGAGTGTGGTTGGTGGAGTGGAAGCGGCATCTGAAAGTCCTAGCGGAGGAGGCGGCTGCATCTGACAGGAGCAGACGGGTGCACCTGTCCCGGCAGGTTGCTGTAGGAGACCACTGACTGCAGTTGTGTTACAGGAAGGTACTTTGAAGCTGAATTTCTCATCTATTGGAGATGTCTGCACTGATTTCACCTGAAGGCAGCACGGGCTGGTTTGTAGGTGGGCATCACACAGAGGCATGAGGGCTGGCTCACACCCCCCACACTCCCGCTCCACAGTGATAACTTTAGTGTCCAGCAGGGGGGGCTGTCGCTCCAGCTCAGCAATCTTAGTGCGGAGGTCCTCTATGGTTTGCTCCAGTTGTTGAATCACATTCACATGTTTCTCTTTCAGGTTTGCTGCCTTCAGGGCATGTTCCTCCTAAAAGAAAGGATTTCAGAAAGAACTTTGCTGAACTACTCAATCCTCAAAGACACTGGTAAATTAGGTAACTGCACCTTTGAAAATCTTGTTTCAAATGTAGGACTGACCTGACATTCTTGGCTCTCCTGTTGAGTTGAACTGGATGAGTGCTCTGTAAAAAAATATAAAGCAGAGGGTTTTGAATCTGCACTGTCACTGAGAGGCCTGCAGTGTGTTATAAACAGGTTTATAAAATGAACATGTACCATAAACACTTAAAGCAATATATCTGATTTTATCCTATGTAATTTTTTTCAATATTAAATTAATAATTAACTCACCCTGGCTAGGAAAAGTGTAACAAACATCATGACAGTGTACATACACCTCTGCACATTAATACTATTGTCAATTTGGAGTTAACAACATATCTACTAAGGTTAAGGTACCTCAACCTTAACCATAACATCTTTGGAAACATCATCGTATGGCTGCTGTGTAATATACGGTATTGAAGAGCTCATACCAGCCTCTGTGGCGGTGCTCGGCCTCCTGCTGTCCCCTGGTCGCACTGGGCTGAATGCTGCTCGGAGATGGCCCTTCATCTCCAGAGCCTCCAGAGAGAGTGGAGGCTGGCTCACTGCTGCCCAAGTGTACAGCTGGTCATGCTGTGGGCACAGAGAAACTAAATGGAATGGACTTAGAAACAGTTTGATAAGTGTTTTCACAAAAATACTATTACCAAATTTCTGGATGATAGTTTTATTTGGTTTGGTGCTAGAGTTGGGGTGAATTGTGACTTATAAACACAGATATGTTCTGTTTTCATTATTAATTTAATTTCTATATAATTATTTGTATGTAATTTCTATGTAATTACATATAATTGCACTTCGTTATCATGTTCTTACTCTGTTGTAAAGATCTACATTTTACAATATGTAACAATTTCATTATAATGTCTCATTAGAGAGAAGAAGTAAAGATTGATGTTTGACGATGTAACGAGCACTGTCACCTACGTGGAACTTGGCTGCTGTGGGCAGCTGGCCCATGCTGTCCCCCAGAGGTTCTCTGAAGCAGTCAGTGAAGGGCTGCAGCAGTCCCATGGCCAGGATTTTGGAGCAGAGCTGCTCAGCCTCCTCGGGCTGCTCCTGCTGCTGCTGATGGAAGAGCTTCTCCAAGAGAGTCCTCCCTGCACACACACAGCATCAAACCCAAATCAGTTTAATAGCTCTCTTACAGTCCTGATTAGAGAAGTGTGGACCTGCGGCACACTCAGTATGAGGATTACCCCGTAACTATTCTGTCATTGCTTTAGTGTAGCAGTATATAGGACAAATATGATATACAAAATTTACAAAATATACAAAACATAATTTTTACTTAATTCAATAATGCTATTCTAATTTTTAAAATAACTATTTGAACATGATCTCAGTTGGACCATGTATATTAATTATAAGTAAAGAAACAAACAAATAAAGGAATAAATTACATTTGGTTAACATAAGACATATTAGGGTATGTTCTGACAAAGCTGCAGTGAAGCATCATGCTGAAGGACATTCCTCTCACCTGTGAAAACATCTGGGTACATGCAGATGCTGCTCTGACAGGAGGACCTCCGCGTGGGGCAGAGAGGCTGGCTGCCACCCCTGTGGGCCTCAAGAAAGTCTCTGGAAACTCCAGAGACTTCATCGTGCTCACGGGACACCCTCAGCTCCTCTGTCCAGTCTGCAGACCGGCTCAGGGGCCTCCCACTGCTGCGAGAGCGGTGTCTGTGCAGTCTGCGGCTTTCTACTAGTGTCCTGCAACAAGCAAAGAGTGGATGGAAGGTTAACAGATAGAAATAGTAAAATGAATAGTGTGGCGGTAAATAATAAATATACCTGTGCAGCATATGGGTGTCTCGTCGGGGGGACAGTGGGCTGTGACAGGGGGAGTGTCCTGGGGAGCTGAGCTGTCTTGTGGTGGTCTTGATGTATGAAGGGATGATGGCTGGATAGGGTTTCACTACAGGACTGGGGGGTTGGCTGGGCCTGAGGCCTCTCTTGGCCAAAGAGGGGCTCTCGTGTGGGGTCACAGGGCTCCTGCGGTGCTGTGGAGTGGAGGTGGCTGTGTGGTCGGTCACAGAGAGGTTGTGTTCAGATTCTGTAGTAACACTGTCGTCCAAAGACTCAGCGCTCATCCCTGACCCCACATGACCTTTAGCCCCTGAGCTGAGTTCTTCCAGGGGACCGTCCTGACTGATACACATCGTTACCACAGGAGCACCCCACTCTTCAAGTTGCCCCACGTGTTCCTCCGGAGCTGCTTCATCAGCACTGACAAACGTGAAGCCAGCGGTTGTCATAGTGACAGGGCTGCCTATGGACCCTCCACATGTTGTCATGGTAACAGTGGTGTGAAGGGACAGATCGGGTGCAGCACAAACAGGGGCTTCTGTGTCCGCACACTCGTCCTCAGTCCGTGCCAAGTCCGGGTGTAAAATGGGGGAGAGTTTCTCCTGACAGGGCAGCAGGGTCTCTACAGTCTCCTCAGGGGGGTGTCCCACCCCAGTGTCCAGAAAGGACAGTGCATCAGAGCCCAATTCCAGCTCTGGGGTCAAGTCCACAGCTTCAGGAGGTGTGAGGTAGACACCTCCATTGCTCTGCCCTCCGATGCCCACTCCTATGCCTCGCTCAGTGTCTGGGTCAGTGGGGGTGTGAGCACTGCTCCGGACTCCCCCATGCTGCTGGTGCTGGAGGCGGATGGTGAGCTGGATGTCTGCGAGCAGGTCCTGGTGGTCAGCGGCCGAGTGAAAGCTGTAGATGTCGGTGTCGGAGCCTGAGCTGCCCCCCTTGTGACCTGCCTCCTCCTGGTTTGGCTTTCCATGGGTCTCTTGGGCAAGACCCTCATTGTCAGACTGCCCCAGCTCATCAGCGGACAGGTCTGGGGTCTTGGTGGGGTCCTGGCTGTGCTGTGGAGTTGCCAACACATCTTCCTTGGAGCCATTCACAGACGAACAGCCTTTGCCTTTGAGCTGGCCTCTCTTCTTACGGATGGAGAACACAGACTTGGACTCAGATTTGTTTTTCCTCTTGTTGGCAGTGCCATGTGGGCCCCCTCCTCCCTGTTTACCATGGTTCTTCTTTCCTCCTTTGCGCTCTCCTGATAAATCCTTGGTTCCATCGTCCAAAGAAGGGCAACTTCCATTAGCTCTGCGCTGTTTTGCCTCCTGGTTTCCCATGCTGACGTTGTGAGGCAAATAAAGACTGGTGGCTCAGGCCATGGCTGTCCCCTCCACCACAGTGCAGCCTCTGAAGCACTGCAGCTCAGGCTGTGATGCTAGGCTGTGGTTACGTCTGCTGTGTTCCGGTGACGAGGCTGTGAGGTTGTGATGCTCTCACTGATGCAGACACTGCTGTCTTCAGCCCCTTCTACCTCCCCACCCCCACTGCCTGCTCTGGGGACAGGGCTGGGGGTCTCTGTGACTGGTACAGCCGCTAAGGAGCACAAAGGCCTGTGATGGGAGGAGATGCTGCTGGAGGAAACACAGGGGTCTGGGTGGGGGAAGCTCACAGACACACTGCAGTCAGCTTCTACTACATTTCCCATCATACTCACACAAGAGCATACATTACCCAGAGTGCACTGAGAGCCCATTCTTAAAGTATCAGGACACACAATCAGAGGACCAACCCAGAGTACATGCAAAATCACCACAACTTGTTCATGTTATTTTATCATCACTGACCGGACAACAAAGGTGCCCGCTCATGCACATGCTACAGATGCGGAACAAAGAGCAACCCTCATCCACGCGGCTCGCAGCGCCCTCGTGTGACATGGAACGGGACTGCGTCTTTCAATGTAAAATAATTAAAATAATGTAGATGTGTGCGCTCACTGACGTTGCTTTCATGAAATACCGTTAACAGTACACTACACTGACTCTAAGACGCTAGTCTTCATCCCCATATATATATATATATATATATATATATATATATATATATATATATATATATATATATATATATATATATATACATACACACACACACACACACACATATATATATATATATATATATATATATATATATATATATATATATATATATATATATATATATATATATATATATACACACATATATATTTATATATATATATATATACACACATATATATTTATATATTTATATATATATTTATACAGAATTGATAGTCTAACACATTTTTTTTTACCCAAATCTTTATTATAAAAGCACTGTGTGCTGGGAATTGACAGAAAAGGATCATGGAGTAATTTACAATTTAGAGGCTGTTTACGCAGTGCTGTAAGAACTCTTGGGCCTCAGAACATGCATGTTATATGTAGCAAAATGTAAATAATTTAAATAAAACATCTCATGTGTAGTATGAAATTATGGTTTAACAAAGTCTCACAGCAACAACAAACAGGCTTGTACCATATTGAAGTGTTAAGTTATGACTGAAGAAACTAGTCCACTATGTACCATAAAAAATAATAATAATTAAAAAAAAACAACATTCAGACAATGTATATCCACACAGCCCCACACATTTGTTTTTATGGTGAAAATAAAAATGACTTTCTGTTAGCTGTAGCCAGGTACTGGTTTGGGCCCATAACAGAGAATGCCCTGCTGTAATGTCAGGTAATGTAGCATTTCAAAAGTATAACTTTAAGTACAACAGTCACATTACACCACTTTTCCGTATTGATTAAGAATTAAATTATTCTGTTTTAGTAGTAAGTTAATATCAAGACTGGTGTTAATTCCAAACACCATTTACAATAGAAACCCTTTAATAATTATAAGCTACTTTAGTATCATTACTCCTTTGTTGTAGTCAATAGTTACTGCTTAGTCAATGAAAATTCCTACTATATTGAAGCTGTATAATTGGCCAAAGGAGAGTCTGTTCTCTGAGGGCTCCTAATGGTAAAACAGAGGGGCCCTGAGCAGTTATCTAGTCTGGTGGAACGCAACACCTCTGAACTCAAATTGGAAATTAATTTCTGCCCAGACAAACATAAAGTTCATGTGACCCTGACAAATTAATGCTCTCTTTCAGCTAATTGCTCAAAACAGCATTATTAGAACACAGTCTAAATTTTCACAGTGGCTTTTATCTGCGGAAGACTGCTGCTCTGGCCTTCTTGCGCTGACTCCATTGACACAGCAAAATGTCCCTGAAAGTGTCCCTGAAGGTTTTGTTGCAGAGAGCGTAGCACATGGGGTTGATGGTGCTGTTGACGTAGCAGAGCCAGTAGCCCAGGGCCCACAGACTGTCAGGGATACAGTCCTGGCAGAAGGTGTTCACCAGCACCATGATGTTGTATGGCAGCCATGTGGTCACAAACGCCAGGAGGATGGCGCTGAGAGTCCGAGCTGCCTTCTTCTCATTGGCCTTCTTCTCGTTTTTTCGCTTGTTGATCTCACTCTTGGCTTTGGATGCCAAACGTTTGGCTACTGCTGCTTCCTTTATGCTGATGGAGGGGGCCTGCACACTCTGGATCCCTGAAGAGGGCTGTTTCTCCAGGCTCCTGGTTTTGTCTAGAAAGGTGATAATTCGTATGAGTAAACCTATAATAACAAATATAACTATCATTGTTTAAACTTTCTGAATCTCTTTTGTGGCAGTGAACAGAATGTGGTGTCCTGACCTGGTTGGGCTGCTGGAGGCCGGGGGGTGTCTCTCCCTGTGGACACTCTGTTGACAGTGTCAGAGCTGCTGTGCTCGACTGCTCTCAGAGCATGGGGGGACCTTTTGGGAAAGACAGGGCAACAGGAAGCCCTCAGTGCGTGGCCACTGCTTCTGGGGTGGCCCTGTCTGGACTCCTCCTGGCTCTGGTTCAGCTCTACACTGCTGCAGCTCTGGGAGCTCATCTGGCGCAGCACGGCCTTCTCTGTTTGTGGGGGTCTCGGAGCAGACCCAGAGCCCTTAAGACTCTGCACATCTTTGGCCCTCTTCTCTGTTTCCTGGTAAATTCTCCAGAAGAGAACACTCATGATGCACACGGGGAGGTAGAAGGCAGCAATGGCTGTGCAGAAGGTGATGATGGGCTCTGAGAGGAACTGTATGTAGCACTCTTTGGGCTGCACTGTTCGCTCTCCCACAATGTACTGCCAAAACAAGATGGCTGGAGCCCAGAGCACCAAGGAGACGGACCAGGCCAGGCAAATCATCACCATCGCCCGCTTTGTGGTGCGCTTGGCCATGTAGGTCAAAGGTCGAGTCACAGAGAAGTATCTAAACACACACACACAAAGCAATATCAGAGCTGGCTGCAGTGTGTCAAGAAGTGAACAAACTAAGAATTCATTTTCATTTGAACATAATTGTACTGATTTGAACCAGAATGTACAGTTGAGAAAAGAGACAGCATTGTGAGTCTCTCACCTGTCGAAGCTGATGACCAGCAGGTTCATAACAGATGCGTTACTCGCCACATAGTCAATGGCAAGCCACACATCGCACACAAGAGGACCCAGAGCCCACTGATCCATGATGATGTAGGTGGTGTACAAGTTCATAGAGAGGGTGCCGATGGTCAGGTCTGCAAAGGCCAGACTCAGGAGGTAGTAGTTGTTCACAGTTTTCAGAGCTTTGTTGATTTTGAATGAGACCAGAACAAGAATATTACCAACCACGGTGACAAGGGACAGCGAGCCAGTCAGGAAGACTATTATTATAACCTGCATGCACAGTCAAGAGAGAGTTTGAAGTCAGCACTGAGGCTTCCAGATCATACAGATAAAAAGATAAGGAAGTACAGGGAAGGCTGTTAAAAGTCTCAGCTCTTTAGAACAGTCACCTCTATCAAAGCTTTACATTCAAAATCACAGTAATTTAGAAAACTATGAATCTTTTATGTTGATATTCATTATATTTTGTGAATTTTGTCTCCAATATAATTAAAATTTGTGTTATAATTAAAAAAGCAGAAGACATTGGTGCTCTACCTGCCAGATTGTGTGCCCACCTAGTGGGTCAAAGTCTTGGGGGGCAGGTGCTGTAGTGTGGTTCAGATAACTCATGTTCCCTCTCTGATCAGACTGGCTCCATTCTTCCACAGCAACCTGATCATCCAACGACAGGGGTCTGACACGTGCGGTCTCACCTGGGGGACTGGGGTAGGCTTGGGGCACCAAACTCAAGCTGCTGGTCATGTTTCAGACAACACTGGACATCTACAAACAAATGCATGCTGTGAGTGGTGTCACTTCTCCACAGATCTGACCGGTAAATTGGCCTTGTGGTTTCACCCACTTGTCCATGTGGAAATATGTTTAAGGCCATACTGTGGAACAATGGACAAAGCAAGACCATGAATACAAGCAGGTGCGAGCAACAGGGTCTCTCAAGGTACTTTGATCTATAAGTGTTTAAATTATAACATAGAGTATTATTGAAGGACATGAAAAGATGCCATTCACTACATACTTCCACCCATTACCTCTGCTCTCATTCATCAATACAGTTCTAAATGTTTGTTTCCCTCCTACAGCAGGTCTGCAGACTCAGGGTTTTGCTGGTTCTGGCATAGATTAGCATAGCCTGTAAAGAAGTGCATGTTCACTAATACAGGCTGTACTAATTAAAGCCACAACCACCGCTCTTGTCGTACATGTCCACTTAGCAGGAACCATGTCCTTTTCCAATCTGCAGTTACATTGATAAATAAATAAATATATAAATATATATATATATATATATATAGGAGATGAAGTGGGAGTCTTTCTTCACTTGGATGGAAATATTTTTAATCTACGCAGTAAAAGGCTGCAGGGCTGTTCAAGAGTACATCAGAAATTATTATTATTATGTACCCTACCTTATTTTTTCTTGCAGAAAGAAGGTGTGTGACCCAGCCTATCCCATCCTCCCTCACTGATAAAAGAATCCATCAAAGCCATAGTATATAACTTATTGCCAAAAGCCAAAAGCCAAAAACAAAAAAAACTAAAAAAAGTGAGTGAATGAGTGAGCGTGTGGGATAGAGCCTCTTGTTCCTTTGGTTAGAATATTTCACAGTATGGAATAAAACCTACTTATGAATATGGAGAATGTTCCAAAGTACTAGTTTAACTTTTTGGAATTCACTTGACTTTCCATCTCCAGAAAGTTACGTACTATCACCATAAGATACATTCAAATATTAACTATGGCTTTTCAACCCCCAAATAAATAATAATAATAATAGTAAATATTTTTGTAGAGACTTAGAATATATTCCTAAAATGTCCCGATGAGTATCCGTGTAGTTTTGTGATAGTAAATTGAGATGTGTGGACTCACCTGGGCTGGTCAGCGTCGCTCTCACTCTGAGCTTAGAGGACTGATTTGGAAAACTCTGAACCAGAGCTCCTCCTCCCTCCGTCCAACCACAACATTGGAACCAGTTAAGGTCAAATAGGCAACTTAAGCATGCTTATTTAACAATTATATAGACTATAAATAGGTACTAGTTCTATTGGTGATTATAAAGCGATGATGTTGTGACTAGAATATGCATGGCCAGATCTTGCCATCAGTGATCAAATGTTATTGCACATTCAGATATGGTATAAGGTACTGTCTCCCTCCATGTGTTCTCATTGTATGGACAGCTTTTGATTCATATAATTACTTGTAGCTCAAATAGGTTGTGTGTGGATGGTGCATCTACCTATGACAGAAGTTGAAATCAAATGTCATAACAATCAAAAGTTTTGTATTTTTATTAATTGAATAAATACATGAATAAAAAGATCATGAATAATAAATGCATATTTAAATTTCTGTTTTAATAAGCAAGCTTGAATAGATTACAATGGCCATTCCCTGCATACATCCTGAAACATTGCTGGAGCAACCACAGAAAAAGGATGCACTTAAAACCAAACCTGTGAGATTTCAAGATTACAAACATTTTATCCTAAATATACACTCACTATCCAATTACTCTGTGCATGGTGTACTTTTGATTGTTTGGTCATTTGGGCTGATTGGACAGGACAACAAAGAAACAAGAGGTTAAAGGTTAAAGGTGAGCAGAGGCGGAGTCCAGACTTGAACCTACAGCACTGCAGTGGGCAGTCTGTAAATGTGCTCTGTATGTGCCACATGCTCTACCAACTGAATATACAAAAGGCTCATTTTAGAACATTATCATAAACCTGCAGGAAACATGCAAAGTGTTCCTAGGCTACTAAGAACACAATTTTTTTCAACACAGCATTCCTCAAAATGTCTAAAAAAAATACATCTGAACGCATGCCCAAGGTCGTGTAAACTGCTCTGGGCTCATCCCCGGTTGAGGGCTGCTGTCACAAAGGGTCAGTGCGGCTGCAGCGTGGACACAGACAGAACAACTCTCACTTTCACAGTAAATACCACCAGAAAGTGTGAAAACTAGAGCAACGATTTTATTTCTGGTAACCTCCACAATGTTCATGTTTATTTGGTGGTGGGTGTTCAAGCAGTGGAGTTCATTCATACTGGCATTGCGCAGTAAGCTGATGGAGGTGCCTGTTACTTTGGATGTTTCTGCTGTGATGAGGACATGCTCCATCTAGAGGCCACTGCTGTTACTGTAGGGTTCTCACGCCCACGTCAACTGGAAGACATCTGTAGTGAAGAGGGTGTGAAGACATAAGGTTCAAATACTTCACTGCACATCTAAGTGTCCAGGCCAAAGGGGGAGTGTAGAGTGGCCACAGAGGAGTGGACGTGTCCATCTGCACCGAGAGCCCCTGGCGTAAGGCACTGGTTCCTGTCCTTGAATCTATACCGCCCCCATTACCGATACATTTGGATGCACAATCGTCTCACTTGGTAACTTTGGTATTGCTTTCTATCACTTATCCATCAGCCAAACATGTCAGCACCAGGAGAACGCATGCATCCACATGAGCCAATCTTGGCTCTTCACTATTAGAACAGTGTGTCAGGTACATTGATAGCAGTGACCTCAGTTAAAGTGCACATTGTTAATTAAATGATACAAAGTGAAAATAAGATGCTTTCTGTCACTAGTAATAGTTGAGCGTCTGAGTGTACTTTGTTTTTGAACGCTTTACATGAAAAATACCAACTTAATACTGGAGTTTATTGCAGAAAGCAATGACTAGACAATGGTTTATCCATTCATCAACAGTCAAAAGGTTGTGAATTGGGATTGTGATCACCTCTCTGTGGTCCTGAGTGCACAGGCACTATATAAAACCAATGTTGCACATATGACCTTGAACTTGGCAGTTCATTTTTATGAAAGTTGTAGTTGTGACAGCTCCTCTCCTGTTCTCTAGGATACTCAGGAGCAGAGTATAACCAGTCTCAGAATGGACACAGGAGCAAAACTGTCCTGGAGGAGGGGGTCGTGCTGGTTCTGGGGCGGGCCTGAGGCGATGGATGGGTTATTGCGAAATGCTTCATTGGAGCTCAACATGTGAGCTCACATGCAACGTGCATTAAACACAAGAGTTGAGAAGCTCCCAGAGCAGCAGTGAGTTTGTCCAGCTGTGAGCTATGAACCCTGGTCCGTGTCTGTGCTGTTCAGAGCATGTCAGTCAAGTCAGTGTGCTGCCCCACCAGGGCCTTCACTGGAGGAGGAGACTGGAACAGATTTTGTGTTAACGAGGACTCAATTGAGCTGATCCTCATATTGTTTACGGAAACAGTCTCCAGCAGGAAAGAATTCCCAGCAGCGCTCCTGGTACATCTTCCACACATAGGACTCCTGTGGACAGAGGGCATTTAGATCAGGCTCTGTATGTGGCACTTAAAGCTCTACACCTGCGCAGCATTGTTTTTATTTCACAATCTTGTTACACTACTTTGCCCTCTGCTCATGGGATGAACTCCATGCATTAAACAAATGATAACACTAATGCACGATAGTTGTTCTCTTGCAATGAGTTTACCTGGCCAGTGTGCTCTGTCTCATCTTTGTTGATCAAATACATCACAAAGAATCTGTCAAAAAACAGTTCAAAGATAGAAATTTAAAACACAGATTAACACAGGATTTCACTGAAAAATCATTTTTAACAAAAGGATGATTTAATATTACTCTGAATGACAAATTAATTAACAAATTGTCTCAAAGTAAATAAAATAGCCATATATCAAACAGTGTGTATTCAGATCATGTTATGTGACTGATACTCACAGGTAGTTGGCCAAGTTGTGCTCCTGAAGAGTGTGTGTTTCAAATCCATGAGGCACTGTGTCGAAATAATCATTTCCAATTCCACAGATAAAGCATTTAGTCTGAAAGAAACACCTCAATGTGAAATCATCATATATATGAAAGAGAGAGTGAAAATCACTCAATTCCTCCTTTCAGTAATATAGGGAGGAGATTCTCAAGGAGGCATCAGCATTGGCCACTGTGTATCCTCAAGGAGTATTTATAACTCATGGAATATGTTAAATAAAGGAAAAACTCACCTCCATGTCTTCTTTCACCTGCTCCTGTTGGTCTCTCAATTCTCCAAAAGCGTCAATGATTAGACCTGCACAAGAGATAATCTGAATCAAGTATTTTGCCAAGCCTTGACTTCAGTCAGGGATGGTGTCATGTAAATGTCCAAGTTTTCCTACAGACCTTTTTCTAAGGCATTCTCCAATAAGATTTTTGCATTGGCTCCATTCACAATACTAAACTATGTGAGGCGTTGTATGCTGTATTATTCATAAACTGCTGTACATTGAGAGTCCAAGTTAATCACTGAAAGGGAAGGAGCATACCCTGGATGATTGCCAGCAGGATGACGATGACAAAAAAGAAGAAAGTGATATCAAAGATGATTCGGTAGATCTCATATTCGTCTCCGGCCGGGTCCTCAATCTGGTCCCCGATGCCTCCACCCGCACGCACACCCACATACATGTGGAACATGTAGCACTGCACAACAAAGGGACACACTGAGCACAGTGGAGAGTGTAGAGAACCCAGAAGGGGGTACAGAGGGTAAAGTACAGTACAGTGAATACGTTTGACTTTCTGTATATAGATGAAAGCTTTTTGCTAATAAACACTGCTTATGCTGAGCACCATGACAAAGTCCTAAAGGAAATGGGCCATGATGTGGTTTTCACATTATGCCAGTGGTTATTGTGAGGAATGCTTTTGGCTACAGTCTGGTGTTGCCCACACACATGCATCCACCAGCCCCTTAGAAGGACAGGAGCAGAGGAGCTGTTCCGGGTGGCTGGCTGAGAAGATTACAATCCGTTCTGGGCTTTCCGGGTGACTCCTTCCCACTGCAACCCCCTGTTCACCTCTGCACCACGGCCTTATATAGTGTACTGTGAAGGGAGCAGTTGCTCCCACTGCTCTCCAGTCAGACACATTGGTCTAGTCTACTTATGATATAGTGTGATGTATGTTCATAGACTATTGTTTTTACAAGTAGAACATACTCTTCATTTATGTTATTTACATCCAATCAAGTTATTTCATTGTTTTGTTCAGTAAAGACAAACCATGATTGGCACAGTTCCTTTGAACAATATAAAATACATGTTCTTGAATGAGGTGAAGTCAGTAAAGTCATATGATACTATATTATATGTAGTGTATGGATGTGCACTGAGCCCAGACCTCTGCCCATAGAAGGAGTCCCAGCACAGCTCACCGTCAGCATGTCGTCACACTTCATGTCCGGCAGCTCCCCATCCTCACTCTTGTTGTAAAACTTTCTGAAGAAGTTAAAGGCCACCACAGTGTAGAGGTAGACCACCACCGCCAGGAGCCCCACCGTCAACACCAGCTGCAGAGGAGGGGCATAGCACAGACAGGATAAGAGTCAGGAACCTCAAGACTGTGAGATATTCTGAAGATTAAATTGAACAAAATCTATCATAGCAACTCAAAACTATTTATACACACATAAGTTAAATGAGGTTAAGCTAGTGTTTGCCCTTCTTACCTGCTTCCCGTTGTGAGTGACAGAGGAGAGGATTGTGCGCAGAGTTTTGAATCCCATGGCAATGTCAAGCAGGTGAGCCGCAAAGAAAAAGTTGTTGTAGTGTCCGAGGATAGACATGCTCATGTACCAGGCGAGGTAGAGAAAGGACTGAGGAACAGCACACATAGTTAGAGACTGTCACCCCATTCAACCACTGCATAGGATTTAGCAGCTCCATATATTGTAACTCAGTGTTACTACAAAAATGATATGAATGTATGAGTGTATACAGATTCATGGGGAGGCATCAGTGAGATTCTCTGCACTTACATTGTCAGTGAAAACAACTCCCAGCTTCCAAATCTGGTACTTAACATCAATCGAGTTGAGTCTAGAAAAAGACATTTAAAGTCAGTTTGTCATTGCATGTGGTGCCCTCTGGTGGTAGAGCAGTACTCACACAGCAGCAAGTGAGCTGTCTCTACGAGGCTTCCTCTTCTTCTGAGAGTCACTGAAGTCCAGTGCTGCCTTGTCCATCCCCAAGAGCTCACTGATGCGGTCATGACCATAGAACTCTCCATATTTATCCATCACCTGGCAACAATGTATCACAAATCCTATACAATCTTATGCTTTTCTTTTCTAATAGATCATGAAAATAGGTAACTGTAATATCACATATCATAAATTTAGTATAGTAGTAATTTCAAAGCAAACATACCTTTCTTTTTACAAACTTGTCCCAGTAGTTGTTTGGAAATGACCTACACAACACAAAATCCAACTTATATTATGATCTATATTTTTTAAAGAATAATATTTGAGAGGAAAAGGTGCTACTTACTGGGTGTTTATGACCAGCCGGTCCCACTGTCCCTTTATGTCATCTTCTGATGGTTGTTCTGTTATGTAAAGACCATCAAATTCTAACTTCCGGGCCACCTCTTTTTCCCTCTTAAAGATAACCAGGGGAACCTGAAATGGACCAGCCAAGATATAGAAATGCAGTGAGAAGCACAGTTACATTTTATACTATATGCATACTATAGGTTCTGGTCTTATTTAAAGGTCCAATATCCAAGTTGACTCTTGTAAGCTTTAAGCTATGATACAATGTCGTTACTTCCTCTAAAGCATACCTGGAGTTGTGTTTTGTTTCATTTACATATGTTTGACTAACCCTTTATTATTAGTCTGTCTACATCTCCAAAGCTCAAAATGCTGTGTTCCTCATTCTGATTTCCTGAAGTAGAAGTTTTCATGTTAACAGCTACCTTTTACCTCAAAAGTAGAAAACATAGAGAAAATGGATCACTTCCTGTTGTGTTTTCCGTTTGATAGAAGAACTTAGTCTATATATACAGGACATTTTGAATTTTGTTTGAATGAAACAAAACACAACCCCAGGTATATTTGTGATGAGGAAACTATGGTATAACATAAATCAGAAAATCGTATCTACTCACACAAAGATTTTAATGTTTATACAGCAGGTGGACAGAATGTGTTACATGGACTTGCCTTTAGACAGTAGTATCCAATGATGCAGAAAAAGGAGATGACCGTGTGCAGAATGGCCAAGATTCTCAGTGTGGGCTCCATGTATCCGCTGCTCTCCTCCAGAACAAAACGCACAGTGGCCGGTTTGCGGGACAGTCCAGAGTCGGACAGCACCTCTGTCTGAGCTGCTCCCAGGATCTGTCCCTCCACAGAGTCTTCCTGAAGCGTGCTGTCAGGAGGGCCGGGGGCCACTCTCTCCTCCACCACTGAGGCCGAGGCTGTGGACACCTGCAGCAAAGGGGCCAAATGTCTCACCACCAAAACTAAAGCCACCAACATCACATTAAACATTTCAAATGCAGCAAGCAAGTGTATGTTTAATGCCATTCTGAGGAAGATTCCAGTCAATAAATAATATCTCCCTGGAGACAAGTGGTGATGGACCTGCCCACCAGAAAAGTTACATGATTTTAAGAAAAAGACCATGTGCTGTTTTAACATTACCTGCCGTGAACAAACTCAAGTCAACATACTTCAACTTGCCTTACCTTGTAGAAAAGGAGGATAAAGTTGATGGCAAACGCCACTAGAAGAGCAAGCATCCTCATGTTGTAAAAGTTTCTGGCAAAGTAGTTCTGAGCAAAGACAGAACAGTGTAAACAAACAGCTATATGAGGCATGGCCTGAATATGGTCGCAGCACTTACCAGCATCTTCCTCTGGTAGGCCAAGATCTTCTTCCAAAACGCAGACTCCTGTTGGTCCCCATCATCTGATCTGGAGACACGCTGCCGCCTCACTTTGGGCTTTTCCTTCATGTTCTTCACAATCTGTTGTTTGTCTTTTTCCACATGCTCAGTCCTACTTTCAAAACAAATTCAGAATTAATATCTGTGCACTTGGAGTATTTCTATGTGCTTCCATTTTCTCATGATTAACATTCATAATAAGGCTCATGATTTGCCAACTTCCCTCACCAAATTATAACTCTAAGAATTCATTAATAAATCATGAATATAATAATGATAATAATAATAATAATAATAATAATGAAAATAAAAGGGGAACATACTCAGATTTATTCTCTGTCTCACATGAGGGATCAGGGCTCGGATCCTTTCCTTCGGGAGGTGAGCTCTGGGACTAAAACAAGGTCAGAAAAGAGATTTTTGAATGTGTGTGAACACATTGTTGTAAAAAAAAAAAAAATGATTATGGTCCTCAGCTCACCAGGTGGCGCTGTCTGAGTTCTGTCGGGGGAGTGGATGGGGGTGCAGGGGTGTTGAGCAGTTGGGTTAGGCTGGCGTTGGGGTTGTGGGGGGTGATCTTGTACTGGCCTCCTTCACGTCTCAGGTCTAGGCCGAAGATGTCCGACAGCAACTCGGTCTCATTAGTGTTCACCACCAGATCAGCCAGATCCTCTTTAGCAGAGCTTCTTTCAGACCTCCTGTCCCGCTCCCCCTCACCTCGCACCTCATCCTGGGTGGGGTCTGGCATGTTGGCTAATAGCTCTGATACCTAGAGGAGCCATTCACCACATTATATTTATTAACATATGCACACTACTTCCAAAGGCATACACAACAAGCACGGTAACTAGCACTGTGTCTCAAAGCTGACAGTCACTTTTATTAAAATTGTAAAACATAAAATAAACAACCTATTCAATTTCTAATTCATTAAAAATAAAGACTACCCAATTTTTTTTTTTTTATAGAAATAGAATACTTCATTTTGTTAGAATTGAGACACAAACATCTCTCTTTCTAAACACAGAAGTACAGGGAAAGAAGAACTTTTTAACATCAGTCAGTGACATCAACCTGCAGCTTCCTGTTCAGTGCCTTATCTTTAAATATTTATTCATTTAACATGACTCAGCAAAAACCACAGAGAGATAATAGACAGGAAGTAGTGGCGCTAACAGTGAAGTTGGGTTGTTGGATCCTGCCGTGCACAGAGCTTATTATGATGGCAAGAAATAAACTATGAAGAAATTGGCTTTTTATAAACTCACCTTGATGGTCTTGGCACCCTCCACCAGGTTTCCACCCATGAATGTGTTGTAGAAGATCCGACAGAAGCCTCTGGCCACGCTGAAGGCCACGTGGAGCAGGCCCAGGAGGATGGCACAGTAACAGGACAACAGTGTACCCACCAGCTCCTTCAGAGTCATGTTCTTCACCCTTTTCATCTGCTTCTTCAGGCTCTTCACAGACAGCACCTGCACACGTAACAAACATAATACACACTATCTCTGTCTACCAAAAGTACCGAAAATCAGATCGATATGAAAAAGAAGCAATGAAACTCGTTACTTACACGCATCAATACTAGGGATGTAACAATAACCAAAATATTGTCTCACAGTAATATCATGGGCTGTCACAATATATCGAATTACAAGTTCCTTTTACTGCAGCAACAGCTTATAAACATCGGGAACTACATATCCCATTATTCATTTCAGTGCAAACAACATGAAGAAATATATTTTTTACTTTAATTCTTGGGATTATGATGAAAATAATTCACATCAAAATCTTGTTAAGGTATTTTAAAAGCAAAAACGTGTCCTATCTACAATTATATTAGCCTCTCCAAAATATTGCAATAAATATCGTACCGTGAGATGCATATCATGATAATATCGTACCGAGAGATGTAGATATCATTATATCCCTAATCAATACTAAAAATGTCACTTTCACAGGAATGAAATTAACCTTTCTTGAATGGCTTTAGAATGATCTTTAGCTGTATCAGACCACATAGTCTAGTACTAATAAATGCCCATCGAACACTATGGAACCTATTTGGACATCTGAGGGATTACAGAGATATAAAACTGGATAGTAAGGGGCTCGGTCAAGCAGAAGTATACAGCAAGGCCAAAAATTCAAGTTAATGCATCTGATATAAAGATGTATTCAACAGATAGCATATGTACTCTAGTTTATGAAACAGTTTACCTTTTTTTTGAACCATTTTTGGTTCTAAAGTTACATATGTTTCAAACATAGTATGTATGCAACATGGAACAAAAATTATTTCCCAAATTTCAAAGACCTGCAAATCATGTAAATAAATTGATGTATTTCATCATATCTTGTGTTATTCGATCTTTGAACTGTTGATGAAGGTACATATGATGTATTAAAAAAGATGACAAATTATGCAAAATCATGCACCTTCTACTTGCTTGCACAATTTTCCTTCCGTTACTTTTCCCTCCGTTACATGACCTTTCTTAATAAAAAATCTCATTACTCAAAAAGTAAGAGGTTTTTCAACCTAATCTTGTACCATATGGTAGAAAACTATATTAAGCAAATATTCAAACCAGTTTGTTAAGGATATGTAAGTGAGAACCGGTAGTCATCGCTGTTTGTATTTATTGCCCAAAAAATGCTACATATTTCATTCCCTCCGTTACACAACATGAGTTTTTAAATTTTTTGTCAACAACTTGAAAGAATATCGCAGGGTTAACTTTACCCTGTTGGAGTGCTAACTCTTTCCTACATTCTGATACCTTACTTATTTCAATAGTCCCTCTAGTTTCTGAATAAGAGCTATTTGAATGTAAAAAATCTGCCCCTGTTTCCCTCCGTTACCGCTTGACCGGACCCTAATATAAAAGAAAGTACTATGATTTAATGATGAAAATCCCATACTATTGGTTAAAGAATGTTTTTTTAAATTATCATTGTAGTATCAAAATTAGTATTAAGTATCAAGTCTATTATTTATCAAAATCAAGTTTGAAATGTTACACTAGTCTACCAATGACAAAGATCTGCCCACTTACATAGTTAGATGTTGTGAGACTCTACCTTGATAAGCAGAAGTAGGTTGTAGCGAAGAGTGACCAGAGCCATACAGACTGTATTAAGGGTGAAGAAGCCCAGGTCAGAGGTGTCTTCGTCAGGCCGTTCTTTCTCACTCTCCTCTTTCACCATGGAGCGCTCTCCTGCATCAGACATCTGCGCAGCAAGCTGCATCTCGAAGATTGTGTCCTCACAGAAGTTCACAAAAAGCTCCATCTTCTCCTTCTCTCCACCTTCATTCACCACGTCAAAGATGAACTGTCGCTTGGACTCTTTCACCTGGTCAGACACAACATTCAATAGTAGCGCGAAAGTAAGAAGTAGTAGTATATTCTATTTTGAGGAAAAAAATACAAGCAGGCAATCAAGTTCTTGTCCTGACTATATATCACAAAACACAGAGTAAGAATATGTATGATACGGTCACAGAAAGAAGAAGGCCAGGTAATCTCTAGCTCTAGAGCTAAATGTTTTCTTGTGAATACCTGTGGTTTCTCCCATTGTGTGCGGCTAGACTCGCTGATCTCAAAGTACACCCTCTCGATGCGTTTGGCACTGCCCATTATTTCAATCCTGCCCAGAAATGGCTGGAAGTAGTGAAGCACACTGTCTGCCAACTCCAGGAAAGTCTGCAGGCGACAGTCATGGGGCATGTGCTCCGACAGGTTGGTCAGCAGGACGGCTACATTGAAGCCGATGTCCTTCAAAACAAACAGCAATATTTCAAAGGCTTGACAGGCTAAGTGACATCCTGATTATTATTATTACAATATTTACTTATTATGAATGTTAATCTCAGAAAGAGTCAACAAGAGTAGTGTACCTTTGCCGGCTCGTGGAAGCGCTGCACAAACTCCTCATAATCGAGCAGTTCATTTTCATCGGTCTCAGCACAAGACAGCAGGAAGTCAGTCTCTGATGGAGTGTAATGCTTATGGCTCTCCATGGCCTTGTGAAAGTCCCTTTTTGAGATCACACCTGTAATTCAGCACAATTACAAGTCTTATACTCTGGGATGAGCAACAGCAATCCAATCAGTCATACACACCTTTTCCATCCTGGTCATACTCCTTGAAGGCATCAGAGGAAGTAAGGTCCTTCAGTTTGAGGAACATGTCAAAAAATTTGAGGATCATCTCCACATTATTGGAGGACTCCACCAGCATGTCCACCATCTGCTTACCAATGGTGCCATTCACCACATTACCTGAAAGTTCAAATCAAACAGTCTGAGTCGGTATATGCTATGTGCTCTACCAGGTGAGCCACTGAGGCACCCTGAGGAGCTGGATGAGCTAAGAAGTGAGTCTTGGTGTCTCACTTCTACTTAGATAGATAAGTAGATAGATATTAATGACAGATGCACCTTCGAGCATGGAGAGCAGCATGACCACCATGTCCTTCTGAAGATCCATCAGTTCTTTCAGTAGGTCAATTTGACTGGAGTCCTGTTATTATCAAATCAAATCTCATTTTTATTTTACAGATTTGTTCTACTTTTTATGAGAGGCACTGACCTGGGACAGCTTCATCTGCATATGAGCAAAGACATGCAAGAAGCCCACCACGGCATCCCACAGACGACTGTGAGCCAAGCTCTGCTGGTTTCCTGTGCATGGTCCCTATAAAGGTCAGAGGAAACACATCATAATACCAAAAATATAATATATAATCTACTGCAAAAGGAAATTCATTTCCATCAACTGGACAAAAGTGAATACGTTTTGCCACTCATCCAAGCAGGTTCTTGTGTACTTTCCTCTGCAATGGAACCTACCTGGACATCTGAGAGATTACACGGACAACATACTCTGCTTATAAAAAATGATAGTAATGCTTTTATTAATATTGCTAATAGTTGTGCTTTTAGTTATTTTAAATGAGTTCCACTCACGTAAAGCTTGCCATGTACCTGGATATACTCTGTGAGTGTGTTGAAGACTTGTTTGGCAACATTTATGGCTTTGGAGAAGTTCCTCTGGCCCTGCTCATCGATTACATCTTTGCCTGAATAATACCAGTAGAAGTCACTGATGGACTCCTGGAGAGACACCAGACTCATCAGACATACAGCTATTGCACTGCGCAGATCTTTCAGAGGTCAGCAATCAGACCTGTACTCGCAGGAGATAGTCCACTGTCGAGATGATGATGTTGACAGTCGTATTGTTTCCTGTTTGTGTTCGCAGGTAGTTCTGGAAATCTAAAACACACACCTCCTTTAGAATATGCAGATTTAAGATGACAACTGACTGATTGAATTCATCTGCAGAAGTTTTAAACGTTGACGCAAGTTCTAGGCCAAAACAGTGGTTAAGGTGGTATATTTTTCAAGATGGCATTGAAGCCTAAAATAGCATGGCTGTGGAATGGATTTCTTACAAACCTGAATTATGTCCTTCACAGAGCAGCTGCAGGAAGCGGAACAGGTCACACGTGAACTGATCATCCTGCATGACCTTCTCTCCTGGAGGTGGAAAACACAGCCAAACAGGCAGACAGAGCCCATGCACAAGCAGGACAGCCAGGGAGGGGGTACAGGAAGATGAGAGTGAACAACAATTCAGAAGAGATGGGCCAAGTCCAGGAGCACACACTTCCTCATGAGCAGAAACCACAGCACTCTGAGAACTCACCAAGCAGCACCAACGCTTTGCTTCCACTGGGCAGAGGGCATGAGCTAGTGTCTGCTGGCACAAACTCCACAGACACATTACATTTAGATTTATTTAAAGGGACAATGCGTATCACTGTAATGAACATACAATGTGTAAACATGCCAGAATTATCTGTAGTCCCTTTAAGTAGTAAATCTTTCTAATAAAAATCAGTATAGTGTTCATAGAGGATAGGACAGCAGTTGAACTGCCAAGTCTACTGCGCTAGCCCAATCACATCCCCATGGAAGCATGCCTTAATGCTGACTTTCTCTGTAGAAGAAAACTAAGAGCTGAATATATAGTTGTAGGGTCTGAGAATATGAGGCCTTGACCCAGAAAATGGAGGAGAAAACACAATGAAAGAAAGGTAAGACACCAAAAGGACTGTAATACAGTATACACACAGTATACAAACAAATGTGCACAGGACAGCAAACAAAGAGGAAGAAGTATCTGCAGTGAAAAATCTCACCCTGCGCTGACACTGGGACACTGAGGTGTAACCAGGGCTGTGATGACTAGGTGAAAGTGCTGTGCATTAAACAAAATCTACAGTGAAGGGGGCGAGCTTGTCTTTGAATACAAAGAAATCAAGCTTATGAAACATAAAAAGGATTTTTGAAACACTAAATGATTTTTGCAATCACAATGAGAGAATTTTACAATTGACGTATGTCCTCAATCTGTAGTAGTAGCACTAGGGGCTGTTTTTTGTGGTGATGAAACAGGAAGAATTTGAAACCTTCTGTGGCACAGTGAGAACATGCAAACTCCACAAACAACCTCCACAGTTCAGGAATGAACCCCAGAACTCATGAGGCAGCACAGCAAACCTGGATGCAACAGTGAAATATGCTATTTGAATTTATTTTAGGACTGGTGGAACTCACTCTACACATTAGAGAGATTTCTGACCATTAACCAAGAGTTGCTTTTTGTTAGTTAAGATTTTCAGGATAGAAAACAGAAAACTTAGAAAAGTAATTTTGAACAGACAAACACCAACACATGACCAGATTCAGACACAAGAGCTGTGACGGAGCGGAGGAGGACAGAGGGAAGGCTCCTCTGGGTTAGTATTTTTCCTGTACCAGACGTGCTTTGCATCCTGAGCTGAGTTTGACATAACATGATAAAATATAAGAAGTGCATAACCTGGAAAGATCTTTCATACATAAAATGTTTTTGAATTTGTGTAGTTATCTGTTGTAATATAATGTTAGGACTGAGAGACAGCAGGTCTGTCTGATTATAAGTTACAATTTAATTTTGAAGTAAATCAGAGCAGACCATTTGAAAATAGTATCGGTGAATATGTGTGTGAGTGAATGAGTGAGCTTGAATGATGTTTTATATACTTTTGTATTTTATATCATTCAAATTAGCCTGTGTTTAGAAGCAGTATTAACCTGCTGTATTAATTTGAATACTGTATATGTGAAAGAGGAAGTACAATAACTTGAAGCCATCATGTGTACTGCCATGACAAGACTCAGGACTTGAGCACAACTGACATAAACCAGAGAAGAGGAAGAGAGAGACCAACCAATCAACACACAGCAAAATGGCAGAGGCATAATTACCACGCTCATGACTGGTGACTGAGGAAAGTGCCCAAAACAAACATGAGAAAAGAAAGACAACAGAGGAAAGAAAGAGTGTAAGAAACAAAGAGAACGGTCAGAACCAGGACCAGAGCTGGAGGTCCAGTGCTGGTCAGAGCTCACAATCTGAGTGTTCACAGACGGTGAGGTCCAGGTCTCATTTATAAAGCTCTGCGTGACATCATCACTAAGTGTCCGCTGCAAGCCCAAAGAGTCATACAAGAAAATATTCAGACACATGAGAGTGAGTCGATGGCACCAGGAAAAAAGACAATTAAACTAAAGCACATAATGTCATTATTAGTGAACCCAAATTTAGACGTACTATGGTACCTGAAGTTTCACCCAAAAGAATAAGTTAGAGTTATGAACATGGACAACATATAAAATGGGGGGCGCATATTGTGAGGCGCATATGGACATGTGAGACATAGTCTAAACAGTTACCTGATCCTTCCTCTGTCACCATTCCCAGACCTTCGGCTTTGTTCTGTCGCTCAAATGCATTTAGGTCCAAAACACTGAAGAGAATCAAGTTATTAAATGATTGTAAACACATACCAGCTAGAAAACTAATTTGACAAAGCTAAGCTGTCTGCTTAGTGTAAAAGGTAAGATCTACCTGCACGACTGCATGAGTCTTGCTAGACTCTGGAAAAAACCAACATCCTTTTTGTCCTTGAGATAATCCAGCATTTTCTGAGAAGAAGAGAGAGAAGACTCAGTACCCCTGTGAGACCTCAGTCCCAGAATAGGGGTGGAACAGACCTGCTGCACTGTGGAGTTCCCTCCATTCAAAATGGCTATGCCCAGCTTCAGAGTGGAAGCCACCATCAGACCCATCTCACCTGAGGGACCAAGACATCTCAGTTCAACAAACCAATTTCACATGGAATAAAGCTCTATGCTTTATATCATGATAACATATCAAATACCCCCAAACCTCTCTCACCTCCATCTTTTAATGAGAAAGATGTATTTGATATCAAAATTGATTCATTCACTTTGATATCAAAATTCACTTCTATTCATTCAATGTGAAAGATGTAATGCAATTTAAGAAAACATCTGGCACCTTTGCTCGCACTCAGAGTTTGGAGCACCATCTCTGCAGCTCCACGGTCGTGCAATCTAGCCTGTTGGTACAACAGCTTCTGCTTCTCCATCTCCTTCTCCTGTTACACAAACAAACCACAGACAGCTCAGACAGACAGGCAGAGCACAGTGCATAGTTCAGACCAAAACAGGACCAACCTCAAACGTCTTCACCTCTTCACCATCTTCGTCTTCTTCATCGTGGCAACTCTGAGGAGAACCAACATATCGTTGACAACATATCAGACATTTTCTACAGAGGTCACTGTAACCCAACCTAAAGAATTATGCAATAAGTACAACAAATGAATACCTTAGCCATAATATCTGCATAAGCCATGTACAGCAGATCCTCATCCAGTTTACTGCCACCAACACACACAAAGACAGAAAGTTCAGAGATTACACTGCACTTTGCCTACAAGATTCTCCTGTTCACATTCTTTAAAATGAAGAGCAAAACTATAAATTTTCTAAGTAAGTAAATAAGAATAGTAAATACATCTATAAATTTTACAATTTTCTATACATCACATTTCATGTATAGAAAAGTGATTGGAAATTAGATTCCTACATGACATGAGAGGGAATATGAGCATTATACCATTTCTCAGTGAGAGCCGTTCTGCTGAAAAGCTGAATGAGCTGATGCAGAGGATCAATGAGCTTTACTCCTTCTTCCTCATCTATCGACTCCTGTTCACCTGGTTTCTGTCAACAGCAATTAGAAAATATTACATAGCTTTATTGTACCAGAGCACAAAGGACAGTCTGGAATGAGTACTTACTGCCAGATCCTCTATGAGCTTATCCTCAAAGTAGTGCTCTTCTGCTTCTATCCAGGACTTCTCATAGCCCTGCAGGAACAGGTTCACCGCACGGTGCCTGCACAGACAGCAGTCAATAAAAACAGTTGTAAGCGTTGGTGCAGTCTCTTGGTGTCGGGACTTTACCTTGGTAAGTTGTAAAGAGGTGCCATTCGGAAACATGCCACCACTGCTCTCTTCCTCTGTTTGGAGAGCAGCTTGTGCCACACAGCCTTCTTACTGCGTTGAGGATGCTCCACCTGAGGAGAGAAAGACTGAAGTCATCTATAGACATACTCACTGTGTGGAAAGACATGCTTGAGACAGACCTGGTCCAGATGAAAAAGCACATGAGCAATGTCCAGGACCCGGTCCACAGTTTTGTCTGGGTCTGAGAAGTCCTCACAGTGACTAGGGAGCTCTCGATATAAGGCTCTCTGCCAGCGGATGGCTGGGTCCTCCAGCTATAGGACAAACAGTACAATGAGTAACAGGACGAAGGAGTCTGTTCATGCGCTCTTTAAACATTCAGTGAACTAAAGTCACCTTGCCCTGCAGGTGGAGGTTGTTCCTGATGATCTCTCGGACTTCATCCTCTGTGTCCTTCTATAAACAAAGATCTGCGTGGTTAGATGTCTAGAGTGAGTGCGCTAGGTGATGCTGGGTGCTGTGTGTCCAGTTGTACCTGAGTGAAGCGGTTCTTGGCCAGTGCGATCAGCTCCTGTTCCCCTGGAGCACACATGTTAAGCCCCACAGGCAGCAGCCTCTTCAGGGTGGCCACAATCAGGCTAGTCTGCATTGTGTAGCGGTCTCCTTTCCTCTTCATCTTCTTCCTTTCCTGGTCTGAAACTAAGCCCTAGACAAGACCAACACAACAGCAGTGAACCACACTGACAGTGGATTATGTTATTGTTAACATTATGATTATGTTATGTAAACATTGTGACCTCAGATATTTTACCTTGGACATCTTACACTTGGTGTCAGAGATGAGGAACGACATGTTGTTGATTTCATTCTGAACCACAAAGTTCTGCTCCTCTCTCTTGAAGTTCTGTAGATTAAAGATCAGACTGTGAGGACATTGTTTGCTTTCAAAACAACAACATATGGATTAATACGTCTGAAATATATCTTACATGTGATTTGGCCCAAAAAATAAACACCTCAGCCACCATCCGGAACAGCTCCTCAGCGTCAGTGTTTGACTCTTTCAACCATCGAGCCCTGTCACAGTCCACAGTCTTTCACTTCTTACAGCCAGTAATAAGGTTTACGATATTCAAATAATAATAATGAATTGTAATGAAATAAACATTATTATGTTTCTTCAATTTGTAGGAAGAAAAAAATGCACAATTGTAAACTTTACATGGATTCAAACCAGAGCTACATAAGAGCTGCAAAAAATAAATAAATAAAATAAAAACTATATGCAATAACTAAATAAATACAGCAAAGTTGTAATACAAGGAGGACTTTTGCATCTGAAAACCCAAGCCCCTCTCTGTGGTCTGTACCTGTTGTAGTCCACAAATCGGATGAGCAGAGGGTAGAAGGCATATAGGTCCCGCACCAGGATGGTGAACTGGTCCATGATGAGCAGCTCAGTCTCAGACATCTCCCCTCTGCCCTCAGCTTTACTGTGCTCCTCATCCAGGAGAACCACTGATGCTTTCTGAGCACAACACACACAGACCAAAACACACACAATCACTACTACTGCATGCACTCATTATTTTAATGTCTAATATTATGTATTGTCATTTTAAAGAGAACACACTACTGATACTTACTTTCTTGAGTTTGTCCATGAGAGGCAGAAAGTGGGTCTTGAGAAGTTCTGGTTGAGCCTTACTGATGATGGGCTGAGAAAAGACTTTAGGACAGTGGAAGAGGCATGAGCACAGGTCTTTAACCAAACAGATGGATAAGGTTTGAGGAGGTCATACCTGCCAGCCTTTTCATCCATGCTCCTTCATCAATGCCCAGGTTGTTGTAAATGATCTTCAGGATGTTTCCCAGTAGAGCATTCATGTGCTGAGAGGTGACCGCTGTGCAGCAGCCCTCTGCTCGCTCCACTGTGTTCTCAGGGCCATGCTCCCACCAGTGAGACATGTAGTTACACAGCATAGGCAGCACCACCTGTAGCAGAAGCAGAGCTGACCCCTGCAGGCTGTGTGGTGCATGTAAGGGGGACGGACATATGAGAGGGGAACGCTCTTACCTCCATGACATGGGGCATCTGCGTGTACCTCATGCCTGATTGTGCCAGCTCAGTGATTTCCTGCAGACACGTGTCCAGGTTTGGGAGGAGCGGACACACTTGGCTCACCTGTCCCTGGAGGCCAAGAGCTAAATAAAAAAAAATAATATTGGCACAAAGTTAGGACTGGAATCTTCTTTATTTTATTTTTTTCCTTGTTATGCATAATAAAGCTTCATTTTGATAATCAAATCATTTGGTTTCTACTTTAGATTACATTAAACTCTTATGATCATGTTAGGGCTGCAACAATATGCCTGTCACTGTAGCTATAACAGCAATGTTTTCATGCTTTTATCAACACCAACAAGACATAATTTGTGCTTAATAAAGGTTCTTCTTGAGTGTAATTTACTGTTGAGTCTCAAGACTCTAACTAATTTCTTTGTTAGCATGCACCACACACATAAACTCACCAGTGCGATCTTTAGTAGCTCTGCTGTTGTAGATGGAAAAGGGGTTGAACTTGTTCAGGTGAGGCTCCAGGAAAGCAACAGGGAATGCAGCAGAAAACGCTGCCAGACACTTGCCTAAAGCAGGCCGCTGTCTGAACACAGAGACATCAGGATGTTATCAGGCAGAAAACGAGAGTCCACTGAACTACAGCCATAGAGATACACACCTCTCCACATAGATGCTTGTGTTGGTGCCCAGCAGGTACAGACTGTTGAGAATTCTGTAGCAGGAAACCTGAACGTCATCCACTGCAAGAGAAGATCAGAGTCACCTTTATAAACCTGCTCAGACAGTGGAAGGGGCTGTGTGTGAGGAGCATACAGATCAAGTCCTCTCCAAAGGCGTTCTGCCCAATGTGCTCATACAGGGATGAGAGAACGGGCAGCAGAGCCACAGTGGTGTAGTTGATAATCTGGGTGACTCCACGCGGCTGCTCTCGGCTGTGGCTGAACTGACCCAGCTGCAGGTTTTCTTGGGTCTTTTCCAAATCCTCAGCGGCATTCACGAAGTAGCACCTGAGGGCCGCTTTTACTGACTCCAGACCGGTCTTCATCACTGTCCTATAACATGCACACACAATCAGATAATGACAGCACTACCTCTGTTACTTACTATAAACATTCAGAGACTGGGGGTCTGACCTGGCATCCAGGCTCTGGCCCAGGATCTGCAGACAGTTCACAATGGAGCTTGCATTGTTCCCTGTTAAAGAGACACAGCAGTTGAATGGGCTTTCTGTATAAGTTGAAGTTGTGATATTAAAACACAGCACGTCATTCAGAGTAAACTAAAACCAGTTGTTCAGGGGGGAAAAAAACATTGACCATTCCATGTGCTGTCTAACACAAGCTTCTGCAGAAAACAGAGTGCCATTAATACATGCAAGACCACACACAAGTGCCCTTACCAAATAAGGATATCCTGTGTCTGACCAGAACGCCCAGTTTGCAGAAAAGGCTGGACAGTTTCAAAAGGAGCATGTAGAAAATGAGAGGAGAAGAATGGGAGGGGGTATCAGAGGATGGGTTAAGGTTATTTTTCTGTGCGTCTGACCCATCCTTCAATACTGCTGTAGCAACTCGTCAGAAGGAGTGGGCGCCAAATCCTAAACAATTTTATTTCGAACATTTTTACACTCATCTACTTGATACCCTTTGAAGCATTGGACCAAGTATATGCAGTCAATCCATTTTAAATACAGTTGCTGACCTGGTGACCATCTCCTTCTCCTTGTTGGAGGCGTGGCCACCGCTGCTGATTGGATGGATGGCTGTAGACAGGAAGTAGAGCCTGTGGTTTTTGAAGTACTGATCCAATAAAGGCAGAACTACCTGAGTGCAGAATCATAAAATTGTTTGGTGAGCAAACAGGCTAACTGGTCTGGATAAAGTGTGATTTGTACAGTAGTTTTGAGATTACCTTCCCAAAGAATTTGATCTGTTGTTCATGTGGAATCTTCTCTCCCTTTTGTCTTATTCCTACATCTGACAAGAGAAAATACATATTCTATTTGTCATATTCTATTTAGGTAAACTATAATATCGAAGCAAAATAATTAAATATGTATGCAAATCTTTGACGCATTTATTGTTGCTCTCACCAAAGTCCATCATGTGCTGGTGTGCCTGGTCCACATATGTGATAAGTTGCTGCAGGAAAGTATAGGCAAAGCGCTTCTCTATGGCAGGGGTGTCCAACTCTGGAGACTTCACTCCCCTAAGTGAAAAATCTAAATTATTCACACAAAATAGATCTAAAAAGAATATTTATTTTGTATTATCTCAAGTGCTAATTTTACCTGGATACAGTGTACCCATTAATCTGCAGGAACTTGAGGATATCCTGTGCCTTTTCTCTGTCTTTGGCCTTTTCTTTAGCAGTCAGTGTGTCATAGGGGACCAACAGTGGGTGGTTCCCTCCTCCTGTACAGAGACAACAGTCAGTTTAAAACCTAAAGATTCCTGATGAAGTCTACAATGTACCTTTAGCTTCCAGCTCCAGTTTCTTTTTCCTGGCCCAAATATTATGGTAATTCTCAGCAAGCAGCTCGGCCATGGACTGAAGACACAGAGTGAAAGCATGTGATGGTATTAGTAATCCAGCCATGTACACATATCATTATGTCTGCAATGTAGGGTGTGTACCTGCATATCTCTGGACAGTGTTACATTGCTCATATCAATAGGCCTCGGGATGAAAGTTGGACCACCTTCAAATGATAACTGTGAAGGGCAAACATTTGTTTGATGGCAGCCTCATGCATTATGTATGCATCGTCTTCTGGTTAAAAGTTTCCCTGAGCAGCTCTGAACTTTAAACCCCACTTAAAAGAAGGCACAGCATTAACCCCTGCACTGACCTGGCTGACCTGAGAAGTCCTCCTGGACTTGTTGCTGAGACTGGCTGGGTCCGGCTCTTTAATGCGCTCGATGCTCCAGCCCCAGGAGAGCATGGTTTTCAGAGACTCAGTGACAGGCCACCTGTACGCCTCCCTGTCCTGCACACAGATGCACACAGCATCAGGCACACATGCACGCACACACATGAACACACATATACATACACTGTGTACCTTCTCGGAGAGGCTTTTATAAGGCTTCAGTAAGAGGTGTGTTTTGGAGATTTCACAGGTCTGATCTCCATGGGACCAGCCAATGGAAAACTTGAACAAATATATAGACAAGTCACATATTATTGTAGATTTAGTTAATATGTTACAAAAATGAAAAAAATCAGTTCTCACCTTTTCTGTGCACCACTTCTCGTGGTTGTGTTCTGCATATCGTGTAATGAAACAGTCCAGTTTTTCAGGCACCGTAACACTTTGGGCAAATGATTACAGTTTAGATAATAGACTATATTCAGGACACATAACCTCTTTTTGTGCACTTTACCTGGTGGTGTCTGCAGGCTGAGGAGTGAAGTTCCCCTCTGAGTCCATGGAAGACTGTTTCTCCATCAAAGTCATGTAGTTGGACTCCATGTAATCTGGAGGGAGGGCCCCTGCCACAGCACTGAGGCAAGGCAGGGCCAGCTTAAACAGCTCCTGCTCGTACGGCTGCACACAAATGACACACTGTGAACACTGGAGTCTGAATCACTTCAACTGCGTAACCGTGACTCACCTTACGGGACAGAGCATCAAAGATCCCCCAGAATAGTTTCCTGGAAAGGTGCAGCTCCTCGTCTGATGCTGCCCCGAAGCTGCCCCAGCCTCCGGACAGACAGTAGTACTTCCAGCAGCGCTCGTAGTGGTTGGTCAGTAGCTGAAAAAGACGGCCACTCACAGGGTCATAACATACAATGTTTCAAAGAATTGCAGTTGTAGTATGCAGTCTTAAATCAGTCTGGGTTTTAGAATAATAATAGTTTTGTCAGTGGAGAGACAAGAAAATTATACACAATCATTACCAGACCACAAACAAACAACATAGTGACAACACAGAATAAAAATGAATATGAAGTACAAATCGCAAAGTCATGTATAACACCTACTGCTTTAGGCCAGTATTATAAGGCCTGGGTTCTTTACCTTTAAAGGCATCTTGGTGTGTTCATTGAGCAGCGGAACATCAAACACCAGCCTCCTCAACAGATGCTGCATCATGGAAGGCCTCAGCTTTCTGTACAAGAGGGTCCCAGTCACACACAGCTCCTCAGAGAAAAAGATGACAATCTGAGGTTTGACCTACCCACACACAGAGAGCAGGCACTCTTCGATGGCATCTCGCTGAGCCTTGGTTAGACAGCAGCCTCTGGAGAGACGGTACACAGTGTGGAGCAGGGAGTCTATCAGGGAAGCAAAAGGCTCCGTGCCCGCGAACAGAGGAGCACATTTAGTGAGCAGGGGCAACACAGCCGTGCAGAGGTACCGATTCAGAGCCAGTGCCATGTCTGTAGCACTGAGAGCCACCTGGCACAGAAAAGGATGCACAATATATTTAGATTCATTTTGATATTTGTAGTCCCTTGGCTACTCCAACCTCTGAATCTCATTGTCCATTCATATACAGCAAACACACCAATCTGCTTCTGTTCAATAATATTGGATCTTACCGTATCCAGAGAAGCTGCAGCTCTCAGATCAGGTAAAAATCCAATCTCGAGTAAATGCAGGAGGAAGTTTTGGTCTTCAATCCCATAGACCCGGTCCAGGAACAGCACCATGGCCGCTTTGTGGTCCGGACAAAAGCCAGCCGACATGTCAGGCTCCAAAACTACACCATCTGTCAACATGTGAAACATGTTAGTATTACAACTACACTTTTAATATGACTTTAATATGGCTTTCTTAAGGCTTTTAATAGCCATAATAAAGCATGAATAAAGAGTTCATTAATAATGAACAAAGTGGTTTATTAAGATTGATTATATTTTAATAATCACATTTTTAACTGCAACTCCTAACTCTAACCCCTTAAATAAGTATTTACTAAGACTGAATAATTTTTAATGAACAATTTCATTATTATGAATTAAGTCCTAATTAGGCGTAATGATTATAATACTCATATATATTTCACATCTCACCCATGCACCAACTATCATTAGACACTGATCCTAATGGCTGACCTTTGGTGAGGCTGGGCATGGAGAAGGGGATGCTGATGACCCCCACCAGGTCCTCAATGGGAATAAGAGAGCGCAGGATGGCTCTGATCCGAATAGCTTCACCTTTGCCCGCATGGATCAGCTAAAAGGGAAAAAACAAAACAAAGTGAATGTGAGGAACGCAGATCCTGGTTCTGTGTGTATATGCAATTTCTCACATGCATCTCGGGGGCGCAGCGGCCCAGCAAGTCAATCAATGCTGAGTAGAAGGTCATGATGGCGTTTCCCATGTGAATCGTGTCATCCTCCTCATCCTCCATGAGGTCACTGTACACACCACACACAAAACTTTTATATTCCAGTAGTCCAGTTATGTTTATCTCAAGGTTTTAAATTTAGTATATTGCTGCAAATGCCACACAAGTGGAAGTATTGTTGCGAAGGGTTTAACTGAAGTAACTTACACATTATAATCTGTCTTGTAAAAAATATAAGAACAAGTCATCTTACAAGGTCCGATTGCTCTCAGATGTGGGTGAGGGGCCATCTCTGCAGGGATCCTCAGAAATCCTGATGGCTTCTTCCATGGCTGATAACAGACCATCTCCACCTTCCCCTCGGAGTGCGGGACCAAAACACTCTGGTCTGCGGATCAGAAGTCTCACCACCACATTGGCATTTTCCTCCACACTTTCCCCTGCACAGAAACATGATTATATTTAGGGCTGTCAAGATAATTACTGTATTGACTTGTCATTCAATATCTGACAGAAAGACAATATTTTTAAGGCTCAGTATTCATATGTATATTTTCTTTGAACTAGGAATTTTAGTTCTTAATTTGATGTAGTATGTCGCCTGTATGATAACATTCGAGTTGTAGATTGTAGAATAGTTCATATACATGATACATGCAATAGCTAAATACTAAAAACTTTAATTGTTCCATGTTTTTGCCAGAGAGTTCACTTTGAAAATTATTCACTGGAGAATGCTAGTCTGCTTTAGGGTTATTGTGTCAGTTACATAAAGTAGTTTTAAAATTATCGGTTATCATGATATTTTTCTGAAGCAGTATCTCGCACTTCAGAATTTGTTATCGTGACAAGCCTATCTATATTGTCCACAGACTAGTTATATAATACTTAATATTTTACCATTGCAAAACACAGCAAAACGCAGGAAGTCCAAGTAGCGCTCTCCCTCTACGGGGTTCCAGCCAATATCAGGGTACCCTTTCCGCACCAGCATCGCACAGCTCTGCAGGCCACAGCCAGCCAGGTAACGCACCACCTGGAATGAAACATATACATAATGATCATGTTCTGGTGGTTAAATTATAGGACTTATTAGAGACTCAAACTCAGTTAAAGGGCCCATATTGCACTATTTGATCTGTTATAATGTTTCCTAATCACAACTTGGAAGAGTCAAGTTTGTGTAATATTGAACCTAATAATATTGCATTGTTCATTCACTGCACACACTCGGTGATAAGCTATTGCCCTGGTAACCAATGAACACTGTCTTTCCAATCATAATCAATATCTCACATATCACATTCATATCTAGGCTGTATAGGCTCTGTACCTTCTCCAGGTCCGGCTCCCTCAAGGCCAAGGCAAGCTCGTTGTTGTCCATAACAGAAGCCGCTGCCACATCCAAGGGAGTTGAACCACGCATTGAAGGAGATGCTGAAAAGACAATATGTGAAAGATGTGCTACAGTAGAAAGCTGTTCGCTGTTTAGTAAAGTAACAGAAAATTGTATGAGAATTGTCTAAACCACCCATTAACATTAGGGATGTTACAATAATAATAAATATTATTCATAATTTTGTTAATCTCCACAAAATATCGTAATAATTACGGTACCGTGCGATGCATATCAAGAACATATCGTCTGAAGAGTTTTGGATATTGTTACATCCCTAATTAACATCAGGTCCTCCTTTGGATTTGTGCCTACCTAGCCCCACGCTGCTGTTTTCCAGGAGGTAACTGAGGTGATCAAACATCGCCTTCTGATTCTGCCGGCTGATTCGACAGAAGTAACAGAGAAATCGACAACAGTTGGCCACCATTTTGGGGAAAGTAATTTCCTGTATGACATATTCACAGGAGAAGATGGTGTCATTATTTAGAAAGCACAGACATGGCAGAGAAGAACCGATGATACCTTGGAGTCTCCTCCGCTCAGGACGTTGACCATCACCTCCATAACAGTCTCATGCATGCCCAGTGCTCTCATCAGGTTTGGGTGCTGGTAGAAGACCTTATTATTCATGATGTCACTGCACAGAATGGAAATGTACTGTATTGATTTATTGTTCAATATTTAAAAGCTGGAACAATTATAGTTTCAGTCTTATTATTTATTATGTGCACATTGTAATAATGGGAAGATTTTTTATTTCAGTTGTAATAAAACACAAGATATCTAACTGCACCTTACATAGCGAGAAAAGCAAGTTATGCAAGATATGTGAGTCTACCACATACAGTATCATGGTTAAAAGGAGGTCCCTGTCAAACACTACTCATTTAGGATAGATAATGACATAATAATATGCACTCACCCAAGTCCTCGAATCATAAGTTTCTCCTCTTCTCGTCCCATGCGGACACTCAGCAGGGAGCGGATCTGACCCAAAGCAGCCAGGAGTGTTATAGTGTCCTCTATTGACACAGAGTTTATGGTGTAGGTCTTGGGAAGAGCTCGAACCTGAAAATAGGAGTAGGAGGTAAAAGAAATAGATGAATCAACAAAGTCTTACATACATCAGCAAAGTTTTAAATACATCTTAACCAAAGAATGAATACTGATATTTGAAATACACAATTATTATCAAGTCCTATATTAGATTGGAAGAAGAGGCTTGCAAATTTTTGCTGTTCCAGTAAAAAGATGAGAAGACCAGTACTCACCAAGCCTCCAATGCCATCATATTGCCGATGGAGTAAGACAAACATGGCCCGCACCAGCTCTGGGTCCTCTATAACTGCCTCCTGAGCCCAGCGCACCATAGTGTCTGAGATAAGCTGCTGAAGAGTGCCTGCAGAAGAGGACATCCAAACAAGTTTTATTTACTGCCAGTACCAAATCATGGGAAGGACAACAGGACAGGGCGATCGCCAGTCCCTGCACAGTGATTTAGATTTGTCTCTCATTTCAGTTATTTAGAGAATAGACTTTTTCATTGTTTTCTTAAAAATAAGGGTTTAATCTTGGATTTACTTGTTTTTATGATTGTAATATGTTAGCACCTACGGCTATTTCAATTGTTCCACCCAAGTCTGCCTCACTATGTCTAACCACACTCATCAATGTGCACCTCTGTTTTTGCTATTTAATGCGGTTAGTCTAGACAAGAGGGAAGAACAGAGAAAGGAAACCCCAAACAGGATAAAAAAAATAGGAAGAGCAGCGGACTCTAGCTCAACTTTTGCATCACTTGAGTTATTCATAAAACAGCACTGATTTGCAAAACAGTGTGAGGACAGGTTTGACAGAGACAGGACAGACTGAGGAAAACTGGCTGAGATTAAACATAAAGTACAAAGTTCAGGCTGTGTTAGGGTCACATCTCCATCTCTGGAGTAGACCACACTCACTCATTTTCCTCCCATGAGTCTCCAAAGGCAGATGGGCCATCTTCTTCTTCAAATTTGACACTTTCTCAACTAATGACATGAGGCGCCCCCTGATGGTGACATCAGTACCGCGGTCCATGGATCTATCTTCATCCAGTTCTGTACCAGACAAAACAAACCATGACCTGTAAATGATTTTTGTTAACCAATATGGTATGGTCAGTTTTATGGTTTGTGGTTCTGCTGTCTGAAAACAATAAAAGTTGTTGGCACATACAAGTTGTTGACACCATATCTCAAAAAAAAAAAAAAAAAAAAAAAAAAAAAAAAAATAGGTGGTACAAGAAGTTTACCACAGTGCCTCATGAGGTCGTCATGGAAGTCCAGTAGTTGCTCCCGGATGTCTGGGGGGCAAGGACACTCCTGCTTCTCATCCTTAAAATTTAGCAGCATGTTGATCTGCAGAATACATTTCAAGTAATTTTAGTTTTAATTAAAAATCATACTTTTGTAAGATATTGAATTGACATGACAAATTATCAAGGCAAACACAACCAGCTAAATAGTATAGAAAAAACAGAGAAATGAAGACAAGCATCAAACATATGGTGTACCTGTTCCTGGGGAGGAGAGCGAAACTCTTTGGTTTTCTTGGCTGTGAGGGCAGCGGACATGTTAAGAGCTAGCATAACTTCATTGTACCGAAAACGCTGATTGTCCTGAAGACATGCCACAAAGTCATCGGAGAAGGCCACCACAGCCTCAATCCGATGGCGAAGCTGGCAGTCACACAGGAAGCAAAGCACGTGGCACATCTACAGACAGGGAAAGAAGCAGAAAAACATATTAGATAGAGTAAAATTGTACAGCACTCACTACCATACTACAGCTGACCATTGAGATCATTTCACTGAATCTTGTGTAACAGAAACTTAAAAGGTATGCGTAAGCAATGTAAATGTTAAATGTAGCTATGCAGTACCCAAATGAACAATGTATGAACAAATGTAAACACCGTATAAAATAAATGGTTAAATTTCTGCAACATTGTGTCAATAAAAAGCCCCTGATATGAGCAGATGGAGGACATAGTTACCTGTAGTTTGACAGACTCTGGGAGCTTCATCTGTAACAGCCCCTCTTTGTTAGCAAGCCGGTGCTTCTCAGGTTCCTCCTCTGAAAACACATTTGGTTCAATCAGGCGGAGAATCCTCTTCAGGTCTCCGTTCTGGAACAGTCCCATGATGAGCATGGTGTACACCAGTTTGATGACAGGCACAAATAGGAACTCTGTGCTCCCTCCAATGGGATCCCGCACATGCTTGTTCCCCTCCTGAACTGCCTCTGTCAGCATCTCTATGGTTTTCTCCTTCAGGATGTGCAGGGGGAACTCAGGGCTGTACTGGAAGCAGTCCCCTGAGAGTGTGCTGTCAGTGCTGTGGTTGTAGTGTGCAGAGCGGTTACAGATGAAGTTAGGGGATGAGAAGAGCATTCGGGGCTGGAGCGAGGTGCTCAGGCCGATCCCAGGGAGCCCTTGTTCATCAGTGTCTTCAGGAAACAGTGTGATGCTCTTGGTTGCCTCTGTCATGGGGACAATGTACTCGTTGTTCATCATGAGGCGTGCTGTGGCATAGCTGCTCAGGTGGATATCAATAAGGAGTTCATAGTAACCGACTCTCAACAGCCCTGTACAGTCACACAGCACAGAGTTGTCAGTACTAATAATGAATACATAAATAAAATAAACTGAATTTTTGAGTGTTTGTTAACAGATTACTAGAGTAAACAGACATGAATCAGACGTACCAGGCATGTACTTGTCCTCAATGGCTTGCAGCAACTGAGCCTCGTCCACGTGGGAGCACAGGGCATGGGCCACACGGCGGTTGCCCAGAGCACAGATGGCAGAGTAGAGTCTGAGCGTGTGGTAGTGAAACCGCAGCAGCTCCTTTCGCTCGGACAGCTCTAGGATGTCCACCGACCTGCAGCAGAGATGGTACACAAAAGAATGAATGGGGAAGCTATAGACCTTGGTACCAAAGCACAAAGAGTGCTCTACCCACCTGTTCTCCTCTGGGATGTGCAGAGACATGAACTGTAGAGCGTCGGAGCACTGCACCAGCCAGCCATGTCTGTCATTGACCCGGGACACACCCACCTACACAACAGAGTACACAACAAATCAGCACACACACCGCTCAGGCGCAAGAAGAATAAAGAGCAGTCCCATGAAAAAACAGCTCCACATATTGTCTTAGGGCAAGTGAAATGGACAGTTTAGCACAACACTGACATGTCACCAACTACCAATGTTATAAATGTGCAGTTAGAACATGCAGTACTTTGAGAAAGTGGTTGGGTACTCGGCTCCATAAAACCGGAGTGAGGAATTGGACATGGAGGCGTGGAGGGCACTGAGGAGAGGGGTTCTTCCGCTCATTTCGGAACAGAGCCGCAGACAGAGGCATGATGTTCTGTCAATGAAAACCATCAAAGGAAAAAAACAACATGAGTGCTGTCTATCTTTTTTGATCTTTTGTTTTTTTAATCTAAGAGTTTACCTTCATGCGGCCCAACTCAAACTGGAAAACATTGGGACTTGTGGCCTTGGCAAACACAGCAGGGAACAGCTTGGTGCTGGGCTCAACCTGGAGGAATATGACAGAAGTTACATGAATGTGTAACTGTATGTAACATCCCAAACAAATAGAATAACATTAAAATCCTGAAAAACTAACCTGATAGAAGGTGCTGAGCTCTTTGCCATTGGCAGTGAAGCTCAAAAGACCGGAGGTTGTGTCCAGCAAACAGCCGATCTCTAACCCATTGTTGTTCCTGCCCTGACCTGGACTGCTGCTTTCTCCGGCCCACACCATGTAGCAGTTACTGCGCTTTATACTGGAGCAGAACGTGACCATTAAAAAATACACCCAGAGTACAATAAACCTGATCTGTTTGCCTCTAAAAACATAAGTGACACTGGCTCACCTCTCATGCACTTTGCCCTTCTCGTCACCCAGGGTTACAGTGACTGTGCGCACCTTCAGCAGGTCAAAGCCAGGGTCATACTGATGAAAGTCTGAGGTGACCCAGCCCACCCACACACTGCTGGGCTCCTGTCCCGGGAAGATCCTCACCGAGTAGTAGTACTGTACACAGAAGAGCACAGCAGCTATGAAATATGTCTTTGCTCCATTTTATAAGAGATTTTATAGTGCTACTTTAATTTCAAGAAATTAAAGTAGCACTATAATATAACACATTTATATCGCTCAAAGAATACACAAGGATACAAAATTTATTATTTTCTCTCATTTAATACAAAGGCAGGGCTTCCTAAACTTCTAAGGCCAAGACCGCCAAAATGACCACACAGGCATTTGCATTTTGCATTTTTTAATAAAGTTTTGTACTATTTAACTTTGAAATTATCTTGATCATCTTGTGACCCTCAGCACAATGCCTGTGCCACGAAACCCTAATTTTGGGAACTACTGGTTTAGAAAATATAAATGTTTGCGATCAGCGTTGACACAAATTTCACTGCTCAGTTGTCAACAACACTGTACATGTGTCTTATGTGCTGTAGGTGAAGCTTACAGTAGAGGCGTGCATCTCGTACTCTTCCTTGTCTTCTCTGTCCTCGGTCATCTCTTCTTCGGGCAGAGGGGTCACTGGAGGGCAACTGTTGTCCGGCTTATTCCTCTTCAGCATGAATCTGTGAGGCAGCGTAAGAGATTAGTCACCAGACACAATGCCCTGTCTGCTTCAGTGAGGAATGGTCAACACCTCTGCTTGAGCTTGGAGGGCTTCTCTTGGGTGTAATCTTTGTGGTTGTTGAACTCATCTCTCTCAGGACCGTTGGGACCACTGTAGCTATGTGACGTCTTCATCAGAACCTCAAAATCTGACACGGTTTCAAAGTCCTCTAGTTCCTACAATAATCCATAAAAACATTCAAAAAAGAGACAGTGACTATATCGGCCTATCCTGGTTTCATTCTGGTTTAGTCCTTAACTAGACTTGGTTTGGTCCTTCTCTACTCCTGGTCCAAGTTTAGTATCTGGTTTAGTCACAGTTTTGATGTGGTAAATGTGCAAATATGAACGCAACATTAATCAAATTGTACAAGCCATTGCTGTAAAGCTGTTCACAGTACCTTTTTTGGTGAGAAAAAGCTGCTGTTGGTTGGACTTCTTGAGAAAGACTCTGCGCACTCTACGGGCATGCTCAACCTGTAAAACATGATGTCAGGGTTGTTGTTCTGGGACCCAAAGGACTTCTGGGTGACCTTCATACAGGGACAGGACTCTACACTCCCATTAATCCGTGTCACCTGAAAACATACATAGCAGGAACAAAATAAGTCATATATTTAGTTTCTTACTGTGTGGCGAATACTATATGTATTTCACATACAAAAGGGACTGAGACAGGTTGAGGATGAGAGGGATGAGAGATGTTGTTGTTCATATATTACTGTTGACTTATTTGTTCATGGGGGAAGTTAAAATAAAAAGCAGAGACACTCCTCTGGCCTCTTTTTTTACACAACTTTACTTTTACTGTATTGATTGTATACTGTTTGCATTGGGGGGCAGGGGTGTAGTATGTACCTCAATGTGCTGGTGGTGGGGTGGTACGGGGACAAATTGGGGCAGTCTCTTGCTCAGCCACATAGTGACGTCACGGTTCATGTTGACGGCAAATGGCTCATAACCTTCCTGCAGCCCACAGATGGTGAAGTACTTCAGCGAGCTCACATCTTTGCCAAAGTTCATACGGCCCACCTGACAGACCCCCAGACTACACACAGGGATAAAGCCTGGAAGAGCATGCAATGGGAAAATATGTAATTGTCTGAATCCACTTAAACTTAGGGGTGGAAAGTAATAAATCCTTATGTTTCTGTAGATGTTTCTGAGCATGTTTTTTGTCAATGTTAATGTGCGTGTCATTGAGAGTACTTTTAGCAAGTATTTGTATTTAGAACAATTAATAGAAGTTACTGAGTCCATAATGTCATAATTCACAACTGCATTGCCTGCAAATTTTGTATAAAAGCGTGATATAAAATGCTTCTAATAAATGTGTGAAAAAGTAACTACTACTTAGAGTAGAATTTTTCATGTGAACTTTTTACTTTTACAATATTTGACAGCAGTACTTGTACTTATAATAGAGTGCATATTAGCCATGTAACTGTAGTTTTAATTTTCAGGACTGAAAAACTTACCATCTCCAACTTCAAAGTCTTTGAAGGCCAGCTCTGAGCCCGAGTCGTCCAGCATGACTTCTCCATTGAGAGTGAACATCATGGTGTGTTCATTGAGGTCTACCATACAGCCTACCACATCTCCAGTCTGCCAGGCCCGCCCAAAGTGCTCGTTACCCTGGTGCCAGCGCTGAACCTGCAAACATTGTGTCACTCTATTACCATATTATAAAAGAAATTGGTTAAAGGTGCACTATGTAAAAAGTGGGGGGATTCGCCATCAGGGGGATGTTGCTATGCCTGAAATGTGCCACAGTAAGGCTAGCAGCAGCTGGCCGCTGGGCTTTCTTCACCAGTAATGCAGTGTTGATGGTCAGGAGAGGTCCTCACTGATGTGCACCCCTAGGAATTTAGCACTGCTCACTCTCTTCATAGCAGCACCCTCAATGGTCAGTGGTGGATGTTGGGTGTGGCCTCTGGAAGTCAACAACAATCTCCTTAGTCTTGTCGACATTCAGCTCCAGGTTGTTGTCTCTCCACCACGTGGTCAGAAGGTCTACCTTTTTCCTGTGGTGGATCTCGTCACCCTTGGTGATGAGACCCATCAGAATTGTGTCATCCACAAACTTCACAAGGTGGTTGGTGCTGTAGGTTGTTGTGCAGTCATGTGTCAGCAGGGTAAAGAGGAGAGGACAGAGCACTCAGCCTTGGGGAACCCCCGTGCTCAGAGTGATGGTGCCTGAAGTAATGTTTCCAACACGTACTGCTTGTGGTCTCTGGCTGAGGAAGTCTAGCAGCCAGTTGCAAAGGGAGGTGCTGAGACCCCGCTTGTGAAGTTTGCCGATGAGATCTTGTGGTATTATGGTGCTGAATGCTGACCTGAAGTCTATGAACAGCCCAAGCAAATTCAGAATTGTTAAATTCATGGTGTTGGAGTTATTGTGAGTAAAGTGAAGAAAAGTAAGATATGTTTCAACATAGTCAAAAGTTATTTCAACTATGACAGTGCTGTAGAGAAAAATAAGACGTTGTTTATTCATAGTGTTGACTTAAACCCTCACTCTCTCCTCGGGGTCACATTGACTCGAAGATTTATTTATTTTTCCTTCACGCTCTTTTGGGGCAGGTCAATCAGACCCAAAAAATAATTTTCAAATAAATTCTCGCCAGGCGAGAAAATATTTTTTTGGATCTGATTGACTCTTATACTCCGACGTAACCCTTCCCAAGAGAGCGGGAAGGGGAAAAAAAATCTCCTCAGGGTCAGAACGTGAGGAATAAAATGAGTAGCTGTTGATTCACAGTGTTAGCGTCAAACACTTATAAAGTGTCTATTGTGATTATTACACTACATCAGTGTTGGACTTTTGTAACGTTTCCAACAGGACAGCTACAGTCCAAGAGAGAAGCCACATTTCACCCTCCGAAGCTAACGGCGTTTGTTTTTCAGCAGAACCTGAAGTCAACGAGCCTCAAGTCCAACCACCTGAGCTCTCACATGCCCCGGGTCAGACACTCTGCAGTTAATTTAATTCATAAAAATACCAAATATATTTGGTATAATGCTCGTAGTAGTAAGCTAACTAACTTAGCCATGACAGTCAATGTTGCTGTCACTGATGTCCATGAAAATTGGGTAAAATAAGCCTAAACCAGGTGAGTCCGGCTCTGCCTCTGCTCCGTCTCGAGGAGACCGCAAACAGCCGATCCACGATCTCACGCAGCCTCGATCCAAACGCCCTCACATGGTCCTATCTCTGCCTGCACCCGGTACTTATTCCCCATTTCCAAACGAAAATCTAATGGCCGCGACACGGACCCCCGGTCTATACTGAAGTGAAGGACAGGTTAGCATTCGTTAGCTTAGCTCTTCCGAGTTTTCAGTGTATTCACATTTCTGTTCAAATTTCTTTTAATAATAGCTTATAAACGTGCACACGTATGTGGTGTGTTGAGGTAGGATATTGTATCAAGTGGAGAAGTTTAAAAAATTATTTGAATGAAAAGGTTAGCAGTATTCTGTAAAAATGAAATATCTTCAAGGATGATTAGTCTTGAAGGTGAAGGGGTGAAGGAAGTCCGGGCGTCCCTGCTTAAACTGCTGCCCCCCAGACCCGGCCCCGGATAAGCGGAAGAAAATGGAGGATGGATGGATATCTTACCCAATACAATGTCTTAACATGCTATTGACCTTTAGTTCAAAAGAGTAAAGATACATTCTTTTTTTAGCATTTTCTTTAGGGTGAGTGTCTTGCTGTTGGTTCACATGCATCCCCAGCTCCTAAAGGCTACAGTGGAAAGATAAAGGCTCAAGCCATTAACCATCTCGTCAGAAATTTGCAGGTATGCCATGAAATTGTTAAATGTAGAACTTAAATGTAACCTCACCTATAATTTCGTAATTGATTAATTGAATTTGGTATATGGCTAAGTAGATGCAATTTTTGCATTAATCTCATTCTATTTTCATGATTAATGGCATTTAGGTGTTTTGTTTCATGTGGGTCTTGCATTTAAAAATAATATTTTCTAAGGAGCTACATTTTTTCAAATTATACTTCAAGTTATTTATTTCAACAGTTCCTGTATACAAAAACATACAGCTCATGCAACAATATGATACATGCACCATAATATATTTACTATATATTTAATTTTTTATTTTTATTCATGTCTCATTAAATATTGCATAGCCCATTTTGCAAGGTGGCTACTTGAATATGTTATATTTTATTCTATTCTCTATTTTATTTTACAGATCAGTATGGACACATTTCTTGCTAGTTGAGCCTGGACGGCCTTTCTACCTGTGACTGAAGTGGCAAGGAAACTGAAGGAATCTGGTGAACCCTTCAAGGCACTTGGTCCTCAGATTCTCACAAACTTTACACCTGTATTCAAAGAGCTGTCTACAACATGGACGTTGGATGTGTCAAAAGAAACCCCAAGAGTGAAAGACTGACTCTTGAGGTAAAAAGTTTCTCCAATGTTAATGTTTCATAATTGGCAGGACTGCCTCTATTGTGAACATTGTTATGTTTATATAATGGAGAGAGGATCTTGTTTCAAACAGTCAGACATGCTCCTCTCATTTTTGGAGATGAGCCTGAATTCCATTCAAAACAAGATCTTGATTCATCCATCAACAGCTTGCATTGAAAAATCAACTTTAAATTAAATGACAATCATTGTGGACACAGAGAATTCCTGCTGTCAGTTGGATTTAGCAAAAATAGTATTGTGTCATATGACTTATTTAAATTGTGTTGATTGTATGATCTGCATTGTTTTAATACAAGTTAAGCTGAAATTTGAGCTGGAATTTTGTGGTGGTTTTCATTGTTTTACATTTGTGAAAGGAATTATGAACTTGAATGACCACAGCATTTACACTGTATTTAGTGAAGAAAGAGTTACTATAGAATAGTGTAACATGAAGAACACTACACTATTTGTACTTCATAAAGTGTTTAAACATAGCAATATAGAGTTATAGTTTAATCAAATCTTAATCAGTGTCAAATTCAACTATGAGAAGTGTGGTTGCATCACTTTACCAGTGTTGAGCCTTCTACACTTTGGAAAGTACAGTTTTAACTCATTTTGTTGTGGACCCCATATGACATGGTAAAAGTGTTAAAATGAACAATATACGAGTTGAATTAACACTCTTGAATTTGCTGGGTGAGAGCTGGGTGTAAGGCAAAGCAGATCGCATCCTCTGTATAACATTTAGCTCGGTATGCAAATATTATTCTATTGTAGTTTTTTATTGCTCAAAAATACCTTGAAAAATATAGATTCTTGCTGTGAGTTTAATGCCATACTATGGAAGATTTTCGGGACAACAAAATTGTGACAAGCTGATGGTGGTCCCATCACCAGAAAAGTTATTATTTTGGCAGAGACATATGCTACAAAATGGAAATAATAAAGCATCAAGAAACACTGTATTACTTATGTAGTGTACACACATGCTCATACTGCTGCTGTATTTAATAAAAGCCATAATAAAGTTGTACCTTGAACCCATCAAAGACAAAAGCCTGGTCATCGGAGCCCAGTTCTTGGTCTGGGAGGCAACCTGGTCTGGCCCAGCCTACTCTCATCTGTCCAGCAGAGAGCACCTGCACCAGGAGATAGCCTTAGGTGAGGATGGTCTCAGTGTCTTTGGTCAATATCACTATGTTACATTTCATTACCTCCAGTTCAAAGTACCACTTCCCAGCATTCACACAGTAGGTTTTCTCTGCTCTGAAGATGCGGAACCTCTCAGCTGACATGCTGCTGAGGTCAGACTGGGCTAAATGTGAAATATCAGACACATTATTAGAATTACTATAATACCATTATTATATTAAACAGAATGAGTGAGGCAGCCATACTGTGGTCCTGGTCCTGAGCCTCCAGGTTGTAGCCGTAGCCCAGCAGAGTGCGCACAGCTTCTCGAAGACTGTCCTTGTTTGATTTCTTGGTTCTTTCATCCAGCAGTACATATGGGACCAGCCGAGGGTTTCTGCGATTCTTCACATCCTAAATATGAACAGGAGGGTTTAGTTTTATATGACAATGAATATATTTATTATTTGTTCTTTTTGTTTGGGTTGACAATACAGCTGCTGATCTTCATATCATTCAGACAGTGAGCAGTCTTAGATCTACTCACTGGTAAACTATTCTAAGAGTACCTAGACTGAGAATGTTGATCTATATATTGTATGTTGTATTGCCAAGAACAGGCACAGTTCACTAGGCTAGTGACTGTAATTTCCATTGATAAACATGCGTCTTTGGGGACAGAAATGTCTGTGAAAGCGCTATATACATAAAGACTTACTTACTTACTTACTTATATTCATATTTCTATCAAAATGTCACTCATGAGCCTGTTATAGTGATATTTGCATTCATGAATCAATCAAAATAACAATCATCATATTACTATAGTTGAGTATTGGATCTGTGACCTGCTGGATGCCGTAGGTCCAGCCCTGACGTATGCGGTCTCTGGCCCAGACATTGTGAGCGTTCTCAGCCAGTTTGTCCACCATGGCCTCTTGTGTGGAGGTCAGTCTGATGTGGCTGAGGTCCAGAGGAGCTGGCTTGTACCCACTGGACAGTTCATAACTGCACACACACACCACAGTTGACAAACCTAACAAACATTGAACTAACAGGTTTTTAACACTGAAATAAATCTTGAATCTAGTGTATGCAGCCAACTGATTAACAATATTGCACACATCCACATTATAAGTCAATGTACACAGATGAACTGCTACTTATACACTTTATAAGATATTGGAATGGTTTCAAAGTACAGAAATCTTGCAGTCTGTAGTTCTATCTGCTCAGAAAAACTTACGTTGAAGACAGTTTCATGCTTCGGACCTTTTCCACAGCGTGCTCATCAGCTAGGCCAACATGGCACCCCAGAGCCAGGAGGGTCCTGTGCAAACAGACCAAAACCTCAAAGTCTATTGACATTTGTCCCATATATAAAATGTATGCAACTTAAACTAAGTCTTACTTCAAAGTCTCTAGAGACATCTGGAGGTTGTAGCTGCGCTCTTGCTCCGGGAGCTTGGAGAACTCCACTAAACAAGGATGTTGACGCTTGTTATCATCTCGTACCTTTAAACACACAACAAAACATTACAGATTTCTGCTGAGAACTAGACACATGAAACAAACACAATTTGAACTCACTGCTCCGAAAGTCCATCCCAGTTCGATCTTGTTCATAACCCACAGCTCATGGATGTTTTCTGCCAGTTTTTCACGGATTCTTTCCAAATGAGGTGGGAGTACAATCTGAAAACAAATCCATCTCATGTTATAACACTTATTATTTTTTTTTTTTTTTCATATCACTGGGGGAGTTCGTACCTGGCTGGTATCTACAGGGGTGGGAGTGAAAGCTGCTTGGCTTAATGTAACTGTAGGTCCCACCAGGTCTTGTGCAGCTGTTTGGTCAGCACTGGCTTCTAGTTTTAGCTTTTCTCGTGGCAAAACAGCTTCATAACATGGAGCATATCCAGGAGGAGGAAGGAACTTAAACTCTCCATGACGACCACCCAGGAGGAATCGAATCCTGCATGATACCATCCCATTATATATTACCATATTTCTCTTATTTTTAGTTTGTTATTTCTAAAAACAAAAACAGCAAGGACCCAAAAGTCAAACAGAAAAAGCAACAACTTACACACACAAAAACTATTCTACCACAGCCCCCTCTCCACCACCCAGTCATCCCATCATTCCAAAAATATCTCTTAATACCTTCTGATTTTATATTTAGATGAATACTCACTTGACTCCAGCCGAGAAGCTTGCCACAGGGAAAAAAAGGCCATCTGCATTGAAGTTCTCAAACATGCCTTGGACTGGCTGCCCATTGATCCTGAAGGAGATACTGGGCACGCTCAGATCGAGACAGCAGCTCACCACGTCTTCAGCCTTTAGCAGATGCTGGTTTGGAGAGCTGACTGTTCGAGCAACGCAACCTGTGCAGAAGACAAGATATAATTCCATCTGTTTCTAGTTATGCTCACAGCAGGCTGGGAGAGACTGAAGCCTATTTTTGCAATATCAGTATGAAGTAAGAGAAGTATGAAGGTTTCTATCTCTACATGGTAATATTTTAATTCTAGAGGGACTTAATATGTTGTATGAATGTCATGACACAAAATATATAATTACAAAATTAATTACACTAATTATAACACTAGAATGATATTCTAATAAGCAGTAATGAAATCTCTTCATATAGCAAATTAACTCTTACCTGACCAAAGGTGGAGCCCATCAAATCCATAGGAGTACAGGTCATCTCCCACTCCATTAGCCCCCCAGCCCTCCCCTCCACTGGGGCAGGGGCCATACCCGCTGGTGTTGGCCCAACCCACCCTAAGGTGAGTGGCCTCAGCAGTGATGAAAGCTGTGGCCTGGTCAACAATCAATTCATAATACCATTTCTTATACTGAGCTGAACCCTCACTGACCCCCAAGAAGATGTTGGGACGTATGCTGAGAAGGAGAGACAGAAGATGAAACGAGGTTTTAAATGTATTGATCCACAAAGAGAAATTACTTCAACACTGCTCACATTCTACACTGTGAGCATAATTATTAGGCAAGTTGTATTTATGAGGATTCATTTTGACACAAAATGACACAGTTATTAGGCAAAATACCCACCATGTGATTTTTATGCATATTCTCCGACTCCAGGCTATATAAACTTAGTTTTATATTTAAGCATATATGGTAATGTGTATTTCCCTAGCGAGGGAGGGTGTGGCCTAAGGAAATCAACACTCTATATCAAGGTGTGCAGAATTATTAGGCAGCTTCTTTTCCTCAGGCAAAATAAGCTAAAAAGAGATTTAACTAACTCTGAAAAGTCAAAAATTGTAAAATGTCTTTCTTGAAATTGCAAAGATATTGGGACGCACTGTTGGGCAAGTTACTTTAAAACTGTAATGTGTTATTTATTACTTGTTACTGTCATTTTAAAGTAATTCGTTACATTACTAATATTACTGCATTTAAAATGTAAGACACTACTGTTGTATTACTTTTAAGTTACTCTCACCAAAATAGCTGTGAAGATGCTGAACTTTTGCACCGTATATGAACTGAACCAGGACTAAACCAGGACTAAACCAAAACTGAACCAGAGCTGAACCCGGACTGAACCAGGACTAAACCAGGACTACACCAGAACTGAACCAGGACTACACCAGAACTGAACCAGGACTAAATCAGGACTAAACCAGAACTGAACCAGGACTACACCAGAACTGAACCAGGACTAAACAAGGACTAAACCAGAACTGAACCAGGACTACACCAGAACTGAACCAGGACTAAACTAGGTCTAAACTAGGTCTAAACCAGGACTAAACTAGGACTAAACCAGAGCTGAACCAGGACTGAACCAGGTCTAAGCCAGAACTGACCTAGGTCTAAACCAGGTCTAAACAAGGACTAATCCAGGACTAAACTAGATCTAAACCAGGACTAAACCAAGACTAAACCAGGACCAAACCAGGACTTATCTTGGACTTGAACTTGGAATCTTGGACCGCCCCTGAGGGAACCCCGAGGTCGTGAAACAGGAAGCCTGTAAGTCACGTTCAGGCGTCAGCTGTGGTTAGTCCCGTGGAGCGCGGTGTTCTGCGCCGGTCCTTTCCCGACGGTCTACACTGGCGCATCTCTGGTGTTTCACCGCTGCTGATATCGCGGTCATTTTAGCGAATTTGTATGACGAAAAAAACACCACTTCAATCCAGGTTAAAAAAGCATTGTAACGCGCGTTACTGACATTTGTACCAAGTAAAATATTACTATTTTTTCCCTGTAATGCCTGACATTACTGCGTAACAGCAAAAAGCAATGTATTACAGTAATTCGTTACTTTTATAACGCGTTACTCCCAACACCGTTGGGACGTGATCACAGAACCATCAACTGTTTTGTTCCAAATACTCAAGAGTTTAGAATGCTGAGAAAAAAAGACACAAATTAACTGCAAGAGATCTGAGAAGCATCAAAGCTACCAGGAACCCATTATCCTTCAGCGCTGTCATACTCCAAAACTGCAACTTACCTAGAGTGCCCAGAAGTACAAGGTGTTTAGTGCTCAGAGACATGGCCAAAAGTAAGGAAGGCTGAAACCTGACCACCACTGAACAAGAAACACAAGCTGAAATGTCAAGACTGGGCCAAGAAACATCTGAAGACAGATTTTTCAAAGGTTATATGGACTGATGACATGAGAATGACTCTTGACGGACCAGATGGATCATGAATATGGCTGGATCAGTAATGGGCACAGAGCTCCACTTCGACTCAGACACCAGCAAGGTGGAGGTGGGGTACTGGTATGAGCTGGTATTACTAAAGATGAGTTTGTTGGACCTTTTAGGTTTGAAGATGGACTTAAAATGAACTCCAAAGCCTACTGCCAGTTTTTAGAAGATACTTTCTTCAAGCAGTGGTACAGGGAAAAGTCTGCATCTTTCAAGAGGACCATGATTTTTATGCAGGACAATGCTCCATCACATTTATAGAAGTATTCCACTGTGTGGCTAGCCAGTAAAAGCCTTAAAGATGAAAAATAATGGTATGTCCCCCTTTCTCACCTGTCCTAAACCCTACTGAGAACTTGTGGGCCCTTCTTAAGCAGGAGATTTACAGTGAAGGAAAACAGTACACTTCTCTGAACAGCATCCGGGAGGCTGTGGCTGCTGCTGCACAAAAAGTTGATCATCAACAGATCAAGAAACTGGCCGACTCAGTGAATGGAAGGTTTATGACCATTATTGAGAAAAAGGGTGGCTATATTGGTCACTGATATATATATATATATATATATATATATATATATATATATATATATATATATATATATATATATATATATATGTATATATATATTTTTTTTTTTTTGAAATGTCAGAAATGTTTATTTGTACATTTTGAGTTGTTTACTGTTCTGACAGATGAAAATAAATTAGTGAGAATGGAAAATGTAAATTTCTCATTTAGTTGTGTAATATTTTTGCACATTAATAGTTGCTCAGTAACTGTGCACACAGATTTTCCCCTCAGAAAGTCAAAACGTCACTTTTACTTTCTTAAATATTCATGTTTGAGATTTATTAACATTTTGGGTTGACCAAGAGCACTGTAGTTGTTCAATTATAAAATAAATCTTCATAAATACAACTTGCCTAATAATTTTGCACACAGTGTACAGTATAAAAACAATTATAAAGCAGACAGAGAACTGCACATGCTCAGAAGTATGCCTGGGTGCCGTTTGGCCACAATACAAAAATTTCCAACCTTATTTTGATACTAAGGACAGTTCAGTACTCCATGTCCATCCACAATGATGATTAATATTTTTTTTTTTGACAAAATAATAGTACATTCTTGTGGTACCATGTGGTCTTATATGAGTTCTTTTATTCAGTAAAGGGCATACTTCTTCCTGTTTAGATGATTTTTCTCATTATCAATACTTTGAATTAGTCAAATTCTGAGCAATTATCATTTAGGGTCTGGGTACTGATTCCTCTGACAACCCTCATCGCTGTTTGGTGCTAGTCTGCCCATTGGGTGTCAACATGATATTATGTATGAACCTGCTGACGTGGTTGGTGAGCCTGGTCTGCAGCAGCAAGTCTCGTCCTGGGAGCAGGTTATCACAGATGAGGTGTTGGTTGGAGCGCACTGCCACACCATTACACACACAGAGAGAGCACAGCACATCCAAGACCTACAGTCACAGAGCGAAGCTGTAAGAAGACTGAGAAGGAGTGCCCGCATGACACGAACAAGATCAGCAGCTTTTTATCCGGAACATTTTGTGTGTCTTCCTTTGTCAAATGTTTTTACAAGCATTTTTCTAGACATTCATCCAATTAATTAAGTAATCTCATTTTAATGGGATGTGGCTCTATTGTAGGTAGTATACAGATACTACATGCATATGTGTGAGTCAATGTTCAGGGTATGGGAGTATCTATAATATGTGATTTTTTTTTTGACAGTAGCACTTTGAGATTTGTTTTTCAAATGTTGTCAAAAATTCTAAGTGCAAAACAAATAAAATCTATTACTATTATTATTTTTACCTTATGATTGCGTCCGTGCTTATCCAGCAGTGATATGATGGATTTAATATGGCCTTCTTTTATTATATTCAGAGCCTCAGGACTCTCCACCAACACACAGTGAAGCACCTCTAATATCCCTGAAATGATTTGAAATTATTGCATTACAGCCTGATACCACGGAGATTAAAAGTTCATCAAACAATCTATATGTGTATCTATATGACCTACCAGATGAAGCCTCCAGTCTCTCAAGCCTGCTGATGAGCCAGTCCAGTGAGCTGGAGAATTGGGCACAGTTCTTTCTGTTCCCCCTGATCAGAGCAGCTGCAGAAGAGACATTTTAGGAAGAATGAGGGAGGTGGTGAATGTGAAAGAGAGAGAGAGAGAAGAGAGAGAGAGATCAACTAATGACTGGCGTCCTTCTTTTATACAAATAAAGACTGTAATTTAATGTTAGCACCAGAGTAAAATGATGCTTTTGCATTAAGTTTTAGAAAGTAGCAGGAGGAGTGGGTGTTTGAATTTTACGCTCAAGGCAATAGTCTCATTGTTAAAAACAGTAGCTGCCCTGCATTTCATCAAAACAAATTTTACAAAGCACTATTTAAGATCACAAATGTACCCAGCAGCTCATAGAGGGAGTTGAGAATGGAGCTCCAGGCCTCTCCAGCTGCTTGTCCAACAGCTTCAGCAAAATGTGCCGCGCTATTGTAGACATGAAGGTGGTCTATACACTCTAGCACCAGGCTGATCATCCCCTGAGGGAATATCACACAATATTCACAGGTAACAACATCGGGAAAAAAATCAAGGTTTTTAAAAACAGGCAAATTACCTCCTCCTGGAAGAGGTTCTGTCGATTCTTAAGAGCTCTGAGACGATTCTGCTTGACTTCATGTTCAAGCTGCTCATCAGGGGGCTGGAAGTAGCCAATCAGGTCCTGCAGACTAAGGCTGACCGAGTCTATGGGCAGCTCTGAGCTGGAACTCTTCCCTTTTCTCCTCAGAGTGTCCAGATCCCTGTGAGACAGAAAGGCATACATTACCACATCAAATATATGGCCTGACAAAGACAGAACCTGTGTTGAAATGTAATGGCTCATTCCATAAAAGCAATAAAGGACTTTTACCTGTGCGCTGTGACCGCTTTTTAAACTTTGTAGGTAAGTTTTTATACTGCAAGTATGTTCATTTTTACTGTTAGCTACCGTTTGAGCCCTGTCCTTGAGGAGCACTTGTTAAAAAATTTTCACTAAAAGAACCCTCTGAAGCGCTCACCTTTGCTGTTTTTTTTAATCACCATTTCAAACTAAATTGGGACTAATCACAGAACTAAACGAAGATTAGAACCAGAATAAACCTAATCTATATTCTCAGACACATGCAGGTTCAGGTGCCTGTCCATTAATGTAATATTGCTTTGCACTCTGACATGGCTGAAAATTTAAGATAAGTTGATTTCTCAACATGAATCTAAGTAAAAGATATAGACTCATATACATATAGAGATTGTAAATCTAAGGTTAAATCTATTCCACTTGTTTCACCAGATAGTAGTTAAATGTTGTATTATAGCTGTTTTCACAAACCGGATAAAGAGGTTGAAGAGGAAGGCCGAGCTGCGGATGACCCTGGCAGCACGGCTCTCCTCGTGCTGAGACCGAGACAGCGTCAGCCCATCGTCCATGTGGCCCTCGTGGTGCATGATGGCCTGTACATTAAGAGATTATACTGGAATGACTCAACAACACAGTACCATTTGTGCCTACACTGCCAGTGCAAGTGTTTTGTGATATTATGTATGGAACATTTTGTCATGTAGAGCATTGTATTTATTATCATATACTGTATTTATTATCATCTACATTAATTTCCTTTGTATTCTGAATTCTATTTACTAGGGAGTTTAGGTCAACATAACCAGGATTATTGTATTTCACTTTAGAGATTTAAAGGTGCTTTGTGATTGTTTCTATGGATATGTCTTTGCTCTGAATAAAATGATCCACAGTATAACATTAAACAGCTCTACCTTACATTTATTTAATTACAGGTGGTTTTATTGCTCAAAAATACCTAGAAAAACTGTTCTTCTGACTGTAAGCAGTGTTGCCTTTCCAAAGATTTGACCTGTAACTTGGTCTGGTGTGGTTTCCACGAAGATAGAAAAGTTTAATACCATACAGTAAAACATTCCAGACAAAGCACTAAAATCTTCATGAAAAGCATTTGAAGGAAAGCTACACTTTAATATAAATTTTTAATTTTTTTAGCTTTATTTCTCTGGTTGTATTTTTATTTGTTTCATTTATGTTTGGTAATTTGCTAGCCAGGCTAGGGCCACCTAGTGCCTCTGCTCAATTTCATTTCTCTCCAGCAACTAGGTCAGGAATCGAAATACACTAGACAGTTTGCAAAAAACCACGGAAGTGCGAGTTCAGACACCAGCCAATCAGCGAAGAGTCATACATTCTGTATTGGCAACCAAGATCGAGGATTTAAAACTGGAACAAAATAATGTTTGGTGAATGGTATCAAGGGGAAAGACATTATTGCCCTTCTTCCTACGGGATTTGGGAAAAGCTTAATATACCAGTTTGCCCCATTAGCGGTGACATACGTCACGACCAAATAGCAGCAATGAAATAAATGAAAAAAGTACCCATCTAACGTCGAGGGAGCAAATTCTAAATTTTAGAAAGTGAAACCGGCTGATGAATCAAGCTAGTAACTTCTACTTAAATAATTGTGCTTCTAATTTGTGAAGTCTGTGTTGTTTGTTATTAAGAGAGTGGAGAGAACAGTAGTCACCTCACCTTTCTCTGTACTCCTCCCATGCGTGCACACTTGGCATCCACTGTCTGGTAGGTGAGCCACAGACAGGTGTCAACATGCTGAATGTAACACACTGAGTCTCCATATTTAATATCTGGAGTGCCCATCCCATCCACCTCCTTCCTCACTGCAGGGTCAAGCTTTTCCTATGAGCACCACAGCACAGCATATTTAAGATACAACAATCACTCACTATAATGTAGGTATATAAGATTGCTATCCAATTGAAAGGCCTTCCACACACGCAAACGACAATTTAATGTACAGAGTGGAGTGAGTTTATGCTAGGCATGTCTGTGTGTTTTACAGTGTGTAGTGTTGTTGTACCTTGGATGACCTAAAGCAGAAGGCAGTAGACTTGATGTCAGCCCTGTCTTTGTCCATGAGCAGTAGAACGCGGTCATGGGTCAGACTCAGGTACTTCCCTGTGGTCACATGACGCAGTCGGAAAGGCTGGCCCCAGCGGATATGGCTCCCACTCCACCTGAGGACCGTAAGGTTTGAGTGTGATCACAGACTTGCTTTTTCTAAATGATTTAACTTTTAAGGGGATATATTATGAAAAATGTGTGGTACAGTGCTAACATGGCACAATGGTTCCCTCAACAATAGATTACAAAGTTGGATTCTGATTCATGCATTTTTGAGTTATTCTGTATTATTCTATATTTGAATGCTGAGAAAATATTGCTTTTGCCTAGCCCATATCCCCATCCACACCCCTTTACTGACTGTAAGACTTTGATTCATGCATCTGGAGTTAAAAATGTTCAGTAGCCATTTTTCAAACATAAAAACACATGAAATCCCACGACAGTCAAGTGTACCATTTTTCTATTATTAACCCATTTTAGGTCACATTTTTATATAGTGCTTTTCCACCTTTGAGGTACTCAGAGCACTTTAAATCAAGGAACCACTGATCCATTCACACACACTCACTCACAATGTACACAGACATTAGGAGCAAGGTGGGTTAAGTGTCTTGCCCAAGGACACAACAACAGCATCCATCTGTGGGTGCTGGAATCTCACCACCAATCTTGGACAAACTACCAACTGAGTAGAGGAAAAAAAACATAATATATCTTCTATAAATAATATTTCAAACTCTTTTAGATCTGCTGAACATTCACCCCTCTTTTAGCACACCACCTGAGAGCCCTGGATAGGTGCCAAACTGAATATCTTTGAACAAACTGAACAGGAGAGTGTGATTTCCTCTCACAGATGTACTGGAGATGGGCAACACAGTAAGAGCTGATTCACACTGACTCTTTTCACTAATACATGTGTCAGTCATATCTGTTCCAGTGTTGCTCCCTGAGGTCTCATCATGTGTACGCTCCACTTCACCCAGCTGGATGCATACACTCTGCACTGTCCCTCTCTGTATCACACATTTTGGATCACTGAAAAAGAACTCCTGAAAAAGAAATACTGAAAATCAAGGATCCTGCTCTGACCAGGACATACTGCGGTGGTAAATGCAAGATAGTGTGCTCTGGAGGGACAGTGTGCCGGTGTAGGTAATTCAAAGTGATGAAATTTAGGAACAGAGCAATAATTTTGGTTACAAAACCTGTTGTGGTTAAGGTTAAGAAAAGGCTTAGGTTAGTTAATGTATTAGCAGCAAATTTAAAAAAATGAATTTGTCACCTACTGGTCCTAAAATGAAACATAAAACAAATCAGCCCTGTTCATAGACTAACCAGAGCTACATCATCACTTCAGTCCCTCCAGAGCCCATTCTCCAGCACTAACCTACTGCGACTGGGCAAGACAATTCTCCTGTTTGCCTCTATGGTTTGTGTGGGCGTATTTTTATCACATTCTGGGGAATGAAATCTGCAAACACAGTCACTTTATGGGAACATGCCTCCCTTGTGGGTGACAAAGGCAGGTCACCGTGATGCCTCAATATTAGATCAACAACATGGTTTAAATTTAAGATACATGTTAATGTAGTTTACAGTTGGGGTTTAGTTTAAGGTTCAGCAAGTTATAATTATGGTTAAGCTTTGGATCAGTCTCCAAATAAGAAATTAAGATTGTGTGGACAAGTGTAATGTTCACACAAAGTATGGAAACCCCAGTGCACGAGTATATATGTATGTGTGTAAGTAAGCACAAAAGAAGACAAGCAATGGATATAAGCCTTACTGCTGTGTATCATATACTCACATAACTCGGAGGGTCTCCAGTCTCCACAAAGATCGGGCATGACTGGACACAGCTCCTCCTTCATAATGTACAGACCTGAAGATCATAAACCATCACGTTATTTTTCACATCAGTCAAGACAAAGTTCATCCCTGCCTCAGACACTCATGCTTGAGGCATACAAGGATTCACTAGATTNTTTTATTTTGGATCTGAACATTCTCCTTATTGTTGTTGTGGGTTAGGGTTATTTCTTGTGAGAAATGTGTTACTGAGTTTTGAGCATTTTTCATGGTTTAATTAAAGAACAACATTATATTAGGGCAGAAACACTCCTTCTGGTGAGCTTCGTGCTTGCCCTCTTAAATTCACCATACTCTCTGTAGCCTAATGGTTCACTGGAAAACATCTCATCACACGCGAGAGTTACAATGACGCTTTACAGCACTACATTCTCAGAGATGAGCCATAATATTGGCTCCTGTAACTTTTAAAATGGCCTAAGTGTGTGTAGAGCGTTGCATAACACTAAAGCCCATTATTTTCGAACGCACTTGGCAGTTCTGTGTGGTCCAAATGCAGCTGATAAATGAAAATCCTTTTGATTTTTTAAACTTATTTTTTTGTGCAAGACCACCACAATAAACATGTAAATTTAAGGGCTAAAACTAAAATTTTAAGTCCATATTTTCTAATAGAAAAGTAACTTAGATGTACCTGTCATTTAATCCGTTCTAGTTCCTGATATCTGCCGCCACACGAGAGGGCTGTCCAGTTAAACAAGACTGTTTTCCACCAATCAGCATGATTGTGACCATGCACAGAACAAAAGCGTGAATATCCATTTCCAAGCAAAAGGGTGAGTGCCCTCTCCATGCCCCCTCGCCCTCCTCACCCTAGAGCATACTGTACCTGTTGCCCTGGTAACCCCATGGGCAGAATGCAGATCAGGACAAATGCAATGGCTCCTTGTCTACCCTCCTCACAATTGACCCTGATGATGACTAATACTTTTGTTCCTGGAGAGGGCAGGTGGGAGTTACAATGATCTCCATTGCCCACCCGAAATCACCCTGTCCTCTACTTTTACACACCCATCTATCCTTTTTAGTTTGTCTTTAAACCCATCTCTTTATTAATTTCCCTCTGCATCCTCTCAGAGATGAGTCAGTAGCAGCAGATGCGGCAGTGTGGGGAGAGGTCAGTGTTATCTAAACAGACCCATTGGGCTATTTGCTTTAGCACCCTCCATCAGCCGGGGAGCCCTGAGGAATCAGCCATCACTTCACTTCAATCAGCCCTGACAGCATACAATGAATTCACAATAGGCCAGTGCAGGGCCGGGCAAGAAATCAGAAGAAAAGAGAGAATAGGAGAGGGACAGTGCAGGACAAGAGGGCAGAGGACAAGATGTGCCACATGAGGGGTTTACATGTGTTTGAGCGAGCACTGTGTATGCGTATGTGGTTTGTTTGTTATGTGAAACAAACATGTCAGTGCTGGGAGCAGTGGGATGGGCTTGAACCATGTTAAACATGCAGCAGTACTGTACATATGAGCTGAGGTCTTCCATACAGTAGGTTCTTACGTGCAGCTGGACACATGAATGCTTTTGTCTATGTTCGGGTGGGTATCTTTATTGCCCTGTGAGCAAAGAGGTAGTAATCTTATCAGTGCTGTGAGGCTAAGTACATGTGACAGTAGATATATACAAACTCCTGATTGATATCTTGATAGATTGTCCGATAATGACTCTTCAAGCTGATATGGACAATTGCTTCAATGTGTATGTTTTTCTGGCTTGTGTGCCGACGGCTTGGCTTACTGCCAGCTTCTACAATTCATGGTCCAAAGCTTAGTGCTGTCCAGTCTAGGCTAGGCCCCTTACTCCCTGTCTGAGCCTCTGCCCTTTGACCACATTAACCAGTGCAGTCAGACTCATCTGTGCGTCTTCTTTTATCACCTGAATCAAACATTAAAAGAGGGAGGGAGACACCTCCTCATAAAGTCAGAGAAATATTGGAGGGGAAGATAAAGCTGATGAGAGAAGAACATAAAACATAGGGAGGAAGTTAAGGCAGATACCATGTTCATAATCAAAATCAGAACAAAGCAGATGAGGAGAAAATACAAAGTTATACAATGTCACCTCCTACTTTGGGCTTCTATTTCCTGTCAGTTTGTCATTGAAAAGACCAGGGTGGAGTCCAGCGTTGGGTAAACAGTCTATTTTACGAGGACCATTCTACAATTAGCCGTTACCTTGACTGTTGTGGTTTTAAGAGCTGTCTGGCCTTGGAGTTACCTGGATACACCTGGAGGAGGGCGATAAAAGCATCCAATGGTGTTGAAAAGACAGCTCCTATCTGAGTGAGCACTATCTGCCCCAAAAGTCTCATCTGTGTTGAGCAGCAGGATCAGTGGCGCCGGGGAATTATCTGCACAGGTCCCTGTCCACCCGCCGCTCTGTCTGACGGACTGTTCTGATGAAGCCCATTGTCTCAGTAATTTCATCACCTACATATATTGCCCGGCCACCTTCTCCTCTGTGCAAACATCTCATGTGCACACAGTTAAAGATTTCAGACGGGCCGTTTGCTGATAGTGATGGGTAGGAAAATATTTGATCTCCTGAGCTTGGCCATTTAACATTCTCACCCCATGCTCTGACCTTAAAGACTGTGCATGCGTGTGGCAGTGTCTGATTTGTGCACACTGCACAGATGTTTGTTCACTTAGCTTTACCCTGTATTAGCACATTGGCACCTGCATTTTTGATTCCCACATGCTCAAATAGACATAGAGCAGGACCTATCACAGCCCATGTGACCTCCACCTTCTCCCTGACCTCCAGGTCCATCCCTCAGGACAGGGGTCAGAGGGAGGGACTGATCATGATCAAACACTGATGGTCAATCGCATGGCCATTTCCTGGTATTTTTAATAGTTCTACTAAAGGGACTAGTAAAACTCTAAATAATAATGCACAAATAACCCACCATTGCACCAACCCCAACTGTGTGCATTGTATGTGCGACTAACTTTTTCATCAGTTTTTACAGTGGGCATTTGGTAATTATTGTAAAATTGTAAATTGTAATTTAACTACAAAATTACAATTTACAATTATGAGCTACGATTATGCTTATTATTTCCATAATTATATAGTCGAGAAACAAAGTGAAACAATAAAAACACATGTGCAATATCAGATTAGGAAATTATTGCTATCTGCATTTGGCCAGCATTATTCTTCACAGTCAGCTCCATGTAATAAAGTTACTTGCATGATTTGATAAATAGACAAGACGTGGACTTTGGCTACTACTACTAAAATTATGTAATGCTCAGTGGCTTCTAAACTCTCGAGAAAATACCCTTCTTTCACGCTGTGTTGACACAACTTGGCCAAAGATTATGGCGTATACTGTAATTCATCATTCTGTTTCAAGTGGTTATGACAAGGAACCCAAAAACAATTGGTAAAGAACAATCAACACTGAACTCGGTTAATTTAAATTTTAATATTTCCACTGTTCATCAAATGATTCAGTTCTTGCTTTGATTCTACAAACATAGGAAGGGCTGGCTCAATGAAGACCTGTGGGTTTCTCAGTTGTTCCAGTATTAATAGCAGATTCAATTCTCCCACAACACAGTCCTGTTGTTATTGCTGGATGTCATTGTATTTTTAGAAGCATTCATATCAAAAATAAGGATTAACCATTATTTAAAAAAAAACAGAAATGCTCTGAGCGAGTGCTGATAACAGTTCCACATTTGAACCAAATTGGGGTTTGTATTATTTGTAACCTGGAGCTTTTTTCCAAAACTCTAAATTTCTAGAATCCAAATAATTTCAGGAGTTTTTACAATGTGCGACAAAGTACTTTGTAAAAACTGCTTTGCTATTGCTTTTTCAGTCTTGGTTCTTCAGTGCTGAATTTCATGATTCTACATCCACATTTGTTTTGCCACATTCCTATGTTGCAATGTAAAATTCATAATTGCTAGGATTTTTAAATATATATAGATATATATAAGAAGATATGAGAGAAAAAACAAGTTTAAAATTTTTGCACTTTTTCATCAGTTCTCATATGGGGTCAGAGGGTTAAAATTCAGGAGGTTGGTGTTAAGAAAAATAATTAAGAAAAAGAAATACTAATATAATATTTCAAACTTGCTCTTTGTATATTCTGGAAAAGCACACGTGTATTCCCACATCATGGCAGGGTCCTGGAGTTCCTGTGTTGCGTGACTGCTTTAAGGCTCTGTTTCATCATAAATGTACAGCTTTGCATGACTTAGTTGTGTGCATTTAGATTTAAAAACAACAACAAGTGTTACACAACTCTGCCACTAACAAAACAGTGCTAAGTTCTGGGGCCCAGTGCATTTTCTTCACACTCCTCCAGGGAACCAGGTTTTGTACTTAAGGCGGACAATAGTGTCTTAATCAGTGAACCTTTCTTGCTTTGCCTGTTTCCGGGTCAAATGATGCTCCATATTTCTTTGTATCTGACAAACAAGGTAAAATATATGTTTATAGAAAGAAGAATTAAGCACAGTGGGTATCTTTGGATAAAGTCATATTTGTTTTTTATGTCCTTTCTCCAGCTTGGCCTACAAGGGCTTTCATGTTTCTGTAATTACCATATTTCATTAGTGTGTGTAGTGTCACCACTGGAGCATCAAAGCGCTTTGGCTCCTTTCGCATGTGCGCCGACCACTGCCCGGGAAGTACACACACAACTATCTGTTTTTTCCCTCAAATAAATTCGCCTGTGCCTGTTTTTGAGTGCACTCTCTGCCTCAAGCTGCTGTCGATATCAAAGAGAACCCATTCCGCATGTGAAGTGCCCCTTGTGCAGAATAATAAAGCAGTGCATCATGGCAGAAAACTGTGAAACACAACACTCTGGCCACGATGCACACACAAGCACACACACAAGAGTCACACTCACACATACACAATACAGTGCAAAAATACACACTGTGCAAACAAGACTTCAGCTCACATGCATATTCACACTACCTTACTTAAACTATTTTCTTCACTATGTGTGGCAAAGAACATACTATAGCATTTGGGTCAGTGGAATAATATACCACCTTGTAATATCATATTATTACATGGCTCTAATCTATATTCTCAGACACATGCAGGTTCAGGTGCCTGTCCATTAATGTAATATTGCTTTGCACTCTGACATGGCTGAAAATTTAAGATAAGTTGATTTCTCAACATGAATCTAAGTAAAAGATATAGACTCATATACATATAGAGATTGTAAATCTAAGGTTAAATCTATTCCACTTGTTTCACCAGATAGTAGTTAAATGTTGTATTATAGCTGTTTTCACAAACCGGATAAAGAGGTTGAAGAGGAAGGCCGAGCTGCGGATGACCCTGGCAGCACGGCTCTCCTCGTGCTGAGACCGAGACAGCGTCAGCCCATCGTCCATGTGGCCCTCGTGGTGCATGATGGCCTGTACATTAAGAGATTATACTGGAATGACTCAACAACACAGTACCATTTGTGCCTACACTGCCAGTGCAAGTGTTTTGTGATATTATGTATGGAACATTTTGTCATGTAGAGCATTGTATTTATTATCATATACTGTATTTATTATCATCTACATTAATTTCCTTTGTATTCTGAATTCTATTTACTAGGGAGTTTAGGTCAACATAACCAGGATTATTGTATTTCACTTTAGAGATTTAAAGGTGCTTTGTGATTGTTTCTATGGATATGTCTTTGCTCTGAATAAAATGATCCACAGTATAACATTAAACAGCTCTACCTTACATTTATTTAATTACAGGTGGTTTTATTGCTCAAAAAATACCTAGAAAAACTGTTCTTCTGACTGTAAGCAGTGTTGCCTTTCCAAAGATTTGACCTGTAACTTGGTCTGGTGTGGTTTCCACGAAGATAGAAAAGTTTAATACCATACAGTAAAACATTCCAGACAAAGCACTAAAATCTTCATGAAAAGCATTTGAAGGAAAGCTACACTTTAATATAAATTTTTAATTTTTTAGCTTTATTTCTCTGGTTGTATTTTTATTTGTTTCATTTATGTTTGGTAATTTGCTAGCCAGGCTAGGGCCACCTAGTGCCTCTGCTCAATTTCATTTCTCTCCAGCAACTAGGTCAGGAATCGAAATACACTAGACAGTTTGCAAAAACCACGGAAGTGCGAGTTCAGACACCAGCCAATCAGCGAAGAGTCATACATTCTGTATTGGCAACCAAGATCGAGGATTTAAAACTGGAACAAAATAATGTTTGGTGAATGGTATCAAGGGGAAAGACATTATTGCCCTTCTTCCTACGGGATTTGGGAAAAGCTTAATATACCAGTTTGCCCCATTAGCGGTGACATACGTCACGACCAAATAGCAGCAATGAAATAAATGAAAAAAGTACCCATCTAACGTCGAGGGAGCAAATTCTAAATTTTAGAAAGTGAAACCGGCTGATGAATCAAGCTAGTAACTTCTACTTAAATAATTGTGCTTCTAATTTGTGAAGTCTGTGTTGTTTGTTATTAAGAGAGTGGAGAGAACAGTAGTCACCTCACCTTTCTCTGTACTCCTCCCATGCGTGCACACTTGGCATCCACTGTCTGGTAGGTGAGCCACAGACAGGTGTCAACATGCTGAATGTAACACACTGAGTCTCCATATTTAATATCTGGAGTGCCCATCCCATCCACCTCCTTCCTCACTGCAGGGTCAAGCTTTTCCTATGAGCACCACAGCACAGCATATTTAAGATACAACAATCACTCACTATAATGTAGGTATATAAGATTGCTATCCAATTGAAAGGCCTTCCACACACGCAAACGACAATTTAATGTACAGAGTGGAGTGAGTTTATGCTAGGCATGTCTGTGTGTTTTACAGTGTGTAGTGTTGTTGTACCTTGGATGACCTAAAGCAGAAGGCAGTAGACTTGATGTCAGCCCTGTCTTTGTCCATGAGCAGTAGAACGCGGTCATGGGTCAGACTCAGGTACTTCCCTGTGGTCACATGACGCAGTCGGAAAGGCTGGCCCCAGCGGATATGGCTCCCACTCCACCTGAGGACCGTAAGGTTTGAGTGTGATCACAGACTTGCTTTTTCTAAATGATTTAACTTTTAAGGGGATATATTATGAAAAATGTGTGGTACAGTGCTAACATGGCACAATGGTTCCCTCAACAATAGATTACAAAGTTGGATTCTGATTCATGCATTTTTGAGTTATTCTGTATTATTCTATATTTGAATGCTGAGAAAATATTGCTTTTGCCTAGCCCATATCCCCATCCACACCCCTTTACTGACTGTAAGACTTTGATTCATGCATCTGGAGTTAAAAATGTTCAGTAGCCATTTTTCAAACATAAAAACACATGAAATCCCACGACAGTCAAGTGTACCATTTTTCTATTATTAACCCATTTTAGGTCACATTTTTATATAGTGCTTTTCCACCTTTGAGGTACTCAGAGCACTTTAAATCAAGGAACCACTGATCCATTCACACACACTCACTCACAATGTACACAGACATTAGGAGCAAGGTGGGTTAAGTGTCTTGCCCAAGGACACAACAACAGCATCCATCTGTGTGGGTGCTGGAATCTCACCACCAATCTTGGACAAACTACCAACTGAGTAGAGGAAAAAAAACATAATATATCTTCTATAAATAATATTTCAAACTCTTTTAGATCTGCTGAACATTCACCCCTCTTTTAGCACACCACCTGAGAGCCCTGGATAGGTGCCAAACTGAATATCTTTGAACAAACTGAACAGGAGAGTGTGATTTCCTCTCACAGATGTACTGGAGATGGGCAACACAGTAAGAGCTGATTCACACTGACTCTTTTCACTAATACATGTGTCAGTCATATCTGTTCCAGTGTTGCTCCCTGAGGTCTCATCATGTGTACGCTCCACTTCACCCAGCTGGATGCATACACTCTGCACTGTCCCTCTCTGTATCACACATTTTGGATCACTGAAAAAGAACTCCTGAAAAAGAAATACTGAAAATCAAGGATCCTGCTCTGACCAGGACATACTGCGGTGGTAAATGCAAGATAGTGTGCTCTGGAGGGACAGTGTGCCGGTGTAGGTAATTCAAAGTGATGAAATTTAGGAACAGAGCAATAATTTTGGTTACAAAACCTGTTGTGGTTAAGGTTAAGAAAAGGCTTAGGTTAGTTAATGTATTAGCAGCAAATTTAAAAAAATGAATTTGTCACCTACTGGTCCTAAAATGAAACATAAAACAAATCAGCCCTGTTCATAGACTAACCAGAGCTACATCATCACTTCAGTCCCTCCAGAGCCCATTCTCCAGCACTAACCTACTGCGACTGGGCAAGACAATTCTCCTGTTTGCCTCTATGGTTTGTGTGGGCGTATTTTTATCACATTCTGGGGAATGAAATCTGCAAACACAGTCACTTTATGGGAACATGCCTCCCTTGTGGTGACAAAGGCAGGTCACCGTGATGCCTCAATATTAGATCAACAACATGGTTTAAATTTAAGATACATGTTAATGTAGTTTACAGTTGGGGTTTAGTTTAAGGTTCAGCAAGTTATAATTATGGTTAAGCTTTGGATCAGTCTCCAAATAAGAAATTAAGATTGTGTGGACAAGTGTAATGTTCACACAAAGTATGGAAACCCCAGTGCACGAGTATATATGTATGTGTGTAAGTAAGCACAAAAGAAGACAAGCAATGGATATAAGCCTTACTGCTGTGTATCATATACTCACATAACTCGGAGGGTCTCCAGTCTCCACAAAGATCGGGCATGACTGGACACAGCTCCTCCTTCATAATGTACAGACCTGAAGATCATAAACCATCACGTTATTTTTCACATCAGTCAAGACAAAGTTCATCCCTGCCTCAGACACTCATGCTTGAGGCATACAAGGATTCACTAGATTCACCAAATGGCTTTTGTGTTCTGTTCTGAGAGTAGGGTGGTCTTTACCGTCTGTGCTCATTCCCATGCTCTCCAGACGGGACAGTTAGACACTCGTCCATGTGGCCGTGAAGAAGGCGCATGACATCCCCTCCAATCAGATAACCTATGATGGACACAGCACATGTAAGACAGGTGTGCATACTGTGTAGAGATGTGGAGGACACTGTTACCTTGAGCCACCTCGCTGCCGGAGCAGATGGGAGCCACACTCCACAGCGTCTGCTGGAAGGCTGCATCCACATGGAGACTGTCTGTGCCATAGGACAGGTGCTGCACAACACACATCAACCAAGGAGTTTAGTTCACACATGTTAACTCAATAACCTGTTTGCATCAGACCTGAGGCTCTAACTAGAAAATGAGTGTGTCTGAATAAGCAAAAATGTGAGCATGACATTTTTAAATAATAATATTAGTTAAATATTACAAATATCCCTTTGAAATGATTACATATATTAAATGGTATTGTTTTACAATATGCAGTGCCATGTGCCACTCACCAGGTATCTCTCAGATGAGACACTGACCAGGATCAGGTCGTCCCCAACTCTGACCTTTTCTCCCTCAGAGCGCTGCTTTGAGGCTGGATGGATGGTCCACCAGCAGGCCTCCCCTGGATTCACATATTTGTGTGAAACATACATGTGAACACTCTGCAGTGCATACTGCAGCCTGTGGGTCAATAGCTTGACTCTGTCTGATAGACATTCGATAGTCATGTAAGATTGTCCAGGTGAGTCCTTACCTGTGGTGTCCTCCTGCAGCCCCACGTCAAAAGCCAGCTTGTCTGTGGATGAGCGCGACGTGGATAGACAGCACAGGTACTGCAAAAACATGCATTCTTAGCACAACTCAAAACAACAGTGGAGGTAATATTGTATACTACACATAAGTATCCTGCACAACCATTATCTCTAAACTTCAACATATTTTATTTAACCGTATGGTGCTTTCACTGACCATTGAGCTGTAGGAGTGACGCAGCAGTACTGCGTGTCCATAGAGGAGAGTGCGATGACCCCCGCCCTGTGCAGTCTGAAAGTACAATAAGATGCAGGTGGAGATGCACATTATTAAAAACATGAGTTTAGGAAGAGTTACCAGAGAAAAGCAACCAATGCTACAAAAATACCACTGAACACAAAAGCACAGCCTGAGATGAGAAGACAATAATAATCACTTGTGGTGTCAGTTGATATTTGTTATTTATCAAGCAAAACTTCACATTTAGACTTGCAGGGAAGCATTGTTGCACACACAGAAAATACCAGACACACAAACAGTAGCCAGTTTTCTGAAACAAATGTGTTAAGCCAATGATTCCCAAACTATGATCAGGGTCCTCCAGCCTGGGATTTCCTAAAAAAAGGTCCAAATTACTTGTTAATTATTATAGAATATAGAATTATTATAGAAGGGATGGCATATATTATGTTGTATAGAAAATGTATTATAAAATTTATGGTTCCAAAACATGATGATAACTTTAATAGCCATAATAAAGCAAGAAGATGAGGATTCAGGCTTAGTAACTCTAATACTCCAACTCTAATGTTGAGGAATCCCCTGCATAAGCTTAGCAAAGACACCTCCAGTTCATTATTGACAATTCTCTGTGGTTAGCTCTGATGTCATCCAACTATTACAGAATTTGTCCTTCTTCAACATTTTCAGTTTCCTTGGTCAACTTGTCTCAAAGAAGCAGTGTGCTATGCTCTTTTTATTTTATCTCGGCCAGCTTGTCTCCAAGCTGTTCTTCTTAGTTCCTCTTTAAACCTCCTTGTGTGAAAGCATAGTCAGGCTTGAATTGCCAATACTAATGCACAGTGTTGAGTATTCAAGTTCACTGGGTCCCGGACTGATGGTAAACAAACTTCTCCTGCCTCAAACATCTAGAGTCTCTGCCTCTCTGTACAACTCTAGGACTCGTTAGGACAACACTTATTTTCCCTAACACCCAGCTCCTATCCTTTTAATTGAGCAGTTACTAAGCCTGAATCATTATTAATAAACTTCATATTGAGTGTAAGTAGTTTATTTATTACCAGCATGTTTATTAGCCATTCTATGTACAGAGAAAGTAGTTTGTCAGATGGGAGAAAGATGTCCTCAAAAGTACCATTTGGGAAAATAGGGGTCACTGGTTTACACACCGATGAGCCCACTTATTACAACATAACTGTTGAAGTGCAGTTATCATCAAATCTTCTACTGTAGTAAGACTAACTAAGGACAACTAATTTGTATCAGGATAAAAACAGTTGTAGTGACTGAGCACACTTTAGCAACACACAGCGTGCAATAAGACAACAATGAGCAGAGTGCCTGGAGAGTGTGACTTAGAAGTGTCACTATCTGAAATATCACATCAACAGACAGTAAGAGCTAACATTTATGAGTTAGTATTAACATTAGAGCCACTGTGCCAAGGGCTGCATTTAACTAGCTCCCTACAGAGACAAACACCAAACACAGGCACAAAGAGAGGCCGGGACCTACCCACACTTCCACATCTACATGCTGTGTGCAAACAAGAGAGAATAGAATTGTTTCAGAGAGAGGAACTGAGCACCAAGGACCAAGCATGTCCACACATAGCAGCAGGAGTATCTCTATCCAGAAAGTATTCTCACACTATCAACTGTATGAGCCACAATGGTGTGGGTGATCATTCCGCACATGAGAGACAGTGGAATGATGTGATGTCCCTGCATGTTCAGAATGTGTTTCAGAGTCCAGCATTAACAATAATATAAAGGTTTCAAAAGCAGATTTTGATTGTTCAGTTCTGACACCAAACTTCAAAATGTCCCGGTAGGATCCATAGCAAAAGGGAAATTAAATTCTGTCAACTGGTCTTTTTTTCCTGATGTAGTTTTTATGCTGGGATTGCCTTGAAACTTTGTATATCACTGTCTCAGAATCAACCAGGCATTCAAACATGAGTATCAAAAGAAAATGATTATTATTACCAGTTTCAAGTACCAAAATATTTTTGATACCATGATAGTCTCATTACTTTCCCATGATAGCCTACAGCACCCAGCTCTAGTCCAGTTTGGCTAAAATGTTATGTTGTACCATTTTCACAACACATCTGAATTCACTGATTTAGAAAAAATCTCCTCACTGTTAGCATTCTGGCATTAGCTTGCTTCACATAGTGCTAATCTGAAATGCACTGAGCATTCATGTGTTAGCGTGTATATGTGTGTAGGTGTGAGAGAGTGTTGATCCTTGGACTCACCGCATCCGCCTTGTCTTCCGTGTTGGCGAGCATCTCCTGCAGCGCTCGCACAGACAGAGACTGCTCCAGCACAAAGGTGCAAATGGACAGGTCTGGAGGCACATTCTGAGCACAAATCACAGCAGAATTAGGCAGGCAACAGCAATTCACAACAAATTAAATGATAGTTGCACATGAATGAACAATTTTTGAAAAATTTAGTTTGTTGTTTTATAAAGATAAGACATGATTGGTTGTCTGTAAGAGTGCTAGGTGCTGGCTTAGCAGTTACACATCCCAAATGTGTAAATCAGGATAAATGTGTGCAGATAATTGAATTAAACTCTGTCTTTTCATTAGAACTAAACTCCACTAACTTTTTTCCTGTGGCATGTGAGTTCTGAACATGTTATACAACAACATCTTATACTTCCAGAGTTCTGAATTAGCATTAGCAATTAGCATGTGGAGGGGGCTCTGAGTGCTGGTCGAACCTTGGAGTTGGAGATGGACTCAAGGAAGCACAGTCTGTTACCGAAGCCTTCAGCCGCCAGGCACAGCTTCTGCTGCTCTTTGTGCAGAGTGGCCGAGCACTGCAGGACCACCTCATCATCCTACACACAGAGAGAGGGCCCACTGTGAGGACAGGAGGCCACAAACACACACACTATGATCTATGATATGATAGATGAACCTGGTCATATTGTTTGACGACATTGCATGAGATTAATACTGATGACTCACAGTATTATAAAGTATACTTGTACACACATAGTGCCACATGTCCTCACAAACACCCATTTAAGGGCCCGGGCAGACCAGAACAGCCCACCCACAGCTCTGTGTACAGTCTGAGGGCCTTGTAAGGAAGAGTGACCCAGAGCCAGGAGCATGGAGCACATCCACACATCCACACACCACAGGCAGCCTCACTGCACCCACTCACAGGGCTACAGTCTGTCAGTGCTCAGATCAGCTCCTAGAACATGGTGGACATGTTTTCTGTGTATTCAATATGTGCACAGAATCCCAGAAGCTGTTATAGTTTGAATGTTTAGCCCCACCTACTTAGTCCTTTCTGCCATAGTGTTATTGCGCCATGACACAGAAACAACAGTCTGATACAGTGTTTCCTTGTAGTTCTCTCATCTCTGTTTATTATTTGTGTTTTGTCACTTTCATAAATGTACCATGACAGAGAATCAAGTGTCTGAGATAGTGTCAGACAGTTGGTTTCTCATGGTTTTGGGTAACAATGTGACTGATTGGGAAAGTGAAATTCAGAAGTGACCCTGCAGAAGCTTCTGTATTCATTATAAGCTGAAAACATACCCTTGTCAAATTAAGGGATATATTTTACAGTCTCAATGTATTTCTTATTTATCATACATGACCATAATATAGCAATAACCAGGCATAATGTAAAAAGCTTTTATCTTGTCAAGGACAATTTTAAATCAGGTACAGACCCTTTAAAGAGTGTCTTTAAATGCTCTGGGCTCTAAATTTCATGCTCCCTCTCCTCCCTGATCAGAGCTAGGGGCTTAGAGCTGCCCCCAGCGCTGACCTGCTACAAGGATCAGTCCAGGACAGCCTCTGGTGCAGCCACGCCGCAGCCTAAATCCTCTGAATCCTGTCCTCTGCCTGCACTCCCTTACTCTACTTACACTTACATTTTGTTTAAGACCTATCCCAAAACCCACACAGCTTGAGACAAACCAGTCCAAAATCATGCATCAGACTCTGGGGTGACAAAGTTGTTGAAGTTTGGATTTTAAGGGATTTAAGCTAATGTAGATAACAATTGCAGTTTTTACCTTTCATGATGCACAGAGAGAGATTAGAAAAGCAATGCATGCCAATGGAGGCCTATTACAACCCTGAAAGTCACTGCACACAAAGACACTGTATTTCTGTATTTCTTTATGAGTAAGAATCTATCACTTCTAATACATTTACTATTCATGTGGAATAAACAAATGTGGACATCCTATAAATAAGTAGGACTATATGAACAAGCTGTGTAAACATATAAGAAGTGTTTTGAACTAAGACACGGAAACAAGTGTAGCCTACACAGCAGCCAGGACAGAGGACAGGTCATTCCAGTGCTGCAGAGAGCACACTTTCTATATGGGACACAGGAGAAAGTTTAGGAAGTTTGTTAGTGAGGCCATGGGCTCCTCTGGGAGTGACACGGGCCGCAGCAGAACTGTCAGAGAGTGGAGCTAAACCCTGCTCCAGAAAGTCTGCCTCAGTCAGCACTGTGATGAATGAGAGAGCTCCCTGTCTATATAGGCCAAAACATAAGCTCACAACTCAAGAAGAAACTTAACTTATGAGTCACAGTCTCTTTCAGAAGCAAGACAAACTCACAACATACAACTGCACTTTCACTTCAAATGGAACCCACCCCATCCTGCTCTGAATCGCACTATTGTGCTCAGAAGTTAAGGACACCTCCTCCCTCCTTCCTTATCTCTCTCTCTCTGAACAGCTATTTTCTTCAAAAGCACATTTTGAGTAGGGATATGACATGAAAAGGAGGTGCTGTTGACAAAAATACTAAAATGGTGATCAGATTCTAGGACAGAGGTGTCTGCAAAGGAATAGTTTTTTGCAGGACAGCATTCAGGCTCCACCTGTGCTGGGCCTTTGAACCTCCTAAAGGTCATCTTCAAAAAGGCTTTAGCTTCAAAGGTAGAGGCACCATCTACACGTGACCCTCTCCTAATATCCATTCCCAACAATGAATGTAATCCTTATATCGCAATAGTAAAATCAGTAAGACAATATAGGCCATTTTGACTAGACATGTTAACTGAAAATTTTAACCATGTGGCAACAAGAGACAATAAAAAAGGGTGGAAAAAAGACATTGTGAAACAGTAAAATAGATTTTCTGTTAGTAGGTTCTCTAACCTAAAGAAGATTTATTCAATGTGGACAGTGATTCATGTCTCTGCAGCATGATGCACTGTCCTCTGTCTGTATGGATGTGCTGTGCGGTCCATAGAGCGGACATATAATGGCCGTTGGACATGTATGCTCTTCTTTCATGCTATGCACATATTCATGTAAATCAAATTAGCACTGCATAGGCCAACTACACTCACAATATAGGCTACTAATGTATACAACTCAAGTGTGGATGTGGCTACCCCTTTTGACCAAACACATTCATTAGGGCAAGGTGTGTTGCTTTTAAGGACACAAACCCATAATTTTACAGGACACAGCTTTAGTCTGGTTAGTGGAGACTGAACCATCAACTAGACTCTAGAGAAATGAACCAATCTGAAATTTTATGATACAATTACTGAGAAGAATGATTTGACACTTATTCACGATTATTGACTCCATGAAAAAATGTGATGGCAAAAACTGAATGATAAAGTACAGTTAGTGTGGCATAAACAGACAGATAAAAAGAACTTTATATTTGATTCCTTTTAGACAGGATTAGGATAGGATTATAGATTGGATTGAAATTTCTTATTTATCTTCTAAAATTCTCACAGCTGTTATTTTTGAGTCTTTACAATTTTTTATTTGGTCCATATTGAGAATAATCTTGAAATTACTACTATTAACTTTCAGGTTTTAGAGAATGCTTTTACCACTGTGACATTCCCAATGTATGACTACATCACCAGACCAATTAAAATACAGCAGTCCCCCACACTAGTCTCTCTGTTTTAACAAACCGTGCTTCAGTATAGACAAAAGAACGGAGAGGATAGCTTTGTCACATTGTCAGTCGTGTATTTAAGATGATGCTGATGTTGCAGTTTTAGTAATGATGAGCATGTATTAGGAGGTCTGCAGTTGCTCTGTGCACAGTAAAGACACAGAACCCTGAGCTTGTATCGATCTGCATTTTTAAAGTGCACTTACCCAGAAAGCCGCAGGGTTGAGGAGGAGGGGGTGGACACACATGCCCCCCCGAGAGGCCAATTCACTAACCTCTTGCACACCAGCCTGTAGGCTCGGAGACACAACTCCAGCCTGAGAATGACCATCCAGACTCAAAGGCTTTCAGAGCTCATCCTCACCCCTGAGACCACACAGGAAACTACAGACTCTATTGGTATATCAGCAGATAAATCAGCAGACCCTCTCCCCATCTCCCCAGCCCACAGACACCTTCTTCCAGTAACATAAAAACACATATTCACACAGAGTCCAGTCATAATATACAGCAGTGTTTGGACCCAGCACTGACAGTCCTTGACCCAGCAGAGAAATGCTCTGCCAATAAGGATTTGCAAAAGACAAAACAAGACATGAGATTGGAACCAAGGCAAATCAAGATTTTAACATAATTTCTAATATATAAATTAGAGAACAACCAATATTTGTTTTTTTTCATGGCCGATTCCAGTACCGGTTGTTTTGAATTCAGAGAAACCGATGGCTGATAAGCAGATGGCTGATGGCAGATATGGGACAGATTTTGGTCATTTTTCCCAGATTTTGTCATTTAAATTCAGTACAAACTCATTCACAACCTTGCTTTACTACAAACAGGACAAGAGAGCACTGTAGTCATATTTTTTGCAGCACCTCTTTGGACTCAAACTAAATATTTACCTCTGCTTGATACCCTAAAAAGAGCAAATATCTCTAATATAATTTATGTGTTTGAGTGTTTTTTGTTTGTTTGTTTGTTTGTTTGTCTGTTATTCTAGCACTGCCTTTTGTAACTATAAGAGGTATAACTCAAAAGCTCAAAAAAAAAATCTAATGCAAATGTAAACAGTAAACACATGAGAAAAAAAAATCCTCTATCTGCCAGCCAAGTCTGTAAGATTCAAAACAGTCTCATCTCCTCTGCCTTAAGGACTTAATCAAGCTCTGGATTGCATAAGCCATTTTGATGTACAGTTGTATGTTTATATGTTATGTGATCATAAATAAAGATTCAGATTCTGGTTGTAGGAAAGGTAACAGAGATAATGACTGAAAGGCTACAGCCATGCAAAAAATAATATTAACATCCTCAAAAGAATGGATCCTTTATTTATTTATCGCATGCTTAATTTTTGGATGTAGATATAAACACGCACAAGCAAGACGATGGAGCTTGTTCTGGGGTCAAATAGTGAAATCCACAATTGGGAACTCCAAAGAACTGCTGTGTTATTCTACTTTCTTTCTCCACACTCCAAAAGAAATGGCTAAGTGCAGGATGAAGACTTTAACCAATTATCTGTAGCCCTATAGACTTATTGCAATGGCTGCACATTTAATGCCAGAATGGGAAATAAAACAAGACTGAACTCTCTGCTGCTCACATTATGAACAGAGATGAACATTTCTTTCCAAAAATGCTCCTCCTGTTTTGTATTGCATTATTGCGTAACAGAGCATCACTCCTACTGGGTCCTAACATCCTCACAGTAGCCCACAGCAATAGACCATGAACCAGGTCTGTGTGTGGACTGGACTGTGGATACCGGGTGGTCACATGTTTCTGCAGCACCGCTCTGCAGCACCCTCCTCCGGCCCCCACCCGTCCCACAGCCCGTGGCCTGATGGGAGACAGTCTGTGCACCCCTTACCTGTCACTAGACACACCGACATGAATATGAGCAGTCTTCTTAACTGACACAACAGTATATGCACAGAACTCCTCACGTCTCCACGCACTTACATAACAGTTTTTAGTGCTTTGTGTATTTCCCCTTTGAAGAAAAATGGATGACAGAATTGTAATTTGTTATGCACTGCTGCTCTATTTGGGAGTAACACAAATTTCAGTCGGTCAGCTGTGGATGCGCATTGCTGGTCTATCCCTTTGATTTTTACATCATCCTTGGCCACACTGGCATGCATTATGTTTGCGTGCAGAGGGGATGTCATAAATTTAACGGCTCAGCATGTGTGCCAAATGTTTGGGCCGGATTCCATATGCTGTGGTCTTAATTGAGCTGTACAAAGACAAATGCAACAGTTCATCAAGCCGCTGACTCTAAAGTGACAAATAGCCGAGCTTCAGCGGAGTATGAGCCAGGATGAACCGCACTGCGCCCGCATCCACCCAGCACCAACATCGCACACAAAACGCCTCTGCGAACGAATGACAGCATCTCTGGGACTACACTGCCCACCTCCCTGCCGCGTCTCTGCCGCGTCTCTGCCGCCAGTCTGCCGCCTGTGTGCCACTTGTCTGCGGTCAGGGCTCCATCAGCGCGCTGCGGATCACTGACCACAGAAGATGGAGCACTGACCACAGAGAGTAGCCTACCGGAGCGTTCTGTAATGCGGTAAAGTCCCAGCCCTGAGCGCGCGCACGAAAGCCGCAGTAGCGCAGCATCATTACAGCGGGAGACTTACGGTCCTGAGGAACTGGATCTCGTCCTCTGCCTCCCCGCCCTCGGCCATACTGAGCTCCGGTGAAGATGCTCCTGTCGCAACGGAGAGCCCGGGCGCGTGCTCCTGTATGGCTCGTGAGGCTGAAGACGGAGAATCAGATGAAGAGTGGAACTGGAATCTCATTGGGCGCCTCACGCACGCGGAGGGAGGAGCTGCAGGCGGCACAGGTATCTGCGCGTGTGAGCGTGGAGGAGATTGTACGTCTTGTCATTGAGCAATTTAAGGCTTTACAACTATCTCAAAAGAGCAAGTCATGAAGTTGTGTTCAAATGCCCACTCCAGAGCCACAGCATATTTGATTTATTTTGGTCCAAATTCTCAATTATACATTATCCCCATCTATGTCAAGAAATGGCTTTCAGCAACTCTATCCATCTATCAATCACTGAAGAAAGAAAGAATGAGTGAAGCAAATGATGGAAGCTGATTTAATTACTTTTATTTTATAACACAATTTCACACGTAAAAACCTTTAAAATTTACTAAACATGCACAATAGAAATCTAAAATCGGAGCATAATTAGGGCACAGTTTTGCTTTTCATATTGCATAAACTGATTCTAGTTTGTTTGACACCAACTCCACTGAACAAAAATAGTGCTTGTGGTTTATTTATATCAGTCTGATAAAGATAAAAGCTCAGATCGTGAATAAAAGTCCATTGTAGTGAATATAGTCCATATTAGGGCAGACATGAGTCCAGTGTAGCACCTGTGGGTGACTTAGGGCCAGGGTCAAAGTTCAGGGTCATAGGCCAGAATGGGAGCGAGCCACCTCTCCACCTCACACACATCCATGCTTTTCCGCTGGGCATAGTCTTCCACCTGAGAACAATAACAAAAACGGAGATGGTAAATATAGCATTCAAATATCTCAGTCAACCAGTGAACTTATACTTTCAGGGTCCTAGAATACAATGTCATTCTTCCATACTGCATATTGATCTTGTAGTACGTATATGTGAAAATTACACAAATGTTAAACTTAATATAAATCATTTGTGATTTTCCCTTTGAAATTGCTATCAAACAACAATATGCATATCAACAACAGTAATTTTACATATTCCCGTCTTTAGTAAATAAATATTATAGACATTTAAAATATTTTGAAGGCAGTTGGGGGATAGGGTGAATGTGGCACTATAACTGCACTGTAAAGTTCTTTAGGTTACTTTTTTTGTATGAAAGCGTTTTATCAGTAAAGTTTGACTAATTGAATGTTCTAATCTGAAACGCATAAGTCAATGTAAGTATCCAAGTCTCTTCAATTTTTAGTTGTGCGAGTTGGTTCATTGATGTTTAAATGAAGGCTGATGCAGATTATTTAAAAAACAGAAGTCAACTGCTTCTCTCTCAGATTCTGTTCCAGATTCTGTTACAGCTGCAGTGATCTTCCTTGAGCAGTGACACAAATCTTTGCCCACACAAGATCCCACACTGCATTTGATCAGAGGACCAACTGAGCATGTCCTGGTACCTGCTCCTTTGTGATCTTTCCCACAGCGAAGTACGAGGCCTGGGGGTGTGACAGGTACAGTCCTGACACAGATGCTGCAGGTGTCATCGCCAAAGACTCTGTTAGATTGATGCCTGCACACAACAGGTAGTCAAAGAAAACATTTTATTGGAGTTACAACTTGGGTAATTATGTGTGAGCACACTTTTAAGGGGGTTAAGCCAAGGAGAGCATCACACAAAGGACAATGTTGATTAGAGAAGAATACAACTTCCCTCCGGCCTAATTTTAACAAAGTGGCTGCATCTCCAGAAACCAGATCAGCTCTAATCATAAACATAATACTGTCTACCCCTTTATCTCATTGCAGTAATATGCAGATATGAAAGCGTTACCAGTGTTCTGTTGGATGTTGGCCAGGCTCCACATGGTCCTCTTCTCGGTGTGGTCGGGTTGGCTGGGGTAGCCTGCAGCTGGCCTGATGCCCCGGTATTGAATCTTAAGCATCTCTGAGGTCTGGAGGGCTTCCTCTGTGCTGTAGCCCCACAGATCTTTCCTGACGCGGGCATGGAGCTGCTCTGCAAAGGCCTGGATACAGGATTGGAGGAGCAGTACCCATAAACATCATTATTTATATTAGAGGGTACTTCTTGTTAAACATGTACAATAATAAAGTAGCTTACCTCAGCCAGTCGGTCTGCCAGAGCCTTGACCATGATGCTGCTATAGTCATCGCCTTTGCCTTGGAACTGCTGGCTCAGCTCCTCTGCCCCAAACACAGCCACAGAAAAAAGCCCCAGGTAGTCCTTTACACCTGAGTCCAGGGGGGCAATAAAGTCAGACAGGCAGAAGTATGGCTCTGGGCTGGAGGGGTCCTTCTCCGCCTGTCACACAACACATGCTCAGTAAGAGGATAAGCAGCACTCCTGTGTGCTGCAGGGAGGTCCAGATGGAGAGGTACCTGCTGCCGCAGACCATGGAACACAGCTGTTGGCTCAGTCTCTCCAGAAACCTGAACGTCTTCTCTGTACAAGCAGATGTCATCTCCTCGACTCTGAGCCCGCCAGAATCCTACCAAGCCCCGCCCCTTCAGAGTGGATCTGTCAATCATCTGCTGAAGCATCTTCTGGGCGTCATTGAAAAGACGCCGAGCCTCTGAGCCTGCAAAGAACCGGCATCAGTAACAGAGAGCATTTCTCAAGGTCATAGTACCTGGCCAACTAACATACAGGCTCTATTTAAATCAACCTATTAGTCAAATAAACGAGGCCCACAGCCCTGGTACTAACCAACAGTCTTGTCATTGAAGATTTTGGGGTAACCTCTGTTGGGGTACTTCCCTCTGAGCTGCCAAACGTCAAAGAAAGGTTTCCAATCAATGTAGTCCAGGAGACTTTTGAGGTCATAATCATCAAAGACACGAGTGCCAAGGAACTGGGGCTGCACTGTACACACACAACCACAACCCCAGCAGAAAAAGTTATTTATGGCTCAAAGAGTTTAAAGGAGCATGCTTCTGTGACCTAAAACAGAACTTGCGTGAGTCACCTGGTTGTGGTGTGGACTGCCAGTCGATGTGTAAACCATTTTCTCTGGCTTTACTCAGAGACAGATACCGGCGATCCTAAATCCAACAAAGATAAATTGTATACATATAATATAAAATTCTTATTTCATACCATAAATTGTCATTTATAGTTACAGTCAACCACAAAGCTCAGTAACTCCCCAATAACTGTCTTTACATCGATAACGACATTGTGAATAGTGTAAATTAATGGCACTGTACCAGAGTTTTCTTAAAAAGGTGAAAAACAAAACTGGTTCATTTAAAATGATTTGCAATAGTCAAAAGTTATATCTCAGTTACTTTATGAATTCAGATCAGAGACCAGAGCAGAGTTTTGCCATCACGGAAAAGGTAACAGTCTCGGACAATTAAATGCTTTATAAAACTGCTTATGCAATACATCTGTAGTTCTCAGCTACACAGGGAAAAACATCTGGTACAGGGCCCTTGAATATTTCATCAATCAACATCAATAGTTATGATTTCCACAGTTGATAAGTCAGAACCAAATAATTTATTTTGCAATTGATTTAAAACAACAGTACCTTTAAAGAGTCGTAGTGATCCTGTCTGATGTCCTCATACTCCTCTTTGAGCTCATCGAAATACTCATCCTTCTGAGAATCATCCAAGAGCTGTGTGCACTAAATATACATTCCACCCGTCAGTCCCAGGAACTTTACAACAAACATTCATATAAAAATGCGTCCTTACCACCAGCACGGCGCGGGAAGCATCCAAAACATGGACCACAGGAGAGCTGTAGCGAGGGGCAATCTTCACAGCGGTGTGGGTCCTACAGAACAATACAGCTTTACACAGACCAGACACCACACATAATTGGATGTCTATGACTGTAACTTCTATAGACCTGTAGTGCTTATTTTACATAAAGGCCAAGATCTCATCACATTTATTCAGATCACGAAATCCGCACATTAATTAAAGGTGCACTGCGCAACTTTTCTGGTGGTGGGTCTGCTACCTACTTGTCTCCATGAAGATGTTATTGCTTTGCCCGGAATGTTCCAGACAAAGCAATAACATATCATTCAGTATATCTAGCTAGCATTTATTCATTACAGGTGTTTCTATAATTCAAAAATAATATAATTCCTTCTGTGAATAGTGGCGATGCTGTACTGTAGTGCTGCAACCAGCTTGTCTCCCTTGTGATAGATAGATTATATATAATTATATACATAATTATAGACTATGTACTCTGAAACAGGAGTGACAACAATCCCTTTATGTGCTCTGGGACTCTGAGTTGACAGAGAAAGTCTGATAGTGTTAAGACTGGACTTTACTTTGATGTGGTGGCGCCCCCTATCAGCAGGGGTGTACTCATTCCCAGCCGTTCCATCTCTTTGGCCACATGGATCATCTCGTCCAGGGATGGAGTGATGAGTCCAGACAGTCCAATGATGTCTGCACAATGCCAAACACAGGATGTATGACACCAGGGAGTTCATAGTAGCCATACACTTTCCACACCTGCGCGGTTACCTGCACGGTGAGTCATGGCCTCTCGGAGGATCTGATCACATGGAACCATCACACCCAGGTCCACCACTCTGAAAGCACACAAAACTCAAACACATTCTGGGACAGGACAAGCTGACACAGACACACAGTACCTGAAGTTATTACAGCCGAGGACAACACCAACAATGTTTTTGCCAATATCATGAACATCCCCCTTTACTGTGGCTAGGACAATTGTGCCCTGATAGGGATCCTGCATAAGAACAGTCATAAATTATTTTCTGGTGCATTTTAAAGAAGCTTTATTTTATCCATATTCCATAACTAAACTCTTTCAATCATACACCCAAAAAAGAAAAGAAAAACAAAAAAATAGGAGAATTTGTACACTTCTAGGTGCAATGTATTATAGCAAACCTCATGGATCAATATTCCTGTAACAGTCTAATTACTTAAAAAGGCCCAGACTCACAGTTTCCGTAGTTACTCCTGAAGACTTCATCTCCTCTCTCTCCTTTTCCATGAATGGGATCAGATATCCCACAGCCTTCTTCATCACACGAGCAGATTTAATAACCTAAAAACAAAAATTTCAGTCTATAAACTGTGTCTTGATTGTGTCCACTCTCACACTTGAGGACAGTGCCAACCTGAGGCAAAAACATCTTGCCCGCTCCAAACAGGTCCCCCACCACCTTCATGCCATTCATTAGGGGCCCCTCAATGATGTGGAGGGGCCTTGTGTAGTATTCCAGGCACCGGCACTCCTCCACGTCCTCCACAACATATTTCTCCACCCCCTGAGCACACATAATCTTAAGATGAGAACTATTTATTTTCCTTTGCTGCCCTTTCAGAGATTGATAGGCTTCTTGTGCTTTGGTTCATTATTTATTGTCTCAAACTGATGGTAAAAGACTACGGCACATCAACCTACAATATTTCAGCCATTTTACAAGTTTCAAACAGATCTAAGACCATCTATTAAATAACTCAAAATGAAGTAGTGCTGTGTGCTGCTTCTGGACTCCTCTATGGTGATGTGTAGTGTTCTGTGCTCATACTTTGATGAGTGCGTATTCTAGCCTCTCCTCCACTGTGCCCTCTCTCCACTCTTCGCTCTGAACGGTCTTTTTGGCTCCTTTCACATGGTTCTGTTAAAAAGTTCATGGTTAGAGATGGATAGACAGAGCTCTATAGACTCAGACAGTTCCTGCTACCTGTGCGTAGGTCAGCAGCTTCTCTGTGGCCTCAGGGTCTTTGTTCCAAATCAGGTTCTCACAGAGTTCTAACAGTTCTTTGTCAATGTCATCATACACCGGCAGGTTCCCAGCATTCACTATGCCCATATCCAGTCCGTGCTGCAGATGGAGGTATAATTTATAAGTAGCAAGGGCACACTCATCACACGGTTTAAAGGTGTACTAGGTTACTGTTGTGGAGGGGGGTCTGCTGCCTGTTTGCCTCCATATATTTTATTGGTTTTCCTGGACAGTATGGCATTAAGGCTATAGCTGCATTAATTCAATTAGGTATATTTACTCTCCAAAATTGCCTTGAAAAAGCAAGTGGGCTTGCCACCCCTCAGATCTAACCTGCAACTTGGCTTGGTGGTGTCAACTTTGTCTCCATGTAGGTAAGTAGCTTCAATGCCATTTTTGTCAAAAAAATAATATCCCCATGGAGAAAAGCAGGTGTCAAGCACTCCACAATAAAATGTAACATATTACACCTTTAAATACCTATTTAAACAAACAAAAGAAGGAAAAAAGCCTATGCCAGGTCCATGCCAAGCTTTAAGACTTTCAGACAAATTGCAATTCTAGGTCAGTTACACCCAAGCGTATGTACCTTGATGGCATGATAGAGAAAGGCCCCATGCATGGCTTCTCTAATCGCCTCCATCCCACGAAAGGAAAAGGACAGGTTGGACAGTCCTCCACTGACTCTGGCTCTGGGTAATGACTCCTACAAGAATGTAACACTATTAGATTTGTAAACATGAATGAACAAAGGCCTTGACAGTGTTGATCATTAAAGGCAATGGATTTACTTTGATCAGCTGAGTGGCCCTTATAAAGTTGACAGCGTAGTGGTTGTGTTCCTCCATCCCTGTGCCAATGGTCAGAATGTTTGGGTCAAAGATGATGTCATTGGGGTCATATCCCACTTTGTTGACTAACAGCCAGTATGCACGAGAGCAAATCTCCACTTTTCGCTCGGTGTCTGTGGCCTATGGAAACACAACAGATAAGGCTCAGGAGATTTTTAATCACACTTTCAGACAGTTGCTAAAACACTGCACTAAAGAAGAAGGAACAGGGAGTCTGATGAGTGAGTGGAGCAGACCTGTCCCTCCTCATCAAAGGCCATGACAACCACTGCAGCCCCGTAGCGTTTCACTGTGGCAGCTCTCTTAAGGAAGTCCTGCTCCCCCTCTTTCAGACTGATGCTGTTCACGATGCACTTCCCCTGACAGCACTTGAGCCCAGCCTCAATCACAGCAAAATTGGATGAATCTATGCACAAAGGAACCTGAAAGAGAAGAATGTTAATGCTATGGTACAGGAATGGTATAGGTATTGGAATACCAAATGATTATTACTTTATATCCTTGTCATTTGTGCAATCCACAACACATTATGTGCCCTGAAAATCTACATGCCTTACCCTTGCGATATCTGGCTCTGAAGCAATAAAGTTGCAAAATCGAGCCATTGCAGCAGGACCCTCCAGCATGCCTTCATCCATATTTATATCCAAGATCTGAGCCCCCATCTCCACTTGAGCTTTAGCAATGCTTAGAGCCTCCTGAACAGCAGGGGGCAGGCAATTTAGAAAAAAAAGCTCAAAAATGAAATCGGAAAAAACATTAGAAAACATCTCTGACCTCATAGTTTCCTGCCATAATCAGCTTGGCAAACTTGCGTGATCCAGCTACGTTACAGCGTTCACCTATGTTCACAAAGTTGGTGTGTGGGCCTATCCTGAAGGGCTCTAAACCTGAAAAATAAAACATGTTTTTAAAGACGTGGCACAGGGATAACTGGCATAACTGAAAACAATGCGTAAACCTTTGGGAATAAGTGGAACAATTGCTTTAAAGTATTACTGTCAAAACCTTTAGTCATACATGTGAAAGTCAATATAGTGAGACTACAGTTACTACAGTACTATAGTTTGATGTATTAAGTGATAACTGTGTAGGTGTGGCTTGGTTACAGTGAAATAGTAGTTGGCAAGAAATGTATGTTTGGTATAGACAAAATGTTATTGTCAGGTCACAGGGGAGGTCTGAAGGAGAGGGTACCTGAGAGCTGGAGGTACTCCTGATAGAGCTGAGAAGGAGGAGCTCTGGGCACAATGTGTCGCACTGCTTCACTGATGGCTCTGCATGACAGAAGACCACTGTTAGAGATACTCCCCTAGAGGCTGCACCTGGTACTGCAATCTATAATGCGTAACCTGATGTGAGCTGGAGTGGTTCCACAGCAGCCTCCTACGACATTCACCAGTCCATCAACAGCAAACTCCTGCTCACAGGGGTCAAAAACAGTGTGTGAGTTTATACAGCACAGAATACACTTTTTAACTGTTGGGCCACATTACCTTTAAACTGGAAGCAGTCACCTCAGGCGTCTCATCATAGCCCCCAAATGTGTTGGGCAGACCTGACAGCATCATAAGAGGTCATACAGACTTTATACAGACTTCATACACGTTTAATACATCTGATTTATGAATGTTTAAATTCACCTGCATTAGGATAGCACAGCACAAACGCAGATGTGCTCTTGCCAATAGCCTCAATGAATGGTCTCATCTCTGTCGCCCCCAAGGCACAGTTCAGACCCAAACTAGAGACAGAAGACAAACAGTGAGAAGGGCAGGTACACACTGAGGTACAAGTGCAATACAACTCACCAAAGAGGTCTGGAGTGTGCCACACTGACCACAAAGGCCTCACTGGTCTGACCTGACAGCGTCCGGCCACTCCGGTCCACAATAGTCCCTGAAATCTGAAATCCACCACATACAATTAGAACAAATATCTGCACAGAAACCACATCTGAGAGAAGAAACTTACAAAGATAGGCCTCCTCTCATACTTCTCCTCAAATAGTAAATCAATGGCAAATAAGGCAGCCTGGAAGCAAACACACAACTACATAACTGGAAACACTCGTAGGACATGATACGAATATTAAATAGGTAAGCAAGTTAACTAAATTACCTTAGCATTGGCAGTGTCAAAGATTGTTTCCACCAAAAGGATGTCCACTCCTCCATCCAACAGCCCTCGGACCTGCTCAGAATAGGCCTCCACAAGCTCATCAAATGCTGTTCATAATTCAAACTATATGACACAGGTCAAAGGCAAACAGCACATTCTTTTCTGTTCATAATTGAGCAATTCTTACTGATATTCCTGAAGTCTGGCTTTTCCACTGAGGGGGAGACAGACAGCGTTTTGTTGGTGGGGCCCAATGCTCCTGCCACATACCGCTTAGAACCTGATAAAACAGCAGAAAACATGTGAAAACAATAGCAAACTATGTTATTAGGTTCTTTTTCAGACCATACAAGAGCCTAATAACATAAATTATCAGAAGACCAAATGAACCTCATCGGACTACAACAGAAAAGAATCAGAAGGGCACTGCCAGGGCAAAACTGGCTGTTACCACTGTGTCTGAAAACATCGTCTACAGCCTTCCTCGCCAGTTCAGCAGACGCCTTATTCAGTCGATAAGCCTGAACACACAACACAGAGCAACTGTCATTCAACTTGAGTACAGTACAAAGATACAGACTACTGGTCTCACAAACCACACTCTGGAGGCATAATACCATTAAGACTGCATAATTAACAAAAAAATCTAATAAAATTATATTTACTTCTATAAAAGGAAATACCTTTATGACATGAAAATAAATGCATCTCAAAACTGTTAAGAACTAAAGTTATCAGACAGAAAATAACAGTTTGTACAATGCAAGTCAGCTCGTGTCCAAGTTAAAATATAACCAAAATATATGAAGATATATAGAAAATATCTTTCTCATTTTGGAGAGCCATTTCATAGATGGGAGAAACAGTTGATAGCACATTGTTTTAATCTGACATTAAATCAATATTTTGTGTGTGGACACAGAGACAGAGTGCTGAGAGCGTACCAGGTGTTCCAGTCGGTAGTCGGCCTGTGCCACAGACGTGCTGCTGAATGTGTTGGTCTCAATGATGTCGGCTCCAGCCTCAAGGTATTCCTGTCAGAAGAACAAATACCATCACTCCAACACATGCACAGTCTCAGCACCAAATCCCCACTGGTGCCCACACTGGGTACAGTCAAAACAAACTGGACACAACTTTTTGGGGCCATTAGAACCCAGAGAAGCCTCTTTTGTGGGCTTCTGCAACAACTAAGCAGATACACAGATTTTAATTCATTACTAAAAGATAATGAAAGAATCATTAAGTTGGGCTGGAAAGGTGTGAAATTATCAGTATTTAGACTTGGAAAAAAAACTGTTTTCCATAACACATCAGACTGATAACATAAAGCCAGCTAAAATTAAAATATTTTGAGTGGCTGGGTTGAGTGAGCTCTGTAGTACCTTGTGTATTTGATAGATGATGCGTGGCTGTGTTATGCTAAGCAGGTCATTGTTCCCCTTTAGAGGGACAGGGTGGTCTATGAACTCATCCCCTCTGAAGTGCTCCTCCTCCAGCCTGTGCTGCTGGATCATGGTGCCCATGGCTCCGTCCAGGACCAGGATCCTTCGCTGAAGCACCGCACGCAACTCATGCTCCAGAGGACACTGAGACACTGCGGTTTAAAACAGTAATCACTTTAACTCTATCGTAGGCAGATGAGTGTAGTACTCTGCTACTTTTACTGAAGTGCAGTCACTCATATATTTTATATACTAATATATTTTACAGTGTAACAGTAGACTAGTCTAGTAGGCCTACTGTAGTCTACTAGTTAACATTTAATACAAATGTAAAATGTTAACTTGATTAACATGACTGACTGGTGTTCCACCCAAAACATGTCATGTAGCAATGTATTTTAATCAAGAAGAGAACTGTGATAATGACACGGCCTTCAGAACAAATTACTTTGTTATAGGTATTACAATTGATCATCTGAATGCACACGTAGACGTCTGAAGTCTCTTCTAGACCACAGTAACCTCAGATAACCTTATGGGGTGATCGGCGCACTGGCGTGTGCAGTCAGATCGGCATACAAGAGTGCATCAAAGGCCAAATCTCCATATCTTACGACCGGCGTGATTCGCTCAATCTGTCTGCATCATGTTCTATGTCCGAACCACATGTGGATGTAGCCACTTCACTCATTAAACGACTTTTACCTGCGTTTGGAGACAACTCCTGTACCACGTTTGTCGGAGCCATGATCTGCACCCTCCTAGAAAACTGCCCCGCGACTCTTTTGAGGAACACGCTGTAAATGTTGAGGAAAACTTTCACAACTTTAGTATTTCATGAGCCGGCGTTTACGAAACATCCACTTCCGGCCAGGGCATTTCAGAATAAAGGCTCAATTTCTTTGGCACACTCACGGGTTGATTTTTCGCGTTGCATTGTAGCAAAGTAAAAGTAGTAAAGTACTGTACTTAAGTACAGCTACTTAAAAAATGTAGTTAAGTACATTATAAAGTGGATACTTTTTAATTTGTCTTCGCTACAATTGAGAGGAGAAAAACTATTAATTCAGTTGTTTCTGCTGAACGAAATTCACAAATCTGTATCAAAATCACAAAATTTGAAGCTTTATTAGATCTCTTTAGATTAGATTAGATTAGATTATTTTAAATTGATTTTTTCATGTGATCTTATACTTAATATTTTTTTTGTTCTGGTATCTGTAATTTTACTTAAGTGACAAAAATGAGAACTTTTTCCACCACTGATAGTAGCCACATATGCAGCTCCAATTGCAATGTTAAAAAATAAATAAATAAATAAATCAACCTACATACATAATTAACAATACTTCCCAAATTACCTTCTGTTGCTCATCTGATCAAAGACGATCCTGACACCTCAGGATGGAAAGAGAGTGGTCAAGAGAGTAGACAAAGATTAGTCTGCTCTGACAGGCCAAATCCAAGGGTAACCTATGTTTCATGTATAAGTATATGTATATGTTTGCATCCATCCATCCATCCATCCATCCATTTTCGTCCGCTTATCCGGGGCCGGGTCGCGGGGGCAGCAGCCTAAGCAGGGACTCCCAGACTTCCTTCACCCCAGACACGTCCTCCAGCTCCTCCGGGGGGACCCCGAGGCGTTCCCAGGCCAGCCGAGAGACATAGTCCCTCCAGCGTGTCCTGGGTCTTCCCCGGGGCCTCCTCCCGGTGGGACATGCCCGGAACACCTCCCTAGGGAGGCGCCCAGGAGGCATCCGGAACAGATGCCCGAGCCACCTCAACTGGCTCCTCTCGATGTGGAGGAGCAGCGGCTCTACTCCGAGCTCCTCCCGTGTGACTGAGCTCCTCACCCTATCTCTAAGGGAGCGCCCAGCCACCCTACGGAGGAAACTCATTTCGAGCGCTTGTATCCGCGATCTCGTCCTTTCGGTCACTACCCAGAGCTCATGACCATAGGTGAGAGTAGGAACGAAGACTGACCGGTAAATCGAGAGCTTCGCCTTTCGGCTCAGCTCCCTCTTCACCACAACGGTCCGATACAGCGACCGCATCACTGCCGAAGCTGCACCGATCCGCCTGTCAATCTCCCGTTCCGTCCTTCCCTCACTCGTGAACAAGACCCCGAGATACTTGAACTCCTCCACTTGAGGCAAAGACTCCCCACCCACCCGGAGAGGGCAAGCCACCTTTTTCCGGTCGAGAACCATGGCCTCAGACTTAGAAGAGCTGATCTTCATCCCAGCCGCTTCACACTCGGCTGCAAACCGCCCCAGTGCACACTGCAGGTCCTGGCTCGATGAAGCCAACAGGACAACATCATCCGCAAACAGCAGAGATGAAATCCTGTGGTCCCCAAACCGGACCCCCTCCGGCCCCTGACTGCGCCTAGAAATTCTGTCCATAAATACAATGAACAGAACCGGTGACAAAGGGCAGCCCTGGCGGAGTCCAACATGCACCGGGAACAGGTCTGACTTACTGCTGGCAATGCGAACACAGCTCCTGCTCCGGTCATACAGGGACCGGACAGCCCTTAGCAAAGGGCCCCGGACCCCATACTCCCAGAGCACCCCCCACAGGACACCACGAGGGACATGGTCGAATGCCTTCTCCAGATCCACAAAACACATGTGGACTGGTTGGGCAAACTCCCATGAACCCTCGAGCGCCTGATGGAGAGTGTAGAGCTGGTCCAGTGTTCCACGGCCAGGACGAAAACCACACTGCTCTTCCTGGATCCGAGGTTCGACTATCGGCCGGATTCTCCTCTCCAGTACCCTGGCATAGACCTTACCGGGAAGGCTGAGGAGTGTGATCCCCCTATAGTTGGAACACACCCTCCGGTCCCCCGTCTTATACAGAGGGACCACCACCCCGGTTTGCCAGTCCAGAGGTACTGTCCCCGACCGCCACGCGATGTTGAAGAGGCGTGTCAGCCAAGACAGCCCCACAACATCCAGAGACTTAAGGTACTCAGGACGGATCTCATCCAATCCCGGAGCCTTGCCACCAAGGAGCTTTCCAACCACCTCAGTGACTTCAGCCAGGGTGATGGACGAGTCCACCTCCGAGTCCCCAGCCTCGGCCTCCTCGGAGGAGGACGTGACGGTGGGATTGAGGAGATCCTCAAAGTATTCCTTCCACCGCTGGACAACGTCCCCAGTCGAGGTCAGCAGCTCTCCCCCCGCACTGTAAACAGTGTTGGTGAAGAACTTCTTCCCCCTCCTGAGGCGCCGGACGGTTTGCCAGAATCTCTTTGAGGCCGTCCGATAGTCCTCCTCCATGGCCTCCCCGAACTCCTCCCAGCTCCGAGTTTTTGCCTCCGCAACCGCACGGGCTGCAGCACGCTTGGCCCGCCGGTACCCGTCAGCTGCTTTAGGAGTCCCCCGAGCCAGCAAGGCCCGATAGGACTCCTTCAGCTTGACGGCATCCCTTACTTCCGGTGTCCACCACCGGGTTCGGGGATTGCCGCCGCGACAGGCACCACAGACCTTACGCCCACAGCTCCGAGCAGCCGCATCGACAATAGAGGCCGAGAATGAAGCCCACTCGGACTCCATATCTCCAGCCTCCCCCGGAATCCGGGAGAAGTCCTCCCGGAGGTGCGAGTTGAAGGTCCCTCTGACAGAGGGCTCCGCCAGACGTTCCCAACAGACCCTCACTACACGCTTGGGCCTGCCAGGTCTTTCCGGCTTCCTCCTCCGCCAGCGAACCCAACTCACAACCAGGTGGTGATCAGTTGACAGCTCAGCCCCTCTCTTCACCCGAGTATCCAAGACACGCGGCCGGAGATCAGATGACATGACTACAAAGTCGATCATCGACCTCCGGCCTAGGGTGTCCTGGTGCCACGTGCACTTATGGACACCCTTGTGCTCGAACATGGTGTTCGTTATGGACAAACTGTGACTAGCACAGAAGTCCAATAACAAAACACCGCTCGGGTTCAGATCGGGGAGGCCGTTCCTCCCAATCACCCCTCTCCAAGTGTCACTGTCATTGCCCACGTGGGCGTTGAAGTCCCCCAGGAGAACAACGGAGTCCCCGGTCGGTGCACTGTCTAGTACCCCTCCCAAGGACTCCAAGAAGGCCGGGTACTCAGCACTGCTGTTCGGCCCGTAGGCCGACACCACAGTGAGAGACCTGTCCCCGACCCGAAGGCGCAGGGACGCGACCGTCTCGTTCACCGGGGTGAACTCCAACACACGGCGGCTGAGCTGTGGGGCAATGAGCCCACACCAGCCCGCCGCCGCTCCCCGCGGCCAATGCCAGAGAAATGGAGAGTCCAACCCCTCTCAAGGAGTTGGGTTCCAGAGCCCAAACTGTGTGTGGAGGTGTATGTTTGCATACAGACAACCAATTATCAAGTTACATGTGACAATGGTGTTTATTTAAAACAAATAAAACATTTTTTAAAGTGGATAATACAAAGATTGTTGTCTGTCACTATAAGATCAGTCCTCAGTGTTGCCCTTTAGACTTGAGCGTGCGCTCTTCTTCTCTGACTGTCCCATGGCTTTGTACAATTTCTTGCGCAGCTCCCGCTGCCGCTTGGATTTGGCTTCCTCCTGCTGGTTTTTCTGCTGAAGGAACTCTTTGTGCTTGGCATGTTTCATTGTTTGGGCCTTTTTAGTTTTGTAATTATGAACTGTGCCCAGGGCCTGGAGGAGGGCCATCACCTGTAAAAAATCAGCATTGATGAGAGCAGATTCATAGGTTGCTGCAGATGTTTTGACAGCCAAGCTAAGTTCAGTTTAAAACTAAAATTAAAAATACATATAGGCGGACATTTATCAACAAAGCTAATGAGCATGCAGCCTGAGTGCAGAAAGCGCCACTGTCTCTGCGGTTAACATGAAGCTGATAGACATGTCAGCGGACTAAAACAGTTCATCACCGTGTGATATAAAAAGTTATGATGCTAAATTAACATTAGTGAGGGGGATATGTCTTAATAACCCATATAGGTTAAATGCAGGTGAGTGCGCAAATGAAGAGAAGAAATAGCTCAAACTTCAGTAGCTAGACATCTCATATCTGATCGACACAACTAGCCTAGCCCCCGAGAGAGCCTGAAATCCTGATGAAATCCTACAAGACACTGCATGATAAAAGATAGCACAGCGGCTCTTTCTACAGGGTACACGTGCAGTACAACGCGAAGTGATGAAGTCTGATAATTCCCATATATATATGTATATGTTATTTGTGATATGTATATTATACTAAAAAGTACAGGGCTAATAATGAACACCAGAAAAAAAAAAAAAAAAAGCCTCAGAGCATTTGGCTGGATATTGTGGGAAAATATACACAACACAATATAAATAATGCATGTCTCTGTTTTAGACTTGCCTTCCTCTCGTGCGGTTCCCGAATCACACCAGGCCTCTGGAGGTCTCTAGGGGTCTTTCCTTTAGGCTGCTGCTGCTTGGGCTTGCTCTTGAAGGGAAGGGCTTTTTGGAGCTCTTTTGGGATGTGGAGTTTGTTGAAGCGTCTGGGAGCACGCGAAACAGGCTGAAAATACAAACATTCACTGTCATGAACTGTAGTTTATAATAGCATGCACTGGTTTTTAGCTAAAGTGGAACTAAATGTCCACCCACAGCTTGCAAACCCTAGTTTGCATCTAGGGTTGCACAAAAATGCACTAAAATGACCATGTACACAGTTTAGAAGCAAAAAAAAAAGTGTCAAGTCCCAGTTTGCTGAATACAGAGGGCAGTACATGTTAGCAGTGCATACCTTGTACAGAGAGTCTGTGTTAGGCTTATTGCGAATGCCGAGGTCATGTTTGAGCTGGCCCAAGGTCCTCATGCCCGCCCAGCTATCCTTCTGTCCCACAGGCAGCAGCAAATTCGTGATGGCGTTGTACAACTGAGGGACAGTCACTGGATACCAGGAGCGCAGGAAAACTATGTCTGCACAAAACATGATAGAATCACATTTGTTCAACAGGATTGTGCAGGATACATATAACCAGATAGTACTTTTCTCAACAAATTAAAAATAACTTTCTCACCACTCATTAGAAGACGGTCCTCAAAGGTAGCCCTAAAGGCTCCAGGGGGAGTGGACAGGGCCTTTTTGATCTGACCTCTGACCCCTGAGACAGTTCGAATGGAGGCCCCTTCAAACTTGGCCACTTCAAGCACAGTGTTAAACATGCCCTGCCACAACATACACAATCATGTTAATATGACCTCAAAAGTCAGAGCAATGGGGAGTCATAGTATCACCTTAATGAAACAGGTGTTTTTGAAAATCTTGTAAGGGTAACCTAGGAGTTTGAGCTTCTTCACTATAGTTACAGACTTGTCCACATCTAAAATGACTCCTGTGGCTGCAATACGAAAATTAGCCTACAAACATAACACTGTATTAGTACAAAGTGCAATTTTATTAGATACTGCCCAATGAATTAGCACAGCCTACCTTTGTTCCAGCCACAGACTGTAGAGCAATAAAACCGGTTCCCTGTGGAGTGACTGGTCCTAGAGGAATACACATGACACACTTTTAGTTGCAGCATGTAGTTAGTTTACATACATACATACATACGTACATACATTCATACATTCATACAGGACAGAACATATTACATCAATAAATAAGCATAATTCTAGTGGCATTTTGGCTGTGTGATGAAACAAAAAAAAATCTTCAAAAATTATGCTTGAATGTTGTTTTGTTCTTCTGAGGTTGTGTCTCACCCCAGATGGAGGCCCCACAGTGCATGTGCTGTGGAGTGTACTTGAGCAGGCGGTGGCGCCCGTTGTGGTCCTCGATGTGGTACAAGGGGATGGTCTGGAAGCGCCGCCAGCCCAGGGACAGGATCAGGGGGTCCCGAGTCTTCAGGATACGATCATACCAACGATGCTTCTTGAGGCGCATCTGAGGGTCATGTCAACACTTACATTACAATATATACAAAACAATTACATACCTTCTGCATTAAAAGCCAATAATAATTGTGTGGACCAGTCAAATGGGCTCATTCCCAATTTACACTAAAGCTTTAACTACAGAGCACCTACAGTTGCATTACACAGGCAAGATCGGTTTTGTTTTGATATGCATATGCAGCCTGCACTCAATACTGACATCAAGTTGTAAAGTTGACCCTTTTTCAGTTCTAATGACACTTGTGGCATCAGAGGACTGACCTGTAGGTATCCCACGTTGCCTTCACTGGAGCTAAGCCCTCCGAGGATGATGGGATAGTGTGGGTCAAAGTTGGTCACAAACTCACAAGGCAGAGAGGGGATTTCCAGTCGCACATACATGCCCGGTCGGAAGCCTTCATACTGTACTCTGGTCTCATCGTCCATCGCCTCAAACTCGGCACGGTTCAGCTGCACAAAATACATTTACTTCAGAAGGATTCATAAGATAAGAGTCATACAAGCAGTCTTCTTTATAGGGCACCTCAGCCTGTTTTTGCATCTCCTCTTTAAGGTCATCCAAGTACGTGGCTTCTCCGTCATCATACTCTGAGTCGAAACGCTCTTTAAGTCGTCTCTTCTTCTCCAGACGTTTGTTCCTCTGCTCCTCTTCATCAGTCTGCACCAGTGGCTGCTCCTCGTCATCTGCTTCGCTATTACTCTCCACCTACAAAACAACCGGAACATTAACAACAAACATGCACACACACTAGAAACAGACAAACAAAATCAAACCTGTTCCTCTTCCTCTACACTCTGGTTCTTATGGACTTCTCCTGTTTCCAAATCCTCAAAGTCGCCATACAACTCCTCTGAAAATACAACTCAGTTAGTACAAACCATAATCACAGAATTAAACATTAGCCTGTACTATGTGTTGGTGAATGCTTCATCTAAACAGGAACTTGTTGTATTCAATGGTTAGCATACCATCCTCTTTGAGCAGAGTGGCGGCATCCTCACTTTGCTCCCATTTTCCGGTCACAAAGCAGTCCCTGATAGAGTCTAATACCTGCGCATACACACCACCAGACCTTTAGTGACTGAAATGTTCCTTGTCACCTCATTTGCAGAGTGACTCATATCAAGCCAGAGCTGGGAATATTTTGGGGATGCTCTAACCTCCTGTGAATCCCAGTCTTGAGTAGCATTTGGATGGAAGCGTGAGCAGTCCACAGCATCGGCCTGGACTCTTTTATTGTTCTGAGGGCGACTGACTCTGAACAATCCACCAAGCTCCTCATCCACCTCACCATCTTGTGCAGCAGCAGCTTCCACCACTGCAGTCAAACAGTAAACAGGTTAAATACAGAAAAATAAAACAGGTCTTGAGTATTGCAAAGATGTGTGTGACGTGAAAGACTGTACCTGTACCATACACCAGTTTACGAAGATTAGGGGCAGCTTCTTGTTGTCGCAGAAAAGCTTCTGATGCTTTCTGCTGGAGGTCCTCTTTCCAGCGTAAGGCCCCTGCTCAGAATGTTACACAGTTATTATTTAGAAAAGGTAATGACCAAAAAAAAAGGAAATGATTTCTATACTATAAAACTTGGTTTAATCACAAAGGGATGAGGTTTCATAGCCTGAGCAGAGCCTCACCTTGCTCCTCTTCTGAGCCCTCCTCTTCTTCAGAGCCTTGTTCCTCATCTTCTTCTTCTGAGTCTTCCTCATCATCTGAGTCTTCCTCTTCTGAGTCCTCCTCACTCTTCTCCAACTCATCCTCGCTGTCGGCGAATGCTGGGAGCTCTGACGGTGCCTGCTCCACTTTCTGTTTCTTCTGTGGGGGTCCGCTCCCCTCTCTTGTCTGTCTCAAAAACTTGTTTATGTCATCATCTTCCTCATCCTTCTCCTTCTCTTCCTCATCTTGTTCTTCATCTTCCTCCTCATCACTGGAGCTGCTGGCCTGGTCCTGGTTGTCATTGAAGACCACTCTCCTCCTGCTGCGGCCATTCTGTTCGTCCCACACAGTCTCCTCCTGGAGCCTACACAATACACATCATTTGCTTTTAATAATATACAATTTTCATTAATTGGGTAGACTAAGTAAAATAATCTTCACAAGTCTCACCGCTCTTGTTCTACTAAGTCCTCAGAGTTGAGAGTTGCTGAACCACTAAATAGGGAAACCTTACTTGCAGCCATCTTCGCATCTAAAGTGGCATGTGTGTCAAGAAGAGACTGGACAAGCTCTGTAGTAGGACGCACCTCCTCCTGCAAGAACATGACCATATCAAACCAATTAAGAAATACAGAACTAAAAACTAAAATATACCTTAATCTCAACAACACAAATACAACAGTAAAATCAGCAAACACAGCATTATAATCTCCTAACAGCCCTGACAGTTTAGTCTGTTGTGAGCTTTGGTTCTTAGAAATGTACAAAATGCATACATACAATATTTTTGAAACGTGTTTAAAATAAGTCTTTATTTAGCAAGTAGAAATATAATAATGTGCGTTTGTTACTAACGTGCATTACAATCTGGCTACTGCAACTGTTCAATCAGTTTAAATAAATTATATATTTTGCCTTACAGTGTTGTTAGGTTCACCTGTTGTTGCTTGACATGACTTGCAGGCAGGTCCACATAAACTGCATCTTTGTCATAGACCACGCCCCCCACTCCTGCCATGGGGGCATACAGTAGCCGCTCCTTCTCATTCAGAGCCCTCTTCTTTTGTGCGTCTGGCAGCGAGCAGGGGTCCGGAAGAAAGTTCACATCTGACACCTGGTAATCCCCTACTCCTGTCACCCAAAACACAAACTCTTTAGTCACATGAAATGGGACACTTATAGTAACTTATACCACATTCAAGAGATTCACCAGCAATATGAATGTGGCTCTTGTTCTTTAGATATGTCCCTCGCAGGTAGCCGTAGAGAGAAATGGTTCGGTCACACTTTGGTTCAGTCCTGACCTTCTCGGGGTCAGTCAGGTCTTCCATCCTGTCAACACAGGACTATATAATTAAACATAACCAAAAAAACAGTCAGACAGTATGAGACCACATAATATACATCAAATATAGCCAGTTTAGTTATGGCAGACCCCATTATCAAACAAATTTAAGTGTTTCCATGGTAATTTACAGATGTCCCTGAAATCATCCTGCTATGTTCTCTCCCATGCAGTGTGTTGAATGAGTTCAGTCTTTGCACAATAATCATACACTATAACTGTGCCACAGATATTTATTTATTTGTTTATTTAAATAAATAAATATTTATTTATCACAAGAAGACTTTAACCAATAAACTAATCAATATGTGGCTATATGCCCATACTTACCGATCTACTAAGACATAAGGATGGGATGTCTGCCACACCAGAGGACGAAACTTCATCACAGAGATGAAGCGACCAAGATTCTTCACCTCCTGCGTCTGGTACTCCCCGTACACCATACCAGACAAGTAAAACAGCTTGGCACCCTGCACAAGCCATCATGAATCATTGCTACAATACAACCAATAGCCACACAATTTGGTCTTAATGCTGCTCTCTGGATAGCCGTATATGGTAAGAGAATTATGTTTGTTGTCATTGGTTGTATGTATTGGTATCATATGCGCAAAGCCTTTATTAGAGTAGTAGTGAAAGTAGGAAATTTTGAAAAAGAGATTACCTGGTAGACTTCAGTCCAGAAGCGGTGCTTAAGGTTCTTTTTGGTTTTGCGCAGTGTCTTGTTGTTCTTGAAGGCATCAAGGTGAGTGAGCACTCCCATAATGCGAGGGAAGCCATGAACCTGACAAATGTTTAGGAACTCAAAAGTCTCCATCTCAAAACCAAAGCTGGCATCTATGAGCATCAATACCTACAACAATACAAAAAACATTTAGAGATTTGGAAATGTAAACCTCCTCATAACTGAAATCAATAATCTCACTAGGTCAGCAACTTTAGCCAGATCAATCATGGTGTTGATGTCATTGGTGCACTCCATGAAAGTGAGCCGACGCTTCTTCCCTGTAGAGCAGAGATGCACACATGATCAGCACCCCACATCTGCTGACTGGACATGCCAAAACAGCACACGCACCTGAAACAATAGTCACAGGCCCACAGATATCCCCCAGCTTTTGCCTGGTGAAGTTCTTGATCAAACATCGAATCAGTGTAGTTTTGCCCACTTTGGGGGGTCCCATCACCACTATGACCACAGGAGGGGGCTCAAGTGGAGTGCGGTCTACTAAAGGTATGTGGTGCTTCTTAGTCTTTATATCCTGGGCCCTGTGGAAAGTCTTGGCCATGCGGACGGCCGACTGCACACCAAATGCCTTGGGGTTACGCCTGCGCTCATCTTCTTCTGTGGAGGGGCCCTGCTTCCTCAGCTTCTTCTTCTCGGCTTTGGGTCCACTATGTTTTTGCTGGTGCTTCCTCTGTTTCTTCACCTTGCCATCCATTTTGGCCAAGAGCTGCAAAACACAAATACGACGATTGCAGAACAGACAGCTTTATGGATTCAACACTAAACTGTCTCAGTCTCCCTCCAGCTGTGGGGTACACTCATGTCATATCTTCCTCATTATTACTATAAATTAATATGCAGAATTATAACCTTACCAAATGTTGTACAAGCTCTAACTGCCCCGGGATTAATTCTGGAAAGTTCACTCACAATAGTGGAGGCACTGGGCTCAAAACGTCTTGTACATTTTATTGAAGCTGGTAGGTCTGTAGGCTGGTAGGCCCTTTCAGTAAATTTAAAATTTGGGGTTATTAGTTGCTCCTTCACTCTTGTTTGAAGTCTAAAACAGCATCAAACAGAGGTGGACGGGTTGGTGAACGATGCTCCTGCTGTCCTCCCCGTGAACACTGCAGGAGAAACTCCCCTCAACAGCGCTGAAAGGCTTTGCCAAAGCAAACATTATAGTATTATATCAGTACTGTTTAGTCTCTTACCACTGGATAAAACATACTAGATCGTACCTTGGGTTCAGCTGTGGCTCCGGCGGCGTCTTGTTTTCACTGTTCACGTGTGGCTCGGAGCCGGAAGCACATTGTGCAAAGTACAACCGTGTTCGGAGGAAACAAATGTGGTCAATGGTTCCGCCATCTGTGGATTATAGATCTGTGGGACGGGAGACTCGACAACGCTACCTGTGTGACACGTACAACTATAGTTTGTAATACTGATGGCCTGAATAGTATCAACCTCAACCTGTGATCTCCCCATTAATTTGATCGCCAAATGTAGTGCCCATATGATCATCCTCCTCTTCCTCTTATGTTTATGATAAGCCCCCACTAGATGGTAGTCGTGAGTCTGAAATCTTTTGTGGGCTTATATTTTGTCACTCATTTATGTTTATGCATATTGAGTTGATAACAGGTCTTGAGTCATAAAAGTAAGAATCAAAACGTCAATAAGCCTTTTAGCGAGACAGGCTGTAAACAGTCTGGATGGTGTTATTTGGTTCACATATGCAGGCTTTCAAAAATACTGGAACGTTTTATGCTTTTTCCATTTTTAGAACAGTCTTCAGTTTGAATTTACAGTCAAATCAGGGTGCACAGCACCACTTTGGTCTAACAAATAGACCAGTTATTGCGAAGGATGTGTCCTGAACATGAGCAAGTAAGTGAAAGAGGAGAATGTGCTCAAAGTTACTGTAGAGCAGATGAAAGAACTGTCAGAGAAAGCCTGGGTGAAGTCTGGGAGGGCTTGTGTTTAATGGTGTCAGCTGGCAGCAGTTCACAGAAACAGTGCACAACAGTGTAGTGTCTGCTCCACACTTTTATTTAGAGACAGCTTCAACAGAGAAACTTCACAAATGACCCCTCACCTCAGAGTCTGTGTGCCAAGTCCTCTCAAAAGGCTTCATCAGGGCTTCAATAGGAGTAGGCCTAGTATTGACCTGCACGCATTTGACCACATGGTGTAAGGACTGTATTTTGTTTTGTTAGATAGTTTAAAATGACGCTGATCCATCCCTGGAATGGAAACAGGATACGAAGTAACATCCACATGTTCCAGGGAGGTTACATCTATGAGTTGTGCCTGTGCTAATGCAGGAGCTCTTGTGTCTGGGTCTGTAGAGCTCTTGAGAGCCTCTGAACTGCTCCCCACGTCATTCTCACCTGCCTCATAACTACAGAAGACCAACAACAGGTCTGGTTCATATGAGCCCATTATTCATTTCATTCACCTTCCACACTTAGTGGTGGAAAGCTCTCATAGCCATAGCTGCGCCATGGCAGACTTTTAGTCGTCTATCAAATGTAGACAGATTGAACCACCAATCTTTGGGTACACAGTTGGAGTCAGCTGGAAATTGACTGTCATTGATAAAGAACCCATGAAGTGACTCACTAATATAAGATTGTACTAAACAGTCAGGGCTTGGCTCTTTTTGACATCAAATAGACTATCCAAATACATTCTATTTAATGAAAGGAAATGGCATACTTTATCAGCACCTATATTTAAATTTATGACAGATGAGAGTCCAAGGCCTGACCACGCTGCCATAATGTAACCGAACAGATCGAAGCTTCTCTGTTGGTGTGTGTAGGTTGTTACTAATAGCTATGAGCAGTTGTGGTTTGAATTAATGTGGTTTCACAGTCACAAAAAAACTGCAGCTGGCATTGATAAGGAATAATCGTTGATTAGCATAAATGCTCTCCTGTGTGAACATGAGGATATATAGGAAGGACATAGAGAATTACAGAAGCTTGTTTATGGAGTTAGGGCATTGGTGCTTGGTGAGATTTGGGGATGAGAGTGATTTTGGACCTGTGTCATTGGGCAGAGCATCGCAGTCCTCGGCAGATGAATGAGGCTATAACACACAAGCAGGTTTCCACCCCATTGCCTCGGGCAAACCCACTCACTTCTTCATACGCATCATTCAACTGAAGCCAGTTTTACACAAAATAAAGTAGACGTGTGAAACTTGCTTTCCCAATATACAGCCTGCCACATATATATAGCCTATATTATATAAAAATTGCAAATAGGTCATAGGTATTGTTTTCACATAAAGACAGAACCGAACAACAAAAATAAAAACAAAATATACAAATAATTAAAAAACTGTGAGAGTATAAATTACATTCTAAATGATTAAACATTTATATAGACAACAAAAAAAAAACACTGTCTCACTACTCAGTCCAAGTTTCATTCCTCACTCTCCCCAAGTATCTTATAGCACGCAGCACTTTAATCCTCTGTCTCCACAGGTTTACTGTGTTTTAGGTTCCTTCCCCAACTTCAAAATGAGCCAGGCACATGCCACCAGCACATTACACAGTAATTATACACACTGTCATTACTCTGATTTCTCAGAAATGGCACTTGTCCCTTGTCCCCAGCAGACAAAGTCTGACTGATATGGTAACCAGCCCTGCAGTATAGAATTTTTTTTTTTCATATTGGAAAAAACAAAACAAAACAAAGGGCAGTCACATAAAGCATGTATTAAAGTAGATTTTTATGGAGCCTTGACTGGGTGTAATCTTTTATTCCAAGTTTCCCTGATGTACTGCCCATTGTTTCATCTTCACATATAAAACTGAAAAAAATATTTCTCCCTCTTTTTTAGAGATGCCATTTTAACCCATGGGGTTAAAAAAAACTGCAACAAACAATGTTCTAATTAAAAAGTGTTGTGTAGAGACAGACTTTAGTTGGGTGAGCTTTGTTGTTTAAAAAAAACATGTATAAATATATATATATATATATATATATATATATATATATATATATATATATATATATATATATATATATATATATATATATATATATATATATATATATATATATATAAAGTCTATATTATAATGTTGACAGGAATTGGAGCATTTCTAGCCTACAGCACAGTGACCACCAAGAACCTAACCAAGTGACTCCTAATACTTAAAACAGAAATGTATTGAATGAATTAAAGAGTGATATTGTAAGACCTGGGCAGTAGCAGAAATATTTTTAACAGACAGAGCCACATGATCCCTACACTAGGACAATGTTCTGTGCGGCGCACGCTGAAGATTCTTATATGGTCCACATGAGGAATCAGGATTTGATTGAAGGGAATAGGATAATACCACTCATTGAGCAGAGACAGATGATGCTTTTTCATGATACAGACACATCAACACTGTAAATGTGGGGATTATTGCCGGTGCTGCTGTACCAGGAGTATATAGAGTTTGATGTCACTACATGTCTCTGTTATTGTCTGAATGTGTTGACATGTGTGTCACTACACTAAGTATCACTTCAAACTAAATATGTCCATTTGAATTCTCAAGTGAGCAGGGGCCCTGGTGAACCCCAGATCTGAATATTACTGTTCTGGTTCATACCTGAGTCCAGCCATTATGATGACAGCAGGTGTAAAGCCAAAGGTACAGTATAGAACCTTGTCAGATTACGCCGTGACACTGACAGCTGACACTTCCATAGTTATGTCAGGAATGTGTGCTAGGAGCCCTTCACTTCCACTGTCCCATTACTGTACCCCCTCATGCCCTCGTATGTCATCTATCTGTCCGTTCCCCCGCCAGGAAAGAGCAGCTTCCACACGTAAGCTGCCAGGGCCACACTGCTGCACTACGAGGGCCCCTGTCAGAACCTGGAGGGCCCCTGACAGAGCCTGGAGGGCTGCGCTGACTCGGTGTGGTATGGACAAAGTGAGCCGTCGCATCAGTCTCCATTATGGCCCTGTGTTGGCGCTGCTGTCGTGTTCCTGTGGTACGCCAATGGAGAGCCTGTCTCATACATCATCAGGGACAAAGGCCAGGCTGTGGGGAGAAGTCCCCGGGGGGAGGGCCCTTCCTGCCCCCTCCCCCTCCTCAGCATCTCCTGAGCACAGTTCAGACAGTGCTGCCTCATTTGGTCACTTACATGTTTGCTTTGTGTCATGATCAATATATTTATTAATATATGATTATAGGAAACCTATGGCAGAAGGAGCCCTCAGTTATTAATCATCAAATACATATTTACTCCAGTGATTGAGTGACTTTATGACTAGTACACACCTCTGATTATTATTCATTAGCTATATACGTATGTCTAGCTTTTAGACAATCCCTACTGCTTAAAAATGACTTACACAATTCATTTACCCTTCAGACACAGCTGGCACAGTCATTTCTGCATTTGCCTCAGTGCTATAAGGTCCTGTGTTCAATATACAGACCAACATGGCCTTTCTTTCTAGGGATGTATCAGATATCGGTTTCCAAATATCAGTTCAGCTGATATCTTGGTTGGGCCTTTAATTGGATTTAATAAGACTGTTTATGGATTGATTTTGGCCTAGAACATAGCATAATGTTTGAACTTTTATACTCACAAAATGTAAGGATAAATAAGTGTTACATAACACAATTGGATCTCCTGTGCAAAATGTTAACTGTGTTTTAAAGAAATGTGTAATTTTCCCTCCCTGCACTGGTACTGGATAATGTCGGGTATAGGCAGATGCTCAAAGTGAAAGTGTTGTTATCGGTATCAAAACTGAAAAACTGGAAAAGCTGGGATGAACATTTTTACTGATAGACCTATTGGCATCTTTCATTGTTCATGGGACCCTCACATGAGCGTGGAGGTGCAGGAGCCCACAATTGTAGAGGTAATAGCCTCTGCAGCAAAGTCCTAAACAGAGACAAATGAGCCAGTTCCAGCCCATTGTCCCCGGCTGCTCTTGGACTCAGGAGCCCACAGTGATGGAGGGCCATGGGACACAGTTTACCCTGATGACTTTTGGAGCACTGGCCCCTGACAAACACTTAGTATTTGTGTTGCAGGTGCAGATCAAACACAAGCACAAGTGTAGTCTGACCCATGTGAGAGGTGGGACATGAAGATATTTGAGAGGTCAACTCTGTGTTCTCCTAATCCCCTCTGTCCTCTCTTTGTTCGTTGGGACAAACATTAACATAGCTTTATGCAAATATTTTTTCCAGCAGTCTAATGAATTTTGATCTTTGGCTCATGTTGTAGACATTCTTGGCAGGGCGGGCCCCAGGGCCCACATACAGGCTCTTATTGTCAGCTCGTAATAATGATGGGTGTGATGAGAACTGGGCACAAAGGCATCAGTGACAGTTTCTTCATAAACTGCAGGAGAAGATCTTCAGTTTGGTACAGTTTTACCTTTATTTATTTATTTAGCTCAGCTGGGAACAGGTGTTTCCACCTATTGACTATTGACTCCTACAAGTCAATAGCCACACTCTTGCAGATAATGGAAACTAAAAGTGTATCATGATACAATGATAGACAAGATGACACAGTGTGTAACTGGAAGGATGCCCAGCATAACACTGCTTATTTCACTTTTGCCAGGTGACAAATAATGATCTCCCAAAAAAATCTAAAAAACAAAGCGCCTCTGAGACCCGCTGGTATGTGATTATGCAAATATTGGACACACAATCAGTACTTCAGTCAGATCTTTGGCTGCCACTCTGAGGAAGCTATGATAAATGTCCCTTGACTTTTCTGCAATGTGAGTCATGCACATTTTTAAACAGTCAGAATAATGATGGCTTTATGTTTATCCAATAAACACAGCACACATTCACTTATCCAGCATTCATCTCAACATGAACTGATGGAGATCAATGCCATTCAGAGTGCATACAGCAGGCGTCATGGTTATTCACTTCTACTCAACAGTCTTATGCTTCAGACACAAAACAACATAAGTTCATAGGCCGAGGCCTGATTCTCTAAGCCGTGGGCGTGGCTCGAGGCAGAATATTGCAGAAGCAAGAAAAATAATAACATTCTCAAGTCAAGTTTCATACTTTCATACATCTGGCTGTCACAAGTTTGTCTTTTAGGCTTCAATGACTGTGTTAAATATGTCCTCAACAGAGCCAATATTAAAGAGGGGGTATTATGCAAAATCAGCTTTTGGAGCTTTCTGTCATGTTATTGCTGAGTTTCAGATGACAACACAGCATTCTTTAGACCAGTATTAATTAATACAAATGGGGGGCAGTTAAAATTTATATTGTTAAATTTCAGAAATAAGTTGCAATACATTAAGTTCTTGGGTTTGGTCAATAACTGAAAATACCAGGTACAATGTTTTTAATAACAGGAAAATCTGTCTCTGGCCCCAATTTCGGACTATGACATCATCACAAAGAGTCTGCAAACTGCAAACTGTGATAAGACTGTGAAGGGAGTTTGACTCAGAGGTCAGCAACGAATGTTTAAAACCATGTTAATACCTTGTTTTCCTAAACAACGTATTAAAACATGTTAATATGTTGTTTTCAGCAAATTTAGCATTTTCAAAAAAGTAAAGTAAAAGTAAAAGATAACATGGTGATCTAAATGTGTTGTGTTAGTAAATAATAATACCCTATAGAAGTAAAATAACCCCTCTTTAATCTGTGAGAAAATGGTACAGAAAATGACGCGAAAACATAGGCCGAAATTTGAAATATGAACCACAGAGCAGATCAGGCTATTTGGTGGAGAAAGGTCTCTAAGCAACACGTGTGAGCATGAGCCTCATTATTTCCAAAGAGGATGTGGATTCTTTTTGTTCTAAAGCCTCCTATAAAGCAACCCTCAAGCCACACACACACTCACACATGTGAAATCAAACTGCAGCATGTGAAGAGGTGCTTCAGCCGTGGTCCACAGTGCGCACAAGCACCGTGCGTAACCGGAGCGCGCACATCCATTTTTGGTGTGCGCATAGGAAGTGGCTGAGTTGAGTTTTCCCAAAAGGTTTTATTCTCCTGGAGATTACTAGTTTTCTTTGAGCCACATTTGCAGGCATTAACATCATCAGTGATCTAACATTGAAAACAGTTTTTTGTTTGTATGTTTGTTTGTTTTGTTTTAATTAGACCACTAAATGAAAACTGTAACTTGCAGCAGAATCAACAGAGACGTAGTGTTTGTCCACTGGCCCTGGAATAACAGCAACAGTGGGAAATGACACATACAGACTTGGGCTGAAGAGTTCAGTGTCCGAACGGTCCTAACTGCTCGAGCTGGCCTTTCCCTCTTTAAATCATCAGCTCTCACAAAGGCCTTCGGGAAATGTAGTCTTCGTTAGAAAAGTCTTGTGATTGTAGTTGTATTTCAGTCATGGGTCTTTTAGATTTTCGTGCACCACCAGTATTTATATTTAGACGAATTATTTCAGACAACATTCAATTCGTGGACTGTTATAAATACAAACATGGGTGGCTTAATGTTTTGGCGCTTGACGCTTACAAAACTTGTATTCCCATGCTCCTTTGCGGATGCTGCGCAGTGCGCAGACGCTTTGGTCTGGTCACCACCAGAGGGACAGTAGACTGAGGAAAATGATTAGCGTGGACAGCCTTCTCCGCCAAAAGATGAATTCCTTTACCAGTAACATAGACTGGATGATACAGAAGTTTTAATGTTCTGAGACGTAAACGAGAACGCGTCGAAGCACTCTGTGGACAACGGTGGGAAAACGGAACGGTACGCGTCAGTGCCAGGAATACCGTTAACTGTCTGCAGGATGCCGCGGGACAGAACTCCTCTCATCCAGAAGATCGCCAAACAGGCTTCTATCACCTTTAAAGACTGTCTGTCCAAAGACAATGGAGAGCACAAGCCGCTCCCCGAACAACACAAACAGCTCATCTCCCTCGTAACCGCGCTCAGAGCTGCGGATCTCAAATTAGCTCCCCGGAAAAGCAACCGCCCTGGACCAGAAGGGGCCCAGAGCCCGCCCGTGACTTACATGCACATCTGTGAAACCCCAGTGTTTAGCATGGGCGTGTTTATCCTCCGCACAGGCACCTCTATCCCACTGCACGACCACCCGGGAATGAACGGCATGATAAAGGTAGTCACTAGACTACAACTTTGGCTATGCATGATCTCACTGTAAGACCCAAACCAGACCTTGCCGTAATAATGCACTGTTAACCTAGTTTGACCTTGTTTTAAGCTACCATTTAATAAAGGTTGCTTTATTATCCAAATATAATGTATTAGAGTACCTTTCAGATGGATGTACATATATTTTGAATGAATTACTACAGTACAAGAACCAAAACACTGCGTACTCTTGTTTGGAAGGTGTACAGAAAGCTTGTTTCATCCAGTCATGCCAGAAACTGTTGAAACAAAAGCTACATTTTCACTAGTGGGTTCCATTGGCAGAGATGTGGACTTGCAAGTCTGGACTCAGAAAGAAACTATTTTGATATGAGACTTGACTTGATCAAATGGAAAACATCTTCAACTTGAATGTCAGTGGCATATAACTTGACCTGTAACCTCTTTCTATACAGTTAATAGTCAGATGCACTTTCAGTGCTGGAACATGCCTCTTGTGACTTCTGTACTCTAAATAATTTGTAAAATGTACTTGAAATTCACAGCAGAGGACTTATGACTTAACTTGGGGTTGTGGGCCAATGACTTGACACTTGACTCGAACTTGAGGACAAAGTGTACCAGTACTTTCTTGTATTGATGATGATCTACGATCATGATCGATAACAATGGGGACCTCAAAGGTTGTCCACACAACAAGCATAAAAGAAAATTGTGTTGGAAATTAACTTCACATAATTTATTTGCATCATTTACTACTCTGAATCAGCACTGACACACATGACATATTCTTTTGAACTGAGAATGACGATTCTGTGGCCATACCAGCTTGTCAAAGCCTGAATCTGTCAGATCTCAGAAGCTAAGCAGGCTGGGCCTCGGTAGTACTTGGATGGGAGGAATTCCAGGTGCCACAGTGGGGAGCCAGTGGCAAAAACTGTCATTGTGTCCTTAGGCAAGACACTTCACCCACATTGCCTAGTATTAAAGTGGTGTGTGTGTGTGAGTGATGGTGGTGGTCGGAGGGGCCGATGGCGCAGATTGGCAGCCTCGCTTCTGTCAGTCTGTCCCAGGGCAGCTGTGGCTACAGTAGTAGCTTACCACCACTGAGTGTGAAGTGACTGAATAATGAACTGTAAAGCGCTTTGGGTATCTTGAAAGGCGTTATATAAATGCAATCAATCAATGAACTGAGAATGACGATTATACACAGGCACAGTATAATTTTTGGATAAATAGGGCTGTGCAGACTTTGGGAATGACTAATCTAGAAGAATAATGCCTTATACCTGACACTTGTAATGCACTTTACAGACTCAAGGCCTCTCAAAGTGCTACACTGAAGTCATTATTCATTTATTCCATACTCTCTTGCCGTAAGCTACTATTGTAACCCACACTTTGCCTTGTGGAAACAAGTCAACACTTCATGTTCACATGTTCATTATTTTACATATTCAGTGTTTTTTTGTGTGTACTTGAATGGTGCAGTAACACTTGTATGATCTTTATGTTTAGGTGCTGTATGGGAAGGTGGGTGTGCGCTGCTTTGACAAACTGGACTCTGATGGAGCGGTGCCCCCTGTGTTTGAGCCGCCCCTGAGTCATTCACAGGTCCCGTCTCTTTGCCGCTCTATGCTGCACTGTGTGTCTGAGTACTCTGCCAGCAGTCCCCCCTGTCTACTCACTCCCCAACGAGACAACTTGCACCAGATTGAAGCATTAGGGGGGCCTGCTGCCTTCCTGGACATCTTGGCACCCCCCTATGACCCTGACAATAACCGAGACTGTCACTACTACAGAGTCCTGCAGGTCTCAGCCCCAAGCTCTGAGTCTCCAGAGGAAACATGGCTTTTAGAGATTCCTCAGCCAGAGGACTTCTGGTGTGGGGGCCAGGCTTACCCCGGGCCCCCAGTGTCAGTGTGAGGAGTGACTTGTGTCTCAGAATGCACCCTGCAGCTCGGTGCGTCTGGGTAAGTGGATGTGAAGACGAGTGCTTACAGTTGGATAATGCAACAGGGTTTGGACAGAGTTTTTCCTGGACCTCATAAACACTAATATCAGACTTAAATGTTACAGTATTCATTTTCTAAAGCAACTATTCCATCTTCTCTGATTAAAATTCAATGCAATGTGCATTAAATGTTTTAATTTGAAGCAAGAGCTAACATTCCAAAGCAGCTTGCTTTATTCAGTGCAGTGTTTTCAGAAAGACTGTTAGCGGTTGGAATGACAGAAAAGCACACGTTTGGTTTACCCAGCTAGAGCCGACTGGACCAAGCTATGACATATCTAGAGCTGCTGACAAGTTCAGGTCTGGACATGTTATTGATTGTAATGATTATTAATCAATAAATAATGTCATACATCCATTTCCTATCTGTGCCTTTACACCCGGAATGTTAATGGTCATCATTCACCAATCATCAGGTAAATCTGAGATTCGTACATGTTGAAACAGACGACTGTTGAATGGACTGGAACATAAGTATCAAGAGGTCAGTATCAATACTGTTTACTTCAAATTGCCAGAACATACTGAAAATTATTCCATTAACCGAACAGGATCAGGAAGAAATGAGTGCTTTGCAGAGCAGACTCCAGTAAGATGTATTTTGACACAATGTATTTCATGGATTTATTTTTAATTACTGCGGTAGCTTTTTTTTTTTTTTTTTTTTTTTTTACATAAAAATTTTAAACACAGATACAGAGCTTTACAAGATAATGTAAGAAAACCATCCATTTCTACTTGGGTAAAAGTACACATAAATTATATTTCAAACATTCATCTTAATAAATCATTAAACCATTTAAACATCCAAGATTTAATTAAAGGCAACTGGTGCTAAGAACAATTTGTTATTGGTTTATAATTCTGGGGAACTCATCATTTAGGCCTTGTACTATCAGGGTAATAAAATAAAAAATAAAAAAAGCAACCAACTTGTCTGCTCAAAATGTAATATAAGTACCCACTCTAAATACTGTAAAGTTAAAGAGGGGAAACAATTGCGACATACTGGAGGACAGCAGCACTAACCTAATTTGAGCTTGACACCACTGAAATGTGTTTTCTTAAATTGTCTCATTTTCAACAAAGTGAATATAAAGCTTGTGATAAAATGTAACATTGAGGGCCTAAATGCTTGGTGTCATGGTAAATAACAGTGACTTAAGGGCCTTGCGCGGGTTGAAATGGACGCATTCCTTGATCGTGGCCCATGTGATAAAGAGATGAACCACGTCGTTCACCTTTTAACATTTAAAATTTAAACATTTAACTCACATTTGTTAAAATGACCTGTGCGGGCCTGATCACATGCGCCTGTATTCGCTGCTTGGTATATTAAGCGCGTGTAAAATGGGATGCTGAATGGATACTGATACTTGTGTAAGGAGAAGTCGGCGTCCAGAGGCGGTGTAGATCTCCGCTGTCAAACATACCGCTGTCAAAACACTGCATATGACGGAACGCCAGCCTTTTAAACACTAGTTTGTTGGTTACCAAAACACTAGCCTTCCTTTAAAAACTATAGGTAGCTAAACTTTAGGCCGAGGCTATGTAAAGAAAACCTTAAATCATTCGAGTAAAAAAATGAATTGATGAAATGAAGAAAAAACGATCGTGTCTTATTTTAGTAAATAAAGTAGCCTAAATACAGGCCTTGCTTGATTTTTTTTTTGTCTTTGCTCTCCCTGAAGAGAGCGCACATGAAGGGATGAAGAAAAACAACGTGTGCTCCAGGGCCAAACTCTGCGCGTCACGGGACATTCCCACGCACTTTCCTCGCGGTGAATGCGGCCCACAGTCTCATTAGTCAGAACTAAAGAAGACATTAGCGCTTCCATTATTAAACCACTTCAATGAAATTTGACTTGGACAAAAACACAGAGGCGTGTGCTCATTCAGTCATATTTAATTCACTGCACCACTGCACACTGCACAATAGATATTTACACATTTATATTTTACATATTTTACATTTTTTTTTATTTTATTTTATTTTTTACAAAAAAGTTGTTTTGTATAGTATAAAAATATAGGCTATTCTTTTCATTTCTGTCGGAGCGCGATAAAAGGCACTACAAGGCGCTGCATGAGCAACGCCATTCTTAGCCAGTTTATAAAGTTTTTATACGCTTGTCCCCACAAGTACTTGGTGCCGATGCGCGCTATGAACAAAGCGCGCTCGAGCCAGATGAAGAAGAAGACGCAGCAGAAGATTTGCGTTCCTTCTGTCGCAGGTGAATCTTCGTATGCCGCTTCCGCTCATCGCTGCGCGCAAACTTTCGTCCGCAGAAGTCACAGGCAAAAGGCTTCTCACCCGTGTGCGTGCGAATGTGGGTGGTCAAGTGATCACTTCGACTGAAGTTGCGCATACATATGCGGCACTGAAAGGGCTTGTGTCCTGTGTGGATGCGTATGTGACGCGTTAGTTCGTCAGAGCGGGAGAAGCGGCGGTCACAACCTTCGGCTGGGCACGGGTATGGCCTCTCGTGTACTGGGGTTTTGCTGGGCCGGTTGGGATATTTCCGGGGCCGCAGAATGGGCCGAAGAGGCAGGTTCTGTGGGCTGTAAGCAGAGGGCAGTCGTGAGCCTGCCTCAAGGCCTGCAGGTGCCCCAAGGGTGAAGTTCCTGATGGTGTTCAGCGGGGTCAGTGGTGGCGGCACGCGGAATGTGTCTAACGGACATGGTCCAAAGGGCTTTCGTTCTGGGAGTTCTCGCTGACATGTGGGTTGGAAGAAGCCAGTGTAGTCCGGAATAAGGGGGAATAGCCCTGGGTCTGCAGCCGTGGGCTTTGGAGAGGAGTAGGAGGGTGGTGGGTAAGACATGGGCCCGGAGGGTGCCAGAAACGCTGATGGGTCCTGGAACTCCCCACAGGTGGAGGATGTGTATGGTGGTGGTGGGGAGTACATCTGCTCCTCAGGCTGAGTCTGTGCCATGCTGCAGCTTTGTGCACGGGACAAGTGACCGGGAGAGCGCGAGGATGGCGAAGAGCATGCGGAGGAGGAGGGGGGCGGAGGCTGCGCCACGTTGAAGATCCCTGACACAATGTTAATGACCCCCTCGGGGCTCCATGAGCCCGGGTATTGAGAGTCAATGGAGAACTTGCCCATGTAGGTGAATGTTTGACGGGGACCCGGGGCCAAAGCAGGGGCCAGCCCACTGTAAGACAGTCTCTCTGCAGAGTGGTCCAGAAGTGGTTCTGTACGAGGCAAGACAAAGTTCAGAAGGTGTAGCTCAACACGTCTTTCTAAAATATATATTTAAATAGCCCGTACATATGCCCAACAATTCGAAAAGCTCTGATTCCACTTCCTTCCATTTCATTTTCATTATGGACAGCATATTTTTGAATGCCTCTTACCTGTGGTGGTCGGATCGTAGTGGCCCAACTCGCTGCTGAAGGGGGCGGTGGAGTGGAGGGCGCCCGATATGTCTTCCATGGAGTACACGCTATCTGGCCCTGAATGAGCGTAGCTCCCTAGGCTCACAGCCACTTTGTCCAGGGTTTTTGCGGTCATGGTTTCCGCTGAGCGCAGGTGCGTGTGTGCGCTGTCGGTGGAGAGCTTTGGGTCAGTCCCGGAGCGCACGACGATAGTGAGATCAAGAGCAGGGCCTGCGTCTCGCTTTGGTTTTAAGGGAATCCTTTTCAACATGTTGACACGTCATTGCCCTTATAGGGAGTGGGAGTGGCGAGAACTTACACTCTGTGCATAGGCGCTGCAGCCTCTCATTGGTTGATCTCTGTGTGACGTGGCCAGACATAGGTTGTCAAAGACCTGCTCCAGACTCCGTGCAGGCTTCAGACAAAATCAAGCTCTTCGGCAGTCACAAGAACACGTCCTTTTATCCAAAGACTTTAAAACTCTTATATTTGCCTACTTGTTCAAACGAAAGATTCCGGGTTTGACTTACCATAAAAGGTGTGATCCGGTGCACAAGGTACACTTCACTGTGCTATATTTGGCTTTGTTCCGGAAAGTGATGCTCGGAAAGTGTCACTCAAAGCGACCACAGGCAAATGATGCGGAGCGGAATCTCCTCAGAGGAAAGTGCGCGCGCGTTTTCACTCCACGCGAGGAAATTACTGTTTCAGTCAAAACAGTTACAATTAGAGCAGGTACGGAGAGCAGTGGGCAGCGGGGAGTAAACACGGATGAACTTAAAATAGCCTATATCCGTAGATATATGCAGGCTGAGTATAGGCCTTCTGCTAGACATATGATGGCAGTATGGACAAAGTCTACATAAAAATTCTGAAAAACGCTACATTAGCTGCAGAATAGCCCTATATCCTTTATATAAATACGACATTTGAATGCACTGATAAGCCTGGGAGGGAGAGAGCGCCCTCCCGCGGTGCGTCATGACACTGTCTCCTTGGTGCACACAGTGTAAAGTCCCTTCGTGGGAGGACAAGTTGACAAACAGAAATGTGGTGGATTTTTGTTTCCACTCAGTGTTTGTACCTTAATATAACTATGTGGTGTATGCAAACAAGTTGACATAGCCAATTTCTAAATAAAGATACAAACGGGTTCGCCCCCCGGTGTTAAATAAAACTCCAACAACATACTGGACATGTATGTTGATAATAATTTTGAATTCATTAGTTTCACTTTTTTCAAAATCAGAACGACCAAAATTGGAAGTAGAAGTCGCGGACAAAGCAGTCTAGATTTCAGCCACAGCACTGTCCCGGCGGTCACACCCTCCGAGCATCCATCAGCCTCGCGCCTACACTCCCGTCAATAACAGGCTTCAACGAACACGCGCCTCCACCTGAGAGGGAGACCTGATAGAGGAGAAGATAGACGGAAAAGAGGAGAGAGATGGGGATAGAAACAGAAGAAGAAAGTTTAAGGAAGTGGGGAAAATACTAACTCTGTGACCTCTGAACATTCGGGAGATCTTGGCAGTACAGAGCTGATAAATAGGTCACCATATTGAACTGTGAAGAAGAAGCTGTACGTTATGGAAGGGTATCACATGAATAAAAGCGGAATAATATATATTTTTAAAAAGCATAAACATGTGTGTATAATTAGGATTATACATTATTTAATATTTTTTCTTGTCAAGGTTTGTGTTACCGAATTTTCCACTTGGAGCACTTTGTCAGACAGCAGCAGAGGGAGGCTCAAGGTTAAGAGAATAAAACCTGCCTTTGGTTCAGTCCTGAATTACAATACGCAGAATGGTGACATAGTAATAATGTGATTCCATTATGACCTACCACATTCATAAAACATGAATGACATCTCTGATGAAGTGGGCAGAACAGTGAAGCCAGTAGAGAAGTACTGACATTACGCAGCAGCAGCTGGGTTAATGCCCTGCTCAAAGGCACTTCAGTAGCACTCTGTAACCAGTCCTCACTGGAACACACTAAAGCCATTTTCACGGAGATGGACTATCATAGAGTCAGCAACACAACCTCTGCTTTTCTTCACTGATTACTGACTGGTCTGATTTCTCATTACCCCATGATCAGACACACAGTTGCTGTTGGCTGTTTAGGGTCCAGGGTTACACCGGAGGACAGTGCTATGTTTTGATTATTTGGGGTTTGAGGCCAGAGAAAAGAAGAGAGCAGTGAAGGTGTGTGGTGTGGTTGGTAAAGGAGTTTCTGCAAGCATTAACGGAAAGGTGCACTAAGGCCTCATATTTACTTCATATATTTATCACAAAAAGGAATAAATTGTTAATTGTTGAAGTTGAAACAATTCATTGACACATGAACCAAGTTCCTAAATAAAACGAAAATATAGGAGCAAAAGAATACCCCTTGTTTATAATATTTGTCCATGATATGAATGAGTCCATCAGAGGCACAGTTTATGACAGTCTAATGTAACCTGATGTGTCCTGATTGGGCAGCTTTAGAGAAGGAAGAGTGACTATAGATAGATCTATTATTATTGGGTGATTGTCACAGTGATAGTGCAGTGGAGCACATACAGAAGCAGATAAGACTCAGTGGACTTGTGAGAGAGTGTTGTGCTGACAAGGCTGAGGGCAGAGAATGTGAGCTGAAACAGTGTGAACGGCACATGAACAAAAGCCTGAGCCACAAAAGGCTCTCACATCCACAGCACAGCATCTCAAAAGCTCCTGCTCCTTGGGCCCATGAGAGGAATGTGTCCGCCTCCACACTGCCATCAGGAAGCACTGGGCGCGGGGACAGCGGCGTTCGCCCACGGACACAAACATGCAGCCCTGTGCCCAGAGGACAGGCCCCGCCAGAGGCCTCCTCAGCAGCTGTCTCTCAGGGCCCTTCCAAATACTGTGACGATTAAAGGAAAAGTTTGGAGTTTTAAGAGTTATAAATGCAGCTCTGCAACACAAGCACTTTCACTCAGACTCCCACAGTGAGACTGAGGTCTGCAGACTGACTCCAGCTCTGAGCCAAAACAACTCAACACATTATTTACATTGAAAACATCGAACACTCACTCAGTGATGTCAGTAACAAATCTCTGAGATACCATATAACTGTTTTGAAATAACTGCAACATGACATCAAAGTGGTTCTAAAACAGCATTTTACAGCTAGATATGATATCATGTCATCACAGTATATGCAATAATAAAAAGAACTGGGACCTTTGTCCTGTTATAATACAGTTTATTCTTTTGAGTTCTGCATGCTCCTGAGATATTGTGTGCATGTCTTCTCTTTAAATTATTATATTCCATTGATTAACATTAAAAAATCTCAAAATCTGTGTGAAATACTTTTGAAACTGAGAACTTTTAATTAGAGATAAAGAGTTTCATTCCAGGAACAATGTGCAGAACAGAAAGGGAAAACTTGCACTACTGGAATCAAGACTAGAATCAGAATGTGATGTGAATTGCCTCTTATGGAGAGTTCTGGACATAATGAAACTCTACAGTTTTAACTGTAGAGACCAGAGCATCTGACAATAACCTGATGAGACTAAATTGCCACTGTCTGCCCTGAAACTTCATACACAAAGCTTGCAATGAATAAGAGAATAATGTTAAATCAAAGAAAAAGTCAAATTTAATTCACATGAAGTAACTGAGGCACATGCTGAGTCATGGTGACCCCAAGGCCCCAAGCCTCCTACACTTGCATTCACTGTGAGCGGAGAACTTCCATGGAGGAAGTGTTTGCATTGGGCTATCTAAATGATCTCCGAGTGATCAGTGACTGGTGTGCAGACGCGTGTGTTTTCTCCAGAGATCATCTAAAGGAAAGCATGACAGATTGGAGCTGAGAAAATCTCCATTGTGCCGACATGTTCACCCCACTGACAGTTCAGCAGGCAGAAAACGAAAGGGGGCTGGATGTGGGGGCGGTGGTCCTGGGGGGTCAGGGACTGTGGGAGGACTGGGTTTTTCTTGCTAATGCCGTGTAGGTGTCTCTTTCTTCTGGTTATCTCAGGGGTTAAGCAGACACCTTCCACAAATGGACACATGGAGGTCTTCCCAGCTCTGTGTTGAACAGTTCTGTTTGTGGCAGACTGTAGGTGACTTTTCTGACGGGGCTCTGCTTCTTGCTTGTCTCCATGGAGATGCTTTTGCAACATATATATCCGGCATTTATATCATTAAGGGTGTTTTATTGCTATGAAATACAGACTGTGAGCACCCCTCCACAGAACTAACCTGGACCCTGGTTTGGAGCTATATACAGTCGTGGACAAAATTGTTGGTACCCCTCTGTAAGGACAGAAAAATCAACAATGGTCACTGTAATAACTTGAAACTGAGAAAAACAATAATAAATAAAAAATTCCTGACAAAAAAAGCTATGAAAATCAGACACTGTTTTTGAATTGTTGTTCAACAGAATTATTTAAAAAAACAAACTAATGGAACTGGCCTGGACAAAAATGACGGTACCCCTAGAAAAGATTGTAAATAACTGAACAATAGGGACATGTTAAACTTAGGTGAGTCCTCTAATTTGCACCACAGGTGTCTTCAAACTTGTCCTCAGTCAGTCTGCCTGTTTAAAGGGGGACATGTGTCATTGTGCTGTTTGGGGACATGATGGAGACAATACTGAACATGGACCAGAGAAAGAGAAGAAGAGAACTGTGTCAGGAGACAAGAGAGAAAATGATAGACAAGCAGGTTATCGATAAAGTCAATAAGACCATCTCCAAACAGTCTGATGTTCCTGTGATTACAGTTGCACATTCAGTAGTTTAAAGTCCACAGGACTGTAGCCAACCTCCCTGGACATGACCTCAAAAGGAAAATTGATGACAAATTGAAGAGATGGATCATACGAAGGGAACCAAAGAGCCCAGAACAACCTCCAAACTAATTAAATGTGAACTCAAAGGGCAAGGTACATCAGTGTCAGATCACACCATCTGTCACTGTTTGAGTCAAAGTGGACTTCATGTGAGGACACCACTGCTGAGAGCACATCATAAAAAAATGAGACTGGAATTTGTCATGATGCATATTGACAAGCCACAAAGGTTCTGGGAGAATGTCCTTTGGACAGATGAGCCAATACTAGAGCTCTTTGGTAAGACACATCAGCGCTATGTTCACAGATGTAAAAATGAAGCACACCAAGAAAAGAACACTGTCCCTACTGTGAAGCATGGAGGAGGCTTGATTATGTTCTGGGACTGTTTTGCTGCATCTGCCACAGGGTGTCTTGAATCTGTGCAAAATACAATGGAATCTCAAACCTGTCAAGGTATTTTGGACCAAAATGTGTTGACTAGTGTCAGAAAGCTTAGTCTCAGTCATAGGCCATGGGTCTTTCAACAGGACAATGACTCAAACCACACAGCTAAAAACACCTAAGAATGGCTAAGAACAAAACATTGGACTGTTCTGCAGAGGTCTGTGAGCCCAGATCTCAATTCTATTTAACATCTGTGAAATGAGCTGAAAGATGCTGTCTGGAGAAAGAACCCTTCAAACCTGAGACAACTAGAGCAGTTTGCTCATGAGAAGTGGGTCAAAATACCTGCTGACCAGTGCAGAAGTCTCATTAACAGTTACAGAAATCATCTGCTTGCAGAGTTTGCCTCAAATGGTTGTGCAACAAAATATTAAGTTAAGGTTACCATCATTTTTGTCCAGGCCAGTTTCATTATTTTGTTTTTTCTAATTATTTTTGTTGAACCACAGGTGAAAAACAATGTTTGATTTTTGTTGGACAGTTTTCAGTACATTTTGATTTATTATTGATTTTCTCAGTTTCAAGTCATTTCAGTGATCATTGTTGATTTTTCTTTCATTTCCAGAGGGGTACCAAGAATTTTGTCCATGTCTGTAAGTTTTTCCATATTACATATGGAATACAATTCCATACTGTATAAAATTCCAGGCCATGCACAAACATCTTCATAGAGAAAAGCAGGTGGTGTACTAGCCATCAGAAAACTTCCATACTGAACCTTTAAGATCACTGAGTTATTTCATGAGTCTCCTGGTGGGACTTACAAGTCACATCTCAAATAACCATTTAGTAGTCACATATGGCCCAGGAACACTAGGACATATATTCAGACACAAAATGCTTCTATGTCTGCTGTTCTGGTTTGGTGGTAGGTTTGTGGACATTTTTGACAGAGACCTGGTTTATTTCCACTTCAACAAGAGAACTGAGAGAACAGACTAGAGGAGTCCAGAGCCTTTTGATATTATAACCTGTAATTGCTCATGAACAGTCCGTATGTAGGTTCTTGTTTGGGACAGGTCTGAGTAAATGCCTCATTTATCATTGCCGCTCATGTAGCCTCGTGTCGAAGTCCACATGGGAGCGGCCAAAGGTCAGAGGTCATGGTGATTTGGTTGGGGCTCATTAAAGCGGTCCCCAGCCTGCACCATTAGACTGAGCTGGCTCCATCGTTGACATTTGACTTGAGCATCATCAGAAAACATTACTGCTAATGTCCTGGAACAACCATAAAGAGTTTGAATAATGTTCTCATCTGGGCTCATTAAAACCAGCCGCGGTGTGCACAGCCTATCAACAGGACTTTTATCTGACACAGTTTGGAGCTACGCTGAATGGCTCTATATAGACAACAGGTGCACAGGTACAAGGCAACAGAAGAGGTCCATTTAGGTCCACTGAATCTTTAACATTTGACCTGGAACATGTAAACACCAAAACATTTGACGCTTAAAGGGGCACTATGTATGCTTTTAGATGGAGGGTGCGAAATCTTCTACTTTCTATGGCGTTGTTGTTTGACCAAAATGTTACGTACAAATCCCTTCAACTGAATTAATGAAAGATTTTTATTGCTGAGAAAAATGCATGAGACCTGATCTCATGGTGCCTCTTTCTTGTCTGTATGGAGATATGGAAGTTAAATGAAATGCCATACTGTGGAATATCCCAGGCAAAGCAATAAAATCTCTATGGGGACAAACATGTGGCAGGCCCTCCACCACTAAAGTTACATAGTGCCTCTTTAAATACAAGCCTTCTCTGTGATTCTGGACCATGTGTTAGGTGCATGTGTATAGGTCTGACACTGATGGGTGGTATTTTTGTCCTGTGTGCACTGCAGGATCCAGGAGCACATGTCAACGCCGCACACTCTTTGACTGTTCAGACAAAATGGTAAAGACATTAGGCAAATGGCCTCATTAGAGCCGTTCATCTTCACCTGTTGACTGGCTGCTCCCAGGAGCTGCTCAGGTGTCAGCGAGTAACAAACGAGGCCGACTAATCTGTGTTTGAGTTAGTGTGGGCCGCCCGAGCCAGGCCTGTGGAGACCAGGGCGGGCTCTACCTGCACGCCCATTAGACTAAAGCCCATCCATCAAACTGATCCATCTTCAGTATTCAGCAGCTGTCCATCACAATAATGAGCCACTGTGTTCAACAAATGCCTCCATAAATACTCCAAGCAGCGTCCAGTCACGTTCAATGTCTTCCATATTGTTGTCCAATGTCCTGCTTTTGTTTCCTCTATCCAATGTCTTCCCTGTCGGTGGAATGGGCATAAAAGTCACAGGCGTTACACAGCGCTGTAAAGATCCATTAATATTTATGTGTGCCATAATCATTAATGAGAGAAATAATTGGACGTGTCTTCATGTCATGCTTTGTTAACATGTAGCATCAGACCACACAGTAATCGTACTGCTCCTGAAATCCAGTCTCACAGGGAGGAGTCCAGTTCTGTCCACAGTGTCTCCAGCAGGACCACCACAAGCCGGTGTCTCATGTTGGGATCTAATTCAGGTGGTTCTGCCTGGGCCCACAGACATGCATGTACCCAGAGACTGTGTGTGTGAGGGTGTATTCATATTCCAATAACCCTCTGCTGGTTTCAGGACTGTCATTATTATTATAGTGAAGGACACTCATTTGTCCTTGTTACGCCAGAGAATATGAACACACTGAATATTTGTGCTGCCATTTTCTGCAGATGTCTCCATCTTTCTCTGAGCTCACCCCGAATCATTCCCCATAATTTAGACATTTATATAATGCAGACGATTATTATTCCCAGATCATTGAACAAGTCACTTTATCAGTGTGTCAAAGGCTGTATCGCTGAAAGAGTGAGGCCTTGAAGTCATTT